>NC_040909.2:61422919-62088462 GCF_004126475.2 Phyllostomus discolor
CCTCATCTTGCCTGCTTCTTCCTCTCCGCCTTCCATTCCTCCTCCTTTCCTCTCCCCTTCTTCCTCCTACATTAGTTCCTGTAACATTGCTAAAAAAATCTGTCCCAGATATCAAGCTCTTTGAAATTTTTATGATAGAAAATGCACCCAGAATTTAATCTGATTATTTTAAAAAAAGAACTGAAGATTCAATTTCTTATAACTTGCTACTGTTTTATTAACTTTATGTCTTCAGAACTCAGCCATCGCTATCTGAAGGAGGTGGTAAAATGAAAAAACCAAAGAAACCAAAACAAGCAAAAACAAAAACAATAAAACAACCTATATTTTTTTTCAATATCATAAATAGATTGAAAATTGTTTAAAAGAACTTAGGAAATCTATTACTGATATTTTTCTGTACTGGGTGCTAAAATGATTTTAGGTGAGTTTATGGTACATTACACAATTTTAAGGGTTATTTCAAGAAGGGAAATTATCAAGCCACAAACTTTCCTCTAAAGGTGCAGAGTTCTTAGCTGTGTAAACTTCACTACTGAGTAAACATGGCTTTAGATTTTTGGACTCAGGACTGGTGTACCCTCACCTGCATGATCTGTTCCTGGGGTTTGGGTCTATACCTCAGACTCAGACATTTGATAGTTCAGCTGCTTCTTTTAGCACTTAACTTTCTTTTAAGGATATAGGTTGATTCTGCACATAGGCATCCTTAGAAAATATAAGACTTGCTAATATCATTAAGGCAAAAAAACGATTTTTTTTTAAAAAAGAATTATACACTTAAAGAATTTGATCCAAATTAAAGTCCACTTTTCTCTGTCCTAACAAACTCGGGGGCTGATTTTATTTAAATCAGTGACTATAGAGGGCTAAGCATTGCATGAATTCATCAATGTTGGTGTAAATAGAGGGAGATAAATGGTCTCTAATGGACCCTGACTTTCTGGCAATCATATCCTGTCTCTTCATTGAAAAGAATAAAAAGAGTGAAATGGATAGAAAATCTGAAGCTTTAACAGTGTTCCAGACATTGAAGATTTGTGATCATAGCTGCTCAATAGCATTAATAACTGTGTACATTGACTTGCTTGTTTTGTTTCAGGCTCTGCCTTAAAATCTGTACATACTGACGTGTTTCGATTTCCAAAATAAACTATTGAAAATAAATGCAAAATTTACAGGAGCAAATATGCATACAAGCACACAAATATACATATTATATATTTAATTTTGCTTGTGTACATGATGTATGCAAACAGATTCAATATCTCTGAAAGGGTATGTAAGAAATTGGCTATTATATTTCCTTTAGAATGAGACAGAGTAAGAATATGAATTTAATTTTTACTATATATATATATATATATATATAAATTTAAATCTTAAAAGGGAGAGTAGCCCTGGCTGGCATAGCTCAGTGGGTTGAGCACGAGCTGCGAACCAAAGCATTTCAGGTTCTATTCCCAGTCAGGGTACATGCCTGGGGTGCAGGCCATGGCCTCCAGCAACCGCACATTGATGTTTCTCTCTCTCTCTCTCTCTTTCTCTCCCCCTTCCTAATCTAAAAATAAATAAATAAAATATTTATAAAAAAGGTGAGAGTAAGTTGATCTCAATTAGATGTCTCCTAATTATACATCAAATCTTGAATAAAGTACTTATTGCCAATACCTTGACAAGAATCTTGTATATGCATGTTGATTAAATATTTTATTTATAACACAACAGATAGACAATGACTGAATTACACTTTTAATTAGGGCTTAAGTTTGGCTTTGTCACAGTAGGTCTACAGAGCTTCATTGAGAAACAAATGTAGAAGATTCTGATGCAAGTCAATGAGAGATATTTTATGAAACCAACTATGGGTTGTGTGTACATATGTCTCACTGGAATATTATGGAATGTCTGAACATATAACATAATCTACAGGACTGTCGTATCTATACTTCATATTGCAACTAATGTTCTAGGGTTAAAAATAAACTTTGAAGAACCGATGAGAGACTACTTCGTTTGTATTAGTTAAGTATGACTGTGTTAAAAAAACAAACAAACACCCAAGATGTGATGACATAAAATAACAAGCATTTATTTGGCTCATGATTCTGCTGGACAATTCTAGTGTGGGCTGGTCTCCCTCATGTGTCTGTGGCCATTTGGAAGTGACCACAATAGAGCTGCAGGGTGGCTTTGCTCATTAGTTTGGGGTTTTGTACACATCTGGGACCTCAATTAGGCTGACTGGTCACTGGCCTATGTTGTCTACCCTGTTCCTTTAGGGTGACCTGAAGTTTTTCTTATGACTGAGGCAGAGTACCCAGTAGCAACATGACAGCTTATACAGCCATGTGAGGGCCAAGCCAGGAATGGGTACTGCACCCACATCTGCTGCACTCTATTGGCCAGTCCTGCCCCAAGCCAGCCTGGATCCAAAGCGCTGGGAAACAGACAACACCTGCTGTGGAGGGCCTTTTAAACTATATTCCAGGGGAAAAGATCCTGGAAAGGAAACCACTGTGGACACATAGTCTTGACTTCAGGAGGATCCTAAGTTGGGGAAAAATATAACTAAAATCACAATTTTTTCCCAACGGTTTGAAAAAGGGTAATTAATTTTAAGTTAACTTTGTTTTGGAAATATATGATAATAATTCTGTGTCTTTTATTTATTTTCTATTATCCCATTATAGTAACAATAGTTGTAATTTACTGAGCACGTCACAATGTACCAGATACTATACAACACATAAGGTATTTCATATACATGTATCTCTCATTTTTAGCACTACAATATAAGATATATATTATTTCCATTTTCAGTCAAGGGAATTAAAGTTTATCAATAAGTAGTAAGTGGCAGATTTAGCCATAATTCAGATCTGTGTGGCTATAAAATTCAAGCCTTTTCATAATACAGTAGGGTCCTATATCTGGAACTAATTTTTGTGAATCCAACTAGGGTGCAACCACATTGGGGCCAGTGGTGGAGGTTGGAAGAGAATGAAAGATAAAATAACTTAAATAATAAATATAATTCAGGCAGCCACATCATCCAATAGGTGTATGTCTTACAGGAACTCTGAATTGGGCACTATAGATCAACTGTTACCTTAGGTAAATACAGCTCCCAGGTGCCTCTGAAGCTGATGTGATTCTGATATTTGTGTTTCCCTTTAATAATATGCTTCTAAATGCAGGCCAGTTCTTTTATCTCATGTTTAATTAGAGAAAAAAATGACCAAATTAATATTAAAGGGAAAGTCATCTATCTTGTAGGGACTGTGAGTCTAAACTCAGTATCTGGTGTGCACATTATTGGGGAATTTTCAAGAATAATATTGACTTTACGTACTTATTGTTTTAAGGACAAAGTTATGACTTTGAACTTCAATAGGATGCAAATTTAGTTAACTATGTTGTATTCTCTGGAGAAGTGGATTTAAAAAAAGCTTTTATTGATTTATTTTTAGAGAGAGAGGAAGTGAGGGAGTAAGGAGGGAGAGAAAAATCAATGTGTGGTTGTCTTTCATTCATCCCCTACTGGGGACCTGGCCTGCAACCCTGGCCTGTACATGCCCTGACTGGGAATCGAACTGGTGACCCTTTGTTTCACAGTCTAGCATTCAATTCACTAAGCCACACCAGCCAGTGCTAGAGAAGAGGATTTTAATGTTTATGAATACAATGACTTTTTAAACTGTGGTATAAGGTATTTATTCTGTTCTCTCAGGTGTGTTGATCTAGGTAAGCCTATCAGGAGGAATAGTGATATCACTACAGCAGTGCTGATGCCATGCAATGAAACTACACTGTAGACCTCAACTTTGCATCCTGTTCTAGGAATGAGTAGGTAGTTGATTTATAAAAATTCTCTGCAAGGAAGATAATGGCTTTCTTGTTAAGTACAATTAACTTCTGATTAGCATAACATTAACATGAAAAAACTATATGAACTAAAATGAACAAATTGAATTATCTTACTGGAAGAATTTTATTTTACAATACAAAATTTTTATTGAAAAAATAATTTACATAGAGATATGCACATGAATGTATACAGCTCACTATATCTTCACACAGTATACACACACTTGTGAACAACACCTACAGACAAGCATAATAGAAACTCTTTCATTAAGATGGCAGTGTAGACAGACATAGCTCACCTCTTTACACAGGCACATCGAATTTACAACTAAAATATAGAAGAATCATCACTCAGAACTGTTAGAAATCAAGTTGAATGGAAGTCTAACAACTACAGAATTAGTGAACCACAGCCTCCAGAGTGGTAGGAGGGATGTAAATGCAAAACAGGCTGCTCCCATACCCACATGTAGTGGATAAAAATTTGGGGAGGGATACGAGGGATACCTCAGCAGTGATGAGTCCGAGCCCCACACTAAGGCCCCCACCCAGGTTTCCAGTGCCAAGATGATAAGTCCCACAACTTCTGACTGCAAAAGTCGGCAGGAATTGAGCGATGGAAGAAACCTCTGGGTCCCCAAGCAGTTTCTCATAAAAAAAACCATACACGGTCTTACTTAGATTCACTCACTCTGAGCTCCAGCACTGAGGTAGTAGCTCAAAAGACACCAGCAATGTACTTGGAGGAACTGAAGTATCTGGCAACAAGCTGAGCAGAGGCCATTTTGTCCTTTCTGAGCCGTCTCCCCACAGAGCAGTAGACCTGGCAGGCTGGCACCATAACTGACATTCCATCAAGCTGGTAAACACTGTTTGACTCACCTTAGAGAGCCCTAAGATTCTGCCCACCCAACTTACAGACCCAGCAAAACTGTAAACTGTGACTCTGCCATATGAATGGCTGGTCTTAGCTCATGCTTCACAACTTCCAAAATCCTATCAAATAAGTAACAGCTGGCCTCAGTGAGCTGGAGGCCTGGCATAGGCAGCAGCCAGCTAGATTCACAGTGTGGCTCTACTAGGACTCTCCAAGGCCAGCACAAGTAGCAGCCATCTCAGATCACTTTATACATCAGGCAGGGTGGTCTGTGGCAAAAACAGTTGGGGGCTGATATTGGCCTGTACTGCCCAGGGAAATCCTGGGACCAACATGCCCAGTGGACAGCTACAGGCCATGTTGGAGAACCACCACCTTGCCCCTGCACAGCTGGTCCTCCACAGAGATTGGAGGCTGGTGGTAAGTGGTCACAGCCAGTGCTTGCAGCTGACTGGCCTGGGTAAATCCATCCCATTGATATGTTAACAGCATTCAAGGCTCAACTACAAGAGGAGGGTGTACTCAGCCACATGAAAGGCACATCTTGAGTGGGGAAGCTGTGGCACTGAATGCTACAGGGAACCTACTTCATTAGGCTGCTCTACCAAGTCCAGGAGATGTAGCAGCTCTACCTAATACATAGAAACAAACACAGGTAGGCTGCCAAAACAAGAAGACCAAAGAAACATGGCCCAAATGAAAGAACAGATCAAAACTCCAGGGAAAGAGATAAATGAAATAGAAATTAGCAATCTATCAGATACAAAGTTCAAACATTGGCTATTGGGTGCTCAAGGAGCTAGTGAGGACCTCAGCAGCATAAAAAGATCTGGTCAGAACTGAAGAATGCGGTGATTGAAATAAAGAACATTTTTTACAGGGAAATAACAACACAGTGGATGAAGCTGAGGATCACATTGATGATTTGGAACATAAGGAAGCAAAAACAACCAATTAGAACAAGAAGAATAAAAAGAATCCCCACAAAATGAGGATAGTATGAACAGACTCTGGGACAACTTTAAGAGGTCCAACATTTGCATCATAGGGGTACCAGAAGAAGAAGAGAAAGAGCAAGAAATTGGAAATCTATTTGAGAGTAATGAAAAGAAAATTTCCTAATTTGATGAAGGAAATAGACACGCAAGTCCAGGAAGCACAGAGAGTTCCAAGAAGATGAATGCTGAGGCCCACTCCAAGACACATCATAATTAAAATGCCAAGATAAAGTTAATGAGAGAATCTTAAAAAGCAGCAAGAGAAAAAGTTATTTATGGGGGAGTTCCCGTGAGACTGTCAGCTGATTTCTCAAAAGAACTTTGTAAACTAAAAGGGGTTGGCAAGACATATTCAAAGTCTTGAAAAGCAGGGACCTACAGCCAAGATTGTTCTACACAGCAAAAGATGTCATTTAGAATGGAAGGGCAGATAAAGAGCTTCCCAGACAAGAAAAAACTAAAGGAGTTCATCATCAGCAAACTATTATTATATGAAATATTAAAGGGACTTATTAAGAAAAAGATGAAAACTATCAACAATAAAATGGCAAAAATGCATATCTATTAGCAATTAAATATAAAAGAACAAACTAAGCAAAGAAGAAGAAGAGAGACAAAATCAGGGATACAGACATCATTTTGATGGTTACCAGATGGAAAGGGTGTGAGGGAATGGGGGAAGAGGTGAGGGGATTAAGAAGTATAAATAGGTAGTTACAGATAGCCATGGAGATGTAAAGTACAGTATAGGAAATATAGTAGCCAAAGACCCATGATGTGACAATGGTGCGGAGATTGCCTGAGGAAGTGGACTGTACTGGGTGGAAAGGGGCAAAGGAGGGAAAATCAGGACAATTGTAGTAGCATAATCATAAATATAACCAAGAAAGAAACCCCTTCACTTCTCTGTTCTAGACACAATTTGTCCCACCCCTAAGAGAAGCTACTGTTCTGACTTTTGACTATATGGAGTAGATTACTTTTGTCTACATTGCATTTTAATTAATGAAATCATATATATGTACTTTTTTGTGTGTCTGACTTATTTTATTCAACATTGAGTTTGTAAGTTGATGTGTGAATTTGTGTGCCATTTGAGGTAGCTCATTCCCATTGCTGATGAGTGGCTATTCCACCGGAATGAACATTTGGGTAGTTCCCAGTTTGGGGTTATTAAAAATAATGCTGCTATGAATACTTTAATACATTTTTTATGAACACATGTGCACATTACTGTTGTGAAAGTACCTAGGAGTAAAATTTTGGGGTTGCAAACCATGTGAGTTTTCATCTTCGGGAGAAAATGTTAGCTTTCAAAGTTGTTGCCAGTTCACACTTGCACCAGAAATATATGAGGGCTCTTAAACGTGATATATTCAACCTCTTTAATTTAATGTATTATGGTTAATTATTACCTAAAACAATGTAATGATTGATGTTTCCTATAATTAATATATCTTTATATAATGTCAAGGTTTCAAGTTAGCAAGTCTGAGAAAAATAATTATTTTTAAAAACCCTCTGATTATTACAGGGAAAATATTGTTCTTAACAGTTACACTGAAATTCATCTTTAAAAAAACAGAACAGAATAATTGTAGAATTAACTGAAAAGTGATGGTAGTCAGTTTGGATGTATTTTATGGCCTTCTTCTCCCTTATCTTACAAAGCTGTTTGAAATGACTAACCCATGCTTTGTATTCATTAAAAGAGCTGGACTTTAAGTGCAACACTCTTTTTTTACTTATCTTTTTTTCAAAATGATTAAGGTCTGATGAAAGTTAGAGAAAAATCCTTTTGAAGCAGTCTTGTGCATTACAATCTTAAGACAAAATTCTATGTAGAAGAAATACCTGTGCTTTCATTTTCTTAGTATATACTTAAAGAAGACCCTTTATATATGCAAGTTTCCATTTTGCATCTCAAAACATAAGCATTTCTCTAAACAGTAAGTCTCTAAAGAGCATGTCATTTTCAGGGAATTTAAATTTTTTTAAGTATTTGGTTAAGAACCTACATTTATAAAGTCAATAATAGCATTTTATGAGTTGCTTAATAAATTATTAATAGATATGAAAAAGTTAAAATAATAAAAATTATAGAAGACATTATCACTCTACAAAATCAGTGGTGGGACATTAAAGTTGGTGTTTTCTGATTGTAAGTTTTGTGTTGCTAAAGGCTTTATACAATCATTTACAAATGACTATACATTTTGACTTGATTGTATGAATTGGTTTCTTTCTAGTAAGTTTTATTACAGTTTAATCACTATTTTTATTGTTCCTTATATGAAGATACTATTTACCCTCATATGCAGGTCATGAATTTTATGAAGGATGTACTGTAAGGTTATGAATAATGGCAAGTAGTTTGTTCTAAGCAGAGTTGGAATTATTAAACAACAACAAAGCCACCTTTTAACCTAATTAGATGTTCAATCAGATGAAGGCAAACTAACATAAATGAGGAAAGTGGCCATGATGAATGTATAAAGATATGCAAGAGGGGGTGACATTAACAAAGAAAAACTCATATTAAAAACTCTTGGAGATATTTCCTGACATTGAAAGCTCAAAGATAAAATGTTGAAAGGTGATTCATACTTAGAAAGGAATATGACTATTTGCAAAGGCATAGAGAAGATGCTGGCTCAATATCAAGTTCTATGATGAGAAGAGGAAGGCAATCACTGTTTAAAGCTACTCTTGATATAATTATTTTTATGAAGAAATAAAACATCTTGGTCTTATCAAGCTTGGGCTGCTATAACAAAATACCATAGACTAAATTGTTTAAATAATAGAAACTTATTTTTTCACAGTTCTGGAGGCTCTAGGACCAAGGTACTAGCAAGGTAGGTTTCATTCTGGTTCCACTTTCCTTGCTTTGTAGGTGAACCATCGTCTCCCTATATGTGCACAGGATCTCTTGTTTGTGTGGTTGCACATAGGGAAAAAGATGCCTTTCCCTTTCTCTTCTTATAAGACCACTAATGCTAACAGGTTAAGGCCCAACCTAAGCTATCTATCAGGAATGGGGACACATTTATCCACATGTTCCCAGCTCCCTGTGGTCAGAAGTAGCCCCAGGAAGTTTAACCATCTCACACTTCCAGGAATTAAGCAGCTTGTTATAGGCACCCAGTGCCATAATCTCTTAGATTTTGGGTAAGAAACTAAGTGGGACATGGAGTGTGACAAACCACATTAAAGGGACACTTGGGGCTATTTTATGACATTGAAAGTGCCAAAGCAAAAATATTGGAAATTGATTCAACCTTGGGCAGTGTAGGTAAATGTGGTACTCAGAACCTCCCACACCCATATCAAAATCACAACAAAACTACAGAACAACCATCATTCAGTGCCAGACAAAATCTAAGAGAATAGAAGATCTACATCTAGGGATTTAACGATGAAGACACATGGGGCCCTAGGACAGGTGGGTCGGTTGGTTGGAGCATTGTCCCATACACCAAAATATTGTGGGTCTGATTCCTAGTCAGGGCACACACCTAGGTTGCAAGTTTGATCACTGGTCAGGGCATGTATAGGAGGCAGCTGATTGATGTTTCTCTCTAAAAATCAATAAACATACCTTCAGATAAGGATGAAAAAATAAAGAAGCCACATCGAGGCTGTAGGAAGGGCAGACACAAAGACCAGGCAGTTCTCACACCCATATGTGGTGGTGAAAAATTGGGAGGGATATCTTGGGCAGCAGAGGTCCCACCTGGGTGAGATGGGTATCAGTCCCACATCATGCCCCCAAGCCCAGGGTTTCAGTGCTGAGAAGAGAAGTCTCAATAACTTCTGGCTGTAATAACCAGCAGGGATTGAGGCTGAGTGAGATGGAGGGCTTCTGAAGTCCTAGGTGGTTCCTCTTAGAGCACTTACAATTCAGACTTTCCTAAAATCTTTCATACAAATGGCATCTGGCCTCAGCATGCCCCCAAACTCTCACTAAGTGGCTCCAGGCTGGGCACTAGGAAAAGCCAGTTGCAGCTTAACTTCAAATGAATTCCTCTAAGCCCAGCAGAAGTAGCAGCCATATGCAGATTGCTTTGTAGCTCAAGCCAAGTGGCCCTGGCCTGAACATAAGTGGTGGCTGACCTTGACCTGCACCTACTGGAAGACCTGAGAGCCAGCACACCTGGTGGACAGATTCAGACCATGTTGGAGCAACCACCCAACCACCTCCACAGAGACACACTTAAGGGCAGGATTTAGTGGGCACCAGAGCCCCGCTGAAGCAAGTGTTGATCTTTGAATGGGCCCCTGCACAATTGATACTCCACAGTGGTTGGTGGTCACAGCCAGTCCTGCAGTGAGTTGGCCTGAGGGTAAATCTCTCCCATTGGGATTGCATGCCAACAGCAATCAAGGTTCAACTACAAGAGGGTGCACACAGCCCACATGGTTGGGGTAGTGTATCTGGAGTGCCCATCTTAGGTGACTGGGGAGGCTATGCCCCTGGAACTTGTAGGAAACCTACTACATTAGGCCACTCTACCAAACCCAGGAGATATAGCAGCCCTACCTAATACATAGAAACAAATATAGGGAGGATGCCAAAATTAGAGACAAAGAAACATGTGCCAACTTGTTTCTTTGAAAAGAAGAAGGAGAAAGAAGGGGGGGTGGAAAAGGAGGAGGAGAACAAGAATAAAAAATATGAATAATAAAATGGCAAAAATACATATCTATCAAGAAATGATTCTAAACAACAAAATAAATGAATAAACAGAAGAGAAAGAGACATATAGATACAGAGAACATTTTGATAATTGCCAGATGGGAGGGGGCTTGGGGATAGATGAAAAAGTTTGAAGGGAATAAAAAGTATAAATTATTTGTTGCAAAATAGTTATGGGGATGTAAACTACAGCATAGGGATTGTAGTCAATAATATTCTAATAACTGTATGGTGTCAGGATGAATACTATATTTATTGGGTTTATCACTTAGTGAGTTATATAATGTCTAATCACTGGGGTGTGTACATGAAAATAATATATTGTATGTCAACTGTAATTGAAAAATAAAAAGTGATTTAAAAACACTAAAAATGGAACTTCCCTATGACTCAGCAATTCCATTTGTGGGAATATATCCAAAGAAACCCAAAACACTAATTCAAAAGAATGTGCGCACCCTTATGTTCATTGCAGCATTATTTACAATAGCCAACATTTGGAAGCAGCCTGACTGCCCATCAGTAGATCAGTGGATAAAAAAGCAGTGGTATGTTTACACGATAGAATAGTATTTCGTTGTAAAAAAAGAAAGAAATCTTACCTTTTGAGACAACATGAATGGACCTGGAGAATATTATGCTGAGTGAAACAAACCAGTCAGAAAAAGACAAGTACCATATGATAACACTTATATGTGGAATTTAATGAACAAAATAAATTAACAAACAAAATAGAAACAGACTAATAGATACAGAGCACAGACAGACAGCTATCAAAGGGGAGGGCTACTAGGAGCTGGGTGAAAAAGTTAAAGGGATTAAGAAAAAAAACCCTCATAGACCAGAAGGAAAAGTGGGTGGGGTGAGGTAGAAGAGGTCAAAGAGGGATAAATGGTCAAATGAGAAGGAGACTAGACTTGGGGTTGTAAAAAATAAATAAATAAAAAGTGAACCATTGAGAAAAGAATACCAAAATAAACGAAAGAAAAGAAATTGATTTAATCTTAGACATGAGTAAGCCACTGTGAGCTTGCACCAGCCAAAAAATGGTCAAACTTAGAAAAAATTATCATGTGAGTGACTGGATTGCAGTGGAACAGGAGGATGTAGTGCTGTAGAACAGGTGCCTGTTACACTATAAGAATTATGTGTGTACATACTTGTGTATTGTTTATCTCTACATTTCACAAGAACATGACTGTCAAGGATGATTAGTGAGCAGAACATGAGATTCCTACATTAGGCTTGTGGACTCTGAAAGGTTTAAAGTTATCTTACACTAGTAGCATTCCTTGGCTCTCAATAAAAGCCAAAACAAATTCTCAGTTGTGCAAAATCCTTAACACAGTCACCCAATTCTCAGTTCATTAAAGTCAAACAACAGAAGTTCATCAACTACCATGAATGAGAGTCAGCAAAAGCAAGCTAGCAATCAAATTTAAACATCTAGTTATTTTATATAAGAACATTACATACAGAGTATATTTTACTGCATGAACTATTTAAAGGAATAAAACATAGAATAAAAATGAGCAAGTACATTTTGAAGTTATCAAAAATAATCAGATATTTGAAAGTGAAAGTCTGGTTTTGGATCTTGGTGGCTAACTCTGACATTAGGACTGTGCTAGAATACAAAGATGTATCATTCAATGTGTAAATATATACTGAGCAAATTAATAAAAAATATTAGAGATAAAAATTCATTAAATAAAATGTCAACTCACTGGGAAGACATCATAATTATAAACATGTATGCACTTTACAAAATAGCCTCAAAAATATAAAGCAAAAATTGTTAGAATTACAGAGACAAAAATAGAAACCGTCTCTAACATCACAGCAGAATATTTTGACAGCATTATCATTTATGAAAGAGCCAGAACATATCCATCTTATTAGAAGCTGTCTATTTTATTCATCTTTTCAATATTACTTATTCCTTGAAAGTGTTTGAGCCTTGTGTTTTGGCCTAAAACATGGTAACATTTTACAAAAGTTCCATGTTAGTTTAAGAAAAACATGTGGCTCAATCTAGAGTTTAGGCTTTAGCATGCATCATCTGTAGATTCAGGATTATTAATTGTACCCTTCAAACCTTGTAAAAGTTTGTAAATTTACTCACATAATTAAAGCACCAACCCAGATGGTTATATAGGACAATTTTATAAGACTTACAAGAAATGAATCATTCTAATTTCATATAAATTCTTTCCAAGAATGCAAAAGGAGAGACTACTCCACATCCATCCTCTGAGCCAAATTGAAAGCAAGGGCTAATCTCACTAATAAACATAAATGTAAGATATTAACTAAAATATTACCAGATAAATTTAGCAATTTAGCAAATTATACAAAACATATGCATAGAAAGTAAGTTCAATTTATTTCAGGAATTCAGAAGTGAGTTAACATTAAGTGTTTACTTAATAATTTGCTGTGTATTACAACAAAAGCACAGACAACAAAAGCAAAAATAGACAAGTGAAACTACATTAAGCTAAAAAAACTTTTTCACAACAAAGAAAAAATCAACAAAGCAAAAAGGCAACTTATGGAATGAAGGAGAATATTTTCAAACTACATATATGATAAAAGATTAATATTTAAAAATGTAACAAAGTCCTACAACTGAATAGCAAGAAAACAAATAAACCCATTAGGAGTTCCAGCCAAGATGGAGGTGTAGATAGAAACCCTTTTCTTCCTCACACAACCAAAAGGAGAATAACAACCAACCCAGAAAACAATAAACAACCAGAAGTTCCAGAAAAACAAACTGCATTGAACTCTGACAATGAATGAATTAAAGAAAACTTCACCCAGACCAGTGTGCTTAGTCAAAGAAATATAGCCCAAATGAAAGAACAGATCAAAACTCCAGAAAAAGAGCTAAACAATGAAGAGATAGCCAATCTATCTGATGCAGAGTTCAAAAAACTGGTAATTAGGATGCTCAAAGAACAGATTGAGCTTGGTTGCAAAATGAAGGAACAAATGAAGGCTACCCAAACTAAAATAAAATAAAAATACTCAGGGAACCAACAGTGAAGGGAAGGAACCCTGGACTCAAATAAATGATTTGGAACAAAACGAAGAAATAAACATCCACCCAGAACAGAAGAAACAAGAATTCAAAAAAGAAAAATGAGGAGAGGCTTAGGGACCTTTGGGACAACTTTAAGTGCTCTAACATCAAAATGATAGGGGTGCCAAAAGGAGAGGAACAAGAGCAAGAAGTTTAAAACTTATTTGAACAAATAATGAAGGAAAACTTCCCCAATCTGGTGAAGAAAATAGACTTCCAGGAAGTCCAGGAAGCCCAGAGAGTCCAGAGAAATTGGACCCAAGGAAGAGCAAACCAAGACAAAACATAATTATATTACCCAAGATTAAAGATAAGGAGAGAGTCTTAAAAGCAGCAAGGAAAAAAGAGAGCTACCTACAAAAGAGTGCCCATAAGACTATCAGCTGATTTCTCAAAATAAACCTTACAGGCAAGAAGGGACTGGAAAGAAATATTTGAAGTCATGAAAGGCAAAGACATACATCCAAGATTACTCTATCCAGCAAAGCTATCATTTAGAATGGATGGGAAGGTGAAGTGCATCCCACATAAGGTCAAGTTAAAGGAGTCCATCATCACCAAGCCCTTATTATATGAAATGTTAAAGGTATCTATTTAAGAAATTGAAAAAGGTCAAAAACTATGAACAGTAAAATGACAACAAACTCATAACTATCAACAATTGAACCTAAAAAAAGAAGAACAGTGAAAACAAAAACTAAGCAAACAACTAGAACAGGAACAGAATCAGAGAAATGGACACCTCATGGAGGGTTTTCAGTGATGAAGGGGCAGGGAAGAATGCAGGGTAAGATACAAGGAATAAGAAGTATAAATGGTAGACATAAAATAGATGGGAGAGGTTAAGAATGGTATAGGAAACAGAGAAGTCAAAGAAATTATATGTACAACCCATGCACATGAACTAAGGGGCAGAGAATGCTGGAGGGTTGGGGGATGCAGAGCGGAGGGGGGATAAAGGAGTAAAATTGGGAAAACTGTAATAACATAATCAATAAAATATACTTAAAAAACAAATAACCCCATTAAAAATGGCCAAAGGAACTGAATAGACATTTCTCCAAAAACAAACAAATGAACATGCAAGTGGCAAATAGGTATATGAAAAGGTGCACAACATCACTAATTATCAGGAAAATGTAAATCAAAACTACAGTGAGTTATCACCTCCCACCTGTTAGGATGGCTATTATTTAAGAAAAAAAAAGATAAGTGTTTGGCAAAGATGTAGAGAAAAGGTAACCATTGTTTAGTGTTGGTGGGGATGTAAATTGGTAGAGTTACTATGGAAAATATTATGGAAGTTCCTTAAAAACACTAAATAGAACTACCATATGATACAGCAATCCTACTTCTGGGTATATTCCCAAGAGTTGGAATTGGGATCTTGAAGAAATATCTGCCCTCCCATGTTCATTGGAGTATTATTTGGAATAGCCAAGAGACAGAAGCAACCAAAATAATGGCCTGTGGATCAATGGATAACAAAAGCAGGATACGTACATACACTTAAACATTACTCAACACTATAAAAGAATGAAATCCTGTCATTTGCTTTTTAATTGGTATAGGTGTAATATTTATTTCTAGTTTTCTGAGTCAGCATGAGATGGCTTGCCAGATTAAAATCAATGTCAACTGTTTCAAGGTTATCAACCCAGCACTTACAAAATTTATTTTGACATTGTGGGGCTGTCATCAGTCAATCACAAAGCACCTTAGCAAGTTCACTGTGAATGTATGTATTCTGAAAGAGAAATGCATCAAGGTGGACATTTTCAAAATCTTTTTTTTGTGGGAGTTAATATGCTAGGAAGTCCTGCCATTTGTGACAACATGAATAAAGGACATTGTGCTAAGTGAAATAAGTCAGATACCGAAGGCCAAGTATCACCTAATACCACATACATGAAGAATTTAAAATAGGTAAACCAATAGAAACAAAGAATGGGATGGTGATTGCCAGGCACTGGGAGAAGGGAAAATGAGAAGGTATTAGTCAAAGGATATAATGTTTTAGTTATGCTATATGATTAAGTCCTAGAGATGTTGAGTACAGCATAGTACCTAATAATACTTACCATATACTTAACAATTTCCTAAGAGGATAGATCTTATATGCTATGTTTTTATATCACAGGCAAAAATGTGATAAAGAGAGTAGGAGAATATTTTTGGAAGTGATGCATATGTTTATGGCACAGATTGTGGTGAGTCTTTCATAGATGTATTCTTATTTCCAAACTCATGGAGATGCATGCACGAAATATGTACAGCTTTTGGTATGTTAATTATAGCTCTCTAAACTGCTTTTTAAAACTTTATTCATATAATATTCCACACTAATGCAACTAAGGATAAAAAACACATTTGAATAGATTTCAACAGATGTCAAATAAGGACTTAAATATTCCATATCTGTTTATGATAAAACTTTTAGTAAACTATGAATACAAAGATTGTCCTTAATATAGTAAAGAGTACCCCCCAAACCTACACCAAACATAACATTCTTAATAGCAAAATAGTAGATTACCTTTAAAACTAGGGACAAGACAGATGTCCACTTTTACTGCTACTGTACAACATTATTATAGAAGTGGTCCCAGCCAGTGCAGCAAGAAGAGACAGATATAACGAATACAAATATTGGAAAGAATGAAAGCATGCCCTCATCATTTTAGCATGTGATTATCTGCACAGAAAGCTGAAAGATATAGGGACTTCTGGCCAAGATGGAGACATAAGTAGATATGCTTTGCCTTCTCACACAACCAAAACAAGAACAACATATTTAAAAAAACAAAAACAAGAATGGCCAGAAAATTGAACTGTATGGAACTCCAACAACCAAGGAGTTAAAGAAGAAATATCCATCCAGACCAGTAGGAGGGGCAGAGGCAGGCAGCCAGGGTAGAGGACTCACAGAAAGGCAGTGGCTGGGGGACCAGGGCAGGTAAGGCAGCATTTTGCAGACCTGGTGAGGTAGCAACTGGCAGAGTGGGTGGTCCCACATTTGCATGCAGATAGACCAGAAGGAACAACTGGGCAGTGAGACAGACCACACAAACAAAGGCTTCCAGTGTGGGGAAATAAAGCCTCAAAACCTTTGACTAAAAAGTCCTCTGGGGGTTGTAGTGGCAGGAGGAACTCCCAGCCTCACAGGAGAGATTGTTGGAGAGATCCGCAGGGTCCTAGCACATACACAAAGCCACCCAGAATCTGGTGCTGGTAATCAGCACCAGCAGGGCCCAATTTGATTGTGAGTATGCTTGTTGGTAGTGGAGGAAGTGACTGAAAGCTGGCCAAGAGCTGAGCAAGGGCCATTGTTCCCTCTGAGATCCCTTCCCCACATACAGGACCATAACACAACAACATAGTTTGCCCTGCCAGGGGAATACCTAAGGTTCTGCTCCTTACTACATAACAGGTATGTGGAGTCAAAAAATATGGCCCAAATGAAAGAACAGATCAAAGCTCCAGAAAAAATATAACTAAGTGATGAAGAGATAGGCAATCTATCAGATGCAGAGTTCAAAACACTGGTAATCAGATGCTCACAGAAATGGTTGAGTATGGTTGCAAAATAGAGGGAAAAGTGAAGGCTATAAAAAGTGAAATAAAGGAAAATATACAGGGAACCAACAGTGATGGGAAGGAAACTGGGACTCAAATCAATGGTTTGGACCATAAGGAAGAAATAAGAATTCAACCAGAACAGACTGAAGAAACAAGAATTCAAAAATTGAGGAAAGCCTTAGGAACTCCTGGGGCAACTTTAAATATCCCAACATCCGAATCATAAGGGTGCCAGAAGGAGAAGAAGAAGAGCAAAAATTGAAAACTAATTTGAAAAAAATAATAGAGAACTTCCCCAATCTGGCAAAGGAAAGAGACTTCCAAAAAGTCCAGGAAGTTTAGAGAGTCCCAAATAAGTTCGACCCAAGAGAGCACACACCAAGGTACATCATAATTACATTACCCGACATAAAGATAAGGGGGAGGTTAAGAATAATACAGGAAATGGAGAAGCCAAAGAACTTACACATATGACCCAAAGACATGAACTGAAGTGGGTAAATGCTGGTGGGAGGCGGGTTGCAAGGTAGAGGGGAATAAAGGGAAGAAAAAAATGGGACAACTGTAATAGCATACTCAATAAAATATATTAAAAAAACAAAGCTGAGAAGTATATATAAATAAATTAATATAATAGTAAAATTTTTCAAAGTGTATATAATATCAGCAGTCAAAATTTACACTTATATACACCAAATATAATTTATAAAACATGATTTTAAGAATATATTATTAACAACAAAGAATATAAGGTAGTTAGGAATACATTGTACAATAAATGTGCAAGATATGTGGAAAAATTATAAAACTTTAATACTTAAAAATTATAATACTATACTTTAATTGCTTAAAAAACAAATAAAGCTACACAATCATTTCATGAATAGGGCAGTTTAATATTATAAAAATATTAATTCCCATAAGTTAATCTATAGATTAAATAAAATTTTCATAAAATTCCCAACTATCACAAGATTTATAAGGAGCTTTACAAACATTTTTAAATTTTAATGGAAGGTCAAATGCTCAAGAATAACCAACACACACCTGAAGAAAAAAAAAGTGGAAGATAGGGAAAATACTAGCTTAACAAAAAGAAAAACTATAATAATATTACAATAATTAGCATTGAATAGGGTAATAGACAGATTGATCAATGCAACATACTTAAGAACCCAAAAAGAAACATTTTCATATATGGTGGAGCTTTTGCAAATTAATGGAGAGAAGATTAAACATTCAATAAATGGTGCTGGGAAAACTTATTATTCAAACAGAAAAAAAATCCCAAAAGAAACAAACAAAAAAACACCAAAATGTTATTGATGCAGACACCAGCAAGCAGTGTTCGCGTGTTGTGGCTGAGATTAGAAAAATCCACATGGGCTACCAAGTCCTGTGGAGGAAAAGGGACCTCATAGCCACTCTCTCAAGAGGAGAGCATGCTGACCCTTGCCTTGACAAGCTTCTATTGGCTTAATTTGCACAGAAAATAGGGCATATATGGAACGTTCATCAATCATTGTCAGGCAGTAATAATCAAATAGCATTTAAAGAACTTCGAGGGCTTATTTTGAGTCAGGGTCAGATAGCTAAAGGGCCATAAAACTTTGGGGAAACAAATTCATTTCGTGTTTAGACCCTTATCATTTAAATTCAGGGTATTAGCAAAGCAGGTTTCAAAGGATTTTATGCATTCTTTCGTAGGCCTGATCACTCAGGGAACTGGCCCTTTCCAGCACAGGGCTGCACCCACCTCCAGCATTGTTTCAGGCTTAGGTCAAGCAGGGGAAGTAAGGCAGCCAAGAGATTAGGAGACTTCTTGCAGACAGTTGAGGACTCAGGCCATGTCAAAGCCATGGGGTGAGGGTCCATCACCCCCTTTCTCCATAGCCTCCCAAATCCTTCCCTGAGGGTTCCCTCATGACTGTGCCTGTCATAGGTTGTCCCTCCCTTGAGGAATCTTACCCATCATTGGGTAACTGGTCATGCACTGGGGGCCAGGCAGGGTCCAGAGGCAGTGCTCCTGCCAGGGGGATAAGCTTTGTCTCCTTAGTGGCTTAGGGTCCCGAAGTCTCTCACTCAGCCTTAGCCATGGGGTGTTATAGCTTTTGAAACCAGGCAGGGTGGTTCCCAACATAGTATCCCTAATTTATGCCCATAAACAAACACAGTATTCAATGTGCTAAAATCTTAAATGCAAAGGCACATATTTAAAATTTTAGTGGACTATATATAGAGTATCCTCAATTTTAGGATTAAAAAGTTGTCATAACAAAAATTGTTTATCATGGTATTAATTTCTTGTGGTTGCTCCACCAAATTGCTACAAATTGGGTGGCTTACAATACAGAAATTTATTCTGTCACTGTTTTGAAAGTCTGAAATCATGGTTTCTGCAGGCTCATGTGACTTCCAAATGCTCTAAGGAAGAATCATGCCTTGAAAACTCCTACCTTCTGGTGGTTGCTGGAAATCCTTCATGTTCCTTAGCTGTAGCAGCCCAATCCCAATATCTGCCTTTCTTGTTAGGTGGCCTTCCTCCTTGTGTCTCCTTTCTCTGTGTCCAAATTTCCCTCTTATTAGAATAGCAGTGACTGGATGTATGGCTTTCCCTAAACCAGCATGACTTCATCTTAACTGGATTGTATTTGCAAAGATGTTACTATCAAACATGCCTATATGCAGGCTCTGAGTGGTCATAAATTTAGGAAGGAGGGACACTATTAAACCCAGTACAACCACGAAGGAAGTGATTGATCAAAGAATGAAAAGACAAGACACAAACTGAGAAAAGACATTAGCAATATGTAAAATGGACAATATTCATATAAACATACTATACATAAGACATGAACAACTGATATGTGCCAGTAAGGAAGACAAATACCCCAGTAAAAAAGTAGGCCAGGGTCATGAATAAACAGTTCACACAAGAGGAAATACATTTGGTAGATTTGCCTAATGAAAATGTGCTAGACTTGCTTAGTAAGCAGAGAAATACAAATTAATATCAAATAAAATATCATTTTCCTTCCTCTTAATTATGGGCCTGATAATAGCAAGTATTTGCAATGATGTAGCATAACAGGAACTATCATACATTACTAGTTAGATTGTTCACACAAACATTATTTTTTAACAGCAAAACTTTAGACACAGACCAATATTTGGTGGTAGAATAATTGATATATTGCATATATTTACTAAATGAACTATTATACAATAAAAATGAATTAACTAGAGATTTATATGACAGCATGGTTGAAGTTCAACCAAGTAAAGCTATTTAGCATATGATTGATGTATATTTAAAAAAGCAAGAGAATGATAAATATAAAATTCAAGATAGTGGTTATCTTTTGGGGGTACACAAAGTTGATGCAGAGAAGGAATTTATGATGACATTGGTCATATTTTAGTTCTTGGGTGATAGATTTCTAGGTGTCCATTTTATAAGACTTCATATGGTAGATGAATGCTACATAGACTTTAGCATTAGCATAGCAAGTATTTTGTGATCTAAATTAAAGAAAATTTGCATATTCATAGTTTTAAAGTGTCATGGTCTGAGAACCCAGATATATACAATGCTTTGAAACCAGCCCCATTTCAATGTGGTGCTGAGGATTGGGATATGAGCAGTAGATAGAATGTACTGGCAAATCTATTGTCCCTGAATCCCTGCTGCCTGTACTGGGATCTACTAGGTTCAGAATTTTGGGAAAGTTTCTTCCCTTCTCTTTACCTCCATTTCCTTGTTTTTAAAATGAAGATTAAAATGGGCCCTTCTTCACAGGAAGATAATATGAAAGAGTGTAGGTAAAATTCTTAGTATGTGGTTGCTTAACACATAGTAAGTGGCTAGTGAATATGACCTACATCGATTAGATCAGAGGACTGAGATGTGATTGCATGCAGGCTTTCTCATACTTCCACCATTGCCCTGAACGGGCCTTGCCTCCAGGTACCTGCTGCCCTCTCTGCCTGTGCTGCAGAAAGAAAACATGTGAGCCCAAATCACAATAAGAAGCCAAGGCCAAGTGGGCCTGCAGTCTAAGGTTGAACTGCCTGTCAGAGTCCAGTCTGGATGAACCAGTCTCCAGCTAACATGCAGCTAAAAAATTGAAACTAAATAATTATTTTTAAGCCTATGAGTTTTAGAACATTTATTTCCAAAAGTAGTTGACTGATACACGAGATGCTATTATTGTCGTTGTTATTATTATTGGAATTAAAGACTTGAAAGATAGTTGCTCTAGGTCTGCAAAGTTTATCTCACTCAAATTGTACCTAGGTAGGTTGAATTAGTGCCTTAAAACATTGAGAATTTTCAGATGCTCTCCTGAGCAGCTGCCTTAAGCATAAACAACTTACTATCATGATCTTGTCTCTCCTCCAGCTCCAGAACACATAGGCTTGAATCGCCTTTGCTTCAGCACACTGTCAAAAAGATCCCAGGATAGAGAAGAGACACACTATCCGTAGTTCAGTAGATAGTCAACATTGTAATTAGCTGTTTGACATCTCTGTTCTGATGTCTCCCTTTGCTGTCAGAGCACAGTACTGGCCATAAACCACCCAAGCACAGAGTGTTTTGTTGATTTGCGCTGCAACCTTCCTGGTAGTCAGCGTCAGGATTATGTTACCCCCTACATAATGAAGACCCCTAGTCTTGAAGAGGCTACAGTGACTTAACCAATGCCAAAAAGCTTGTAAATGATAGAACTGGACTCAAACCTGCAAATTCTAGAGCTAAACACTAGCTTTCTTTCATTATTTCATAGATGCCTTTTAATAACTCCAATTTTCTTGAGCATACAAACTTTTTAACAGATTGGGTCACCAAAAATTGGACCAATCTCTTCTGTCAAAGTGGTGCCATGAGCAGTGTGCAAACACACAAACATGACAGTGTCTCACCCCTATGCCATATATCAGTGGAACTCAGACAAATACATAGATTCCAAAACAGTAGCTTCTGGAACTCTAGATCTCTGCTAATTTCTAAATGTGTTTGGTTAGAAGATCTGAACATAAAGGTTGCAGATAATGTAGAAAAAAATCTTTACCTAAAGTAATTTGGAAATGTTTGAACTTATTAACTATCTTATGCATTAAAAAGAGATTGCAGAAGCAACACACCAAGTTCTTTTTTCATATACTGTACTTACTTGGAAATTAATTTATCATGTGAAATAAATTGATAAATAAATTTATTGTATTTTTTTAAAAATCATCTGCACAAACAAAAAAAAATAGTGGAGGCTTTCCACCAGATTGCCTCACAGGGCTATCCAACATTTTGGTATCTTTGGGACACACTGGAAGAAGATTTATCTTAGGCCACACATTAAATGCACAAACACTAATTAAAAGTGATGGGCCAAAAAAAAAGGTTTTAAGTAAATTTATGATTTTGTGTTGGAAGAAATTCATAGCCATCCTGGGCCACATGTGGCCCATGGGCTACAGGTTAGATACCCCTGGATCAGATATCCTTATTTGTAAATGCTTTAAATAATGTTGTGCAATTTTAAATAATACAACTTATTTATATGAATAAGATCAAAAGAGTTTCTATATAAGTTCCTTGTTGTTGGAAGATAGTTGGGTTCTATAGTTTAGTGCTAGGAGTGAAGGCTTCTGTATTTGACTGCTAAATTACAATCTCAATTTCACTGCTTGCTGGTTCTGTGACTTGGGAAAAGTTACTTCAGATATCTAAACTTCAGATTTGTTATATATAAAATGAGACAACTAATAAGACATTTTCAAATGTTCTTGTGGAGTTTAAATAAGAAAATTCATATATAGCACTTAGAAGAATAAATGGCACTAAGAAAGTGTTCCAATACTAGCAATTTATTACCAATTATTTCTCAAACAGACATTGGTTATATATGACCTCTGGCAAGTGATTTCATCTTTGTTAGTTGTTTCATCTGAGTAGTCTATGGAATTGATTGTTTTACTTGAGTATTTTATGCTGGTTAATAGATTAGACTTGTGGCAGACGACTTAAGTTTCAGATTCTTCAGGTAAGCAACAGAACATCTCTAGGTTTGAATGCCCATTTTTATAAAAATATAAAATGCTGAAAGTAAGATAATCTATCTCATAAGATTGTTCAGAAGATTTGATGAAGAAATGAATGCAAAATAGAACAATGCCTTACACACGTCAATACTTAAAAATGGTTATAATAATACAACAATAAAGAAGTTGGAATAAAGGGCTCATTGTGATTATTCTTGTCTTCAATGATCTTGAAGTGTTGACTCTGTAAATTTCTAACAAGAATATTTTAGAATCAAGCCAATGATATCTTTGTTATTATGGTAGTCACCTGTCCCTAGGTTGTTGGTCTCCAGCTCACCCTGTACTTGGCTTCAAGCCACCCTTCCTAATGGGCTCTGTTTGGGGCTGAGCCAGAGTCCATAAACATGCAGTGGGTCCTATAGCTCACAGCTGCTGCCAATCTGTTGCCTAGAACACACTCTCCTTGAAAGAGAGCTCCTCTGAGTTGTCATCCCTGTGGTGGCAGGAGAAAAAGATGTCCCTCAAAAGTCCCTTCTTCCTGCATTATAATCTACATTTCTGAAAATCCTTGAAACCCATTCCTGTGCATTGCTTGCCCCATCCCAGAAAGGTTTTATCACCTGTGATCCCCTATCTATACCAGGAATATTTCTGTCTTTGTCCCAGACTATAAAAATTTAGGCCTATGCACCTTTAAAGGTCTACCTAGAAACATTTTGCCCTACATAACTAAACAGAAACTCTCTTTACTGAAACTTTTTATAACATTAAAAAAATCCTGAAATTACTATGGACTAGAAGGCTTCTGTGATCTTATGATCTGTTTTTGTCTGCTCTCTGGTACAATCTCTTACTTCTGTGCTTTAGCCACACAAGCCTTCTGTCAGTTCCTTTAGGATTCCAAGTTTATTATCACCTTATTGCCTTAGTACTTACTGTTCAATTCTGCCTGGAATGCTTTCAAAAAAAAATATTTCCTGGTTGGCTTTATTTTTCTTTCATTTTTAAGCCTGCAAAGAGGTCTTTCTTAAACATCCAATACAAGAAGAAAGCCCCCTAAATATTCATTCTGTCATTCAGGTCACTCTTGCATAGCAGCTCTCAACTGGGTTGATTCAGCTCCTCTTCCCCACAGAACATTTGTCAATATCTGGAGTTATTGTTGACCATCATAGCTGAGAAAGTGCTCATGGAATACAGTGCATGGGAGTTGGGGCTGCTACTAAGCATCCTACAATGCAAAGCACAGCCCCCACAAAAAAGAATTTTCTGGCACAATATATCAGTAGTGCTAAAGTTACAAAATTGAATTTAGCACAGGGTCTTATGTTATTTTTGTCAAAGAATTTGGCATTCTTTGAAACTATTTCATTCATTTATTCTTTTCTTGATTTTTCCTGTGTCCCAAATTAGGATGCAACCTATATGGAAGCAAGGATCTTATCTGTCATGGTCAGTGTCACATTTCCAGTATCTATTATAGGGCCTGACAGTTGGTTAAAACTTTACAAACATTAGTTGAATTAATAAGCCATTCAGTGAATCCATTTTGGCAGAAACTTCTACTAACCACATTGAGTACTTAACCAAAAAAGGTCGGGTCATGAATGGTGTGCATGAATGTGTATGTCTCTGTTGGTTATTTGTTGGACTGTGCCAAGAAAATGGATTATATACTTGGCAGCAACAGTATGACCCCGCAGTGACTAGCAATAATAGGCAATACCCAGTGTAAGAGTATTTTGCTTTCCTTGGGTGTCTAAGTAGCCATGGAGTAATCTTCTGTATCATACTGGTGGTTTTCTTAACTGTACTCTGCTGAGAACCCTTCACAGGTTCTTAGTACATTTGATTATGATTTTATTTTGAACTATATATTTAATTACTTAAAAATAATAAAATATTCCCTGGCTGAGTGGCTCAGTTGGTTAGAGCATCATCCCATATACCAAAAGCTTGTGGGTTTGATCCTGGTCAGGGATGTATACAGGAGGCAATCAATTGATGTTTCTTTCTCTACCTTCCTCTCTCTCTAAAATCAATAAACATATCCTTGGATGAGTATTGAAACATTATAAAATCCAACATACATTCTCATAATACCTGTGAACAAGTTTTGAGCACATTGACATTTCTAACATTGAACTTTTGTGATCAGGTTAACACACTCCTTTTGTGTAGATTTTGAAATACTACCCCACCCCCCAAGATATACACCTTATTTTCATGGATATACATTACTTGAAAATCTTGAGAACATTTTAATGAACATTTAACTGTGCACAGTACCATTTGATTAAAATTCAGAAATGCTTTTCTCTGTTTATTTAAAATAAGGCAGATGAAAAATACCTCAGTGAAATGCCAGTGGTGTCTCTGGCATAGTTCTCCTAAGGACAGAATAGCACACAGAACAATGAGAAAAATGTGTGCTATATGTACTGGAATTGTTTTGTTTTGGATAGCTTCAGCAATTATTTTAAGCATGATAGAATGTAGAACTGGTTTTGGGGGGGCAAGATGGCAGAGGAGTAAATAGAAGCCACACTAACCTCCTCCCGGGATCAATCTGGAATTACAACTAAATTGTGGAAAAACTACCCAGAACAAATAGCCGGAGAGTGAGAGAGAAGCCTTATAATCTTGGACAGACAGAAGAATCAGCTTCAGCACAAACTCTCTGGTAAGAAGTACAGTGGTACAGTACAAGAGGACTGGCTGTGGGCACACAGGAGGCAAGCCAGAAGGATAATTAAGCAGCCTATTGGATCCCCCTAAGAAGAATGGAGTCTAACCCCTAAGCTGAGATCCCTAGCCTAGAGAGACCATAGACCAAAAATACACAGATAACAACCAGCAGCGAAAAGTGGCAGGGTTGCTCTCCACTGTTTGGACATCTGGAGATGCAAAGAGTCATTTAAAGAGCTAACACACAAATCTTCATTTGCTGTTACTTACCAGAGGTTCCAGCAGAGGTGGGAGCAGAGTGGGCTAGAGATGCCTGAGGGGAGAATGGGGACAGAAGCTTTGGGGATAGAGTGGAGAGAAGAGCTGCAGGGATCCTGGTGCTGAGTCATGCCCCAAATGGTGGTAGCTCTCGAGCTCAGACAGACCACTCCTCAGAGCAGCAGCAGCCTGAGGGGAAACAATAGTTCCAACCCCAAGAGAGACTCTGCCCTGGCTCTGTGGTGCTTAAGCCTGACTGCTGAGTGCAGAATGACTAGATTAACAACTGAAGGAGATAGCCACAGACAATAGATACCTGACAAAGGGAGGGGGGAGTATACTAGAGATGCTTGAGGACAGACTGGGGATCGAAGCTTGGGGGAAGGAACTGGGAGAGTGGCTGCTGGGATCTCTGTGCTGAGCTGTCACCCATACTGCAGCAGCCATTTTGTTCAGACAGACCACTCTCCTCTGAAAAGCTGCAGCCTGAGGAAAAACAACACCCCCAGCCCCAGAAGGAATCCTGCCCCACCCTATAGGGCTTAAACCTGACTGCTGAGTGAAAAGTGACTAGATTAATAACTGAAATAAACAAACATAGACAGCAGATCCCTGGCAGTCTCAGAGCTGGCTTCCTAGGGTCAGATGAGGTCAATATCTGACATCACCAGAGGTGGATCCAGAAAGAAAACACAGTGGTAAATAGAAGAGGCTACTGAGATGAAATCCACCATGGTCTTCTTCATGATTAGTGACATTTTTGTTTCCTGCATAGCTTCTTAACATTCATATCTTGTCCAGCAACTTTGTGCTTTTAAGTCACTAGAATTTATACTATGGTTAATTTCTTCCCTTTCTTATAATAGTCTTTATCTATTTAAACCCTTATTGACACTGGTTCATTTGCAGTTGATACTGAGGTTGTGGGGGGAGACATTTTAGCAAATGTGGGTTTGTTCCCTGAGCTTTGTGGTTTTGTTCTGGCAGCACATACACAACAGCATACAAGATGTAGTGTGGAGAGTGACTCTCAGTCAACCACCTGGATGGAAGGACCCACCAAAGAGTGACCCAACAACAATCAAAATCCAATTACTTTCAGAGAGCCAACATAAATGGTACCCCAAGAGCAGCAAGTTCAGGACATCAAGGACACTGAACCACTGAATCTCACAGGTCTCCTACCATAGAAGATCACACCACAAACTCAGGGAGTCGGAGCAGATCAATTTAAGAATCAGAGGAAAACAAGAAGAGTCTCATAAACAATGGAAGACAAAGAAACAAACCCCAATGAAATGAAAGGAGGAAGCCTCAGGAAGAATGCTAGGCAAGTCAACTATTAGATATTGAGTTCAAAGCAATGGTTATAAGGAAGCTGAATGAGCTCACTGAGACATACCACAAACTACAGGACAACTATGATGAACCTACTGCGAACTATATCAACATGAAAAAGGAAATAGAAACTATCAACAAGAGCCAAGAGGAAATGAAGAATACAATTTCTGAATAGAAGAACACAGTAGAAGGAATTAAAAACAGGCTGGATGAAGCAGAGGATTGAATATGTGAGCTGGAGGACAAGGTAGAAAAAACTGAAAAGAACAAGAAAAGGAAAAAAGACTAAAAAAGAATGAATAGGTGTTAAGGGAACTTCAGGATAACATGAAACATAATAATATCCATACAATAGGGATACCAGAAGAAGAGCAAGGGATAGAAAACCTGTTTTAAAAAGTAATGATAGAATGTAGAATTGGACTTTAATTATTGTTATGGAATTGGGGCAGTATGCACCCCTATGTTATTATTGTAGTAGTTTTATATATGCCATTACTATTTGTATGAATTATTTTTGTCTTAAACTCTATTTTATCTAATATTATATATATATACACACACCTATTTTCTTTTAGTTTTTGCCCACCTGATATGTCCTTTGTTTTTCAATCCCCCATATTTAAATTAGATATATCTCTTATAATAGCAGATAGTTTTTGGATTCTTAAAAAACCAGTAGAGCAATTTTGTAAAATTAGGTCAGAGAGCTCACCAGAGTTTAGCCCATTTATGTCTATATGATTTTCAATGTATTTGCAATTATTACTATCATCTTATTTATGTACTGTAGGTCTTCTCTTTCTTTTCTCTTATTTTAGATGCATAAAGATTTTTTTCTCATTCCATTGTATCTCTTTACTTTTTTGCAACTTCTATGTCATTTGTCTATTATTTTAGTAAGCTATTGTAACATACCTATCTATCATAATGACATCTGAAGTTAATCAATACTGTTGTTATACTGCAGAATCATACAGAACCTTATAGCCATTAATTCAGATCATCTTCTCCCAAGTTAAATATTACTATTATCCAGTGCTTTAGTTTTAATTCCTCCCAAATCAGACAATTTTATATTCTATATTATTAGTATTTTATTTACCCATATATTTGCCAATATTTTTTCTCACATTTCTTCTTGCAATTCAGCCCTTTCATGTGATATAATTTTCCTTCTACTTGATATACATCCTTTAGAGCAGCTGTCCCTAATCTTTTTGGCACCAGGTACCAGTTTTGTAGAAGATAATTTTTCCATGGACTAGGGGATAGTATGGTTTCTGGATGAGTCAAGGGCATTATATTTATTGTGCACTTTATTTCTATTATTATTACACTGTAATATATAATGAAATAATTATATAGCTCACTGTAATGCAGAATCAGTGGAAGCCCTGAGCTTGTTTTCCTGCAACTAAACAGTCCTATCTGGGGGTCATTGGAGACAGTGACACCCAATGTGTGTTGCTTATGTCCACTCTACCCCCATAGTCTTGTTTTAGTTGCTGTCACTGCAGAAAACCCTCCTTGTCAAAGATAGGAAGTTGGAAATGGAAGCAACCTTTTCAGTGCTTTTATGGCAATCTGAGGATATTCTACCTTGAATTTAATCCAGAACGTATGGAGATTTGAAGTTGTCTGAAACATACGTCTAAGGCCACCATCATTTGTAATCTCAACTCAAGCAGATGATTCTCTTCTAGCATAAAGTCGATTTACCTGTCTCATTTTCAAATCGGTCACAGATCCATTCCTTCCTAGTTCAGGGGTCTTTGTGGTTGAGAAGTAATTCTCAAACTCTTTTGAAAGCTGAGATAGGTGATCATGCACCAGCTGGGAAGGAGAAGGCTCTGGCTCAGTCTCTGTCAAAATCTCTGCTAATGTTTGAAACATGTCAAAAATCCCCATGTTCACTCGTTAACCCCATAATTCTAGTCTGGCCTTGAATAAAGCCACTTTATCTTGTGACACCTCCAGAATTTCATATGGTTTATCCTAGTACTTGTAGCTATTCACATATAAGTGTACAAAAACAGAGAATGAAATGCCAAAATTGATAATACCTTAAAGTTGTATAATATTTTAAATATTTTAACTTATCAAACTGCCTCTTGTTGATTGGTAATAACAAAATATAAATTTGAACATAAAATTAGCTCACACTAGTAAAATATCACTTTGGTTTGTTTTACATATTGGAGTTTTTACAAAATATTTCATTTGAGAAGAACTCTTTGAACTAAACCAAACGAAAGGATGAAGGATGCATTTTGTTCTTAGATATATTACCCTTTACCTGTTTACTATTCTGATATAGATTCTTAAAATATGAGGTCTGTCTTGAAAAAGTCCAGCCATTGTTATATAATGAGCATGGTTTGTGGGACATTGATGTAACCTGGCAGCCAAGGAGAGTGGACTGAAATGCAAATAAATGAATAATGACAACTTCATTGTACTGGTCAGTGGGGGCAGTAGAGATTGTTAACTGAGCATGTGTACTGTATGGTCATCACATTAAAAGTGACTGAGTGAGTAGAGAAACAAATCTGCAACAAATTTTGCATTAAACTCGAACATTCCTCCATGGAAACTATTTTGATGATTCAGAAGGTTTTCGGGGATAATATAGTGAGTGCAATACAAATAAAAATGTGGCACAAAATACTTCAAAGATGGTCAAGAATCTGTTGAAAGTAATCCATGTTCTGGAAGGACTGCAACCAGCAAAATATCTGAGAATGTTGAACATGTATGGGCTGTAATCAACAAAAATCAGCAACTGAGTGCGAGAACTAGATGTCGATCTGGGGGTTCCAAAAACAACTGTGCCTGAGATATTGACACAGGATCTAGGCATGAAACATGTTATGGCCAAACTTGTTCCACAGCTTTTGCTACCAGAGCAGAAGGACATCATGATGCACTTGCTAATGACTAGATTCAAATTGCTACCAGTGAACCAGATTTCCTTAAGAAAGTCATAACTGGAGATGAATTGTGGGTCTATGGCTATGACCTGGAAATGAAGGTCCAGTCATCCCAATGGAAGTTGCATGGTTCTCCATGCCCAGAGATGGCACAACAAATTCTCAGCAAGATCAAGACCATGTTAACTGTGTTGTTTGATTGGGAAGATGTCTGTCACCAGTATGCTCCTCTAGGTCAAACAATTAACTAGGAGTATGACCTCAGTGTACTTTGTCAATTGAGAGATGCAATGTAATGGAAATGGCCCCAGCTATGGGCAACTGGTGATTGGTAGCTTCATCACAACAATGTAGCCACTCATGCATCATGTCTCATGCAGAGACTTTTAGCTAAACATGAAATCACCCAGGTAACTCAGCCCCTGTAGAGCCCAGATTTAGTGTTCTGTGACTTATGACTTTTCCAAAAGATAAAATCACCTTTAAAAGGGGAGAGATTTCAGGCCATCAGTGAGGCTCAGGAAAATACGAGGAGGCACCTAATAGAGATTCCAACAAAGGATTTTGCACAGTATTTTGAACTAGAAGAGATGCTGGAAGGACTGTGTGAGATCCTAAGGTGCCTACTTTGAAGGGAACTGAGTCATTATTTTCCTATGTACAATGTTTCTTGTATCTTCTTCAATAAACGTCTCTATTTTTCATAGTACATGGCTGGATAGTTTCTGGACAGGCTTCATCATATACTGTTTTTATTTTTTTAACTTTTTAATTTTTAAGATTTTATTTATTAATTTTTTTGAGAAAGGGGATGGGAGGGATAAAGAGAGAGAGAGAGAAACATCAATGTGTGGTTGCCTGTCACATACCCCCTACTGGGGGCCTGGCCTGCAACCCAGGCATATACCCTAACTGGGAATCAAACCAGCAACCCTTTGGTTCTCATTCTGGCACTCAATCCACTGAGCCACACCAGCCAGGGCTATTGTTGTTATTTTTAAAATAAGAGTAAATATTGTCTGCTTTATCTTGACTAATAGATATAAATCTTTTGAAAAAACTTCTATCAAAATGTGAGTTAATTCAGACTTTCCTCTTATACATCTAGCCTAATACCTATCTCACCAAAAGTGAAGGCTAAATACAAAATACAATTTAGAATCCATGCTTTTTATAGAATTACTTAATTACTTCTAACATGCAATTATATACTCTTACAAGATGATTAGAGGATATTTGTGCTAAACAGATCTAGAATAAATTGTTATCAATCCAGCTGACAATAATTAATTAAACTGTTTCTTCTTAAAATTTCCTGCTTCCTGGTAAAATATAATATCTTTCTAGTTTACCTGTTTTATTGACACAAATATTGATATAATGTTTATTATGATAGCATAGTCAAAATAACTTTTCCTTTGCCTATAATAGTCTTCCATTTCATGTAACTCCTGGAAATATAACTTACCATTCCTATTATGTTCTTCATGTGTACCTTCTTTATCTCTTGCCATAGTTTTAGAACTAAAGATTTAATTTTTGTGAATAACTTAAAAGTAAAGGCAACTGTTAAGCAAATTCAATAATTATATAACTGGTCAATAATTCTAGATTTAATGATTTAATAATTTAATGCTCTGTATTTTAGAATTTTTTTCTTTTTGAAGAGTTATTTAATATAGATTATAGTTTAAAAGGAACAATGATGTTGACATTATCATCATCACCATCATCACTGACACTATCACAACAACAATCACAGTTACCATTCTTTGTATTGTAGTATTCTCTACAAGTTCACTTAAATTATTTCATTCAATCCTCAAAATAATTCAGGGAAGTAGAGAATGTGTAACAGGCCACAATTTAGAGATGAGGAAATTAGCTTCACGAATTGGCATGAAATAACTGAGCCAAGCCAGGGCTCAACTCCAGGCCTTACAACTCGGCCTTTTGTTCTTTCCTCTCCTTTGTGCAATCCCAATGTTTGTGAAGCCCCAAACTATCACCTATAGCAAGCAATCATTCTTATGTAAGCTAGAAATACCTTATCAAAAACAATTCTTATGCTCTGCAGGTCCATTCATACTGTTGCAAAGAGTAAATTTTTCTTCTTTTTTACTGCTGGGTAGAATTCCATAGTATAAATGCCCCATAGCTGTTTTATCCACCCATCTATTGGACTCTTGGGCTACTTCCATATCTTAGCAATTTTAAATAATGCTGCAATCAATATAGGGGTGCTTATGTTCTTTTCAATTAGTGTTTTGGTTTCCTTTAGTTATATTCCCAGAAGTGGGATTGCTGGGTCAAAGGGCATCCTTTTTTAACTTTTTGAGGTATATCCAAACTGTCTTCCACAGTGGCTGCACCAGTCTGTATGCCCACCAACAGTGAAAAAGGGTTCCCTTTTCTCCACATCCTTGCTAGCACTTGTTCTTTGTTGATTTATTGATGATGGTCATTCTGACAGGTGTGAGATGGTATCTCATTGTGGTTTTTATTTTTATTTCTCTGGTGATTAATGACATTGTCTTTTCCTATGTCTTTTGGCCATCTATGTGTCCTTTTTGGAGAAATGTCTATTCTGGCCCTTTGCCAATTTTTTTAAATTGTTTTTTTTTTGTTTTTGTTTTTTTTTTGGTGTTAAGTTTTGTATGTACTTTATAAATTTTGGATATTAATTCCTTAACAGATGTATCAGTGAATATGTTTTCCTATTCTGTGGGTTGTCTTTTTATTTTGTTAATGATTTCCTTTGCTGTGCAAAAAGTTTTTAGTTTGATGAAGCCCTATTTGTTTATTTTTTCTTTTGTTTCCTTTGCCTGGAGCGATATAGCTGATAAAAAATTTCTATGAGCAATGTCCAAGATTTTGCTGCTTTTGTCTTCTTCTAGGATTTTTATGGTTTTATGTCTCATATTTAAATCTTTGATCCAAGGAGGGGGAAGATGGCAGTGAAGTAGGAGGGTGCAGATTCCACTTTCTCCTACACATTGGGGAAAAACCTAGATGATTTATGGAGGAACAGAGCAAACAGAAAACAATCTGTTATATATGAAGTATATATGAAGACAGGAGACCAAAAATTGTAATGGACATTGAAAAACCAGATGATAAGGAGAGTGCTTCAGGACAATAAGTTCCCAGGCCCAGCACCCACCGGGTCTGCCACAGGGTTCTTGGGAGAGAGCAGAGTCAACAGCTCCCTTCCCATCCAAACAAGATTTGAGCAGCACCGGAAAAGACCTGGTTGCTTGAAGTTTCAGAGAGGGGAATAAGGACTAAGTGGCAAACACACAGGGGCGGTGAACACCCATGGAGTCTGTGGATGCCAGATGGGGAGAGTTGAGAGTTGAGCTGTGATGGGCCCTGATCCTGATAGTCCCCAGACTCATTGGTGAATAGGGCTCCGTGAAAGGCCAGGCCTCTGTATGGAGCAGGAGGCTTGAGTAGGAGGAATTTCTCAAAAAGAAAAAGTAAAAAAAGAGACACTGTTTGAGGAATTCTCCTGAAGAAGCTGCTCCAGCCTCCTCCCTACCCAGCCGAGCAGCACTCCCAAGGTGGTGAGGAAGGCCCTGTGCACCCCTATAGGCCTGGGAAGAAGGTGCACCCAAATCTGTGGGAGTAGAGATAGCCTTGCTGAGTGCATATGCCCACAACCCAGGGAAACTGTGCTCTGTGGAAAGCCCCAAGCCCACACCCATAACCATGGGGATAGTGGCTCTGAAGAAAGCCTGGATCTAACACCCAGAGTCCGGGGAAGAGGCACCCAACTAGTCCTGGGGATAGTGTGCTCCAGAGGCTGACTGAGTGTGGATCAGGAAGGGAGAAAAGTGAAATGAATCACTCCTCAGCCTGCTGCAGGCAGCAAGACTAGCAAAACCAGTTTGGCCAGTTTGAAACCAGCAAGAGGCTTTTTTAAAAGTAATTCTTTATTTTTAAAATTATTTTTAAATTTTCCAACTCCTTTTTCCTCTCTTTTCTTCTTTCTTGTTTTATTCATTCTTCCTTTCTTTGCCATTTTATCTCTTCTTCCTTCCTTCTTCTTCCTCTTTTTTTTTTTAGTTCCCACAAATGAGACAAAAAAACCTGGAACTGTGAAAAGACCAGAGCTGGACCCAAAGAGGCATCATCCCAACAGCTGAGATGGTGAGACAAATTTCACTTTGCTATTACAGAGAACCTGAAAGTTATTGCATATTTATATTATTATGTTTTTCATTATCCTTACATCTTTTATTTTAATAGTATTTTTGTATTCCTCTTCTTTCTGTTTAGTCTTCAATGCTTGGATGGTTAAATTGTATCACTTGGCAGTTTTCTCTATTCTTTCTTTCACAGTGTATTGTTAATTTATTGTCTTTCACTTCACTTGTGTTCCATTAGCACACTACTCAAGGCCCTATACTTCCTATTCTTATTATCCAGATCACATAGATTCTGTCATAGGATTGTTGCTCCATTATTATTGTAAATAACAGCTGTTCTATAGAATTGTAAATACTGCACAACACCATTGCCAGATCTTAGGCCACTTCATGATTTCCTGAACTCTATTACTGTAGTGGTCAACTCTATTCTCTCACACAATACATTTATTCACTATCCTTTACTCTCACCTTACCTCAAAATCTCACCTCCCAGGAGCTCACTGCTTTCTAGGTCCAACTCACAATCCTTCCCTCCCCAACAAGAGTCTCATCTTCTTTCCATACTTTCTAAAAAGTGGATACTTGGGTGGAATATCACAGTTAACTGATGTGGACCCTGGTTTGTGGGGTCTGCCATATTATGGATGGTGGAGAGATATTCACATGCACTACCGAGTCTTCTGGAGGAAAAGAGCAGGCAGCTTCACTCTCAAGGGGAGACAAAAGCCATAGCTTCTGCCACAACAGCCTTTATTTCTTTTTTTCTAGCATTACAGGATGGTCCTCATTTACTATGCACCAGCTTGCTTTTGGCCGATACCTTTTACAGAAAACAAAGGAGCCAATGCCACTAATCACATTACACAAGAGGAATATTTGCAAATGAAAAGGGAAAAATAGTTGAACTGGTTATACTCATCCTTGGAAGGTTTAGCATGGATATTAGGAAGTTATCATAAGCATGTGCTATCTCAAAGCTCCCTAGGTACATAGCAGGCTTGATTCCCCATGGGAGAACCTATCCATGGGTGTGAGTCCTATGAATCTGCTAGTGGGAGCTGGGCCCATGCCATGCAGAATGGTCTCCTACATTTGACACTATACATAGCCAAAGGATCTCCATTCCCTCCTCAGTTGGATTCTACTGTAAATGTCATAGAATAACCTCTTGCTGTCTTAAACCATTTGCCTTACCCCTCCAACTGGTCACAGAAAAGAGTAGGTGGAAGCTGTGAACACCAGGATACCTGCTGGAAGAGGAAATCCAACAACAAAGGAACCACCAACAGATAACAACAGAAGAAGGTGAATGAGAGAGTGGAAGCCACACTAAACTCAATCTAGGAAGCATCTGGAAATATAACTCAATGGCGGAGAAACTACCCAGTACAAACAACTGAACAAGGGCAAGAGACATTCCTCAAAACCTTGTAGACACAGAAAAACCAGCTTCAACACAAGCTGCCCACAACAGCACAACAAAATACAAGAGGTGGTGGACAGAGTGAACCTCAATTAACCAGCTGGTGGGAAGCACCCACCAATAAAAGATGCAACAACAATCAAAACCAAAAGACAAACACAGAGTCAACTTAAATGACAGCCCAAGACCAGTGAGCTCGGGAGATCAAAGAGATGGCACCTTTGAATGTCACAGGCATGCTACCATAGAAGTTGACACCATGAACCCAGGGAGTGAGAACAGATAAATTTAAGTAGCTGATATTGACAAGAAGCGTCTCACAAACAATGGGAAGACAAAGAAACAATCCCCAAATGAAAGGAAAGGAGTAAACCTCAGAAAGAATGCTAAATTAAACAGAAGCGACTCAATAATCAGATATCGAATTCAAAGTAATGGTTATCAGGAAGTTCAACGTGCTCATAGTGAATTACCAGAAACTACAGGGGAATTACAATAAACTCACTGCAAACTATATCAGCATGAAATAGGAAATAGAAACTATTGAAAAGGGCTAAGAGGAGAGGAAGATTACAATTTCTGAACTGAAGAACACAGAAGAAGGAATCAAAAACAGGAACAATGAAGCAGAAGATTGGATAAGTGAGCTGGAGGACAAATTAGAATTAAAAACACCCAGAAAGAGCAGGACAAGGAAAAGAAGATCAGAAAGAATGAAGAGGGATTAAGGGAAATGTAGAACGATATGAAACAAAATAATACCCAAATAATAGAGAAACAAGAAGAATAAGAAGAAGAGCAAGGTATAGAAAACCTATTTGAAAAAGTAATGATGGAAAACTTCCCTAATTTGAAGAGAGAAAAAGTCACAATAATCCAGGAAACACAGAAAGTCCCAATCAAGAGAAACTCAAAAAGGCCCACCTCAAGACATATCAGAATTAAAATAGCAAAACTTCAAGACAAAGAGAGAATCTTAAAGGCAGCAAGGGAAAAACAGGAAGTAACATACAAGGGAGTCCCAATAAGGCTAGCAGCTGACTTCTTAATGGAAACGCTCCAAGCCAGAAAACAATGGCAGGAAATATTCCAAGTAATGAGAACCAGAGGTCTACAACCAAGGCTATGTTACCCAGTAAGGCTCTCAATCAAGATAGAAGGCCAAATAAGAAGCTTCCCAGACAAAAGAAGTCTAAAAGAATACACCTCCACCAAACCAGCTCTGCAAGAGATGCTAAAGGGACTGCTTTAAAAAAAGGAAAGGAAAGGGGGGGGGGGCACAGGTACATAAGTGGCAATGAATAAGTACCTATCAATAATAACTTTAAATGTAAAATGATTAAATGCCCCCATCAAAAGACATAGAATAGCTGAATGGAAAAGAAACCATGGTCCACACCTATACTGCCTACAAGGAACCAACCTCAGGACAAAGGACCTACACAGACTGAAACTGAAGGGATGGAAACATATTTTCCAAGCAAATGGACAGTTAAAAAAACCAGGATAACAATACTCATACCTGACAAAATAGACTTCAAAACAAGGGCTATAAAGAGAGACCCAGAAGGTCACTTCATAATACTCTAGGGAAGAATCCACCAAGAAAACATAAACATTGTAAATATATATGCCCCCAACATAGGAGCACCCAAATAAATAAAGAAAATCTTAGAGGACTTCAAGAAAGACATTGACAGCAACACAATTATAGTAGGAGATTTAACATCCCACTGTCAAAAGTGGACAAATCTTCCAAAAAATACCAACAAAGATATTGTGACATTGAAAAATGCCCTATATGAAATTGATTTAACTGATATATATTGAGCCCTTCATCCCAAAGAAGCTAAATACAGATGTTGGTCAAATACACATGGAGCATTTTCAAAGATACATCACATCAAAAGACACAAAACAAGCCTGAACCAATTCAAGAAATTTGAAATCATATCATTTTCATTGACCACAAGGCCTGAAACTAGAGACAGATCCCAAGAAAAAAATCCCAAAACACTCAAAATCATGGAGTTTGAATATCATACTATTAAATAATGAATGGGTCAAGAATGAAATTAGGGAAGAAATCAAAAAGTTTCTGGAAACAAATGAAAATGAAATCACAACAACAAAAAAGTATGGGACACAGCAAAGGCAGTCCTGAGAGGGAAGTTCATAGTGATACAGGCCTAACTAAAAAAAGATAGAAACATTTCAAACAAACAACCTAACCCTATACTTACAAGAACTAGAAGAACAACAACAAAGACAGCCTAGAGCAAGTAGAAGGAAGGAAATAACCAAGATCAGAGTAGAATTAAATGACATAGAGATTAAAAGCACGATACTAAGGATCAACGAATCCAGGAGCTGGTTCTCTGAAAAGATAAACAAAATCAATAAGCATTTAAGCAGGCTCATCAAGATAAAAAGAGAAAGGACCCAAATAAACAAAATCAGAAATGAAAGAGGAGAGATTACAACTGATACCACAGAAATATAGAGGATTGTAAGAAATTACTATGAAGGACAGTATGCAAACATATTTGAAAACCTACGTGAAATGGACAAATTTCTAGAAATATACAATCTTACAAAACTGAATGAAGAAGAAGCAGAAAGCCTGAACAGACCAATAACAGCAAAAGAAATTGAAGCAGTAATGAAAAAACTCCTAACACACAAAAGCCCTGGACTGGATGGTTTCACAGGAGAATTCTACAAAGCATTTAAGGAAGAGCTAAACCCTATCCTTCATAAACTTTTCCAAAAAATCCAAAGTGATGGGAAACTTCCAAACTCTTTTGATGAAACTGACATTGTCCTAATTCCAAAACCAGATAAAGACATAATAAAGAAAGAAAACTTCAGGCCAATATCACTCATGAAGATAGATGCTAACATCCTCCACAAAGTATAGGCAAACCACATCCAACAATACATTAAAAAAATCATAGACCATGACCAAGTGGGATTCATACCAGGGATGCAAGGATGGTACAATATTCCCAAATTAGTAAATGTAATACATCACATAAACAAAAGCAAAGATAAAAATCACATGATCATATCAATACATGTGGGAAAAGCATTTGATAAGGTACAGCACCCATTTATGATAAAAACGCTCAGCAAAGTGGGAATAGAGGGAACATTCTTCAACATAATAAAGGCCATATATGAGAGACCTACAGCCAACATCATACTCAATGGGCAAAAAGTAAAATCTTTTCCACTAAGATCAGGAACAAGACAAGTTTGCCCACTTTCACAACTTTTATTCAATATAGTATTGGAAGTTGTAGCCTCAGCAGTTAGACAAGAAAAGGAAATAAAAGGCATCCAAATCAGAAAGGAGGAAACAAAACTGTCATTGTTTGCAGATGGTATGATAGTGCACATAGAAAATCCTATAGACTCAGTCAAAAAACTCCTAGACCTAATAAATGAATTTGGCAAAACAGAGATATACAAAGTCAATATCCTGAAATCAAAGGCATTTTTGTACACCAACAATGAAACAGCAGAAGCAGAAATCAAGAAAATATCCATTCTATATAGTAAAAAGAAAAATAAAATACCTAGGAATAAACCTAACCAAAGAGGTAAAACACCTGTACTCAAAAAGCCACACAACACTGAAGAAAGAAATCAAGGAAGACACAAACAAATGGAAGCATTTACCATGTTCATGGATCATAATAATTAACATTATGAAAAAGTCCATACTACCCAAAGCAATTTACAGATTCAATACAATACATATTAAAGTACCAATGGCATATTTCACAGAAATGGAACAAACACATCAACAATTTATATGGAACCATAAATGACCCCAAATAGCTGCATCAATTTTGAGAAAGAAGAGCAAAGTAGGAGGGATCATAATACCTGATACAAACTATTACAAGGCCACTGTAATCAAAACAGCCTGGTACTGGGTTAAAAACAGGCACATAAACCAATGGAACAGAATACAGAACCCAGAAATAAACCCAAGTCTTCATGGTCAGTTAATATTTGACAAAGGGGGCAGCAACATAAAATAGAGTAAAAATATTCTCTTCAACAAGTGGTTTTGGAAGAGCTGGACATATTCGTGCAAAAAATGAAACTTAATCACCAACTTACACCATACACAACAATAAATTCAACGTGAATAAAAGATTTAAATTTAAGTCAAGAGACCATTAAAGTCCTAGAGGAGAACATAGGCAGAAAATGCTCAGATATTTCACACAGCAACATTTTCACTGATATGTCCCTTAGAGCAAGGGACATAAAGGAAAGAATAAACAAATGGGATCTCATCAAAATAAAAAGCTTCTGCATAGATAAAGAAAATAGTATTAAAATTAAAAGAGAACTGATCATATGGGAAAACATATTTTCCAATGATACCTCAAAGAAGGGTTTGATCTCCAAAATATATAAAGAGCTCACATGACTCCACTCCAGGAAGTCAAGCAACCCAATTAAAAAATGGGCAAAGGATTTGAACAGACACTTCTCCAAGGAGGACATACAGAGTATCCAGAGACACATGAAAAGATGCTCAGTATTGCTAGCTATCAGAGAGATGCAAATTAAAACCACAATGAGATACCACTTCACACCAATCAGAATGGCCCTTATAAACAAAGCAACAGACAACAAGTGCTGGAGAGGTTGTGGAGGAAAAGGAGCCCTAATGCACTCTTGGTGGGGTTGGAGACTAGTACAACCACTATGGAAAACAGTATGGAATTTTCTCAGAAAACTAAAATGGATCTGCCTTTTGACCCAGCAATTCCACTGCTAGGATTATATCCTAAGAACACTGAAACACCAATCCAAAAGAACCTATGCATCCCATTGTTCATAGCAGCACCATTTACAATAACCAAGTGTTGGAAGCAACCTAGATGCCCATCAGTAAATGAATGGATCAAAAACTATGGTACATTTACAGAATGGAATTCTATGCAGCAGAAAGAAAGAAGGAGCTACTACCCTTTGCAACAGCATAGATGGAACTGGAAATTATTATATTAAGCAAAATAAGCCAGGTCGTGAAAGACAAATGCCATATGATCTCAACTTTAACAGGCACCTAATCAACAAAACAAACAAGCAAAATATAACCAAAGACACTGAAATAGATAACAGGCTTACAGTGATCAGAGGGGAGAGGGGTGGGAATTCATGGGAAAAGAAGGGTTTACAGGAACAAGTATAAAGGACACATGGACAAAAATTCAGGGGGGATGGAAATGGCAGGGAGGTGGGGAGGGCTGTGGGGGTGGGCTGATATGGGACTAAAAGGCAGAAAACTGTACTTGAACAACAATTAAAATTTAAAAAATATTTGATCCATTTCAATTTATTCTTTTGTGTGTTGAAAAAGGGTAGCCTACTTTCATTTTTCTGCATGTATCTGTCCAATTTTTCCAGTACTATTTATTGAATAAATTATCTTTAGCCCATTGTATGTGTTTGCTTCCTCTGTCAAATATTAATTGACTAGAAAATTGTGGTTTTATTTCTGGGCTTTCAGTTCTGTTCCATTGTTCTATGTTTGTTTTTATTACCATGGTCCTATAATATAGTTTGATATTAGGTATCATGATTCCTTCAATTGTTCCTTTTTTTTTAGGATTGTTATTGCTATGTAGGACCTTTTGTGGTTCCATATAAATTTTTGAAATATTTGTTCTAGGTTTCTGGATTACGTCATTGGAATCTTGATAGGAATTGTGTGGAATATATAGATTACTTTGGGTAGTACGCACATTTGAATGATGTTAATTCATCCTATCCATGAACATGGTATGGTTTCCACTTATTTGTATCTTCTTAAATTTCTTTCTCAAGTGTCCTGTAATTTTCCAAGTACAGATCTTTTACATCCTTGGTTAGGTTTATTCCTAGGTACTTTATTCTTTTTGAAGCAATTGATAAATTGGATTGTTTTTCTAATTTTCTGTAAGTTCCTTTCTGTTAGTTCCTTTCTGTTAGTTCATTATTGGCATATAAAATGCAACTATTCTCTGAATATTAATTTGTGGTCTGAAACTTTGCGGAATCTATTTCTCAGTTCTAGTAGGTTTTTTTTTTTTTTTTGGTGGAATCTTTGTGGTTCTCTTGGGAAAGTATAATGTCATCTGCAAATAAAGATAGTTTCACTTCTTTTTTTTTCCAATTTGGATGGCTTTTATTTCTTCTTCTTTTCTGATTGCCATGTTAAGAGAGGTGAAAGCAGACATCCCTGTCTTGTTCCACAGTTTAAGAGGGACATATTCGTAGTTTTTTTCACATTAAGTATGATGCTGGCAGTGGGTTTGTCATAAAAGGCCTTTATTATGTTTGGGTATGTTCCCTCTATTCCCACATTGCTGAGAGGTTTTATCATAAATTGGTGCTGGATTTTATCAAATGCTTTTTCTGTATCTATTGATATAATTGTGTGTTTTTATCCTTCCTTTATTTTATGTGATGACTCACATTTATTGATTTTCAAATATTATACCATCTTTTCCATCCCAGAATAAATCCCACTTGATCATGGTATATATTCTTTTTGATACATTGCCATATTTTGTTTGCTAATATTTTGTTGAGGATTTCAGCATGTATGCTCATCAGAGATATTGGCCTTTAATTTTCTTTCTTTGCAGTGTCCTTATCTGGTTTTGGAATTAGGATAATGTTGGTTTTATAAAATGAGTTTTGGAGCCTTCCCTCCTCTTGAATTTTTGAAATAGTTTGAGGAGGAGAGATGTTAGTTCTTCTTGGAATGTTTGGTAAAATTCACCTGGGAAGCCATTTTTTCCAGGGCTTTTGTGTTTTTGTTGTTGGAACACTTTTTGGCTACTGCTTCAATTTTATTAGGTGTAATCTGTCTATTCAGTTTCTCTGATTCTTTCCTGATTTACTTTTGTAAGATTGTATGTTTCTGGGAATTTACACATTTTTTCCAGGTTGTCCAATGTGTTGGTGTATAATTGTTCACAATATTTTCTTATAATCCTTTGTATTGCTTTGTTGTAAGTTATTATTTCTCCTCTTTCATTTCTGATTTTATTTATTTGGGTTCTTTCTCTTTCTTTTGTTCATGAGTCTGATAAAGAATTGTCAGTCTCGTTTATCTTTCAAATTACTGGATCTTGGATTCATTGATCTTTTGTATTGCCCTCTGATTTTAATTATTTCCTTCCTTCTACTCACATTAGGCTTTATTTGTTGTTCCTTTTCAAGTTCCTTTAAGTGTGAAGCTAGATTGTTTATTTGAGATTTTTCGTGGGTTTTTTTTTTTTTGATAGACCTGTAATGCTTTGAATTTCCCTCTTAGGATTGCCTCCCCAGTGTCCCACAGATTTTAGATTATTGTGCCCTCATTTTCATGTGTTTCAAGGTCTCTTTTGATTTCTCCCTTGGTCTCATTGTCGACCCATTCATTGTTTAATAATATGTTTTTTAGCATCCATGTCTTTGTGTGTTTTTCAGTGTTCTTCTTGTGGTTGACTTTTAGTTTCATAGCATTGTTGTCAGAGAGGATGCTTGATATGATTTCAATCTTCTTAAATTCATTGAGGCTTGTTTTGTGTCCTTGCATGTGGTCTATCCTAGGAAAAATTCCATGTGCACTTGAAAAGTATATATATTCTGCTGCTTTGGGGTGAAATGCTCTGAAGATATAATTTAAATCCATTTGCTCTAGTGTATGGTTAAGCCTACTCTGTCCTTGTTGATTTTCTGCCTATAAGATGTATCCATTGAAGTCAATGTGGTGTTATAATCCCCAACTATGATGATATTTCTGTTGATCTCTACTTTAATGTCCATCAAGATTTGCTTTACATATTTAGGTGCTCCTACATGAAGTGCATAATTGTTTATTAGGGTTATATACCCTTATTGGATTGTTCCCTTTATCATTATGTAGTGTTCTTTGTCCCTTACTATAGCATTGGTTTTACAGTCCATTTTGTCAGATATAAGTACTGCTACCCCAGCCTTTTTTTCTTTTCCAATTGCATGAAATATCATTTTCCTACCCTTTACTTTTAGTTTGTGTGAATATGTCAATCTGAGATGGGTCTCTTGGGGGGCAACAGATATATATGGGTCTTGTTTTCTTATCCATTCAGCTATTCTTTGTCTTTTAGTTGGAGCAATTAAGCCATTTACATTTAAAGTCATTATTAATAGATATATATGCAATGCCATTTTATTGTTAGACTGTTTTCCTCTCCCCACTCCCCACCCGGTTTTCTTTTTCTTAATCTTCTTAAAGCAAGACCTTTAACATTTGTTGAAATATTGGTTTGGTGTTAACAAACTCCCTTAGCTTTTTCTTATCTGGGGATCTCCTTATTTCTCCTTCAATTATAAATGATAACCTTGGTTGTAGGTGCTTGCTTTTCATTACTTTGGATATGTCATCCACTCCCTCCTGGACTGAAATGTTTCTGTTGAGTAATTTGATGACAGTCTAATTGGTGCTCCCTTGTAGGTAATTACTGACTTTTCTTTTGCAGTTCTTAGGAGTCTCTCCTTATCTTTAAGCCTTGTCATCTTAATTATGATGTGTCTCAGTGTACTCCTCTTTGGGTCCAACTTGTTTGGGACTCTCTGAGCTTCCTGGACTTGTGTGATTTTTTTCTTTACCAGATTAGGGAAGTTTTCAGTCATTATTTCTTCAAATAAGTTATCAACCCCTTGCTTACTCTCTTTGCCTTCTGGTATCCCCATAATGCAGATGTTGTTACATTTCATGTTGTCCAAGGTGTTTCTTAAGCTATCTTCATTGTTTTAAATTCTTTTTTTGCTGCTTTGCCTGATTATTTTTTCTACCTTGTCTCCCAAAACACTGATTTGATCTTCTGCTTCATAGAACCTACTGTTTATACCTTCTGTTGTATTATTTATCTCATAGATTGCATTCTTTTTAAAAAAATATTTTATGTATTTATTTTTAGAGGGAGGGAGAAGGAAGGAGAAAAAGAGGGAGGGAAACATCAGTGTGTGGTTGTCTCTTGCTCATCCCCAACTGGAGGCCCTCGACCTGGCCGGAAACCCAGGTATGTGCCCTGACTGGGAATTGAACCAATGACCCTTGGTTTGCAGGCCAGGACTCAATCCACTGAGCCACACCAGCCAGGGCAGAGAGATTTCATTCTTTATTTCTGACTGATCCTTTTTTATGGTTTCTATGTCTTATTTCATGCTGTTGAATATCCTTATAATCATTACTTTAAATTTTCTATTTAATAAATTGTTTACTTCCATTTCATCTAGCTCTTCTGAAAAATTCTCTTGTTCTTTCATTTGGGGTCTATGTCTTTATCGTCACATTTTGGCTGCTTCTTTGTATTTCCTGCCTTAGATGTTAAACTAATCAGCCATTAATCTCATCAGATGTTAATCTAAGCAATCAAATAAGTAATCAGCAGTCAGGCTTAAGCACCACATGGTGGGGCAGAATAACTCCTTCAGTTGGGGCTATTGCTTCCCCTCAGGCTGATGCCATTCATAGAGGAGTGCTCTGCCTGAGAGAGATGGCTCCTGTAGTATGGGGAATGACTCAGCATATGAATCCTGGTGGCTGTTCTCTCTGTTCTCTAACCAGAGGAACCAACCACAGACTTTCCTCAAGCATCTCTAATCCACTCTGCCCACCCTTTGCTGGTACCAAGGGCATGTGGCTTTAAATGAAATTTTGTGCTTTGGCCCTTTAAAAGGCTCTCTGCATCTCCACTGGTCACTCCCTAGCTGATTGAACCCCTGATGCTTTTCACAGCTGGATGTTTTCTGGGTTCTTTTCTGGCTCTGGTGGTATAATCTTGGGAGCCAAACTTGGGTTTTGGACCCCACATGTTTCAGGGGGACTCCCTGCTGCTGAAATTTTCCTATGACACTTCAGCTGTTTTCTGTGGGAGCCCAACCAGACCTCTCATGTCTCCTCTACCCTGCCTACAAGTCACATTGTGATGAAGTGTTTTCTTCTGTCTTTCCATGGTGTAAGGCTTCTCTGAAGCTAGTGTTCAGGTTTTATTCAAGAGGATTTTTCTACAATTTAGTTGTAATTCCAGATTGGCCCTGAGAGTAGGTTAGGGTAGCTTCCACTTACTCCTCCACCATTTGGCTCCTAGTTATTTGTTCAGGAGTGATTGCAGTAAAAGGCAGTTTTAGAAATACATCTCATTACAGTATTCTCCTTCCATATTCTTTTACTTAAATATCTCTTTACTTTTGCAACCATGCAGTTTGTATTTCTAATATTTCAATTGTTATTAGCATTGTAGGATTTTACTACCAAAGAAGAAATGATTAATTACTATAGTAAAATTCCCAACTTAACTGGTGAGAGAAAATACCACCCAAAGAAGTTAAGGAATGTGTTTTGCATTCGAGTAGTTATTATAAAAATGCACAGGTCATAGTGAAATTTTATTGAATAATAACAAGGCTAAGGGGAAGCTTTGAAGAGAATATCTCATTTAATTCTCATGACAAATGACTAAAACAAGTACTGTACTTTTTCCCTTGCAAAGGTGAGATAATGGGAACTGAGGAGGTTGAGTTAGTTGTCCAAGGTCAGGGAGATCTGGAGCCAGTGTATAAATTCCAGTTTCAGTCTAAAACTTGTGACTTTCACCTTCTGTTATACTGCTTTTCATGTTACTTTTGTTTGTTTGTTTTTAAAGCAAAGTGATAAAACAAGGGAATACAAAGAGATGTTCTCTTTCAGATGATTCTTTTTAAAAAATTACTTTTGTCTAATAATTTTGTTCATTTACTTTTTCTTATCTTTACAATTTATTATTTTTAATTACTTAATTTATTTTAAATACTTCTGATTTTCATTGCAACAATGCCTTTTGAATTTCATGCAACAATGCCTTTGAATTATTTTTCTGTGATGGTTGTGTGTCATCACTGGTATTGTTCATTCAATTTTACCATATAATCCCTGCTACTTATAGAGTTACCTTGCTTAATCTTTGTTTCTATTTTGCCATGTATATATAGTTGTCTGCAATGTCTGTGTATAGACATACACAATATCTGAATGTTTATACAGACATACATATATAATTATATGTAATTTATGGACAAAAATATTTGGCAAGAACATACACACTTAAGAGAAGAAGAATATCCAGCATTTGTACTACAGATTCAGAAAGTTTGGAAGATAAATCATATGAAACCAGTTATAGTGAAATTATGTAAATAGTTGTCTCAGGAGACAATGTTGACAGAGGATCATTAACTCTGTACAAATAGCAAACTTTGGTCTCTGGGACCTAGACAAGTTTCACTGACAGAAGGTAAATCTTATTGCAAGATTCTAGGAATATTTAATCAGCAGTGAGTCAGCCCATAGAAGCAATGCAGTCTTATATAGATCATTACTTGTGAATTAATGGTAGACACTGGGTGTTATCTTACCATGTATTTTACCACTGAATATAAATCATGTTGTGAAAGAAATAAGCCCATAAGTGTTATATTCAGATTCAATAAGTGGTAATTTTTCCTGTTGAAATTTGGTAAATCTCCTACCAGAATCCCATGGAATTCCAAATAAATCAGCAAATTTCAGTTTAGCTCTTTATTACTCATAATGAATCCTTAATGTATAACAGCATGTACTGTTTACATTTGCCTGTGGTCTCTAAAGCATTATAAGATGAAGTGATTTTCTGGTGCTTGGTATATGACTGTCATAGAAGCGCTTCATGAATTTCATGTTTGAGCAAATGACTTCCTTCCTTCATTCTTGAGGAAAAGGAGAAATAGGCAGAGCTGCATGGAATGGCATGCTGCCTTGTATAGATTGAGTTTGTTATGAATTCATGGCTCTCAATTGTACCCTCACGCATCCTTAAAACAAACCACAAATTCTATGGGACACATATTTTGTTCTTTGTTGAACACTGAGAGTGTATAAATGATGATTTAATGGCCATGAAACTAAACTTGTTATAAAGTTACAAAGAGTATGTTAATTTTTTTAGAAACATAAAGAAAGCTTGCTTTGAATATCCTTAAAAATTTAATAAGAATTCTTTTCAAGGCACTATAGAAAAGCAGCTCTACAGAAAAATAAATATGTATCCATTAGCCTTTGCTAAGTGTACCCAGATTTCCAATTATAAAATTCTTGTAAAGCCGATGATTTTTTTGTTTTTAAAATCTCTTAAAATAAGTGGTAAGAATTATATTGTTATTTAAATAGAAATATTGATGTATATAGAACAAATTTCTGTCTAAATTTAAGATTACAAGAACGAAACATGATTTTATTTGAACAGTTTGGAGAATTCATCAAGACAAATCAAAACAGTATAGAAGAGTGAGTTAGCTGGATGGGGTCTGGGGAACAATTGGTCACTAACTTTTTCTGTGAACTCAGATAATTAAGTTCACTCAGACACTTTCCACTGAGGTCCTGTTAGAGCTACATTTGTCCTAAGCACTGGACATATTAGACAATGTCCCTGCTTTGATGCTATTTATCATTTATTGGGGTGACAGTCAAAATACACAAAAACTGATATGTCATATACTGTCAAGTAGTTATTTACAAGTTATATAAGACAAAATAAAGCAAGACTGGGGACAAAAATGGTAAGAATATAACCTACTTGTCCTCGGTTTAATTTTTCTCAAAAGGAGCTTTACTTTATGATTTGGATTTGCACAGGAATATAAAGAAACAAAATACAAGACACATAATAATTACATAAATACTCCAGGAAGTTGGCCATAAGATTAAGTAAACTATTATGTTTCAGAGTTAAATAAGATCACAGAAATATAGATCTGATTGTGGGAGGCCGTTCTGTGTGGCGTGGGCCCAGCTCCAACTGGGAGATGCACAGGACCCACACCCATGGATAGGTTTTCCCGTGGGGAATCAAGTCTGCAATATACTTAGGCTGCTATGAGTCTCGTTTTTTGCTAAAACTCCCTCACCCTGAATTGAGGACATTTAATGCAAAACAATTTCCTAAAAACTATGCTAAACCTTCCAAGGATGAGTGTAACCTCTCCAGCTAGTGTTGCCTTTTCATTTGCAAATATTCCTCTTCTGTGATGTGATTACCAGCATCCTCTCCTTTGTTTTTTGTATAAGGTAACCACCTAAAGCGACCCTGTGCATAGTTAATGAGGACCTTCTTGTAATGTGCCCAGTAAGACAATAAAAGCTCATTGGAGCAAAGGCCAAGGTTTTTTCTCCCCTTGAGAGAAAAGCCATGCCATCTCTTTTCCTCCACAGGACTCTGTAGTCTGTGTGAATTTGTCTCATATTTCATCCATAATGACGTGGACCCCATGAGTTGGGGTCCACATCATATGATAGCCTGGTATAATTGCTGCACATGAGCCACAAAGTTGACACTAAATCTGTTGGTCAAAGCAAAGAAGAATATTCAAGTATTTTGTAAGACTGGCTATGTCCAAAACACGAATACTGTCCAGGGGTTGCTGAACAAACATTCTGCTGAAATAGTGATTGAGAAAGATTATTTCGTATGGAACAAATACTCTGCCATAGAGTGGACGAACTCCTTAATAGCCAGCAATGAAGGCCAATAGTTCATCACTTTTGACCAGCTTGACAAAAGTAAAGATCAAGTTATTTTAGCAAGATTGTTCATTTCCTCTTGTGTGTTTTTTTAAAGTTTGGGTTTTGTGTGCACATGTGTGTGTGTGCTATGTGAAAATGTCTAACCCTTTGAGATTTCAGTGAAAGCTATGGATGCTGTTCCCAGATTATGTCCATCCATAATTTGGCACATAGTATTGAAGCAGGAGACAGCATAGGAAGAACTCTCTGAGACTACAATACTGTCACTGGCCAGCATTTAGCACCCTGGTTGCCATGAAATGCCTTTTACCAATTAGGTGGAATAAATAGTAAACTGAGGCGGGGAGGAAGAAGTAGACAAGTCTCACATGGTAACTGAGCAGTCCTGAGCCTAGCCTGATAATCTTGCTAAGTGTTCCAATATCACAAGAAACACCATATTAGCAAGCAAGAAAGAAAGTCCTTGAAATTCTATGTAACATTTCCACTATCTGGGAAAGAAAACCTTGAAACTGTGCTTTTATCACAAGGCCTGAATATGGGAGAGGGTCCCCGGTGCCCAAAGAAAGAGCCTATAAAACAACTTTGGTTATTTGCCTACCTCTGGTCACTATCTGTTTTAGGTGGGAGTCCCTGATGCTTACAGAAAGAGCCCATAAGTAACTTTGGAAAGTGCCCCAAATTTAATTAACTGCCTGTAGTCACATATCTGTTTTACAACAAGATGACCAAATGGGGTCTGGAGCAAGATAAGAATTCAGGCTAGCAAACCCCCAAGAAAGCTGGTGCCACATTTACCTGTTAATCAATATGTAACCTTTTTCCCCTCCTATCCCACCAACTATACAAGTTCTGAGAACAAAGTTCTCTCTCTCTCTCTCTCTCTCTCTCTCTCTCTCTCTCTCTCTCTCTCTCTCTCTCTCACACACACACACACACACACACACACACACTCAGGAAGCTCACTTTGTCGAGGGCTCAGGGTGCTCTTGGTTCTCAGACCACAGGGCATCTGGCTACCCGGCCTCAGGTTGCTCTTTTCACCCTGCTTTGCCCTGAAACTTTGCCTTTCATCCCCTACTCTACCCAGTCCTGTTCTCTTCCATGGAAGTGGACCACTAATAAACTGATTACATACTACTAGATTTGCTGATATGTAATTCTTTACATGAGTCAGCAAAAATAACCTGGTCTCTCCCATCAACAGTATGAGAGGGTTAAGATGTCAAAAAAAAAAAAAGAATAAGGAAAAGAGAAAGAAAGAAGCACAAGATGTTCATTTTCCCCTTGTAATATCATTAAAAAGGGAGAAACAACCTCACTGTTGTATGCTCTAGTTTATTTTTTATTTTTTTTTTAGTTACAGTTGACATACAATATTCTACTAGTTCCAGGTGTATGACACAGTGATCAGGTATTTATATTATAATCTTATAAGCGATCACCTCAGTAAGGAGAGTACTCACCAAACAGCAAACATAGTTATTACAATATTATTGACTATGTTCTTATGCTGTACTTCACATTCCCGTAACTATTTTTATACATGGCAATTGCACTTCTTAATCCCTGTCACTTTTTTCACCCATTCTTCCAATCCCCCTCCCATCTGGCAACCATCAATTTTGCCTCTGTATCTATGAATTTGTTTCTGTTATATTTAGTTTTGTTTTTGGAGTCTGCATATAACTGATATTATATAATAATTGTCTTTCTCTTGTTTCACTTATTTCTCTTAGCATAATACCCACTAGGTCCATCCATGTTATCATAAATGGTAAGATTTTGTTCTTATTATGCCCCACATTCTATTGTACTACTTCTTTTTTCACCTGTCAATGGATACTTAGGTTGCTTCCATATCTTGGTTATTGTAAGTGATGCTACAGTGAACATCAGGGTACATATATATTTTTGAATTCGTGCTTTAGAATTCTTTGGATATATACCCAGAAGTGGAATTGCTGGGACTTATAATAGTTTTATTTTAAAATTTTTGAGGAACCTCCATAAAGTTTTCCATATGGGTTGCACTATTTTATAATTTCACTAAAAGTGTACAAGGAGAGGTTTCTTTTCTCCACATACTTGGCAACAATTGTTGGTTGATTTATTGATGATAGACATTCTGATAGGTGTGAGATGATATCTCATTGTAGTTCTAATTTGCATTTCTCTGACTATTAGTGATGCTGAGTATCATATTGGCCATCTCTATGTCCTCTTTGGTGAAATGTCTATTCAAGTCTTCTGTCCATTTTTAAATAGGAATTTTTCTTGGTGTTAAGTTGTATGAGTTCCTTAGGTATTTTGGATATTAACCCCTTACTAGATGTATCATTAGTGAATAACTTCTCCCATTCAGTAGGTTGTCTTTTTGTTCTGTTGATGGTTTCCTTTGCTGTACAAAACTTTTTAGTTTGATGTAATCTCATATATTTATTTTTCTTTGTTTTCCTTGCCTGGGTAGACATATCTAAAAAATATTGCTAAGAGCAATGTCAAAGAATTTACTACCTATGCTTTCTTCTAGGAGTTTTATGGTTTTAGGTCTTACATTTCTCTTTAACCCATTTTGAGTTAACTTTTGTATATAGTGTAAGAAATTGGTCTGGTTTTATTGTTTTACATTTGTATGTTCAGTTTTCCAAACACCATTTATTTGAAGAGACTGTGTTAATCCATTTTATATTCTTGCCTCCTTTGTCATTGATTAGTTGACCATAAAGGCATGGGTTTATTTGTGTTTCATTGATCTGTGTGTCTCTTTATATGCTAGTATCATGCTGTTTTGATTACTGTGGCCTAGAGTATGGTTTGATATTAGGTAGCATGATACCTACAACTTTGTTCTTCATTATAAGTATTGCTTTGACTCTTCAGGATATTTTGTGTTTCCATATATTATTAGAATTATTTATTCTAGTTCTGTAAAAAATGCCATTGTTATTTTCATAAGGATTACACTGAATCTAGATAGCTTTGGAAAGGATGGTCATTTTAATGATGCTAATTATTCCTCTCCATGACCACAGTATAGCCTTCCATTTCTTTGCATCTCAACAAAATAACAATAGTGCCTGCCAGTGCTTCTGTATCCAAAAAGAAATGCCATGACCCCTACCCAACAACCCTCAACCTGAAGTTATTCAGTTTAGTGCCACCTTGTATGTCCCTGGCACTTTTTGAGCTACATGCCCTACACTGGATCTTAGAATAAGTGGGTTTGTGAGAAAGTCTGTCCACAGCCCTTTAAGGGCAGCCCTTTAGTCTCTGGTCTCCCTTTATTTTTTCTCAGAAGCAATTATTGCTACTTTTCAAAACCAGATAATATGGGGACTCCTTTTCTGGGCACTAGTGTCTTGGCCTGGGAAAGCTGGTGTGGGGCTTGGACCACTTGCTCCTCAGGGAATACCTCCTCAGCTGAAATATCCTTCCAGGTTCTTAATCTCCTCATTGTGAGTGTGGAACCTTCCTGTTCTGTATCTCTGCCCTTTTTTACTAGTCTCCACATGGCTTCTTACTGTTATCCTTAGTTATAGGAATTCTTTTTCAGCTAATCTTCAGGTGATTTTCAATAATAATTGCTCTATAACTTAATTTTAATTTTGATATGATTATGGGAAAAAGGAAACTCACAGTTTACCAACTTTTCCATCTTGACTGGAAGACTTTGATTTAAAAAAAATATCATGCCTTGGCCAGGTAGCCCAGCTGGCCAGAGCATCATCCCAATACTCCAAGGTTGTGGGTTCAATCCCCAATTAGGGCACATATAAGAATCAACCAATGAATGCATAAATAAATGGAACAATAAATCTCTTTCTATCTCTCTTTCTCCCTTTCATAAATAAATAAAATTTTTTAAAAAGAAAAAATTCATATGCAACTATTACCTGGAAAGGTATTAATAGAACCATATGCTTTAAGATTAAGACTTTCTGATTAAAATTAAGAAACCAAGCAAGACACTGGTATCTGACCTATGTTAACAGGTTGACAAGCTAACTCTTCCATTCCACCTAAGCCCTTTACCACTTATGTCTTCACTTTCTAGTGCATACTTTTCTATTTTGTTCACTTTTATGTTTTAAAAGAAGACAGAAAGTATTTCTGTAATAGTGATATCTGCATTCCAGTATCACTCCATAGCTTGGTATATATGAATTAACTTTCTAACTAATAGAATAAGGTTGAATACAGTTTAAAAAAAAACTCTTTATTTGAGCCAAAATTGAAACTCAAATCATAGAAAGATTCTTCATGAACAGGGGAGAAAATTCTTCCATTCTAGGTGGATAAATGTCTTAATTGTCAATCATCACTTTTGAACAGTTCGTTTTGGCATCATTAGAAGATTTCAAATTATTTCACCTACTGGGACTCATTCAACCAAGCTCACCTTGCCTGCCTAAACAAAATTAAATGAATCTATATAAAAGTGCTCATTGTAACTGATATAATTTTACCCATTATTTTTTAGTGGTTTCTTTTCTATTTTCTTTTGCCTTTTCATTTTCTTCCCCTCAGTATTCAAAATCTGTATTGGAAGCCAAGAAAGCAGAGAGTGGGGGAGTCATGATTTACTTACCATGAAAGAGAAGTACAACTCTGCATGGGGCACACACGTCTTGGGCGCTCAGGTGGTGGTGCTATGTTAACAAATTGTAAATGCCTACTTCAGTTTCAGAGACCCACAATGGTCATACCCAGCAGGAGAGAAAAATACTTTTATTTGTACATAATTCCTTTTAGTGTGGCTTTCTCTTCAGGTACACTTGCATAAGCACTTCTTTTGTGTGAGTGAATCTTTTGTTATACAGTAGGTGATTTCTTAAAAGTTCAATACCTATGAAATATTTCTAACTTGAATCTTATTTTCCCAGAGAATTTGACTATATGATCAGAAAACTTTTTATTTGTTATTGCTTAGTATGCTGATCATTATTTAAGAGAATCAGAAATCATAATTAAGTAATATATCATTACACCAACTGGTTTGGGAATATTCCCTAGGGTTGCTCATATGAAAAGCAGTTTGCAGCAAATCAGTGCCTGAGATTCAAGATGTCTTCTCTTATAATTTATGATTTGGAAAATTCTTTTGAACTACAGTCAGTATTCATGTTTCTTGGTTTATTAAAATGCTGGGATGCAATTTCCATGAATGTTAGTTTCCTTATTGTAAGATGGAATAAAAATAGTGAGTGTAGCATAAAATTGTGATAAGGATTTAATGTACTGATACCTGTAAATCACATGGAATAGTGCTACACAAAGGCAGCACCCAATAGAGCTGGCAATCATGATGTGAGAATCACAGCTTCTCTCTGTCTTGATTGGCAAACTTATAGATTTCTCTTTATACCTCAGTTCAGTTGTAGCAGTGCTAAGGATGGCATCCTTTTTGATCACATAATCAACAGTTATTTATCATCTATTTATATATCATCTATCTATCTATCTATCTATCTATCTATCTATCTATCTATCATCTAGTTGCCTACCTGTATTTACAGCCGTAGATGTGACAGATGGTTTCTATGAGGCTGATGCCATCCTACCTCAAATGCCTCCAGAATCTTTCTGCTCTTCTGTCTTAAGATTTTTTTTTCCAAAGCCATGAACAGTGCTTATATTCAGGGACTATAATATTCATGACAAATATCAAACACTGGAGGGTAAGTGTCTATGTATAAATGTTACCACCTTTCTGGTTTGGAAGGACCATTTTGAAACACATTCTACATGGTTATCAGATGTTACCACCTAAGAATGAGCCTAGTTGCTTACCTTTATTACCAGTTCAATGACACAGCTTAATCGTCTTTCTCTCCTTCTATCTTCCCAGCTTCCTGGAATCATGTCTCAAGTAAATTACCCAAGAATTTGTCTTGGGCTCTTTTGTGGAGAAATCCAACTTTAGATGCTGAACATAGCCTATATTTTTACTCAGATCATTGCAAAGATACTCTCCAAAACTGGTGAAAATTCATGCAGATATTTTTTATGTAGTGCAGTAATATTGAGACAAACATAGAAATCTAATTTTATTTACATAGGAAATCCATAAACCTAAGTTACATTTTCAAAAAATTTTATGGGGCTCCTCTTATTAAATGAATTATCAGGAAATAAACACTTACCCTAATGATACTTCTTAATTCTATTAATTTTTCCATCAAAGAAAAACATCCTGTTTACAGTGTTAATTGTGTGTCTATATTAGTCTATTTTCTAGGTTTTGGTACTAGGGAAGTTCTTATGACTTATGACCAATGAGTAATTTCACTTAGAAGTTGAAAATAATTGGAGTCTGTGGGGAAGATGTAAATTGGAGGGAAGGAAAAGAAAATAATCTTCACCTTGTGACCAGGTTGATTGATTAGTAACCCAACCATTACTTTTGTGTTCACCATTTGGTCAATGGCACTGACCAATAATTGAGACTATCTTGATATAGGCTTAGATAACTCAAGTCTCAGTCAGCTAAAGCTCCACTGCAAAACCAGTTTGTGCTGCCCTGTAGGCATTTTTACAGTATCTGGTGCCTGTTTCTCTGTCAGTCTATTTTGAATGCTTTATTTAACTCTTTTCAATGGAGGGCTATGCATGAGATTAAGTTTTTTTTTAATTTAATCTTTATTGTATTTTTTTCCATTACCACTTATTCCCCTTATACTTCCCTCCCCAAAGTAATCACCATAATGTTGTCCATGTTCATGAATCCTTTAAAAAGAGAATTAATTAAGGTTAAGGATGCATGTGACATGATTCTCCCCTTATGCAATAATAATCTCTGAAGAGATAAATGCTAACCATACTACTTTTATCATGCAAACTTCAGGCTTCTGCTACATGGAAGGTACTAACAAACTTGACTCTCTTTCTACAGTGCACACATAGACACAACTAAGAAAGATGTCCATTAGTCAGAAATCACCACCATCCTCTCATAAGTGACCACTTACTCTTAACTTTGGTTTTCTTTTCCCTCATCCACTGTACCCATTTTTGCTGCTAACCTAGCCTCTTTAAGACTTGAATAAGATCTCAGTTTTAATATCAGGAAGGACACACATTAAAATAACTTCCTTATTTTAAAACCAGAATAAATCCGGGATACAATGATACAATTTAAATCAAGTGAGGTTAGAGCCTCCTAGGGCCTTTATGATTTTGTCCAAACTCCATGAATTTACTGATATGGAAACTGAGGAACAGAGAAGTTAATATCTACTTTAGGGTCACAAAGATAATGATAAAGTACATCAGCACTCACGCGGTCTAAATAAGTTTGAAAACAGTATGAAATTTTCTCAGAAAACTAAAAATGGATCTGCCTTTTGACCCAGCAATTCCACTGCTAGGATTATATCCTAAGAACCCTGAAACACCAATCCAAAAGAACCTATGCACCCCAGTGTTCACAGCAGCACAATTTACAATAGTCAAGTGTTGGAAGCAACCTAGGTGCCCATCAATCTGTGAATGGATAAAAAAGCTATGGTACATTTACACAATGGAATTCTATGCAGCAGAAAGAAAGAAGGCACTCCTACCATTTGTGGCAGCATGGATGGAACTGGAAAGCATTATGCTAAGCAAAATAAGCCAGGTGGTGAAAGACAAATACCATATGATCTCACCTTTAACAGGAACCTAAACAACAAAACAAACAAACAAGCAAAATATAACCAAAAACACTGAAATAGAGAATAGGCTGACAGTGACCAGAGAAGAGAGAGGAGCAAATTTCAGGGGAAAGGGGGAAGGGTTTACAGGAACAAGTATAAAGGACACTTGAACAAAAACTAGAGGGGCTGGAAATGGGATGGAGGTGGGGAGGGCTGGGTGGGTGGGCTGGGATGGGAGTAAAAGACAGAAAACTGTACTTGAACAACAATTAAAATAAAATTTAAAAAGAAGATGCTTCACTTTTGCCTTTTGACTAGAAAGGTCACAGGCTGTGTCTTTCTCCAGGGTTTTGGTTATTTAAAAAATTACCTGTTTTAAAATCAAGGTATTTATAAAACCCAAATTATAAAATTTAGAAGGTCTTTAAAACAGCCAAGAAATAAAACATTTATGGTTTAAAGCAGTCTAGGAAGATGTTTTGAGTATATTGCAAGATGATGGATCATGAGAAAGATGAGAGCACACACTGAAGGAAAGAAAATGTGTTAATTGAAATCAAATATTTTAAAAGTTTAATTGCATTATTCCCTTCTAAATGTTACTTTTTTGGTTATAATTAGCCTTGGTATTTTGTTTTATTCTTTACATTTAAATTTTCTTCCGCTGTAAAATTTAATCTTTATATAAAAATGTAATATACATTCTAATATGTTTTAGGACCCTATTAAAGGTCATACTGAGAATGATCTGAGAGCTTTAACAGGACACACTCACTAGAGTCCTCATCAGCTACTCAAAAAAAAAACTTTGACAATTCAAAGAATGATGAGTTGGTGTTAGGATGGAGTAAGGGACTTTTTCTCTTTAAAAAGCAACTCAAGAAATCAAAACTCCAGTAGATGTCCCACAGGGCCTATTAAAAAGTTCAAGATGTGAAATGTGCTTGCTTGCTGAATTGGCTGTGCTTGGAGGTGAGTGAAGGGGAAGATGATGCCACTCAGAGATAATATAACTCATTTTAAATGAGTGCTGTTCTCTAAGAATGCCCAAATTTCTTTGGGCACACCAAGTAACTCAAATCTCTTATTTATATACTTATTTTGTGAACTAACCCAAATGTTCTTCTCCCTCCAAAAACAACCTGTGTCACATGTAACACATACTAGCTCATATGTACTTTTAAATAGATGCCTTACATTATGCCTTTTTTATTCCAATAATCTCACAACTGGTCTCTCTGCTTTGACTTGCTTTCCCTTATAGTGTATTCTCAACCCAACAGGTACAGTGTCCTGCTAAAACAGGCCACATAATGTCACTCCTCTGCTCTAATAGCTTTTAGCTCAAAACAAAGATCTAAGTCATTCTTATGCCATATGACAATGGTTCTCAAAGTGTGTTCCCTGGACCAACAATATCAGTATCAGGAACTTGTTAGATATGCATATTCTCAGGCCTTACCCCTAGCCTACTGAATCAGAAACTCTGAGGTTCTGGGGTGGACCCCACAATCTGTGTTTTAATAAGACCACCAGGTAATTATGATGCCCAGATAACTATGATGCCCAGGTAATGTTGAGCACTACTGCGCTGCAACACTCCATGCTGCATAGGTCTTCTTACCTTGGACTTCACGGACTACCCTGCCTGTCCTCCATTTACCCCAGCTACTCTGGCCTCCTGAAAGACACATGAATACTCAAGTTCACTGCTACTTCAGGGGCTTTGTGCTTACTGTTCCCTGTCCCCAAGTGTGTGGCACTCTCACCAGCTTTTGGTCTTTTCTCAGTTGTCATCCTCACAGTTGAGGTCTCCCCAAACTCTACAATGGATTTGTAAGGCAACCACTTAAAATACCACAATTGGGTGGCTGAACAAATAGATATCTATTCTCCTATAGTTCTATAAACAAGAGGTCCCAAAATCAAAGTGTGAGCAGAGCCATGTTCCCTCTGAAACTCGTTGGAGGGTCCTTCCTTTCCTCTTCCTAGCTCCTGGTAATGGTCGGAAATCCTTGATGTTTCTGGGCCTGTAACTGCATCATTCTAATCTTTTTCTCTGTAATCACCTGGAACTCTCCTTGTGTGTCTTCATGCTATCTTTTTCTTAGGACACAGTCATATTGGATTAAAAGCCTACTTTACTCCAGCATGAAATCACCTCAGCTAACTATACCTATAAAGGTTCTGTTTTTAAATAAGGTCACATTCTGAGGCACAGGGGAAGAGGACTTCAGTATACCTTTTGGGGGGATACAGTTCAACCCATAAAAAATTGATCCCTGTCAAACCAGGAAGAATCAGGGAATCTAAGTAGACAGATTACAATGAGTGAAATTGAAGCAGTAATCAAAAAAACTCTCAACAAACTAAAGTCTTGGACTGGATGGCTTCATAGGTGAATTTTGCCAAACATTCAAAGAATGTTGGATATAAAATCTGGTCTCTGAACTTGTGGAACTTGGACTATAGTAAGGTATTAAATATTAGTGAGTGCATAGTTGTACCACATACACCTTTTTCATGGGATAGGACTACTTAAATTGCCTTTTTGTCTATTCAAAGAAAATCAATTTCCTTCCATCCAGCCCATACACAAAGAAGTGTAGTTGTTTAGTGGCCAGGTGGAAATTCACCAAAATAGAAGCATGGATTGGAATGTCAAAGGCTGCTGTTGCTCAGGCTTTGATACTAAAATCAAAGTTCCAATATCCCTGAGTAATATAATTGAAGAAGGAGCTGAGCAGTAAAATAGGTTAGAATGTGGGCTTTTAAACTTGATACCCAAATTTGCATTTCCGGTCAGCCATTTCTGAGCTGTGTAATTTTGGATATAGTACCTAATCTATATGGGACTTTGTTTTCTTATCTATAAAATGGCATTAATCTTTCAGTGTTGTGAGATTAACACAGAAAAAGAATATAAACATTAGTACAGAGGCTGGCTCACAGCACTCAACAAGATAATTAAAGGAAAACACAAATCCAGATGTGTCATATTCCAAAGCTTGGTGGCTCTTGGCTTCTTTAATGGCATCATGGGATAAAAGAGATGGAGACCTGGAAATAATAAGAACCAAAGACATGAAAATGTGAAACATCTCCAAAAATCAAGAGGTAGACTATTGTGTTAGGAATGGCACAGAAAATTTCAAATTTCTCTTTTATTTTTATTTTTAGGAAAGTATCTAAATTTAAAGTTATGAGTTTTAGATGACAAATTTATGGCAAGTTTCATTAAAAACTTCAGGAAAGTGGCCTACAATATTAAAGCATGAGGTTTCATCCTGGCATTGTTAAATTAAGGCAAAATGGCTTTGGAGTCCTTCTCTGCAGCAGCTTGCTTAACCATGTTGCTTATAAAACAGCAATGAGTTGAAACTGAATAGTCATCTGTGCTCTTACCATCTGTCTTGAAAGAAGTATGACTTAGGAATGGCTATCATTCAGACTGCATGGGAAAGAACACATTTATAATTTTTCTGGCCTTAGTTTGGGCACTCTACAGTTTCAACCAAACAATTAAGAATGCCTCTTAAGCTTATTTCCAGAGCCTGCATTTCAGCAGGACTTCTTTGATAGTGAGTAAAGTTTAAGCTGTTCATTGATAATTCAAATCGCTTTATTAGATTGTGCTAATTAAAACACTGAAGGTTAGAAACCTTTCATCCTCACAGGATCTGTTTCGCCTTTACATTTCTCCTAGTTGATCACTGAAATTTGGATGGCATGTTGGGGGTGACTCAAATAATCAATAATTAACATCTGTGTTTTTGCTAATCTGATGGCTTTTGGAAACCTCAATCTGTAGCCACAATCAGGTTTGAAGCTGTGAAAATGATAGCATATTCTTAAAAATTCTGTACCTAGACAAACAACTGTACTTCTTTAGAGCTAGGATGTCATCTATGTTTCTGGGACTGAGGCAGGGAATAACTAAGAGTCCAAGACCCCTCCACCCTCTTTTCCTAAATTTTGCACTGTGCTGTCAAGATATCAGCTTGCTGGCCCACTTCTGACTAAACATAAAGATCTTTGCTTACAGGTGAAGTATTGATATACATTTTTCTATTCTGGAAACATGAGAAGTGGCCTTTTCAGGTCAGATATGTAGGTCTACATTATGGATGGCACAGGGAGTTTGCTTTGATAAACTGAATGCTATTCTCTCCTTGCTAAGACAAAATAGAAAAGATGTTCAAACTAAACAGTCACCTTTCTACTAAATGGCCCCTGCTTAGCCTCACTCTTGTTCTAACTTCTCAACATGTCCACAGCATTGCATGAAACCAGGCTTAGTGTCTATCGATAATTCCTGGAGCAGAATAATTTTTTTTATTTAAGGCAATAGAGAAGAACTCTGTTTTGTTGCCAGTGTCATAGGGACAGTTTTGTGAAGAGACATAATTTGCCTTAGAATTTTTCCACTTCTTGTAACAGTGTGCTGTGTTTTAATAAAGTTCCCATATATTATGCAAATGGAATGTTTTATAGACTTGTCACAGATGGCAGTTGGAAGTGAATACTGCACAATCACTCCATGCCACCTCTTCTGAAAAATGACAAGCTTAATTTTGTCCCTATGATTCTTGAGTTGAAGAATATAAGTTACAGGATTAAAAAAAACATCTAAAGAGTTAAATGGGGTGCAAAAATAATGCTCTTTACAGAATGAATAGGATAAAATATCTTCCTATGTGGTTCCTGAAAGAGAATTGCATGCCTCCACTAACAAGTATTATTCTTTTTATTAGGCATTGTGCTGGGAAGAAGGTGGGATACAAATGTTTAAGAGATTTGGGGGCTGTGTATTTTCTACATAGTTAAACAATTGTAGTTAGCTTCATTGTACATCAGATTTTTCCATCCTGGTCACCTATTTTAGATCTTCCCATACCAACTTTGGAGCATGTTTTCTGGAATCCACATTCTGCTTCATGGGCCTTTCATATCCCTGTGCTCATGGCCATTGACCTCTTCCTGAAAGCAGAACCTTTCCCCCATTTTTATTACTCCTCTTTCTAAATTTGGTCACCATAAACATTTCCACGGAGTTTAGCTTATTAAATGAGTCACCTGTATTTTAGTTAATACAATCTGGCTGAAAGAAATCTAGTTAAGCTAGTTCAAGAAGAAATGGAGGTTTTGATAGGACACAGAGAAACTTCGTAGTAATCAGGAATCAGAATGATGTCATGCCAGAGCTTCACGGAAGGTGAAACTGGACAGTGAATCTGGATATGCACAGCTTTGGGAGTCCCAAAGGTCACAGAGTCCATAGACTTCATTAAGAATCTCTGTCATCATTATGCTTTGGTAGATTTTTGTACATCCTTAATTTTTGGCCTTGCTACCAACCCGTCAAATGTTTCATAATACCAAAACCAAATTCCTTGTCAGCAAATTGGTTGGCCTGGTTCATCTTTTCCTTTATTTCCCAGGTCAGTAGCCAGCCTATTGTTGATCCTTCTTTTGGTCCAATCGGATGAAGCTAAACTGAGATGCACTGGGGGATCTTGATAAGGAGTTACATGCACTGGGAGTGTCAGAGGCTATGGGTAGCAACAGGTATTTTAAGAGAGGGGTGTGGGTATATCCTCTAAGATAAGACAGTCACACTTGTCCCCAGATATATCTATGGAATAGCAAAGGTGTTATGTTAGCAAAGACAGTTTTTGGAAGAGGCTAAAGCTGGGCAAGGAGGCTTTCACTAATAGTGAAATCATATTGAATAATCATTTCTTATTTTGCACTTAGTCTATCCCTGACAACAGTTAGAAAAAAAAGAAGACTTCTATATGTCCTATGTGTGTTTGTCCTCATGCTCATATGCACACACACATGTAGTACAAACAGGAAAGAAAGTAGTATGTATGAACTTTTAATGCCAAGAGACCTCAGAGATCCTCTGGCCCAACCCACACTTTTCATGAAAAAATCAATTCAAGGTTTACATGACAAGCTTAAGGGCATACAGCTATTAAGTAGTAGAAAAAAGACTTAAGTCTCTTGAGTCCTCATCCAATGAGCATTATAACCCAACTCTACTATGTTTTATCTCCAGAAACAAAGTCTTTATTAATTGAAACAGACCCAAATATATATCACACTTTGTTATCACTTGTCTCATTACCTTGCAGATCTAACAGAAAGGTACTCACTTCAAAGTGGCATCTGACCACTTCCTCAATTCAGTCCCACTCCCTGTCCCCAGATTTTCTATTAAATCATCATTTTCATAGTTTTATATCACTTACTCCAATCTTTAACCACCATGCTTATTTGTTTGCTCACGTTTTTCCTACAGTAGAATAGGAAATTCCACAAAAGTAAAGATTGCTTCTCTTCTTTGTGCCTGTACCTTTAGCTCCTGTAATCATGCCCAGAACATAGTTGACACATATAAATATTAATCATGCTTGTGTGCATTAAAAATTATAAATATTAAGGTAAATATTTGGAGGGAATGCAAAGGCTTATCTGGTTACACATACTTGCTAATTATTGAGGTCATGCAAAGTTTAAGATTCCTATGGCATTAAATTTCTCTAAAGGTCTCTACATATTTTTGTATGCCATGTCACATTTCAGGCTAAAACCAAACCTGGAATTCATAGCAAAGTGAACCAGCAATATCTGATTCAGATGTGACTTTACTTGTGTGGGTGTATCCCACATGAACTGTGAGTGCATTCACCACATAGAGTAGCTTGGCTGCGAGTTGCCACACCCCAACTCTCTCATTTGTTTGTGGATGTTCCTGTGACTCTGACAGTGAGAACTGTTCATTCTTATTCCTTGCTCCTGGAAGCCAACAGATGTTTCCTGTGAGTAGGCCTGGCAGGTTACTGGTGAGGCCTGTTGTTTATTGCCATATCTATCAAGGCCTATTTATTTTTAAAATAAACTTTAAGTATACTGTAAATTCCCCTCACAAACAGATTTTTCCTCCTGTTTTATACTTGACAAGCCTCTAACAGGAATAGTAACTCTGTCTCATAAATATTTGAAACTCAGCCTTTTAGGAAGGAATTATATTTAAGGTATTCAAGGACAAGAATGGTTTTAGTCTAAAATTTCTCTTTCATCTACTCATTCCCACATTATCACACTCTCTCTCTCCCCCTTCTCTTCTCTCCACCTGTCCTTCTCTCTCCATGCATCCTCTTTCTTAAACTGCATGATCTTATTCCTGCTTCCAGACTGCCCCCCCTTTCCCCAAATCATCCTATCCTAGGCCGAATTCTCTAGTCAAAACTGCCATCCATATCTTTCTCAAATACTGCTTACATAATGTAAATGTCCTTAATAGGTCAAAGGGCTTTCTATTTCAGACTCATCAAGGCTAGATATTGACATCCTTTTCCTCTCAAAGTTTCTATCCACAAGTGAAGCATGCTACTACCACCCAAAGAAATCACATAACTGAGCCAAAATTAAAAAGCACCAGTAGAATGTAATACTATAGTATACTTGGTCCTCCATCATGTAAACCTGCTATTCCTTTCATTAGTAAAGTCTTCTATTTCCAACGCAAAGTTGAGAATAAAGGACATTGACATGGGGGAGAGGGAAGACGGCGGCTTTACTCTAGGCAGCATGATTCTCGGCTTCTGTGAAGAGGAGGGAGACTCACGGATCGGTGGAGGAACAGAGCAAGTGGCCTAGGTTACCGAAACATTTTTGAAAACAGGACATCAAAAATTATAGTGATCATTGAAAAAGCAGACTGTAAGGAGACTGCTTCAGGACAAAAGGGACCCAGGGATCTGCTTGGGGACCAGGAGGGTTGCAGTCCCCAGGCCCAGTGCTCCCAGGTCTGCCTCAGGGCTCCCGGAAGAGGGGAGTTGCTGCTCCCTCCCCAGACTACAGGGGTTGAGCAATATCAGGGGAGACCTTGTGGCTTGAAGGCACAGAGAGGCCAGTTGGACTGGAAAAAAAAAATCACCCAGGGACTGTGAACACCCACCCTTAGCCCTGGGAGAAGTGAGTCCTTCCAGCCAGCATGACCAGGGGTGGCCTGGAAGTGCGCCCACACCCCTAGCCCAGTGGGAGTGTGGATCTGTGGAAAACCCAGACATCACAGCCCCAATCCAGGAAAGAGCTCGGGTGTTCTCAGGTTTCTGGAGCCTTCTGTGCTGAACTGTGGAAGCGCAGGCCCCATCGGAAATCCTGACTCTCGCGCTGTGAACCTGGAAGGGACGTGGCACTTAGTGCATTCCTAGAGCCCGAAACTCAAAAATTTGGTGGATGGGCTTGCCTTTTTACGATCCCCAAAGATGGCAAAGTGAATCCCCAAACATCGTGGGTGCTTCCTGAGATCATTGAGCTTGCCGTGGCGTAATTTGGTGGAAGGGAAAGTCTCCATGCAATTCTGAGAGCTTGCATTCTGAAACCAAAACCACAGGAACCCTGGGGGGATCCCGGAGACTGGGAGAACTTGGCAGTGAGCTCTGGAGAGCGAGTGTGCTCGCAAGCGCCCAGGGTCCTATAAGGAAAAGTCAAATTGGCCCTGGGAATAGTACCTGAAAGACTTACTGAGATTTGGCTGGGAACAGTGATAAGCATCTCAAACATCCCTCAGCCAGCTGAAGCCAGCAAGATCAGAAAAACTGGTCTGGCCAGTTAGAAACCAATAAGAGGTTGTTTTGTTTTATTTTTGTTTTGTTTTGTTTTGTTTTGCTTTGTTTTGTTTTGTTTGTAGCTGTTGTTGATTGATTTTATCTTGTGTTTTAAGTGACATTTTATTTTTCAATTCTCATTATTTTTATATCTCTCAATCCCTTATGTTTCTCTTCCATTCATCCTAGTATTATTCCTTCCACTCCAAATTTATCTCTCCTGCACTCCATCTTCTGCTTTTTTCCCCTATTTTTTATCTTGCAAGTTACTGTAAATTTGTATTATCTTTTTCTCACTTTTCTGACATTTTTTATTTTAATAGTATTTTGGTATTCTTTTTCTTTCTGTATAATCTTCTTTGCTTGGCTGGTTATACTGTCATTTGATAGGTTCCCCCTGTTATCTCAGTGACAGTGTGTTGATAATTTACTATCCTTCATCTGTGTTCCATTAATACACCTCTCAAGGTTCTATACTCTGTATTCGTGTTATCTAGATCTCATAGATTATGCCACAAGACTGTTGCTTTACTATTACTGTTAATAAGACCTAGTTCATACAATTGTAAATACTACTCAACACCCCTACCTGATCTCAGCCCACTTTGAAATTTCCTGAACTATACTATTGTGGGGGTTGTCTCTATTCTTTTACACACTACTCCTATTTACTAATCTTTATTTCAACCCTACCTTAGAACCTGACCTCCCACAGCCTCACAGATTGCTAGATCCAACTAACAACCTTTTTGTCCCCAATAAGAGTGATACCTTCTTTCCATCCTTTCTAAAACATGGATAGTGGGGTAGAGGAATGCAGTTAACACGACAAAAAGCCAAAGGATAACCCATCTCTTCTCTACTGGCTGCTAATGTAAATATAGTATACTGTGTTGCTGTCTTAAACCATTTTGCCTTACTCCTCCAACTGATCACAAAAAAGAGTAGGGGGGAGTTGTGAACACCAGGATACATGAAGGAGAAAGCACAACTGAATGTCACAAGTATTCTACCACAGAAGGTCACACCATAATTACAGGGAACCAGAACAGATCAATTTAAGAAACAGAGGCTAACAAGAAGAAACTCACAAACAATGAGAAAACAAAGAAACAATCCCCAATTGAAGGGAAAGTAGGAAGCCTCAGGAAAAATGCTAAATGAAATAAAGGCAACTCAACTATCAGATAGTGAGTTCAAAACAATGATTATCAAGAAGTTCAATGAACTCACAATGAGTTTACAGAAACTAGAGGGAAGCTACAACAATCTCACTGAACACTATATAAACATGAAAGAGGAAATAGAAACTCTCAACAAGGGCCAAGAGGAAATGAAGAATACAATTTCTGAACTGAAGAACAAGAAGAGAGCAGGATAGATGAAGCAGAAGATCAGATTAGTGAGCTAGAGGACAAAGTAGAAAACAACACCCAGAAAGCAGGCAAAAAAGGAAAAGAGGATTAGAAAGAATGAAGAGGGATTAAGAGAAATGCAAGACAATATGAAACATAATAATATTCATATAATAGGGATAACAGAAGGAGAAGAAGAAGAGCGAGGGATCAAAAGCCTAGTTGAAAAAGTAATGAAGGAAAAATTCCCTAATTTGATGTGAGAATAAGTCACACAAATCCAGGAAACACAGAGTCCCAATCAAGAGGAACCCAAAGAGGCCCACGTCAAGACACATCATAATTAAAATGGCAAAATTTCAAGACAAAGAGAGAACATTAAAGACAGCAAGGGAGAAACAGGAAGTAATATACAAGGGAGCTCCAATAAGGCTAACAGCTGACTTCTCAATGGAAACACTCCAAGCCACAAGAGAATGGCAAGAAATACTCCAAGTAATGAGAACCAGAGGTCTGCAACCAAAGCTACTTTATGCAGAAAGGCTCTCAATCAAGAAAGAAGGCCAAATAAGAAGCTTCCCAGACAAAAGAAGTCTAAAAGAATACACCTCCACCAAACCAGCTCTGCAAGAGATGCTAAAGGGACTGCTTTAAGGAAGGGAAGGAAAAGAGAGAGAGAGAGAGGAACACATGTACATAAAAGAGAATGAATAAGTACCTATCAAGAATAACCTTAAACGTAAATGGATTAAATACTCCAATCCAAAGACATAGAATAGCTGAATGGATAAGAAAAAATGACCCACATATATGCTGCCTACAAGAGACCCACCTCAGGATAAAAGACCTGCACAGGCTGAAAGTGAAGGGCTAGAAACAAATCTTCCAAGCAAATGGACAGGAAAAAAAAAAAAACCGGGGTAGCAATACTCATATCAGATGTAGTAGACTTCCAAAAAAGGTCCATAAAGAGAGACCCAGAAGGTCACTTCATAATACTCAAGGGAAGAATCCACCAAGAAGACATAAATATTGTGAATATATATGCACCCAACATAGGAGCACCCAAATACATAAAGAAATTCTTAGAGGACTTCAAGAAAGATATGGACAGCAACACAATTATAGTGGGGGATTTTAACACTCCACTATCAGAAATGGACAGATTTTCCAAAGAAAATATCAACAAAGATATTTTGGCATTGAACAATACCGTTGATGAAATGGACTTTACTGATATATACAGAGCCCTCCATCCAAAAGAAGCTAAATACACAGTCTTTTCAAATGTACACGGAACACTTTCAAAGATAGACCACATGATAGGACACAAAACAAGCCTCAACAATTTCAAGAAAATTGAAATCATACCAAGCATTTTCTCAGACCACAAGGGACTGAAGCTAGAAATAAATACGGACAAAAAAAATCCAAAACACTCAAAACCATGGAGATTAAATAGCATGCTATTAAACAATGAATGGGTCAAGAATGATATTAGGGAAGAAATCAAAAGGTTTCTGGAAACAAATGAAAACAAACTCACAACAACCCAAAACTTATGGGACACAGCCAAGGCAGTCCTGAGAGGGAAGTTCATAGTGATACAGGCTCACCTAAAAAAGTTAGAAACATTCCAAACAAACAAATTAACCCTACATCTACAAGAACCTGAGGAACAACCACAAAGACAGCCCAGAGCAAGCAGAAAGAAAGAAATAACCAAGATCAGAGCAGAATTAAATTACATAGAGACTAAAAGCACAATTCTAAGGATCAATGAATCCAAGAGCTAGTTCTTTGAAAAGGTAAACAAAATTGACAAGCCTTTAAGCAGACTCATCAAGAAAAAGAGTGAAGACCAAATAAACACAATCAGAAATGAAAGAGGAGAGATTACAACAGATACCACAAAAATACAAAGGACTGTAAGAAATTACTACAAAGACCTGTATGCCAAGAAATTTGAAAACTTAGGTGAAATGGACAAATTTCTAGAAAAATATGATCTTCCAAAACTCAATGGAAAAGAAGCAGAAAGCCTGAACACACTTATAACATCAAATGAAATTGAAGCAGTAATAAAAAAACTCCCAACACACAAAAGCCCTGGGCCAGATGGTTTCACAGGAGAATTCTACAAATCATTTAAGGAAGAGCTAACCCCTATCCTTCACAGACTATTCCAAAAAATCCAAAAAGATGGGAGATTCCCAAACTCTTTTTATGAGGCCAACATCATCCTAATTCCAAAACCAAATAAAGACACAACAAAGAAAGAAAACTTCACGCCAATATCACTGATGAACACTGATGCTAAAATCTTCAACAAAACACTGTCAAACAGCATCCAACAATACATTAAAATGATCATACACCATGACCAAGTGGGATTCATTCCAGAGATGCAAGAATGGTACACTATTCGCAAATCAGTAAATGTAATACATCACAGAAACAAAAGCAAAGGCAGAACCATGTGATCCTATCAATAGATGCAGAAAAAGCATTTGATAAGTTAAAGCACCCATTTATGATAAAAACACTCAGCAAAGTGGGAATAGAGGGAGCATTCCTCAACATAATAAAGGCCATATATGAGAGACCTACAGCCAACATCATTCTCAATGGGCAAAATTAAAATCTTTTCCACTAAAATCAGGAACAAGACAAGGCTGTCTACTTTCACCACTTCCATTCAATATAGTACTAGAAGTTTTAGCCAGAGTGATCAGACAGGAAAAAGAGATAAAAGGCATCCAAATTGGAAATGAGCAAACAAAACTGTCACTGTTTGCAGATGACATGATAGTGTACTTAGAAAGTCCTATAGACTCCACCAAAAAACTGCTTGACCTAATAAATGAATTTAGCAAAACAGCGGGATACAAAGTCAATATGCAGAAATCAAAGGCATTTCTGTACACCAACAATGAAACAGCAGAAGCAGAAATCAAGGGAAAAATCCCATTTGAAATAGCAAAAAGAAAAATAAAATATCTAGGAATAAACCTAACCAAAGAGGTAAAAGACCTCTATTTAGAAAACTACATAACACTGAGGAAAGAAATCAAGGAAGGCACAAACAAATGGAATCATATACTGTGTTCATGGATTGGAAGAATTAATATCATCAAAATGTCCATACTACCCAAAGTAATTTACACATTCAATGCAATACCTATTAAAGTACCAATGGCATATTTCACAGACATAGAACAAACACTTCAAAAATTTATATGGAATCATAAACGACCCCGAATAGCTGCTGCAATTTTGAGAAAGAAGAGTAAAGTAGAAGGGATCATAATACCTGACACTAAACTATACTACAAGGCCACTGTAATCAAAACAGTCTGGTACTGGCATAAAAACATGCACATAGACCAATGGAACAGAACAGACAGCCCAGAAATAAACCCAAGTCTCTATGGTCAATTAATATTTGACACATAAGGCAGTAACAGAAAATGGAGTAAAAATAGCCTCTTCAACAAATGGTGTTGGGAGAACTGGACAGCCACATGCAAAAAAATGAAACTTGAGCACCAACTTACACAATATACAAAAATAAATTCAATGTCGATAAAAGACTTAAACATAAACGTGACACCATTAAAGTCCTAGAGGAGAACGTAGGTAGGAAAATCTCAGATATTTCACACAGAAACTTTTTTACTGACCGCCCCTGGAGCACGGGGCATAAAGGAAAGAATAAACAAATGGGACCTCATCAAAATTAAAAGCTTCTGCACAGCTAAAGAAAACAGTCTCAAAATTAAAATAGAACCAACTGTATGGGAAAACATATTTGCCAATGATACCTCAGACAAGGCTTTAATCTCCAAAATACATAAAGAAACACAACTCCACTCTAAGAAGACAAGGAGTCCAATTAAAAAATGGGCGAAGGACTTGAACAGACAGTTCTCCAAGGAGTACATACAGAAAATCCAAAGACATGTGAAATGATATTCAATATTGCTAGCTATCCAAGAGATGCAAATTAAAACCACAATGAGATACCACTTCACACCAGTCAGAATGGCCATCATAAACAAAGCAACAAACAACAAGTGTTGGAGAGGTTGTGGAGAAAAGGGTTCCCTAGTGCACTGTTGGTGGGACTGCAGACTCGTACAACCACTATGGAAAGCAGTATGGAATTTCCTCAGAAAACTGAAAATGGATCTGCCTTTTGACCCATCAATTCCACTGCTGGGACTCTATCCTAAGAATACCAAAACACCAATCCAAAAGAACCTATGCATCCCAATGTTCATAGTAGCACAATTTACAGTAGCTAGATGCTGGAAGCAACCAAGATGCCCATCAGTAAATGAATGGATCAAAAAACTATGGTACCTTTACACAATGGGATTCTATGCAGCAGAAAGAAAGAAGGAGCTCATACCCTTTGCAACAGCTTGGATGGAGCTGGAAAACATTATGCTAAGTGAAACAAGCCAGGCAGTGAAAGACAAATACCATATGATTTCACCTTTAATAGGAACCTAAACAACAGAACAAAGAAATAAGGAAAATATAACCAAAGACACTGAAACAGGATAGGCTGACAGTGACCACAGGGGAGAGAAGAAGGAATTTCAGGGGATGATGGGAAGGGTCATGGGAACACATTTAAGGGACACATGGACAAAAACTATGGAGAGGGTGGTAATGCGAGGGAAGTGGGGAGGGTTGGGAGGGTGGGCTGGATTGGGAGTCAAAGGGAGAAAACTGTACCTGAACAATGATTAAAATAAAATTAAAAAAAAAAGGATATTGACATGGTGCAATATAAAACACTTTTGAATTTAGAGTCATACTGACAGGTTCAATTCAAACACTGCTACTTATTAGCTTATGGCCTTGATGAAGTCTTTTAACTTCTCTTACTGTATTTCCTCACTGGGAAGGTGAATTCTAAAAATTCCTTGTATTCTCTAAATATTCCTAGCTTGTCTCTCTCTGAGCACATGGTAGTATTACATTCTACCAGTGCTTTTTAATTTTGGCTCAGTTATGTGATTTCTTTGACTAGTGAAATATGGGTGGTAGTAATATGCTTCACTTTTGGACAGAAACTTTGAGAAGCAATGTGTGATTTTCTAAGTCCTTTTTCTCAATGAGGCAAATATGGGCACATGTATTGAGAACAGGACTCCATCATCCTGGGATCTTGGCTGCATAATAAGCAGAGCCTTCTCCTGATCCATCATGAATATTTAGCATGAGATATCAGTGTATTTTACAGCAGTGAAACTTAACCTATTTTGGCTGATGCATTTACTTTGAAGTGTTGTTTGGTGAGTAGCAATATGCATAATGTAGCAACATAATATGCAATCAATAATTGGTAGCTCCCACCATCAGAAGAATTATTATCGCCATTGGTAACATTGCTATTTTACTAGGCTTATGTAGTCTTTCTATTCCATATTTTATTTTTCCCATTTTATTATTATACTATGATATGTACTTACCTTTCTGACCTTTCAGTAATATATAAGATCTTTGCAGAAGACAAGGTTTTCTATGTTTCCTCATCAGGCATATCCAATTAGGTCTGGTGTCTGTGCCAACTAAACTCTATCACTGTAGTATTAAAACATATATGGACAGTAATATAAATGATGGGTGTATTCATGCTCCAATAAAACTTGATTTATTAAAACAAAAGGCAGAACATAGTTTGCCAACTTCTGATTTAGACTTTATTCTTTCTTTTCTCCCTCCTTTTTTTACATTTTGCAGTCCTAGTTTTTATCTTTCTCTTCATGATATACCTGTATTATCTGCTGCCACAGGCACATTATTTTCCCTTATGACAGATAGAAATGGCCACCAACAGCCAGAAGTCCATGGTATAGTGAAAGTAAATCTCTTTCTTCTCTTGCATAATATACCCACACCTGGACCAATCACTGTTCACAGAACAGGGGAATTCCTGATTGGTCAGGCCTAAGTCATGTGACTACCCCTGTGATCCAAGAATGATTGAGATGCTGTGATTGATGAGCCCTTCAGAACCACCAGACATGAGGTTGAAAGAAAGAGGGATGTTTGGTAGGTACAATGGGATGCTTGTTACAAGCCTCCTTTCACCTACATATGCAGAGAAGAAGGAAATAACCTAGTTCAGGGAGCCATCCATAACAACTCTTCATTGTGTAGTAGACTTGATACTTTACAGCCAATTTCCCTGATCATTTGTCAAAGACCTCCCATGGGGTCTGGAAAACAAAAGCACTGGCTAAGACTTCTGGTGGGTTGTTTGTGAGATGCAGAAACCTAGGAAGATTATTAAGTTTCTGTCCTAAGCACTTGGGTGAACGGAGTCACTCTGCTTTTACATGGATAAAAGTCATTTCCAAAGCTATAGTGGGGGGGAGGGGGGGGAGGGGGGCAGCAACACGTATAATTCCCAACTGGCTGGTGTTTTTCTAATAATCTGAGAAAACTCACAAAACTTTGCAAAAGGTAATATACGAAGTAATGTGATAGTAGGTGAGTCAGGACTCTGGAAGCTATCCAAATTCCTCTCTTCAACACCTGCAAATTCCTAATATAAAATGCTATAAAAGGAAAAAATACCTACTTTTGTTATTCTTGGCCTCATAAATTCTCCCTAAAGGGCATTACTGACTATCAAGGATATGGGCTGGACACTCAAAAATGAATCAGGCTGATATGCCCGTACTTCCTCTATTTTTACTTGGCTCACAAAATTTAATGAAATTATACAAATCCCTGAAATCTAATATTTTTATGTGATAAGATTGTGTAAGAGGAGGGGGTGGAAGAGAAGTTTAGAAAATGTGGTGACAGATGGCAAGTGGGCTCAGGCACATAGCATTCCTATATATAGGGGAAGGGGGAGAATTTTTAAATTTAGATTCAAGTATTTTATATATTCATCAACATCATTTACTGAAGCAGCCTAGCTGGATAAAACTTTTAAATATTTTTTTGGTTGAGGGTGGGTTGTGTGATATATATTTTCAACAGTTTTACATATTCTTTCATGATGTCTATATTTAAAAATCAAATGATATCTATAGGCTTTGAGTATGTCTTTTGAGAGAGGGTTTGAGCATATCTATTTCTAGAGAGTTCCTTCCAAGGAAGTTTAATGACACTTTAAAAATTAAGGTCATCACAGGTAATTTATCAACACTCTAAAATTAAAGTGAATGGTCACAATGAAGATAATTATAGTTTAGTTGACTGGACAATGAGTGAGATGGTGATTAGGACAGCTGAGACCAAGGCCCAGTTCTGGATAACATAAGGTCAGGTGGAATGTGTTACCTTACACAAGTCACTTCATCTCTTTGATCTTAATATTTTTTTTAAAAGATTTTATTTATTTATTTTTAGAGAGGCAAGGGAAGGAGAAAGAGGGAGAGAGAGAAACATCAATGTGCGGTTGCTGAGGGTCATGGCCTGCAACCTAGGCATGTGCCCTGACTGGGAATCGAACCTGCGATGCTTTGGTTCGCAGCCCACACTCAATCCACTGAGCTATGCCAGCCAGGGCGATCTTAATCTTATTTTTTAAATGAGAACTTGGAATAAATAATCTTTGGTATATTTTTAGTTTTATATTTTGATTGTTGTAGACAGTCTCTTAATGCTCCATTAATTAGGATGATATTGGTTGCAAGTAACAGAAAGCCCAACTCAAGCTACCTTAACCTATGACAAGAAAAGTCTAGCTTTCAATGGACCTTAGGGTTACTTTGCTTCAGAAAAGACAATTCCCTTACTTGCTCACATTGTTTCTTATGATACTAACTTCACATTATGGTTGGAACTCCTTCAGGGTCTCTTCAAATGCCTTAAATAACTCTAATAAACAATCTGCTTGCTTGTTCAGGTCTGGATGACATGAGAAATAATTTCCTCAAGTTGTTTTAGATAAATTAGGAAGAGTATTTACAAGAGACATTTTTTTTCAAATTCTCACCTGAGGACATTTTCTCATTGTTTCTAGAGAGAGAGAGAGGGAGAGAAACATTGATGTGAGAGAGAAACATTGATTGGCTGCCTTCATGTACACACCCTGACTGGGGAAACCTGCAATCTGGGTATGTGTCCTGACACAGAAGTCAAACCCATGACATTTTGGTCTATGGGACAATGCTTCAACCAACTGAGCCATACCAGCCAGGTCACCAAGAAACTTTTGCAGATCTGTCTTCAGATATCATTGGCACAAATTGATTTTTGTGATCATCTCTGATCATGGCTATGGGATGTAGCTACCTTGATCCATAGGAGAAACTTCTAGAACCAACGGTTAGCTCAGCAAGAGGGAATGTGGCTAAATGATTAAAAATCAAGAAGGGGGCATGTAAAGAGGAACCATGAAGTTTACTAACAATTGTTTGGAACATTAAGGTCCACATAATCTTATGCAGTTGAATTAATGAAATGAAGAGAGAGAAGGAGGAGGTAGCCATGGGCCAGGAGAGACTCTGCCAGTGAGTCTGTAGTGAGTGAGGAGCTACATCTGCTACTCTGAGAATTTTGCCATGTGGCCTGGTATAGTAAGGAAGCAGGCATGTGGTCTATAGTGAAGTAGCAGCCTTGCAGGAGAAAAGGTTGTAAGGAGAGGGCTGATGGAGCTATGTAGGGATTCAGCAAAGCTGATGAATTAGTGAGAGATAGCAGATTAGTGAGAGATGTCTGGGATGCTGAACTGTGACTGTAGACTGTAGACTTCTCCTTCTCTCAGGGACTTACCAAGAGGCCACTCATTTGGGATGTGTGCTTTCCCAGACTTTACTATGATCCAGTGTAACATGGTACATGTTTTCCTGGACAATTACATCGAAGCTGAGGACACCTTATCCAAGATCCTGAAGGAGAGAGCTGCTGTGAAAGGATGGCAACTTTGAAACCCACGAGTGTATCTTCCAGAAGTGATGGAGAACTATTTGTGCAGTCAGCTTAAGAACAGATAAGGAAATGGAGAACTATTGGGCTTAGTTTTGGCTTATAGCCTGGTGGGGAGCAAGGGAAGTGCTGAATCTAGTGGGAGCACAGAGCTCCAAGCAGGAGTGCTCTTAGTCCCCCTATGCCCCCGAGGTTGAAATTTTGTAATCAAAAACCTATTTACCCCAGCACCAATTGTTGGGTCATGCACCAAGGCTCCACCTGCACGAGCCCTGCTCTGTTTGGTTACACCATTATATGTAATGCCTTAAGTGGTACAATTGAAAAGCAAAATAAATGATTTCAAATGATAAAAAAAAAGATTTTATATGGCAGCTACTATTATATCAAGCACATTGTGAGCATTTAATGAAGACATAAACACTGGGCTAATCTTCAATCTGTTAAACATAGAGAATGTGCATCTTATTTGGCAACTATTTAACAAGAAATCACAGGTATTTCTGGGGTTGCCATAGTGACCAAGGGCCTATAGTAGTTTTCTTGTGTTAGTGCAGTGGTTTACAAATTTGGGTGCAAACTGGAACCCCCTGGGGAGCTTTGGGAAACTGTCTGAGTCTCACATCCAAAGATCCTTACATGACTGATCTGGGGTGGGGGTCTTTAGAGTTTTAAAACTCCCCAGGTTATTGCAATTCACAACCAAGCCTGAGCACCTCAAGTGTAGGGCATCTCCACTACCACAGGGTAGTCTTCCTCCCCATTAAGGGATGCCCAGATCTTCCCTTAAGCCTGCTTTTATAATTCTGTTCTTCTCCACTCTAAACTAGTAGTTGCCAGATTCTACCATCTATACTAGGACTCCCAGAGGTACCATATACTCTGCATCCCAGAATGAAAAAAACCTGAGTACGAGGGTGGAAACTGAGAGTGGGGAAGGCCTACTATCAATATGGTGTGTTAGGAGAAAGGGACAAAAGAGTGGATAAGAGAAAACATGAAGCGATGCAAGAGTCTCTCTCTCTGGCACTGGGATGTAGTTGGAGGTGTATATTTAGGCATTCTCAGACTCAGATTCCCACACAAACACCCATACACTATAGACACATCATCTGAAATTCTTCCCAGCCTTCTCCCTGCTCAGCCCACTGCCAACCACTTGCTTAGAATATTGATGCAAATTCATAAAACACCTCAACCATGAATAAATAAGAAATGACTATATTTATTCATTTACTCACACTCACTTATTCACCTATTCTATAAATATTGATTGAGCACCCACTATGTGCCAGATACATTGCCAGATGGTAGGTGAACAGCAATGAACAGAAGAGGAGCTGTAGTATGCACAAAGGCCTTGAATTTGGATAGCATTTGAAGTGTATGAGACAAGGCAATGATCATCTTATTCTTGAGTTCTTTTTAAAAATATCTTTTTATGTCTTTTTAAAAAATATTTCATTTATTTATTTTTAGAGAGGAGGAAGGGAGGGAGAAGAGAAGGAGAGAAATATCAATGTGTGATTGCCTCTCATTTGGCCCTCACTGGGGACCTGGCCCACAACCCAGGCATATGCCTTGCCTGGGAATTGAACCAGCAACTCTTCAGTTGGAAGCCAGCACTCGATCCACTAAACTGCACCATCCAGGGCGAGTTCTTGAGTTCTTTTCTCTGTACCTTGTTTGTTGAATGAATACTTGCTGAATGAATACCTGAGTACATTACTGAGAGAAGACCAGAGTGATTGTAGCATAGTCAGTGTATGGGTAAAATTACATTTAGGTTGGAAATATAGGCAAATATTTACTTTGTGTCCTGTGGCATACATCTTTTTTTAAAAAATTAGACATTATTTTCTGCGCATCAAAAAATCATTAGGTGATTTCAGACACAGAATGATAAAGTCAGAAAAAGTATCTCTGAGACCAGAGGGATAAGAATGAGCCATTTAGGCATAGAATAGGATGGAAGAATATTCCAGAAAGAGGGAACCAGATGTGCAAAAATTTGTAGTCAAGAAGGTCATGTATGAAGAACTGAAAAGCACTATGCTTTACCTGGAGATAAAAAAAAATGAAAGGTAGTCTAGTGGAGAGACAGGTGCCTAGATATGACACCTAGAAGTAAATGCTATCACAAATACAGTTGATGATGAATCGTGTAAGAGTATAGAGAAGGGCTATCTAACTGAGACTTGGGAGGTCAAGAAAAACTCCATGGAGAATGAAGCACCTGAACCAAATTGAGAAAAGTGGGTTGTTTTAGGAGACAGAAGGAAGAGGAAAGGTAAGTGAAAATGGAAGGGGAAGCTGGGATGCAGCAAACAGAAAAAGATGTTGGTGAGGGAGGGGAGGGATGGAGACAACTGTGCTTAAACAAGAATAAAAACAGTTAAAAAAAGAAAAATATCTTTTGGAGATAATTAAAATGCCTCTGTATTCTATTTTTTTAATTTGACATACTGAATAAAAATAAATGTGAATTGTAAAAACAAAACAAAACAAAAAAGAAAGAAAAAGTTGAATCTGCATAAGCATCAAGAGGTAAGAAAACATCTTAAAATTTAGAGATGTCTTACTTATAGCATAGAAATAAAATTTAATTTTAAAAGTTTACAGAGACACAATATTCCAGACATGCTGGTATACATTGTAACAGTAATACTTTCATGTAGTCCCTGGCTGGGTGGTTCTGTTGGTTAGAGCATCATCCCGATACACCAATGTTGCAGATTCAATTCCTGGTCAGAGCACATCAACTAAGGAATGCATAAATAAGTGAACAACAAATCAATATCTCTTTATCTCTCCCCCATTTCTTTCTTCCTCTGTCTAAAAAATCAAGACATAAAAATTTAAAAAATAATCTTTTGATATAGATATCAGGGAAGTAACTGCTGTGAAGTTATCTACATAAGATCACAGTGAGGAGCTGATGTTGAAACAAGAACTCAGGTGGCCTGACTCCAGAGTCCAAGCTCTTAGCTCTTCTACTTACTCCCTCAATGACCAAGTCACAAAATAAAGAAATAAAAGGAGGGAGGCCCAGGGACATATGCATTCAAATATATATGTATTTCTATTTCCCCATATATTTTCTATTTCTAGAAATCATTTCTAGATTCAGCAAGCACAGATATAGAACATTTTCAGCATCACAGAAAGTTCTATTGCACAGTACTGTGAGAGCTAAGCAGACAGGGAGGGAGGGAGAGAAGGAGAGACAGGAACCTTAGATGAAGAAACTGGTATCAGTGGGGGAGGGGTCTCTTTTAGGTTCAATATAATGAAATTCTAAGTGCTTTCATTTGATTTTTAACATTTTTAGTTGTTTTTTGTTCTTCAAAACTGAACTGTGAGCTCTACCAACAGATCATTTTTGGATACCAAGTACTGAAAACCAGGACTGCAAATTCAGGACAGCTTCATTTTTTTCTTCTAGCAAAAAATCCAACAGAAATTTAGTAGCAGGAGGTATGGGTTTAAACTAATGTATTGGTCCATTTCCTTTCCTTACTGTCATAGTAATAGCCTCACAGAACAAAGTGGTCACCTGAATAAGTGTTGCCACTTCACAAATGCATGTTATAGGCTAGCAAAAAATAATAAACAAAAAACGCTAGCAAAAGCTATTGGGAGAGAGTGCAGAAAATCTACGTATCCCTAGAAAAACAGTTCATTATGCATGCCATCTTGATAGCAAACTCATGTTTTATGTTAATTCATTCATTATTATTCACTCATTTGTACAAACATTTGAGTGTCTACTATATACCAGGTAGTATATATTATATGTTTGATTCTGAGTACAGTAGTGAAGAAGATGCTGGTTCTTCTTGCTCATGGTGATTCTAGTAAGGAGATAAAGCAGATACCAAACAGATAATTTCAGAAGTAGTTAATTAAATTACAGTGGTATTTAAGGCTATACAGATAATATTCTGAGAGCTGTAAGAGTATAAACCACAGTGACTTGATCTGGTTTGGAGCATTAGAGAAGGTTACTGGGGAAAAGTTTTCCTGTGCCATTTAAGGACCCAAGAAAAGACTGTAGTAAGAATCAAGAATGACAGTATTTGTGAGAGATGAGGCTAGAAAGTAAACAGGCAATGCCCTGCAATGCTCATGCAATGCCCTGTCAACTATGTTCACAAATTTGGACTTTATTTTAAGTATAATAGGAAACCACTGAGAGGTTTTTAAATAACAGAAGTGACATGATGAACATGCATCTCAAACATGTTCCCTGTAGCTACAGAAATGGGTGGGAGGCATACATTCAAAGGAAATTGAACTAGTTAGGAAAATTTTGTCATAGTTCAGGTGAAAGATGATGGTGGCCTAGGTACTGGTGTTTGAATGCAGAGGAACAGAATGGATAGATTTAAGGCATGCACTGAAAGTGAAATAAGTAATAAGTGAATGATGGGATATGGGAGTTCATGGAGAGGGAAATGGCAAAGAGAATCTTCATTTCTGACTTGAACCAGTGAGTTGGTGAAGGTTCCATGTCTTAGAGTGAATCTGGGGGACAGCGACTATGAATCCAGCTATGAATCTGTGAGTTTTATAAACAAAAGAAATCATGTTGTTGCTTTTATTATCAAAGCAGTCATTCTCATGACCTTTATGTGCTTATATGTTTATACTCTTGTAATTAAATGACAGCTTGATGTCTAACAACAATTTATCACTTTTATTAGAGAGAAGGTGGTGAAGCTGTTATGGTCTCAACTTTTTATCTATTTTAAAAGGGACATAAAGAAATAAGTGGAACAAAAAATGACCTCATTTTTTCTTTATCTTCTGCCTGGGAGACAGATAAGATAAGCAATGAGGAATTATAATTGATAAAGTAATTGTAGAGATAACCTGCTGGAGGTGAAAAATGAAACTCTTACATGAAGGTTATATTTTCTTCCAGCCTAAGAAAAATCTTGTCTTACTGAAAATTCTGTTTTATATAGTCAGATTCAAATTATAGTATTGAGTAGCAGTAGGTTAATAGGAAATGATTTAGCTTCTGCTCATTCTCTGTTAATCCTAATGATTTTTATTTTTTCTTGATCAGCAGTTTTGTTTTTTTTGTTTGTTTGATTTAGTTATGTTTTTTTTTTTCTTTGTGGATTCTGTGTATTAAGAAAATTGTTTCCTTCTTCCTTTCTACTGCTAGGAAGGTTAGAGCCAAATACTACTTCCTCCATGTCACTTGACATTTTATTTTATATTCAAATTTCACATTAAGCTCTTCTTAATTTGCTTACTTGGGCTTTTATCTGTATCATGTTAAATTTATTGTTTCTTTCTAATTTGTTTGCCTGAAATTTGGTTGCTGAGAGCTTAGACCTCTAGGAATCAAAGGTGAGTCTGCATTATAGTTCTTCAACTTTACTAGAGGTATTACATTAGTTCAATCTCTTAGCTTCTCTGAAATTTAGTTATACATCCATAAAACAGAGATCACTGTAATACAGACTTATTAGCACTTTAGTGATTATTGAATGAGACACTGCATCTAATAGCTCAGCCAGGACTTGGTACATAGAGAAAGTCCCCCCAAAGTAGGTATTAATGCAATAGAATCCTCCTCATTATTATATGATCATCAGTCATTATCAGTATTATATATTATTATTATAATTCAAATTTTCTTGTTATACTTCATCAGCTTTCTCTTCATCATCCTTTTTCAATTTTTAGCTTAAATATACTTTGAAACAATTCAGGTTACAGAGCAAGGAAGTAAGTAAAGCAAGTATGTATACTTTATTTAGGTCCCAAAAGTAAGACTGACAAACTAGGGATGTTGGTGTGTATCTGATATGGGGCACATATTAGTTAAGACTCCGTGATAAATGAGAATATCTCAGATGAGTTATAGGAAAAAAGTGATATAACGTAAATGATTTATGCAGCTGGACTATGGGCAAACCATATGCTAACATTATTACTTAGCCAAGAGAAAAGGTCTTTTGCTATCTCATGACCAGGGGTTCAAAATGCATATTATCAATCAAATGATCAATAGCCCAGTTACTGCACAAAACAGAACTTGGGCTTCAGTGCTCCTGAAGGTATATAGATCAGAGATAAGGTGCCACAACCATGATCCTTTCACACATGCCTCCATTTCCATTAGCCAATTTAAATGAACAATAAAAAAAATCAGGGTTGTGAAATCACAACCAAAATGCATTATTCCAAGAAATACTTAGAACTGGTTTAAATGGTGTGTATTTAAGCCACTTTAGTTTTCATGAGACAGATAGTTGGCATGTTTCTCAGTCCAGATGTAATTTACTTAAATTGCTTTAGTTGTTTTTCAAATTAGAAATATGCACAGACATAAAAACATGCATGTTTCATTTTTTTCTGCAGAGTTGTAAATTAAAATTACCCAAATTATTAGTGGATTGTTCCTGAACTAGAGATGCCAAGGAATGCAAAGTATGGCAATCAGGGGAATGAGGGGTTTATGGTGGTACTTTGGGCTTTAATGAAGAATTCAGGCCCTCCAATGGGTATCCCAAGTAACAATACTACAAAGTATATAAGAGCATTTTAAAAAGATTTTCCTAATTATTTGAAGATACACAGGGAGGAGTCATACTCCACAGGATATGTTTTTCTCCCAAGAAATCCCCACTAGAAACTCCTGTCCTCAGCGCTTATTTTCCTGAACCTCTAATGTGTTTCTCTCTGTGTCTGCCTCTCTGCTCCCCACCATTTTTTCTTCCCTCTAAGCTTCCACCTTATTACATACTCGATCCTCCATTCTTTATTTTTCTGCTTTTTATTATGCAGGGTGACTTGCTGAATACACTTGGTTATTTAAGTATGATGATTGTCTCATCTTTCACCCCTATTATTTTCACTGGGCATTTCTTATGAATAAATATGGGTTCTGGTTATTAGGATTTTGTGGGAGTTTCTTTGCCTGCACACATGTGCATTTACACAGATACTCTATTTAAAAGGTACACCTTTAGGGGTTTGGTCTTGTTGGAACACCCACCTCCAAAGGATATCTCAAATTCATGAAACTAGGAGGCTAAAATAATGGTGCTTTGGTCGTTTGCCTTTTGATATATTGTGTTATATAACAAAATGGCTGAGGAGAGATCATGACCGACATAAGTGATCAGCTTATAACTCCCAGCTTATAAGGACCCTAAGGTATTCCAGCTGCAATATCAGTGCTTTGGATTTCTCACTGCTCTAATCAAAAATCTCCAATGGATTTCTATTGCAGAAGGCTCTGAGAAGGTAGAAACTTGGTATGATGTACATAGTGTTATATCTCCTCAGTCCTTAGAACAGTGGATTGAGTATAAAAATTTGTTTAATATGTGAATAATACAGGTCAAACTCTTCATTAGTCAGAATAGACTTGGTTATGCTGTAATAACAAATAGCCCCTAAGTCTCAACTGCTTAAAAACCAAACTATTTTTCATTCATTATGTACATCCATTTTGGGTTAGTACAGGAAATGGGGGACTCTGCTCTTTGCATTCACCAAGCCAGGCTGAGAGTGCAGCTCGTCCCTGTTCCAAAGGCAAAAGAGATGTGGAACATGTTGCTCCAGCCTGAAGGCAGTACCATCAGTTCTGCCAATACTTCACTGGCCAGAAGTTGATGGCCCACCCAACCATAACGTGATCAAGAAGTGCAATTCTACAGTTACCAAAAGGTAGAAAGACCCAAACTTCCTTTCAAAAGGTATGAAAGTAATTTCACTTTCAGTTCGGAGAATGGACTGAATTGCCTTAAATATCAATATGTATTATTAGGACAAATGATAATTGGCTGTAATACAATCAGCTACAAGATATTTAATAGAAAAATGTAACTGTTGATATTTTTGTTTTATTATATACATACATATATGCATACACGAAAACTCACAAAACCTTAGTGCAAGGGCAAGTCTTTCTTCCAGTTTTTTTAAACTATTTTTAACAATTCCTGAGTGCCTTGAACATAATGTGTAGAACTTGTTTCAAGATTGTTAAATTGAGTTGAATTCTAGATAAGTAACTATGTTGGGCCTTAACTAAATCCCAAGAAATTAAGAAAATGATAGTTAGATTTTCAAAATGGTTGTCTTTATTGGCAAATATAAACTTTCTTCTCACTTCAATGCATTAGCATAGCAAACACAAAACCAAAAACAATCATAGGTCAAAAACCAGTCTCCACACTTCTATTTTCCAAATGCCTGGAATGGACTCAATATTTGCCTCTTAAATTAGTGAAGAGGTTTTTTTTTAGACTGTCTTAATGTTAAAATATAAGAAAATGTAATGGTTAACTTTGGGGGTTGGTTTTTTCCATTAAGTGTTTTATCCCAGTATTTAAGAGATGGTTTCCTGCCTTGGCCAGTATGGCAAAGTTGTTCAGGCATCCACCTTCAAACAAAAAGGTTACTGATTTGATTCCTGGTCAGGGCACATGCCTGGGTTGCAGGTTCAGACCATACTAGGGGCATGTACAAAGGCAGCCAATCAATGTTTTTCTCTTACATTGATGTTTCTCTCTTTCTCTTTCCCTTTCCCTCTCTCTAAAAATCAGAGAGAGAGAGAGAACGCGCGGCGGGGGGGGGGGGGGGGGGGGGGGGGGGGGGGAGCAGGGGGGGGATGGGCTTCTCAGCCAGATAATTGGGATTTGAAACCTACTATATTTTTACCAGGTATATTACCCTGTCCCATCTCAGGTTCACCATTCATGAAATGGAGGTAATAATATGTATCTGGGGTTAGTAGATAGGGTTAATAATTGGCTTAGTAAAAAAGATTTAGTTACCTTATAAGAAACATACTGTAGAGTAGTGCCAGCACATGGGGAAGGCTTAATAAGCATTAGCTGCTGCTACTGCTGTTATTATTTTGATATTGCATAGTCTGTGTCAACTATATATAATATATATAATATAATAATATATTATATATATATATATATATATATATATATATAACTCTGGTGTTTCTGGCTTATTTTCAACTGTAAGATTAGTATTTACTGTTATCTTGAAATATGTTTATTGGTAAGTTTTACTAAATAGTTGTTAGGTTACAAAGAGCTATTATGTGTGCTTTGTTCAATGTGAATGATCAGTGGAAAAGACTAATGAGTCTGAAAGGTCTGTCACTCGGTCTTTCTGTGTAACATGAGGAAGAGAATGGCTCCCCAAGATGCACTGAGGCATCAGACTTTCTTTATAATGCCTGCAAAAAGCAAGAGAATATTCTGAAGCATTTCAAGAGATTGATGCATTTTGAGGCAGGAAAATTATAAGAACTAACTTGATTTTGAAAACAATATCAAAGACTAGACAGTATAATCTATGACCATGGAGAACACATTCATCTTGTTCTCTGCCTTGTCCCATGCATCTAATGCATAGTAGGTGCTTTGTAAGTGATTCATGGAAAAACCGAATGAGTATTTCTGATCATCATTGCTAGTGCAATATATACATGACAACTAGGTCACCTTATATGCATTGTTGATGTTTAGGTACAATTCAAATGCACTACATTTCTAAAGAAGAAAGTGTTCAAACCATAGTACTAGAAACAAAATATTGAAGTTTTGAGTGTTTCCTCTCCCTACCCCAGCATGTTATTTGAGGAAAAGAAAAATTTTTTAAAAATCCCTTCAGCATATTTCTTTGTTGAAACCCAGTTTCAATGCTAAAAATGACATTTCTATTTATTTAAAATGTTTTTTTAAAGCCTCGGGTTTTTATTGGGCTTATGCATATAAACATGTATATTGTATTCCAGATGCACCATATTCCCAGATTTAGCTGTCAAAACAATTGAGAGACTTAAATTTATATAAACCTAACAATATTTTTGGTTAACTTACTGGTTATAAGAACATTACGAGGTTAGAAATGGCTCATAGTTCACTTTCCCATTTATTGGTAGAAGTTTAATGCCCATTAACACCAACAATATTTTGCAGAATGTTTTTTTCTTTTGTTTCTCCTTCCCTCCTTACTGTTTTGGCATATGAGTATTATCAGGCTGCTTGAGTTCTGGAAGAGTTAGTGGGCAGGTGCTCCAATTCACTGTAGCTGTAATAAGGGTAATGTCACTTTAAGACATGTGATACTTTACGGAGAAGGAAGGGATGCATTGAAACAGACTGCTGCTACTTACAGCACTGTATAGCTGCCCAGCTCCTACATTTTGCTGCCTTACTCTGCCCCGAATGCATTGGAGAGGGGATAGTCCATCATTAACTATAAACTGACTCTCATCAGGAAACTGCACATTATCTCATCATCACTTCAAAGGTCTCATCAGGCAGAGGCGATGCCAGGGGATGATTTAAAGGTGAAAATGACAAGGTTTCCACCCCTCAAACCTTGGCTCCTTTTTTGACAATACAGTCTGAATGAACCCAATGTCTCTTTTATTGTGGAAATAGCATCGGAAGAGGAAAACATATTTTTCAATCCTGATAAAGAAGATTATTGGGAAGCTCTCTTTAAAAAATCTTGAATTGTGGCACAGATGGATTTTAGAAAGTGTTAGAGCTAACCAATGAACACTAATAGAGTACTCTGCTCTTGGCTGGATTTTTCAGGTAAGAAGCTTTTTTTAAGGATTTAAGATACAGAAAGCAGACTGGTAACCTATTCAGCATCTCTAGAGAACTATGTAAGGCTGGATGCATTATTTGGGGGGAAACCCTTACTAACATAGGGACAACCTCTTGGTAAGAGAGAGAGCAATGGGAGCAATATGCAGGAACCTTGGAAGTTATGCTGAGAATTAAAGAAAGTTAAATGAAACAAAAGTGAAATCCTGCATAGGTCAAGTTGCAGTGATCTTTTTGAGTGCTAAGGTCACATGGGTGATAAAATAAGCAAAAGAAAGCAGGTACTGAAAAACTGTTAAGTTTTGATTGTGGCAGGGTTTTTTTTTCAAGTTTAGATTAATTCCTAATGCATTTTAACTGAAATTCATAAGCAATCAGTGCATTCCACAGTCACATCTCTTTTGCCTTTCTATTATTTTCAGGGTATTTTGAAAGGCCCCAAAATGCATTCATTCAGAATTCACAGAAGGGGAGTTGCTATTTATCTACTGAACAGAATGCATCTCTGCTACACTGATAGTTCTGAAGACAATGAAGCTAAATCTGTTGTACACAAAAGTAAATAGTATGCAGTGAAACTAATTATAAAGTGAATGGTCCTTCTGAATAGCAGACTGGGGCATGAAAAGTACCATGCTGTTGAAAATAATGTTTCCTACTTTGCACTTAATTATCATTGTCACCATTTGTCTGTTATAGTCCTAAAACCCTTCTTAAAGACAACTTCTCTCTCCTAAAACCCATTAAGTTATCTTGCATTATGCCTGTATGCACACACACACATATATAAAAATATATTTTTGCTTTCTGAACATTACAGTTTTTGAAAGAGTACCATTTCTATGAATAAAGAAGCCACAATGGGAGGTCACTAGCAGATTTTAAATGTATAGCTGAAATAATTCAAGTGCATTTGGCAGTGGGAAAAAAAAAAAGGAAGAGACAACCTTGACTCCAAAGCTCTCCCCATCTAAGAGAAAAGCATATAGTTAACTGGATTCTTGTATAGAAAATGCTTCTATATCACTGACTGAGTAAAGGTGATGTTTCAAGTTGATTAATTTGGTGATATGAAATGCAGCATAAGGTGGTGTTTGAGAAATTGGACAATATATAGTGCAGCTGAGCTTTGTAGCTCTAAGATCATTACAGTTGCAGATAAGACTGTCAAAGTTTTAGTGCCCGTGAAAAGGTGTATGTTCATCTATAAATATATATACCACCTGCATATACATATTCATCAGTACTATACAACAAATGCCACAATGGACTCTTAGCAGGCAAAGCAATATTGTAAATTATGGCTTGCTCTATGACAGAACCATAAATTTTGCATCTGAAACTCATTCTGGCTGAAGACAATTCCTTCTGATTTTAAGTCCAGCCAGAAAGACTGATTCTATCAGGAGATTACAACATGCCTCTGAGAAATGATTACTTAGTTTAGAAGATAGCATAGTGATTAAAAATTCATGACTGTAGAATTAAAAAAAAGAATCCACTCTTTCCTTTCAGGCTTATGTCAGACTTGCAATGAAGTCAGAATGAACAGTGTATGTAGCTTTTCAATGCCTGGAATAACTATAACTTAAAGATCATTGCTTAGAACAGGATGTTTAGTTAGGATACTATGTTTTAAACTGCCTAAATGATAGACTAACTTTTCTTATTTTGGCAGTCCTTGGAGTTTGTTGCAGAAGCAAACTCCTAGGATTTTAAAAAATGAAATTATGATCTTCTGAGAGTGTCTTCCTCAATCCCACTTCATGACATGACCTCTGTTGGGTCATTGTTTCTAATAGCAAAGGGACATGATGTCTGAGATCCCCTTTTCCTCATCAGTAGAATTGACTGAGCTTGGGGCTTGAAGCTGGGGCTAATCTTTACTGTCTAATGTTCCCTTTAGAGAATAGCAATGGTCTCTGCAATGTCCTGGGTCCTGTATTTGTGGATAAGTGCTTGTGCAATGCTGCTCTGCCATGGAGCCCTTCAGCACACTTTTCAGCAATACCACCTGCACAGACCAGGTAAGCCGGGCACTGGTTCCACTGCAGCCTCCAGTCTCACCACTCTCTCCTTAACAGATGGTTGACTGCAAGCGACAGAAAGTGCTATAGTTTGGTCAGCTTGCCTCTGAATTCCAAGACATATTGTTGGCTGGACGCTTTGGGAAAAAAGGGGTTACTAAACCGACTTGGGTTTTCTGTAAGAGTTTCCCCATACACAACTAAAAAGTAGAGTTTTTTGTTTTTTGGATATTTTGGCCAAAAGTGAAATATTCTGTAAAAGGTGGGATAATTTTCAAGACTTAAGGATTCAATATGATCTTTGCAACTGATAAAATAATGTGTGTGTATTCTTGGGATGCATTTTTATCTAGTAAATATCTATAATCTCAGGGTGTATGTGGCCAAGGATTTTGTAGGAACATTAGTGCCAAAATTGACTTTGGAAGTAATTTGTCAATGAAAAAGAAATTAAAAATCAACTTACTATTTCTTGTCTGGTATTAATTTGTCTTCTTTCTTTTCTCCCTTTCTTCACGTTCTGTTCTTCCAATATGCTTCGTGGCTTTGCTCTCCCTTATCTGTTTCAGGGATAAGTTCTCTTTACACACACACACACACACACACACACACACACAATGTATTTTTTCTATATTAATTTTGCGTTCCAGAAGCATTTTGCTTTCTAGTTATTCCTGTTTAAAGTATTTTTTTTTTTTTACCGTTTCATGGCCTTGCTCTTAAATCTGGATTTTTCTCTTCTCCTTTGCCTCGCCAGGTTTCTCATTACTACCCCCAGCTCGATTGTTACCAAAGCAGGTCCTCAGAAAGATTTCATTCCATTTTCTGTTTAGCTTCATCTTTTCATCAATTTACTCCATCCTCCAGTTTCACTCCGCCGTACCCCACCCCCGCCCTTGCCAGGTCTGAGCTCTGGGGACCAGTTGCGCGCCCAAGCTCCCGATCCTCTGTGTTCAAATGCTCCCAGTCTTCGATCCCCTCTCCAAATCCCGTCCTGGCCTCCTCGCCACCGCCAGGCTTCCTGGGGCGGCTTACGTTGTCCGGAGTACAAGCTTCTGCCTTTCCCAAGCTCTGAAGCTGGCCCAGGGAGCCTGGGCTCGTCCACAGTCCTCCAGCAACACCTGCCGGAGCGCTGCCTGCAGCCTCCCGGGGATCTGCTTTCAGGCTCCGCAGGATAAAAGAGCGAGGGCGAAGGCCAGGGAATACCCGCGCGCCAGCCCCAGTGCTGGAGCCAGGGTCGCGTTGGGACGAGGGTTGGGGGAGGCCTGAGACTGGGCTGAGGCCGAAGCCTGCCTCTGGGCACCGGCCAACCTCACTTCTGAAGCCCTGGATGGGAGAGGGAAGGCGAGTGGGCACTGGTGCCCCTGCAGGTGGGCCTGGAAAGTGCTGTGTTGCTGGGTGCATTGGCATTTCTGTTGCGTGTGTCCTGAGCCCAGAGTGGACACTGCCAGGTGCCTAGGCTTCAGTGCTAAGGTGGAGGAACAGCAAACTTGGGTCTGGAAACCCCCACGTTACCTCCCACAGTCAAACACCAATCTGTTCTGTCAAAAATGTCTTTGACTTGTTACCAAGTCACACAAATAACGCGGGCAATCTACTTAACTGTAATTCTTAACAATAAGAGGACATAACAAAAACTATAGCGCTTCAGATATGCTCAAGTCAATTCCCATTGTTTGGCTTAATCTTTTAGGTGTAATCTCTCCCCACTCCCCTACCCCTCCAGCCTGTCTCCTTTTGCCTTGGAAACTGAAGTTCTGAGGGTGTGGGTGATTTGCGTGAGACTACACAGCCAATGACTGCCATTGGAGGTCAGATCAGTCTCATTTCACCTCTAGAGCCTGCTTCAAAAAGAGGATATACCCTAAAGTCTCTCAGTGTAGAAAATGATGATGCCAAGTAGCCTTTCCAAGGAATTGGGAGCCTCTTGGCATAATTTGTGAAAACTTTCAAGTTATGTCAATAAGTGAACTCATTTGAAGTGCAAACCTGTTCTGAAAGGTGGTCCTGACAGAAATGGTGAGTAGTGGCAAGTGGTGATGGCAGAGCCCAGGACTGGCCATCATCTCTGTCAAGTAACATTAGTAACATGACCTTAGGCAAGTCACTTCTCTACTCTGAACTCAATTTCCCCTTTAGGGATGTGGGGTTTAAATGGAATAATCTTGAAAGTGCTTTGTAAACTGTAAAGCTCTTCACAAATATCAGAATTATTGACATTATCCCATTTAATAGAGTAAAACAGACATATTAGGTGTGCAGCTAATAGTCCATCTACATAAAACAAAAATTTTGATTTTACTCTTGCAGTTGCTTTTTAACTAATGGGACCTGGCTGGACTATATCACCAAATGCAATTGTGTCTTAGTTCATACTCTGTGCATACAGTGATGAAAAACAGTACAGTGTGCAATGAGCTTTCACATAAACTATCTCTATTAATCAGTTAATATATGAGTTTTTTGGTGAGAGGTTATGGCTATGCTACTTGTAATAAGTAAACACATGTCTTTATGGGCTTATAATCAAAATTTTATAACTTGAAACTCAGAAACACACCACTAGGTTCTGACTGAAATTAAACTCAGTATTTGTTTTCTTGTTCTCTTTCCTTAGAAATTGCTTATTATCACCAATGCATATTGTTATGTCAATCTGTACTTCAAATACCCCAGGAAATTAGCACCAAAACCAATTTCAACCCCAAGTGTTTACACATTTGGGACTGATTTAAGATTCATTGATAAAATCAAGAAAATATAACTACTCCTTTCTAGATACAGAAAAATTAAAGTGATATGAAACTGATAGCTCAATTCATGTAATATGCTTATTCAACTTTTGGGTTTTCAAGAATAGCTGGAAAGATTAAAGCAATAGATCTTGGATGTAGCCATATTCTAGATTACTTCAGTCAGAAATACAATCTTCTTTAATTCAGTCTTCTATTTTAATTTTAAGAGTAAATCTGTGCTTTTTTTGGATGAGAATTGGGATGTTTCCCTTTTGTGGGCCTTAAATCTTCAGGGACACTAATGAAATGTGTATGAAAACAAGAGAAACCAGGGCCAGTTCTCTGTGACAATCCACCTCTAAATGAGCAAATAAATAAATAATAGATAGCTAAATGAGCAAAAGGGAAAAATAATTTCATTTTCTCAAATAAGTTAAAACAAGTGACATGATGAGGAAAAATGAGACACCAGCAGACCCTGAGCTTCACCACATTTGCCTAAGCTTGAAAAATCGCCTCTTTCACAGACCAGGAGCAAGCAGACACCATGTGCATGCCAAGTACACAGGAATTGTTAAAATGACAAATCTTTCACTCACAGCCTTGATGGAGGGGGAGTGAAGGCCCCTCTCACAGCCTCTTACAGGCAGCTTCACCATCCCCTGCACAATGAGATTGATGGTTCTATGATCCCAAGCAGCCAATTTCAGTCTCTCCAGAAATAATCCACTAACTAAAACGATGCTCCCCTCGATCAGATTGTGCTGCACATGGATGACACCATTCAGCCACGATCCTTTGGAGGAAATGGTTAGAGGTTTGGGCCAATTCCTGCTGTCAAAACACAAAATCAGGACAGTGCTTTCATGAGGCCATGAATCTATGGATCTGTCTTCTCAGTGCAGTGGGTTTGTACACAGACAGAATGAGAATATATTAACTAGAAAGCTGACTGGTTTTAATGTATTCCCCTGCAGCCCCTAAGTACTTCCTATTCTTCATATTTACATTATTAGGAATGCACAATTTATTTTCAGTTACTCAGTGGTTAAGGAAGATTAAAACAGCCAAACAAATGAAAGTGAATTTTAAAATTACATAAATGAGTAAAATGTGCTACAGATTAACAGATTTGTAATTTCAGTAATTTAATATTTGGCTAAATCAAGTTTTTATTTTGGGAATGATGTAAGAAATTACTGTAGCAACTTGAAGAGCAAGGATGCTATTTTAAATATACAATATAGCATAAGGAGAGCACTTTATTTAAAGAGAGACTAAACAATGAAATCTCAAAAATCATGTTCCATTGTTCAAGTAGTTAAAATAGCTTCAATTCCTTATAATCACCAGTTGTTGGATAACAGATAAAAATGGGTGAATGGTTTGTCAAATGTAACTTTCTAATTTAGCATCAGTTTTCCCCCCTGATGAATATATGAATCATGACAGCAATTTAAATGATTATTTAACTTCAAGTGTGAGGGTATATGAGGGTATGTTAGAGGGGTTGTCCTTGAAACTTAATAAAATATGAATAATTTTGAAATACTTTAATGAAAAGATCATTGAGAGTCTCTAGTAATTTAAAACTATATAGATAAATTGCATGAGACAAGAAGTTATAAGTGCCTAATGAGTCATTTATTCTGCAGTCACTGCTATTTTATTGACAGGAATGTAGGAAAATTATATATAAAGATTATTTTGAATAGAACCATCTATATAATTTATACTTGGCATGATTTAAAACTATATTAAGCAAACTATATATTTAGAGTTATTTATATATGACAATTACTACATACTGAACATTACCATTATAAAGTACATTTTAATTAAAATATTAAAAACATTCTTGTATTGCTTTATTTTTACTTTATTGTTCCATATTACTGTATTGAAAGCTGCTGAAGGCCCATGCATTAGAATACCAAGGTACAATATAATAAAGAATTATTTTATAATCATAATATAAAAGAAGTAGTGCCCTGGCTGGTGTGGCTCAGTTGGCTGGAGCATTGTCCCATAACTGAGAAGTGGAAAGTTTGATCCCCAGTCCAGGAACATACAATTCCCCATTAGGGTGTGTATGGAAGGCAACCATCAATTTTTTTTCTCTCTCCCTTACTCTGTTTCTAAAAGCAAATGAAGAAATGTGCTCAGGTGAGGAGAAGGAAGGAAGGAAGGAAGGAAGGAAGGAAGGAAGGGAGGAAGGGAGGAAGGAAGGAAGGAAGGAAGGAAGGAAGGAAGGAAAATACTGAGAATGATGAATGTTACATATTGGCTTTTTAAGAATTTGTACTAGTATTAGATTGCTAAGTGTAGTGAATTGGTGTAAAGATTAGAACAGACAGTCTGTTATTTGGTGTAAACTGATGTTAGTGATAATCTATTGATCATCTGATTGATAATATTGACCTCATCCTGGAGTCAGAGTACAACTATGTACTCTGGTGTGCATTTGTGTGCAAAAATATCTATATGCACCTGTGTGTAAAAATGCCCATGATCTACTGCTGAGTGAAGACAATAAGAAACAGAATACTCAACTTCAAAACAATTCTGGAGAAAAAATATTTGCACATGCATACAAATATCAGGAAAAATATTAACATTCTTTATACAGTATGAGTTCACTATAGTGGAAAGCTCGACTAATTTAGAGTTTTTCCTATAATTCTTTATTTTTATATTTGTTTTCAGTATGAGACTATATTGCTTCTTAATAAAAAACTTAAAATATTACCTACAGAGAGTTTTCTGGTAAAATTAGAAATATATCAAACATTATTTCCTGTTTAAGGAACAAGAATGAAGTATAGGTAGGAAAATATCATAAAGCCCTTTTCTTCCTAAGAGCTTTCAGTATTCAATATTTAATTAAGTGTCTAGACTAGCATTTCCCAATTCACAAAACACAGTCCCCTCAAGACACTCTTTGGCAAGAAGCTGTTGGGGTAACACTCACTGCATGGTGTAGTCTCAGAGATGCGCAGTGCATGTTGAGTATATGGAAGTTCTGGAAAGATTTGCAGATACGAACACTGATTGTATTTAACTTCAATTTCCAAACATTTTTTGAAAATTTGGTCAACATTGACAGTGCCTATTAATATAACATATGTGTTGAGAAGGGTTGGCCAAGGTGATTCCTGAATCTTGTGCTATTCATCTTTTTATCTTTTATTTCTGGTGAGGAACTTGACATATAATAGGCACCCAGGAAATATATGTGAAATAATTAAGGAAAGAAGGAATGGCTGTTCTGGTAAAATTTTAAACTCTTCTTTGTTTGTTACTACTTCTGTGTGAGTGTGTGTGTGCAGATAGATGCATATGAAACTGCTTGCATGTTTATAATTAGAAGATACCTCAGATGAAGAGTGATGTAAACATTAAATCATCAGTATAACTTTTATCTATCTGTGCAATATATTTGGGTACATAATTTGACTCTATTCATTATTTTCCAACTACTACATTAATCAAAATAATCCAAAGAATATACTTACAAAGGTAGTAAAAAATTAGATCCCTGTGGTTCTCAGTCACAGCATGATTTTATTTTTCCTAGAGATTTAAAAGTATTATAGGTTTGGCCTTGAGGGAATGAAAAGAAAATTCACGTAGCAAATAGGGAAAGGCCTTTTGCTTTCAAATCTTTTGATATAAAAAAATCATTTTATCTTTGTAGTGGTAGGAAAACAATACTAGACAGGCATTTTTCATTTCTTTGGGGTAAAGAGAAGATGATTCATTTTTGTAACAATTTATGTAAACCATTTGAATTCTCAAAAGATAATGTCCTCAAAGCACTTAAGCACTTTCTTGGCCCACTATATCTTCCACCTTCTATGTCTTTATGCAATAAAGTTGCAGAGAAAGAAAAGAGAAGTGATATTATCACAGTGACTTTCTCTCAGAAGATGGAAAGATATGCTGAGGCATCTGCTGATTTGTGAAGCAGATTCTTCACCCATGTAAGGAAGGGGCCAAACCAATACTTACCAAGTGTAGAAGAGAGAAAGACCTCTTCTGCATTTGGTTCCTGGCTATGTCTGTACCCAAAGCCATTGTTCTGCTGGTGCAATAAGCTGTATTCATCTTTATTACACCATCTTGGACCTCCTCTTCTAGGCATGCTTCATTTTACTCAAGATTAAATCCAGGCTAAGAATAAATCCTATGTATACATCCATGAGATTTTTCTGATATCCATTTGTGTGGGTGAAGAAGGGGCTGACAGCCATGTGCTCTGAAGTGAAGACAATGCTAGGGTCCAGATGTAGATGAGCCACCACACAGTGGGGGGCAGGGAAGCACTTTGAAGCTCTTGAAATTGACAGCATACCTGGGGTTAGGATCAGCAGGCCAGTGGGTCCTTTGTCCCACTGAATAAATATTGTGTACGTATTCAATGAATCTTTTCTGATCAACTAGCAAGAATTGTACATCCTTTAAAAATGACAATACTGGCAGGCCAGCAGCACATGAAGCCTTTTTTAAGTCTAATGCTGATGAATAGAGAGCATCAGAGTAAGGAGTAGATGCTGGAGCTCTCAGGATCTTACCTGGGGAGTAGGTTGCAAGGCTCCAGATGAGAGGATTAGAAGAAACCAATGATTTCCACATCATGCCTTGCAGTTTCAAGTAGGTGAGCCATGCCTTCCACAAAAAGGAAGGTATATCCTGCCAAATGAATGAAGTTTTAAGCTGCCCAATGAACTGATTCATTGATTTTATCTATTTGATAGAGCAAGATTAAAATCACCTTTGTATATTTAGAAAAGTCTTCTGCTAAAACTATTTAAATCTTTTTGAATGATTTCATTGATGAACAACCAAATACCTTCAAAGACCTGGTAGTTAACAAAAGTGATTCAATCAGCCTAAGGACCAGAGGTTACAGAATGCTGTACTGTGTCAACTAAAGATCATGTGCGCATGTCCAAGGCACAAGAAATACTTAGCTACAGCTGAGAAGGGCTCAATGTAACCAAGAACATTCAATATTTTAAGGCAAGTGGGCAACCTAGAATTTTGTATGTAATTCCCTTGTCTTTTAAATAAGGGGCTTATCTTTTAAAGGTGGGCCAAACAAAACTGTCCGTGATCTCAGAAAAGATTATTTTCAGCTCCAACATTTTATGACTCCTAATGAATTTGTCAAATCCTTGTATGCAGTCAGGGTGGAGAGAGGTGAAGGCACTGAGGCCCAAAGAGGAATTCCCATGCATATCTGTCTTGGCCTGCTTTAAAATTATGCCCAAGGTTTAGTCTTAGCCTGAGATATACCCAACATGCTAAAACACTGGGTCTCTGAAACTTTTGTATGATGCCTCATGGTATCAGTGGAAGTCTAATAAACAGTGAGCATTTATATAATGAAGCCAATGGCCTAAACAGAGGTCACATTTGAATCTTAAATAAAAATCAATTAATTTTCTTGTAGATTAAGGTTTTTGGAAAATATTAATCTGCAAATGTAATAAAACAGAAGCAGCAGGTGTTTTAGCGATGCCTATATAAAAACCTTAACTTAACACTTTATTAAAATTCTCAACATCTAGTCGTAGGTCCAGTAGTAGGTTGCAAATATATTTTAAAATGCAAGGGTTTCTTTTGGCATTGTTCTTTTGAGCAAGTAATTTATGCCCAATTATGCCCTTTTGAATACAAATAAGACTCTATTTGTATTCATTTTATATCTGAAAGTATAGTCTACTTATTAGTATACCAACTGAGTCATGATTCTATCAGAAATGTCATGTAACTAAGGAAAAGTGAGCTTTCTTTATTTTTGTTATTGTTCAAGTTCACTTTTCTGCCATTTTCCCCAACTGCAACCCTCCCAACCTCCCTCCTATTTCCACCCACCCCCCATTATTGTCCATGTGTCCTTTATAGTTGTTCCTGCAAACCCATCACCCTTTTCACCTGAAATTCCCTCCCCTCTTCCCTCTAGTCACTGTCAGCCTGTTCTCTGTTTCAGTGTATTTGGTTATATTTTGCTTGTTTGTTTGTTTTGTTGATTAGGTTCCTATTAAAGGTGAGATCACATAGTATTTGTCTTTCACTGCCTGGCTTACATCAATTAGTATAATGCTTTCCAGTTCCATCCATGGTGTTGCAAAGGGTAGGAGCTCCTTCTTTCTTTCCAATGCATAGAAATCCAGTTTGTAAATGTACCATAGTTTTTTGATCCATTCGTTGATTGATAGGCACTTTGGTTACTTCCAGCACTTGACTATTGTAAATTGTGTTGCTATGAACATTGGAGTGTGTAGGTTCTTTTGGATTGGTGTTTCAAGGTTTTTAGGATATAATCCTAGCAGTGGGATTGCCAGATCAAAAGGTAGTTCCATTTTTAATTTTTATGAGGAAATTCCATACTGTTTTTCACAGTGGCTGCACAAGTCAGCATTCCAACCAACAAAGCATTACAGTTCCCTTTTCTCTGCAACCTCTCCAAAAGTTGTTGTTTGTTGATTTGTTTATTACGACCATTCTGACTGATGTGAGGTGGCATCTCACTGTGGTTTTAATTTGCATCTTTGTGATAGCTAGAGATACTGAGCATCTTTTCATATGTCTCTGGACCCTCTGTATGTCCTCCTTGGAGAAGTGTCTGTTCAAGTCCTTTGCCCATTTTTTAATTGGGTTTCTTGACTTTTTGGAGAGGAGCCATGTGAGTTCTTTATATATTTTGTAGATCAAACCATTATCTGAGGTATCATTGAAAAATATGTTTTCCCATATGGTCAGTTGTCTTTTAATTTCAATACTGTATTCTTTAGCCATGAAGAAGCTTTTGATTTTGATGAGATCCCATTTGTTTATTCTTTCCTTTATGTCCCTTGCTCTAAGGGACATATCAATAAAAATGTTGCTATGTGAAATATCTGAGATTTCCCTGCCTATGTTCTCCTCTAGGATGTTAATGGTGCCACAACTTATATTTAAATTTTTTATCCACCTTGATTGATTTTTGTGTATGGTGTAAGTTAATGCTCGAGTTTCATTTTTTTGCATGTATCTGTCCAGCTTTCCCAACATCATTTGTTGAAGAGGATATTTTTACTCCATCTTATGCTTCTGCTCCCTTTGTTGAATATTAATTGACCATAGAGACTTGGGTTTATTTCTGGGCTCTTCATTCTGTTCCATTGGTCTATTTGTCTGTTTTTATGCCAGTACCAGGCTGTTTTGATTACAGCGGCCTTGTAATACTGTTTATATCAGGTATTGTGATCCCTCCTACTTTGCTCTTTTTTCTCAAAATTGCAGCAACTATTCAGGGTTGTTTATGGTCCCATCTAAATTTTTGAAGTATTTGTTCTATGTCTGTGAAATGTGCCATTGGTACTTTAATAGGTATTAATTGACTCTATAAATTGCTTTGGGTAGTATGGATGTTTTAATGATGTTAATTCTTCCAATCCACGAACACATTATATGTTTCCATTTGTTTGTGTCTTCCTTGATTTCTTTCTTCAGTGCTTTATAGTTTTCTGAGCACAGGTGTTTCACCTCCTTGGTTAGGTTTATTCCTAGGTATTTTATTTTTCATATTGCTATATTAAATGGGATTTTTCCCTAATTTCTGCTTCTGATGTTTGATGTTTTTTGGCTGAGTCTATAGAATTTTTTATGTACACTATCATGTCATTAGCAAACAATGACAGTTTTGTTTCCTCCTTTCCAATTTGGATGACTTTTACTTTCTCTTGTCTGATTGCTGTGGCTAGGACTTCCTATGTTGAATAGAAATGGAAAAAATGGACAACCTTGTCTTGTTCTTGATCCAGGAGGGAAATTTTTTAGTTTTTGCCCATTGAGTATCATGTTGGCTGTAGGTCTCTCATATATGGCCTTTATTATGTTGGAGAATGTTCCCTCTATTCCTACTTTGTTGAGTGTTTTTATCATAAATGCATGCTGAACCTTATCAAATGCTTTATCTGCATCTATAGATGTGATCATGTGATTTTTGTCTTTGCTTTTGTTTATGTGATGTATTAAATTTATTGATTTGTGAATATTGTACCATCCTTGCACCCATGGGATGAATCCTGCATGGTCATGGTGTATAATCTTTTTAATGTGTTGCTGGATGTGGTTTATCAATATTTTGTTGAGGATTTCAGTGTCTATGTTCATCAGTGATATTGGTCTGAAGTTTTCTTTCTTGTCTTTTTCTGTTTTGGGGATTAGGATGATGTTGGCTTCATCAAAAGAGTTTGGGAGTGTTCCATCATTTTGGATTCTTTGGAATAGTCTGTGAAGGACAGATGTTAGCTCTTTCTTAAAAGCTTTGTAGAATTCTCCTGTGAAACCAACCAGTCCAAGGCTTTTATGTATTGGGAGTTTTCTTATTATTGCTTCAATTTCTTTTGCTGTTATTGGCCTGTTCAGGCTTTCTGCTTCTTCTTCATTCAGTTTTGCAAGATTATATATTTCTAGAAATTTGTCCATTTCACCTAGGTTTTCAAATTTCTTACTATATAGTTTGTAGTAATTTCTTACAATCCTTTGTATTTCTATGCTATCAGTTTTAATCTTTCCTCTTTCATTTCTGATTGTGTTTATTTGGGTCCTTTCTCATTTTTATTGATGAGCCTGCTTAAGGCTTGTCAATTTTGTTTATCTTTTCAAAGAACCAGTTCCTGGATTCATTTATCCTTAGAATTGTGATTTTAGTCTCTATGCCATTTAATTGTGCTTTGATCTTGGTTATTTTCTTCCTTGTACTTGCTCTGGGCTGTCTCTGTTTTTCTTCCTCTAGTTCTTGTAGGCATGGGGATAGTTTGTTTATTTGAAATGCTTCTATTTTTTTAGGTAGGCCTGTATTGCTATCAACTTCCTCTCAGGACTGCCTTCACTGTGTCCCATAAGTTTGAGGTTGTTGTGGGTTCATTTTCACTTGTTTCCAGAAACAATTTGATTTATTTCCTAATCTTTCTTCACCCATTCATTGTTGAATAGCATGCTATTCAATCTCCATGGTTTTAAGTGTTTTGTGGGTTTTTTTTTTTCCTTGAGGTTGTTTTCCATTTGAGGTCCCTTATTTTTGGAGAAACTTTTTGATATGTTTTCAATCTTCTTGAATTTGTTGATGCTTGTTTTGTGTCCCATCATGTGGTCTCTCTTTGAAAATGTTCCATGTGCATTTGAAAAGAATGTGCATTTTCGTTCTTTGGAGCAAAAGGCTATATATATATATATCAGTGAAGTCCATTTCATCTAGGGCATTTTTCAATGTCACAATATCTTTGTTCATATTTAGTTTGGAAGATCTGTCCATTTTTGGCAGTGGGGTGTTAAAATCCCCTAATATAATTGTGTTGTTGTCAATACATTTCTTGAAGTCCTCTAAAATTTTCTTTATGTATTTGGGTGCTCCTATATTGGGAACATATGTATTTAGAATGTTTATGTCTTCTTGGTAGATTGTTCCCTTGAGTATTATGAAGTGACCTTCTGGGTCTCTCTTTATGGCCCTTTTGTTGAAGTCTATTTTTTTTTCTGATATGAGTATTGCTACCCCTGCTTTTTTAAACTGTTCATTTGCTTGAAAAAAAATTCCCCCAGCCCATCGGTTTCAGTCTGTGTAGGTCTTTTGTCCTGAGCTGTGTCTCTTGCAGGCAGCATATGTGTGGGTTATGCTTTCTTCTCCTTTCAGCTATTCTGTGTCTTTTGATTGGAGTATTTAATACATTTACATTTAAGGTTATTATTGATTGGTACTTATTCATTGCCATTTTTTTCATACCTGTGTTCCTCTCTCTCTCACTCTTTTTCTTCTTCTTCTTCAAGCAGTCCCTTTAGCATCTCTGGCAGAGCTGGTTTGGTGGAGATATATTCTTTCACACTTTTTTTTTTTTGTTTGGTAAGCTCCTTATTTGGCCTTCCATCTTCTTTAAGAGCCTTTCTGGGTAAAGTAGCCTTAGTTGCAGGCCTCTGGTTCCTGTGACTTGGAATATCCCTTGCCATTCTCTTCTGTCTTGGAGGGTTTCCACTGAGAATTCAGTTGCTAGTCTTACCAGAACTCCATTGTATGTTACTTCCTGTTTATCCCTTGCTGCCTTTAAGATTCTTTCTTTGTCTTGGATTTTGCTATTTTAGTTATGCTGTGTCTTGAAGTTGGCCTCTTTGCATTCCTCTTGATTGGGACACTCTGTGTTTCCTAGATTTGTGTGACATTTTCTCCCATCAAATTAGGGAAGTTTTCCATCATTACTTTTCAAACAGGTTTTCAATCCCTTGCTCTTTTTCTTCTCCTTATGGTATCCCTATTATATGAATATTATTGCATTTCATGTTGTCCTGCATTTCCCTTAATCCCTCTTCATTCTTTCTGAGCCTCTTTTCCTCTTTCTGGGTGGTTTTTCTACCTTGTCCTCCAGCTCACTGATCCAATCCTCTGCTTCATTGATCCTGCTTTTGATTCCTTCTACTGTGTTCTTCAGTTCAGAAATTGTATTCTTCATTTCCTCTTGGCCCTTGTTAATAGTTTCTATTCCCTTTTCATGTTTATATAGTTTTCAGTGAGTTCATTGTAGTTTCCCTGTAGTTTCTGTTAATTCTCTATGAGCTCATTGAACTTCCTTCTAACCATTGTGTTGAACTTAGTATCTGATAGTTGAGTTGCCTCTATTTCATTCACATTCTTTCTGAAGCTTCCTCCTTTCCTTCATTTGGAGATTGTTTCTTTGTCTTCCCATTGTTTGTGATACTCTTCTTGTGAGCCTCAGCTTCTTAAATTGATCTGTTCTGACTCCCTGTGTTTCTGATGTGAACTTCTATGGTAGTATACCTGTGAAATTCGGTGATGCAGTCTCCTTAATCTCCTGAACTCATTGATCTTGGGCTGTCATTTATGTTGACTCTCTGTATGTCTTTGGGTTTTGATTGTTGTTGGGTCTTTCTTTGGTGGGTCCTTCCCTCCAGCTGGTTAACTGAGGGTCACTTGGTCCACATCTTGTGTTCTTTTGTGCAGGTGTGGACAGGTTGTCTTGAAGCTGATTCTTCTATGTGTATGAGGTTTTGGGGTTTCTCTCTTGCTCTTTTTTCTGTTGTTTGTTGTGGGTAATTTCTCCACTATTTATTTGTACTTCCAGATTGGTCCTGGATTGAGGTTAGTGTGGCTTCCATTCCTTACTTCACTTTCTCCTGTTGTTATCTGTTGGTAGTTCCTTTGTTGGTGGGATTCCTCTTCCAGCAGTTGTACTGGTGTTCACTGCTCCCACCTTGCAAGTTCTCTGGAGTAGCAATGTGAAATTTGCCTCACTTGTTGGGATGACTCCTCTTTGCATCTAACTCTGGTCCTTTCACAACTCCAGGTTTTATTGTCTCACTGTCTGATTTTTCAAAGTCCTCTATGATTTTTCATCTTCAGTCTCCATATATGCTAGGATACCATTGGCTGTTCGCTCCATTCCTCAGAAGATCAGTTAGGTGTTTCACATGTCAGCAGGGAGAAGTGGACTCTGCTCCGACCTATTTTGTCATCATCTTCCTATCCTAACTGAGGTTTCTTAATTCAGTATTCTGCTAGGAAACATTGCATAGTGCCTGCCTGTAAATGATTAGATTTCATCCAATTTGGAGAAGGATAATTTGTTACCAGTGCATCATGAGTTTTGTTTGAGTTGTTAGTGATTATCAGTTGCTGTTGTCCTTTCTTTTTTATTATAAATTAGTGTTGGTTAGGTTTCATCATTATCAATTGGTCATAGATTGGACTTAAGACCTTCCTGAATTGTGGTTCAGAAATTATTCATCCGTATCCTTATTGTAAAATGTATATATGGTGACACATTGAATTCCTACTTACTGCCTGTGAATCTATGCAGTGTAAGTCTCAAAGTAAGTAACATTTTGTTGTTTTTTATGTCCATGGGGAAGCATTTTATAAAATATGAGCATGTTAATAGGTTCATATTATTTTACAAAAGTAATTAGTGATTCACAAATATATCTCCCAAGTATTTATTACCTAAGTATTTTTCTACTGGAAAATGGAAACAGGTAAGAATTTGATATTTCACTTCCTCAATATGCTATGGTAAGGAAAGTTTGAACACCAGTATTCTATGAAGAAATTGTAACTATGAGAGACAAGTCCATCATAGAATTCTGAATTTTAAAATAGATGACATAGCAAAATAATACAAAATGAAATATGACCATTTTAAAAAATAGAATGATAAGCTATAAAACAGGAAAACATGTTATTTGGAAGCCTCCCAGATGATGTTTTACTAAGTTCAATTGTCTTTGTAGGTTCTTATATCTCTTTATCTGATTAAATGCAAGATGGCATGTACCAGACACGTGTTTGAGATACAAACATACATTTGTATGGTAACATTTTGATAGCATCTCCCAGGATTGTTTAGAAGTAAAATCAGATGTGTGGCATATATGCTGTCAATCTGCTGCCCTCTCTCTGTCCCAGGCTCCATAATCAATCACAGTGATTGTTCCCTCAGAGTCTAGATGTGATTTCAGAGTCTTTCTCAGTTCTTCTCCAGGCACCATCTATTAATTGATTAACACTGGCAAGCAGTTGAGAGTCTCTGACCATCCTTGATGTCACTTAATTGAATGACCTTCTCCAGAATCCCTCTCCTATTGGAAAAATGCATGTCATAAAACACTTCATTAAAAATAAGAAAATGAACTAAATTGCAATTAAATATGAGTTTAAATAGTAACACATATCTAGTAATTACTGTTTGAGATAGTGCAATTTTAGACAATTCTGTTGGCTTCTGAGAGTCACAAATCTTTCTCTTCATTACTTGCAGAATTTTTTATTCCTTTTCCCACTCTTCTCTAACTCTGTATCTAAGATGCAGAGCTGCCTGTGATGTGAGCTCTCACCAAACAAAGTGATCTATGATTTTAAATCATGAAGCAATTCATTATGAGCAGAGAAGGTTTGGAAAGCCCTCATGAAGGGGTAATTTTGAGTTGGGCTCTGGATGTTTGACAGAGAGTGAGCTAATAGCAAAAGGTCAAGGGTCGTCTATTCCACTAAAGGGAACAGAACAAGTAAAGGCTTAGAGGCAGTGAAGGGAAATATGGGTGTAAGGGGGTGGGGTGGGGTGGTGGACTTGGATTGCTGTAGGCCCTAACCTAGTTAGAGAAACTTTATATTCAACTTAAAGAGAAAGCAAAAATATTTCTTTGTTATTGTTTTGTAATTTAATGTGCACACATGACCACAGGTAAGATGGAAGGGAAGAGCCCCAGTACCTACAGTTAGAGTTTCTATGGAAAGCAAGTCAGTCAATCAACAAAAATGCAGTATGGGCACATTAGCCAGTCTCTCAGAATCCCTTCAGGACTTTCATACTGCTTCCCTGACCAAACCCCCAGCTATGAGTAAAGGGAACCCAGGAGTTTGACAGTTATTTACACAGTGTCTAGAGCACAAATAGACTTGCTGAGTGAATTAAAGGATGAATGATCCCAAGTAGATAATGTTTAGTCGAATCCTCACAATAACCTTGTGAAGTAGAATGTTTTCCCATTTTACTGATAAAGAATATCTTAAAGAAAAGTTAATTGACCTTTTTGAGACCATGGAGTTTGGGAGGGCAAGTTGGAAGTTTCCTACCTCTGAATAATGGTTCAGTTTACTGAGTCTGTGCTGTGCATAGGTGCCAATATATGCTGTTTCTTGAGATGTTTGATCTGTATCACAAGCCTACTCAGTCTGTATTGTGACTCTGTTGTACAAAACACTGCAAAATATAGACAATAATAAAAAGCTGAAAGGAAAGCTGAGACTGTGCACCAACTCTCAGTTGAATGCTCTTCCTGTCACAACCAGGTACTGATTTTAGGAATATCAGCCAGCTAGTCTTGGTCACTTTAACTCACAAAGCACATCTCTGTGTTGAGGGGCAATAGTTCTGAATTCACAGACCACTGTGTCTCAGGCATTTAGCTTAGCCATATCACACAAGAATTCTGTGTACTGTGGCAGAGTAATGCTTTAGTTTTAATTTTTTTGTGTCAACAGGCCTGGCTGGAAGCATGCTTTCTTATTGGATTAATAGCACCTCATTTTCAAGAATTTTTTATAGGCCATTGTCTCACAACATACTTTTTCAGAGTTTGGAGACCCTGTTTGTGCTCCAGGAAGGGAAGCAACAGCATAAGATAAATCTACATTTATTAGATTCAGTCTTAGTGTAGATCTTCTGGTTTAGTTAAAATGAAATTATAAATAATTCACACTGGAAGAAAATTCTCTGTAACTGCAGTTTACTTTTTGATAAGTTTTTCTGGCATCTATCATATTGAGGCTTTATAAATTATCTAGAATATTATAAGGTGGGCTGACCTTTCCAGTAAGTGGTTTGATCATTTGCAACAGTGTCTTTTTGCAAAAATATGAATTTGCTGTCTTTCAAATAAAACTTTCTAGACCCATAGCCCAATAACATGTTAGGTACAAATTGCTTATGCAATCAGACCTTAAGTCTCCCTTCGAAATCCCTCTTACTGTCAAAATAAATCTCTTTCTCTCTTCTGAAATATCCACATGGCCAGTGATAGCAGACTCCTGACTCATAGTTCACTCTTCCCATGATTATGCCATTCCAGTCACTGCTAATCAATTATGGCATTCTTTGTATTTTAGTGGTTTTAATCTCTGAGTCCTTCCAAGCAGTGCTTCAATTACTTAGCTGTTAGAGGAGGAATGATTTCAAAAACAATAATGACAACTATCCTCAGAGCTGTTACTATGTAGCACGTACTGCATCACATATGGTTCTCACTGTGTACATTGGAATTATCAATTTAATTTTGAGATGGAAAATAATGTCCATTCTTGATCTAGGTTGTGCTCATATGAAACTGCTTTCCTCCCCCAGTGTAGACCATCTAATTCACTTAAAATCAATGATTTAAATGATTAAACAAGTTGATACATATAAAGTACTTAGAATGATTCCTAGAATAGTGTAAGTACATAGCATGTGTGTAGCATATACGTACATCATTGGGAATTAGTTAAAGAATTGACTGACTTGAAGGATTGTACATGAACTCAACCTTTTTGTCACCAGTGACTCTCAGCCAAATAGTTGTAGGAGTAGGAGCAGGTTGGTGAACTAGGAAAAACCATGAGTTCATATCCCAGAACTATTTTATCACACTATTAGCTATAGGTGTGGGCAATTCAGTGTCATTCTTCCTGCCTTACCCATAAAATGGGGATTCCTGTTCATAAATCCTTATCTTACAGGCTTAAGTGAGAAATAGAGATATCTGTTCAACATCTGCCATCTATTAGGTGTCTAGTACATGGCATCTTGTTATATTGTTATTAAATATATGGATGTCAAAGTAAAGATGGCATACATTAGAAGGATTGCTTGATACTAACATATCCACCCATAATATTTTTCTGTATAAAAAGGATTCACATAGAAATTTTACAGCTTGGGCTTATTTACTCACTTTATGAACACATCTGAATTTTCTGATAATTTTTCATGTACTCAGAACAAACAAGAAAAAAGGATTTTAGGGCTAATCTCTACTCTGACATCCATAATAGTTCACCCTGAGTGCTAAGTCAGTATGAATGGGTCAATACTTACAGTATTCTTTCTTCTAACAGCATGTTGTATATATGATTACTGAAGAAGGTGTTCTAATGAATATGTTTGGTAGAGTCTCTATGATTCCAAATAATAGGAAAATTTGGTTAATTAATTGAAATATCTGGCCAATATCTCATGACTGGGAAATAGTCCAAATATCACCATTAGCCCAAAAATTTAGCATTGGTGCTTTGTAATTCTTAGAATGGATTATAAATCTATTATAACTCTATTAAAAGAGCTACTAGTCAAATGACATCTTATACCATTTTCAGTACTTCCATAGGTGTTTTTTTTTCTTTTCATGAACTATGTTGTTATAATAACCCATTAACTCTTTCTAATGGGATGCAACTACTAAAGGAAGACATTCAGGTATATAATGGTAAGCACGTTAGTATCTAAATGTCCACAGGTTTCATCCCAGCATACCATTTTTGTGTACTCTTATGTATATCCCATATTTTCTTGTCTGAATACAATGATTCCTTGGTGTATCAAGGGTTGCCTAAGCATCATGCTGTTCACTATTTTGAGCCTTAGCAAAAAAAAGTGCCAATGTTTCTTATGTTTTATGTCTCTAGGCAATTTATGTTACATGAGAAAATAGCTTATATAGATAGATTAAAGACATTAGAGATAATGATAAATTTGCATAGTGTTTCAGAGTCTCTTAAGAACCATACCCAATAGGTAAGAGCTCTCTACTGAAGAAGTCAAAACCTTACAGGAGCCTTGCCAGATTACTCAATAAAACTTTATTATCTCTTTTTAACTGTCCTCATTAATGTACTTCAAAAATGCTGTTAAATATTTCTGGCAAGCAGAAGATTAATTTTACAATAGTGTAAAGAATTTATTATAATCTTTTCATGAGTCTATTTATATTTAATTTGACATTAATAGTTCACAAACAAACCAGAGTTAATTGTATTTAATTAAATTGTTAAAAACAAGGGTAGTTTATTATTACTGTAGGCTCTATTGATGTATGTGTTTGTATGAATAAGATCTGGTGTAAAGTTCTTTTGGACATGGTATCATTTATCCAAATGCTAATTCCAGAAAGTTGTCATTATATTAGAACAGTTAGAGGTGGAAGCCTCAGATAGTATTTGTAATCTTACATCCAGTGTTAGGTAAATACAGTGGGGTTTCTGCCAAAGCAGACATCCCTATTTTTATACTATGCCTCATGAGGAGCTACAATCTTCTTTCCTTCATTGGAGGGGTTGTTTGGAGAGAAAGTAAGATCTGTGTCAAGTTTTCCACTACATATATATATAAATTTCAAATGAGACCTGAAGAAATAGGAAGAGCTAAAACCAAAACTTACGGATGGATTTTGGGCAGCAAAGAATTCTAGATATTATGAAAGCCTGGAAACAGACAGGAAGATACATTAGAAAAATCTGAAGAAGATCAGAAGGTCAGGAAAAAGGCATACATTTTATATTGATTAATGAATGTATGTAAAAAATGTTTTGAAGATAGCAGGAAGCAATGAATGAAAGTTGACACTGAAAGAAAAAAATTAACTCTTCCTCCTCCTCAATTGTGTCTAAGATTTTATATATATATGTGTGTGTGTGTGTGTGTGTGTACATATATACATATATAATATTATATACCATATTTTTGGATCATAAGATGCATCTAGGTTTTAGATGATGAAAATCAAAAAAAATTTGAAGCAAATAATGTGGTAAAATATTTAATAACATAAATAACATAATATTTCACCAACATAAATGTAAACAGAACTCAACAACAACATTAACAACCATTATTCCTCCCAAATTTTTGTTGGGGGGGATTGCGTCTTATAGTTTGAAAAATGTGGTAGATGTTTATTAAGTACCACTATGTACCTGGAACTGTGTTAAGAATTCTATATTATTTCATTAATCCTTATACTTGCCACTGTAAGGCAGCGTCTGAAAGTTGAAATAAATTGCCCAAAATACACAGTTAAAAGAGGTAAAACCAAATTTTGAACTTGGGTAATTTGGTTCCAGATCCCATGTTTTTGATGGCTGTAATACTGAAATTCTTGGCCTCTGCTACTATCATTAGTTTTAATTGTGAGGGACAGTATTAAGATGGAAATAAGTGTACTTCAGAATGGGTTATATCTGTCATTTTCAACTGATATACTGCAAGAATTGTCAAGACATCCAATACCTGACTATTTAGGGGCACTAACCTCTTTTCCTTAGACTGTCAAATAAAAATGAGACAGCAGTCAACACAGTAATAGCTGCCCAGTATGAATGAATCAAAATTATACCTACTTTTGTCAGATTGGCAAAAATATAGTTTTCTGGTGTACCACAGAATTTTAGGAATTAGTTTTTGTGTGCCATTAGATGAAAAAGGTTGGAAATAGCTGGGTTAGCTGATGCTATGGCAACCAATCAAGTTCAAATCTGAATGACTTAAGGCAATAAAACTTATTTCTTGATCATGTACTGTGCACCGAAGTTGAGTGGAGAATGTGCTACATGTTATCTTTAATCCATAACTAAGAAAAGCATATATTAGAAATAGTGCTATTCATTGTGACTGAAAAAAAAGAGAGTTTGAAGGTATGCAGGAGGAAAAATTAGTTTCCTCTTACTCTTCTAAGTACTACCGCCTGAACTAATAATCACATGAAGATGAGAAAAATTAATAGGAGAAATTGATCGATTGTGTTACATATTTACCTAAGGGGGTTTGCTAAGAATAAGGGACCCAGGGACAGATCAGGCAGTTAAATCTTACATGCCACAATGCGCCGAGGAGAAATAGGGGGTAGCTGTTTGGGACTTCAAAGGGCATAAAGCAATTCACATGGAGATGGAAAAGCAAATGTTTAAACTTAAATGTTTTCTGGGCTGTCTTTAACAGAGATGGCTCTAATCAAAAAGGTCTTGCTATCCCTCTCTATCACATACTAGCTCAGAGTATATTGTGCTTTGTGATGATAACTCCCTTCCTGGAACAGGTCCTCTATCTAATTTTTTGAAGCAGTTAAAGGGAAGTTCAGAAGTTTGTCACATCTTTTGTTTCTTCAAAATAATAAGATTAACATAATCAATATCTTAAAAAGACATATTTTGGAGTGGCAAATTCTGCTCTGCTTCAGTTCCACCTTTGAAACTTCAAATAAGAAGTTTCACAGTCCAAAAGCTAAGTTTGTAGACTGCTCCATGTTTCACTGAACCAATTACTCAGTTCTGAGAATAGGTCAGTTGCATCAAACAGTTGTGTCTCATTTTAGGAGGTCATGATGCAGGTGGGCTCCCCAAATAGGCCTATATTGTGTAAGCAAGCAATCAGGTATTTAATAAGAGGCATTGATTATTATAGAAAAAAATTGGAGCAAGTTATAACTGGCATCTGAGTCCTGAGATCTGCCAATGGAGATTTCTGGATGTCAGGCTTGAAGACATTTTTGCGGTTTGAAATGTCTCTGATAATGCCATTGGGTATTCAGGCAAATGTATTAGTAGCTTAACATAGCATCAGGTGTGGATGGTCAAAGCCTGAGATATTGTGGCAATTTCGTTGAAGCTTATATCAAGACTAGTTGCAGTTTACAGGACTTCAGGAAAAAGGCAGTGTTAGTTTTCAATGATTCCAAGTCAAAAGTAGGAGAAAATTAGAAATGTTAGTTTAGAAAGTTGCAAGCAGCTATGGCCAGGTAACTCAGTTGGTTCAAGAATCATTCTGATTTGCCAAGGTTGTGGGCTCAGTCCCTTGTCAGGGCACATAAAAGAATTAACCAATGAGTGCATAAATGGGTGGGACAACAAATCAATGTTTCTTTCTTCTCTCTCTCTAAAATCAATGTTTTAAAAAATTCAAGCAAATATTTGATAAAGCTAGAGGAATCTAGTCGTTTACAGCTAACAACAAAAAAATCAAAGAAGTTAATAAAACTAGAATTTAATATCCATAATTATGTATTATAGTTTCTATTGAAATGTATGTTTTGTCTCTAAAAGCATCTTATATTTTACCAAAGATAGATGAATTTACTCTCATTTATTTGGAAAAAATAAGTCTGGTTTTAATAACCCTGCCCTGGTATTTGTATAATATAATAAGAATAGTAATTGATCATATAGGCTCTTTTAAATTGGTTAGCCATCAGACTTTGCCTGTGGTACTTTTATTTATTTATTTTTAAATTTCATTGTTCAAGTACAGTTGTCTCCATTTTACTACCCCAACTCCCCCCACCCCAGCCATCCCCACTTCCCACCCTTCATCCTACTGCCCTTTGGTTTTGTCCATGTGTCCTTTATACATGTTCCTGAAAACCCTTCCCCCTTATCCCCCCATTATCCACTCCCACCTCCCCTCTGGTTACTGTCAATTTGTTCTTAATTCCAATGCCTTTGGCAATATTTTGCTTTCTTGTTTATTTTATTGATTAGGTTCCACTTATAGGTGAGATTATATGGTATTTGTCTTCCAATGCCTAGCATATTTCACTTAGCATAATGCTTTCCAGTTCCATCCATGCTGTTGCAAAGGGTAGGAGCTCTTTCTTTTTTCTGCTGCATAGTACTGCATTGTGTAAATGTACCATAGTTTTTTGATCCATTCATTTAGTGATGGGCAATTAGGTTGCTTCCAGCACTTGGGTACCTTTAGATTTGGGTGAATTCCTCTCTTCTCAAGGTTCCCCAAATATCCTGAAGTTCCTGAACCTGGCAGGAGTAACTTTTCTTACTTACCTGATAAGACTGCTGGAAACCCTTTAAGCAAGATGTGAGGCTGTTTTTCCAAGGGGCTTTTCATCGACTTTCATAAGTCCATCTCGATTCCTTAAGGTTGTCTGGTCATATCTGAGTCAATGCATGTATCAAACATGACATTCCAGTCAAATCCTTGGCAATATCAGCAGTTTCTAATTATGCCCTGATACAAAGAGACCATGTTTTTATTAAACTTATACAAATAACTATAATGCCATGAAAAATAAGAATACTCACTAAGAATTTCCAAATTCTTCAGTGATCAGGTAGGGGAAAAGAGATAAATGTTTTAATTCATTAATAGCAATTTACCAAATTGTTCTAAGTTATAGATAGCTTAAGAGAAAAAGATTCCTTAAGTCTGGTAAACAAAGATTTAAAAAATTAATATTTCAAGTAAAAGTCATAAAAATTATAAGCCTCCTCATCAGTTTATTCAGTCCCACATAAATAATTATTTATCTTAACCCATGGTTAAGATAATTCAGTTCACAAGGAAATTTACTTATGACATACAGAATTTTAAGAAAATAACTAGAATTATGAATGATAATATTATACCAGGTCATTTCAGAATTTTAGAAGTTTATATATTTTTTAATATTTATATTACTAATATTACTCATATAACATATGTTAGAAATTTATAATCACTTCTTTGAAAATGCTTCCCATGGAATTCAGCACCCCCAATAAGGGTAACTAGTTTAATTTTTCTTTTTTATAAAGAGAAAAAATAAATCCTTTGAGATATTCCAGAAGCCCTCTGGAATACCTCAGAGTTATTTACAGGTGAAGAAAAAGACTCTTTAAAATTTGAATATTGAAAAATGCTTTTTTTGTCAAAATATGTCAAAAGATTTGGATATTTGATGAAAATACCATAGATCATTATGAAACAATACCTAACTGTTCATTTAAACAAAGTAACAAAAAATTCAAAGGCAATTACAGAAGGTTACATTATTGTTAGCAAAACTTTAGTTTTTACTGTTGAGAATATTCAGTGTCCTTATATAATTAGGGACCTAATTGAGACAACATAAAACATAGAAATTATTTTGATAAAACACAGAATATTGGCTTTCTAGACAGAAAACTTTTCACAAAACGTTATCAGCACCAGACTAATAGTCCAGAAACACTTGTTTTAATCACAAATTTTCTACAACATTCCTTGTGCAATTTAATTTGTCTCTTGTTTCCTTCCTTGTTCAAAAATTACCAGCTTATTTTAAGACAAATCACTTTTAAATTTTCTCAAAAATGTATCTCTATACCTTATACCTTCTATTAATAAAACATTATTTTTCTTTTATTTTGATTGGAATACTCAACACTTAGAAATCTTAATTTCTAGTGACAATTAAAAGTAAGGAATTATGAATGAGCCATCATTCCACAGATTGGCAAACACATGAATACATTTCAAAACCCTTAGAAACATAGATTCTTTTATTGACAAATGTCATTTCATAATTTTAGAAATATGTTCTTCCTTAACAAAAGTACAAGATATTTTTATTAACAGATCCACATTTATCTTTTGGTATCCTTGTAATAAGAAGCCAAAAATAAACTTAGATTTATTTAGTCATTAATTTTTACCAAAAATTAATCTTATCTGGTAATGATCTTATCTGGTAATGATCTAGCTAGTCAATAAATTTTATCATTTAACTTAGTAAAACTCTAAAGTTTTGATTTACCAAAAGATTTTGGAAACTATTTTTAAGTATGTACAGTCTAACTATATAATTATTGCTAAAATGTTTTTACTTCAAAATGGTTTTTAATTCTACTTACAACTATCTAGCTTATTAATCCTTAACAATTATATTTAGATTACCCATGAAAACTCCATGAGACATCAAAGTCACTTCTAAATGCAAATTCTTTTCCTGCTGACAAATTTTGCAGGAGGTAATCTGAACTTATTTTTGTAAACCTAGGTAAAATAAAAGTGAATATTTAAATCTAACTCTAAAAACATTCATATTTTAATTAAACCCACAAACAAAAGTTAGATTTAATTCTATTTCCTTTTTTTTTTTATGCTGATGTAGTTTTCATTGAGTTCATTGTAGCTTCCCTGTAGCTTCTCGTAGCTCATTGTGAGCTCATTGAGCTTCCTGACAATCACTGCTTTGAATTCAATATCTGATAGTTGAATTGCCTCTGTTTCATTTAGCATTCTTTTTGAGGCTTCCTCCTTTCCTTTCATTTGGGGAGTATTTCTTTGTCTTCCCATTGTTTGTGAGACTCTTCTTGTTCACCTCAGCTTCTTATATTGATCTGTTCTGGCTCCCTCGGTTTATGATGTGAACTTCTTTAGTAGAGTAGCAGTGAGTTTCAGTGGTACTGTTTCCTTGACCCCCCAAGCTCGCTGGTCTTGGGCTGTTGTTTAAGTTGGCTTTGTGTTTGCCTTTGGGTTCTGATTGTTGTTGAGTCTTTCTTTGATGGTTCCTTCCCTCCAGCTGGTTAAATGTGGGTCACTCTGTCCACCACCTTCTATATTTTGTTGTGCTGGTGAGGGCAGGTTGTGTTGAGGCTGGTTCTTCTGTGTGTACAAGGTTTAAAGAAATCTTGTTCAGTTGTTTGTATTGGGTACTGTCTCTACTGTTTAGTTGTATTTCCAGATAAGCCCTGGATTGAGGTTTGTGTGGTTAGATTTAATTCTAAAAATTTCCCTCAAATCACACAAACCTGAAGTGCATATGTGTTACTTTCTATTATATTTTTGCAAATTTTTATATTAACTTTTTTTTTTTAAGTCAATTAAATAGTGCTGTCTTACAAGTTAGTGCTATTATCCAGAAGTGGAAAAATAGCACATCATACATAAAACATACAAACAATCATAAACAGAGATCACAAACATAAGCAGTGACTATTTGTAGAGAAGATACTTAAGATTTTTTATTTGTCCTTGACAAATAATTTTTAAGGGAGTTGGAGGGGTAAATTTAGGCAAGGAAGATATTTTTGCCACTTATACACTTAAAAGGCTTTCATTTTCCATTTTTCCCTCTGATTTTCTGTTTCAAGCAATTGTGGGCTTTGCTTACACTCATGATGATCCACAGGAGGGTCTATGGAGTTGCCAAGGAGGCTTTAAAAAATTCCTATCAGACTTTGAAAAATCAGCTTCTGATTTTGCCAAATTCTTATCATAGAATTATTAAATCCTTTAAAAATATCTTGTCAAAATGTTCATTATAATCTCTGCCTTTCTGCTTGTTAAAAAAATTCTCAGTGAGGACATGCTTACTAACTTTAGAGAGAAGGTAAGGGAAAAAGGAGAGAGAGAGAGAGAGAGAGAGAGAGATCAGTTACCTAACTGAGGACCAAACCTGCAACCTAGACATGCACGGTGACTGGGATTCAAACTCACAACCTTTTGGTTTACAGTGTGACACTACAACTAAGCCACAGCAGCCAGAGCTACCTTCCAGCCTTTTAAATTTATCCAAACTTGGGTAAATAGGAAAGACTTGTTTGGGGTCCCTTAATGTAAGGGGGACATGTCAGGGCTCTAATTGGCCCATCTAGCTTTGAAAGTGCTACATTAAAATATTTATTTTGACTGTATTAATATCAACTTTATCCAATTTTTAATAACTGTCTAAATATTTTCATCTTGCTATGATTAGTTCTGTAACTCTCCCTTTTATGTTTCCTCTTTGTTCCACTCCTTAATATTTGCTGTATTCACCTTATTTTTTCTTAAGTGCCAGACAGTTATACTTCCAATGTCCTGATTTATTTATTGATTTATTTTTAAAAATATCTGCAGGAATCTGAAGGCCATTAGAAAGGGGTTTGAGTGGACTTTGATTTTTGTTCTAATTTCTGTCCTTCCATATTGTTGAAAGAGTCTTAATGACTCATTATTATATCAAATGAAAGCTATCTGAAAACATTTTCAATTTGGAAATATTTCTAATTCAAAGGATCCATCATTTGGTCATTGACAATGAGGGATTTTAATAGAAATTTAAACAAATAAACCTTTTATGTTTTAACTAAGGAGACAAGAAGAGTCCACAAGAGAGTGAAAATGATGCAGCCCTTAAAATTCACCAGAGTCAGCTTAAGTAAGATGAAGTATCTTGTCTTTCAACAGCTGTTCCAAAACACAAGGGACCACACCTTACCCCTTTGAATGGAATGACATTCTAGATTCTTGAAGCTTGGACCCAACCCTGTTCACCAGTACATCAGATGCATCATTCAGCTCACAGAGAAAGTAAAAGGAAAGGATCAACAGAAAACAAGTGTACTCAAGCCTAACTTCCACCAAAGTCACACTGCCAGAGTAAACTGTTTCACCAATATTTTCTCCTGCTAATCTAAATTTAGAAAGGACAATTTTTTTTATTCCTTTGTTTTTCCCCTGGACTCATAGATAAAGATCCCAGGAGTTTATAAGGTGAGAAAACCTTACCTGTTGGTCAGCTGGATTGTCAGACACTCAGGTTCTCTCAGCTGCAGTCATCTTTGGGAAAGCAATTTCCAGTCAGGTAGTTCTCCTGTCAGGCTCACCAAAAGTATGGGGGAGGAAAAATAAGTTCCTTTTTACCCAAGTTCTTCTGGCTGGCCAAGTTAGTGTGAGATAAATTAGCAGGAGAAAATCACCTCGTTTATTTGATATTTACAAAAGAATTTCCCTAAGAATATGGAACCCAGGGCAAATTAGGCAGTTAGGCTTATATGCCACACTGAGTTAAGGAGAAGGGTAAAGGGATCTTGGTTTGGGACTTCAGTGGACAGGAAGGCAATTCACATGGAGATGGGAAAGCCAGGCCATCTTTAACAATAGCATACAAAGAAGTTTTTGATCAAAAAGGCCTTGCTGGTTCCTCTCTGTCTAATACATATTTGTTCATATTGAACTATAGTTATCTGTGATGATATCTCCCTTCCTACAGTTTTATCTAAATTCTTTTAGGAAGCAAAGGAAAAGATCCAAGGTTTTTTCTGAGTCTTTAGATTCTTGAAAATAATATCTAAAAATGTATATTGAGGGAGGCAAACTTTCCTCCCCCTAGAAGTAATATTAACAAATAAGTGTTTCAGTTTGTAAGTGACACATGTCACTTCTTCTCACACTCATTGGCCAGACCTGGTCATATGGGTCAATCTAATTGCAAGGGGCCAGGCAGAGCAATGCTACCATGTATCCAGAAGTCAAATAAGAGAGACATTTGGTGAATAGCATTCATGTCATAAATGCCATAAAATGCCTTAGTGGTTAGAAAATATTTCTTTTATTATAATAATCTTCCATTTTTAGATATCCAAATTTAGATATCTTATTTCAGTATATTTTTTAAATTTTAATTGTTTAATTTTTATTAAATTTATTGGGGTGACATTACATAATAACATTATATTAATTTCAGGTGTACAATTCTATAATATACCATCTATACACTGTATTGTGAGTTCACCACCCCAATCACATCCCCTTTCATCACCATGTATCTTCCTTTTAACATCTTCTACCTCCCCCAATTCCATTTCCTTCAGGTAATTACCTTACTGTTGTCTGTGTCCATGAGGATTTTTTTTGCTTTATTCCTTCAACTTTATCACCCAGCTTCCCAAAACCCTCTCATCTGATAGCTGTCAGTCTGTTCTTTGTGTTGATGAATCTGCTTCTATTTTGTTTGTTAGTTTATTTTGTTTATTAAAGTCCACATATTAATGAAATATTATGGCACTTGTCTTTCACTGGCTGGCTTATTTCACTTAAGACAACACTCTCCAGGTCCATCCATGCTGTCACAAAAAGATTTCCTTCTTTTTTATAGCTGAGTAGTATACCATTGTTTAAATATATCACAGATATTTTTTCACATTTTTTATTGTTCAAGTACAGTTGGATTTTTTATCAACTCATTTAATGATTGGCACTTGGGGTGCTTCCAACTATTGACTATAATAAATAACTATGATAAGCACAGGGGTGCATATGTTCTCTTATACTAGTGTTTCAGGATTCTTCAGATTTATTTCCAGAAGTAGAACTGCTGTGTCAGAAGGATGTTCCATTTTTAATTTTTTTGAGGTACCTCTGTACTGCTTTCCACAATGGCTGCAACAATCTGTATTTCCACCAATAGTGCATGAGGGATTCATTTTCATCACCTCCTTGCCAACACTTGTTTGATGATTCATTGATGGTAGCCACCCTGACAGGTTTGAGGTGATAGCTCATAGTGGGTTTAATTTGCATTTCTCTGATTACTAGTGACATTGAGCATCATTTCATTTCTATTGATCATCTGTATGTCCTCTTTGGAGACATCTCTATTCAAATCCTTTATCAATTTTTTTTAAAATTGGACTGTTCGTTTTTCTGGTGTTGAGTTTTATAAGTTCTTTACAAATTTTAGATATTAACGCCTTATCTGATGTATCATTGGTGAATATGCTCCCCTACTAAGTGGGTTCTCTTTTCATTTTGTTGATAGTTCCCTTGCTGTGCAAAGCATTTTATTTTTAAAATATTTTTCAATTTTTTATTTTTTTATGTTTTGTTTTATTTTTTACATAACAGCAACAGATGTATTAGGGACATCCTGAAACTGACTTAGAAACTGTTGTTTTTTGTTTTTTTTTTAAATTGTCATTCAAGTACAGTTGTCTCAATTTCCGTCCCCCACCCCAGCCATCCCCACCTCCCACCCTCGATCCTACCCCCTTTGGTTTTTTCTAGGTATCCTTTATAGATGTTCCTGAAAACCCGTTCTCCTTTTCCCCCACATCGTGCCCTCCCATATCTCTTCTGGTTACTATCAACTTCTTCCCAATTTTAATTTCTTTGGTCATATTTTGATTGCTTGTTTGTTTTGTTGATTAGATTCCAGTTAAAGGTGAGATCATATAGTATTTGTCTTTCACTACTTGACTTATTTCACTTAGCCTAATGCTTTCCAGTTCCATCCATGCTGTTGCAAAGGGTAGGAGCTCCTTCTTTCTTTCTGCTGTATAGTATTCCATCATGTAAATGTAGCATAGTTTCTTGATTCACTCATTGACTCATGGGCACATAGGTTGCTTCCAGCACTTGGCTATTGTAATTGTGCTGCTATGAACATTGGGGTTCAGAGGTCCTTTTGCATTGGTGTTTCAAGATCCTTAGGGTGCAATCTCAGCAGTGCAATTGCCAGGTCAAAAGGCAGTTGCATTTTTAGTTTTTTGAGGATATTCCATACTGTTTTCCACAGTGGCTGCACCAGTTAGCATTACCACCAACAGTGCATGAGGGATCCCTTTTCTCTAGATCCTCCTCAGCACTTGTTGTTTATTGATTTGTTTATGATGGCCATTCTCACTGGTGTGAAGTAGTATCTCATTGTGGTTTTAATTTGCATTTCTCTGATTGCTAGTGATGCTAAGCATCTTTTCATATATTTTTGGGCTGCCTCTATGTCCTCCTTGGAGAAGTGTCTGTTCAAGTCCTTTGCCCAGTTTTTAATTTTTATTTTTTTTGTGTTCCTGGAATGGATTCCTGTGAGTTCTTCTATATATTTTGGAAATCAAGCCCTTTTCCAAGGTATCATGGGCAAATATGTTTTCCCATATGGTTGGTTCTTTTTTTCATTTTAATGTTGTTTTCCTTGTTGCTATATCATACAGTTCTTACTTTGATGAGATCCCATTCATTTATTCCTTACTTTATATCTCTGGTTATAGGAGACATACCTGTGAAAATATTGCTGTGTGTAATATCTGAGATTTTCTTGCCTATGTTCTCCTCTAGGACTTTTATGGTGTCACAACTTATATTTAAGTATTTTATCCACCTTGAATTTATTTTTGTGTGTGTTGTAAGTTGGTCATAGAATTTCATTTTTTGCACATAGCTCTCCAGCTCTCCCAACACCATTTGTTGAAGAGGCTATTTTTACTCCATTTTATGTTGCTGCCCACTTTGTCAAATATTAATTGACCATAGAGACTTCTGTTTATTTCTGGGCTCTCTATTGTGTTTCATTGATCCATGTGTCTATTCTTATGCCAGTGCCAGGCTGTTTGGATTAGAGTGGCTTTGTAATACAGTTTGATATCAGGTATGATGATCCCCCTACTCTGTTCTTCATTCTCAAAATTGGGGGGCTATTGGGGGTCATTTGTGGTTTCATATAAATTTTTGAAATGTTTGTTCTATATCTACAAAATATACCATTGGTACTTTAATAAGGATTTCATTGAATCTATAAATTGCTTTGGGTAGTATGGACATTTTGATGATGTTAATTCTAATCTGTAAACATGTTACATGCTTCCATTTGTTTGTGTCTTCCTTAATTTCTTTCTTCAGTGTGGTGTAGATTTCTGAGTACAATTCTTTTGCCTCCTTAGTTAGGTTTATTCCTAGGTACTTTATTTTTCTTGTTGCTATATCAGATGTGATTTTTTCCTGATTTATGATATTTCAGTGTTGCACAAAAATGACTTTGATTTCTGAATATTGACTTTGAATCCCACTGTTTTTGCAAAATTCACTTATTAGGTCAAGTAGTTTTTGGTGGAGTCTATAGGATTTTCTATGTACACTATCATGTCATCTTCAAACAATGTTCCTCCTTTCCAATGTGGATGCCTTTTATTTCCTTTTCTTGTCTGATCTCTGTGGCTAGGAGTTCCAATACTATATTGAATAGAATTGGTGAAAGCAGACATCTTTGTCTTGTTCTGATCTTAGTGGGAAAGCTTTTGGTTTATGCCCATTGAGTATGATGTTGGCTGTAAGTTTCTCATATATGGCCTTATCATATAGAAGAACAGTTCCTCTATTCCCACTTTGCTGAATGTTTTTTATCATAACTGGGTGCTGCACCTTATCAAATGCTTTTTTTTTTGCATCTATTGACATGATCATGTGACTTTTGTCTTTGCTTTTGTTTATGTGATGCATTACATTTAGTGTTTTGCAAATATTGTACCATCTTTGCATCTTTGGGATGAATCCAACTTGATCATGGTGTGTGATCTTTTTAATGTATTTCTGGATGCAGTTTTCCAATATTTTCTTGAGGATTTTGGCATCCATGTTCATCAGTGTTATTGGCCTGTAGTTTTTTTCTTTGTTGTGTCCTTATCTGGTTTTTGGATTTGGATGATCCTGGCTTCATAAAAGGAGTTTGTGAGTCTTCCTTCTTCTTGGATTGTTTGGAATAGTCTGTGAAGGGTAGGGGTCAGCTCTAACTTAAATGCTTTGTAAAATTCTCCTGTGAAACCTTGTGGTTTGAGGGCATTTGTGTGTTGGAAGTTTTTTGATTACTGCTTCAATTGCACCTGCTGTTATTGGTCTGCTCAGTCTTTCTGTTTCTTCTTCATTCAATTTTGGAAGACTGTTTTTCTAGAAATTTGTCCATTTCATGTAGGTTTTCAAATTTCTTGGCATATAATTCTTCATAGGAATTTCTTAAAGTCCTTTGTATTTCTGTTGTATCATTTGTAATCTCTCCACTTTCATTTATGATTGTGTTTATTTGGGTCCTCTCTCTCTCTCTTTTTTTTGATGAGTCTGCTTAAAGGCTTGTTGATTTTCTTTATTTTTATCAAAGAATAAGTTCCCATATTTATTGATCCCTAGAATTGTTTCTTTAGTCTCTGTGTCATTTAATTCTCCTCTGATCTTGGTTATTTCCTTCCTTCTACTGGCTTTGGCCTGTCTTTGTTGTTCTTGTAGTTTTTGTAAGCATAGGGTTAGGTTGTTTATTTGAAATGTTTCTATCTTTTTTTAGGTAGGCCTGTATTGCTATGGACTTCCCTCTCAGGACTTCCTTTGCTGTGTCCCATAAGTTTTGGATTATTGTGAATTCATTTTCATTTGTTTCCAGAGACTTTTTGATTTCTTTCTTGATCTCATTCTTAACCCATTCATTGTTTAATAGCATGCTATTCAATCTCCATGAATTTGAGTGTTTTTTGAGTTTTTTTCCTTGTGGTTATTTTCTAGTTTCAGTCCCTTGTGGTTGGAGAAAATATCTGATATTATTTCAATCCTCTTGAATTTGTTGAGGCTTGGCTTGTGTCCTATCATATGATCTATTTTTGAAAATGATCCATGTGCATTTGAAAAGAATGTGTATTTTGCTTTTGGGGATGAAAGTTTATATATCTACAAACAACATATATATGTGTATATTTATGTTACATCCCTTTGATCTAGGACATTTTTCAATGCTGCAATATTTTTGTTGATATTTTGTTTGGAAGATCTATCCATTTTTGACAATGGGGTGTTAAAATCCCCTATTATAATTGTGTTGCTTTCAATATCTTTCTTGAAGTCCCCCAAGATTTTCCTTATATATTTGGGGGTTCCTATGTTGGGTGCATATGCGTTTTTAATATTTATGTCTTCTTGATGGATTCTCCCCTTGAGTATAATGAAGTGTCATTCTGAATCTCACTTTTGGTCCTTTTTTTGAAGTCTATTTTGTTTGATATGAGTATTGTTACCCTGGCTTTTTTTTCCCCTGCCCTTTTGCTTGGAATATTTTTTGCCAACCTTTCACTTTTAGTCTGTGTTGGTCTTTTGTTCTGAGGTGAGTCTTTTGTAGGCAGCATATGTGTGGGTCATGGTTTCTTATCTACTCACTTACTCTGTGTATTTTGATTGGAGCATGTAATCCATTTACATTTAAGGTTATTACTGATAGGTACTTATTCATTGTCTTTTTACATCTTTTGTGCCTGTGTTCCTTTCTATCTCTCTCTTTTTATTCATCTCCTTAAAGCAGTCCCTTAGCATGTCTTGCAGAACTGGTTTGGTGGAGGTGTATTCTTTGAGGCTCATTAATCTGGAAAGCTCCTTATTTGGCCTTCCATCTTACTTGAGAGCATTGCTGGATAAAGTAGTCTTAGTTTCAGGCCTTTGTTTGTCATCACTTGGAATATTTTTTGCCATTCTCTTCTGGCTTGTAGTGCTTCATTGAGAGATCATCTGTGCAAATTTTTTAGTTTGATGTAGTCCCATTTGTTAACTTTTTTTTCTTTTGTTTCTTTGCCTGAAGACATATATCAGGAAAAATATTGCTATGAGAAATGTCTGAGACTTTACAGCTATGATTTTTTGGTTTCTGGTCTAATAAGTCTTTCATCTATTTTGAGTTTATTCCTGTGTATGTAATAAGAAGGTGGTCTAGTTCACTTTATTTGCATATATCTGTTCAATTTTCCCCACATTATTTATTGCATAGACTATTTTTACACCATTGTATGTTTTTGCTTTCTTTGTTAAATATTAATTGACTATTAACACATTGGTTTACTTCCTGGCTCTCTGTTCTATTCCATTGATCTGTACGTCTGATTTTATGCCACTACAGTATTGTTTTTATTATTATGGACTTGTAATATAGTTTGATATCAGATAGCATGATTCCTCCAACTTCATTTTTCTCTTTGAGGATTGATGTGATATTTGGTGTCTTTTGTGGTTCCCTATAAATTTTAGGAATATTTGTTCCTGTTGTCATTGGTATTTTAATAGGAATTGCATCTACACTATACATTGCTTTGGGTAATATAGACATTTCAATGATGTTAATTATTCTTATTTATAATGAAAGTATATGCTTCCACTTATTTGTATCTTCTTCAATTTCTTTATTTAATTTCTTATAATTTCTGAGTAACAGGTCTTTTATGAGGGGACACCCCAAAAAACAGGAATTGTCTTCTGAAAGGTGGGCCCGTAGTAGGCTTTCCCCACTGGGTGAGTGTTCTAATAACCCATTTGTATCAGTGTACCATCTGGCATTGTTGAAAGAGGCTGCATTCAGCTGCAGTGAATAGTTTCTATGGACTCTTTCAATGTGTTTGCACATTTCACAATGGGTGATTTGTGAGTGTACTTGCCTGCACCACACTGAGTGTTCAGCACTTTTGCACACACACAAAAAAGGCATAACCCTCATGCCCCACACTCCCTATTCACTCAACCTTACCCAGAGCTACTTCTACTCCTGGATTAACAAAGTCCTCAAAGGGAAACATTTCTCTGATGTGGAAGAGGTAGAACAAAACATGGCAGAACCACTAAAAGGCATCAAAATTGACAAGTTCTAAAACTTTTGAGCTGTGGAAAAATGTCTCAATAGGAGTAGTGCATCAAATGGAGAGTACTTTGAAACAGACAAGTTTAAACATGTAAGAATAAATACACAATTGTTATAAATAAATTCCAGGTTTCTTGAGTCTCCCTCAAATATTAAATGGTTAAATTTATTCCTAGGTAATTTATTTTATTTTGTTTTTCATGTAATTGTAAATGAGTTTGTTTTCTTAGTTTCCCTTTCTGATAGTTCATTATCAGTGTATAAAAATTCAGCTGACTTCTGGATATTTATGCTGAATATAGCTACATAGTTGAACTTCTTTTTCAGTTGTAGCAGATTTTTGGTGGAATCTTTAGGGTTCTCTATATATAGTAACATGCCATCTGCAAATAATGACAGTTTTACTTCTTACTTTCCAATTGGATACCTTTTATTTTTTCTTGTCTGATCACTGTCACTGGGACTTTCAATACTACGTTGAATAAAAGTGGTGAAAGTGGATATTGTTATCTTGTTCCTGATCTTAAGAGTGATGTAGGTAGTTATTACCCATTGAGTATGATGTTGGCTGTGGGTTTGTCATATATGTCATATATGCCCTTTATTATGTTGAGGTATGTTTCCTCTACTCCCACTTTGGTGAGAGTTTTTATCAAAAATTGGTTCTGGCTCTTATCAAATGATTCTTCTGCATCTATTGACATGATCATGTGGTTTTTATCTTTTATTTTGTTTATGTGGTGTACCACATTTATTAATTAGTGTATATTATACCAGCCTTACATTTCCATCAAAAATACCACTTGATCATGATGTATGATTCTTTAGTATTGCTAGATTTGGTTAGCTAATACTTTTTTGAGGATTTTAGCATCTATGTTAATCAAGGGTGTGGTTGTATAATTTATTCTCTTTGTGGTGCCTTTATCTGTTTTTTGAATTAGGGTAATGCTGGCCTCATAAAATAAACATGAGAATGTTCCTTCCTCCTGAATATTTTGGAATAATTTGAAAAGGAGAGATGTTGCTTCTTCTCAGAATGTTTGGTAGAATCCACTTATGAAGCCATCTGGTCCAGGATTTTGTTTGTTCGGAGTCGTTTTTGATTACTGCTTCAATTTCATTAGTTTTAATTTGCCTACTCAGGTTCCTAGTTCTCTTAATTCAGTTTTGGAAGATTGTATGTTTCTAGAAATTTATCCATTTCATTCAGATTGTCTAAATTGTTGACATTTAGTTCATTCTTTCTTAAAAACTTTTTTGTATTTCTTTGATGTCAGATGTTAATTATTTTCTTTCATTTATGATTTCATTTATTTAGGCCTTCATTCTTTCTTTCTGGATGAGTCTGGTTAAAGGTTTGTCAATCTTGTTTATCTTATCAAAGAACTAGCTCTTGGTTTCATTGATCTTTCATATTGTTATTTTAGATTCTACTTCATTACATCTGCTTTGCTCTTTATTATTTCTTTTCTTCTACTCACTTTGGGTTTTGTTTATTGGTCTTTCTAGTTCCCTTAAGTGTGAAACATAAGATTATTCATTTGAGATTTTTCTTTCTTTTTTTTTTTTTTTTGAGGTAGACTTGTAATGCTTTGATTTTCCCTCTTGGGACTTCTTCTGTTGTTTACCTTAGATTTTGGGGTTGTTGTGTTCTCATTTTCATTTCTTTCAATGTTTTTAAAAATTTCTTTCTTGATCTCATTGTTAACTCATTCATTATTTAGTAACATGTTATTTAGCCTCCATGTCTTTGTGCGATTTTCAGGGTTTCTTTTTTTTTCTTGTGATTGATTTATAATATCATAGCATTGTGATGACAGAAAATGCTTGATATGATTTCAATCATCTTAAATTTATTGAGACTAGTTTTGTGTCCTAGCCTGTAGTCTATCCTATGCATGTTCCATGAGAACTTGAAAAGAATGTACATTCTGCTACTCTTGGATGAAATGATCTGAAGTTAACAATTAAATCCATCTGATCTAGTGTGTGATTTAAGGATGCTGTTTTCTTCTTGGTTTTCTCTCTAGATCTATCTACTGAAGTCAATGGGATATTAAAATCACTGACTATGCCTGTGTTTTTGCCAATTTTTCCCTTTATGTCCATCAAGATGTATTTATATACTTAGGTGCTCCTGTTGAGTGAATAAATGTTTACAAGCATTATATTCTCTTGCTGTATTGTTTTCTTTTTCATTATGAAGTGTCCTTTTTTTCTCTTGTTATATTCTTTACTTTAAAGTCTATTTTGTCAAATATAAGTATTACTGCTCCACTTTTTTTTTCATTTCCATTTCCATGAAATATATTTTTCCATCCCTTTACTTTTAGTCTATGTATATCTTTTGTTCTGAGTTGAGTTTCTTGCATACATTATACATATGGGTCTTGTTTCCTTATTCATTCAGCTCTTCTATGTCTTGTGATTGGAGAATTTAAGCCACTTACAATTAAAGTGATTACTGATAGGTACATATTTGTTATCACTTTATTCTTTCAAATATGTTCCTCTTTCCTTTTCCCCCTCCCCTCCCCCTTTCTTTTCTTCTTCTACTACTACTACTACTACTACTACTACTACATACCTCCTTCTTCTTCCTAATGAAGACTCTTTTACATTTCTTATATTGCTGCTTTGGTGTTAACAAACTCCTTTAGCTTTTTCTTGTCTAGGAACCTCTTTGTTTTTCCTTCAATTTTAAATAATGGCCCTGCTGCATAAAGCAATCTTGGTTGTAGGTCCTTGATTTTCATCATTTTGATTACTTCATGCTAATTCCTTCTTTCTTGAAATGTTTCTGTTGAAAAATCATCTGAGAGTCTAATGGGAGCTTTTTTTTTAGGTAACTATCTTTCTCTTATTGCTTTTAAGATTCTCTCTTTGTCTTTAACCTTTGTCATTTTAACTATGATGTATCTTGGTTTGACCCTCTTTGGGTTCTTCTGGTTTGGGACTCTCTGTGTTTCCTGAACTGTGTATCATTTTTCTTCACCAGGTTAGGGAAGTTTTGGGTCATTATTTCTTCAAATAGGTTCTTGACCCCTTGTTCACTCTCTTCACTTTCTGGTACCCATGTGATATGGGTGTTGTTATAGTTAATACTATCCCAAAGATTCCTTAAACTGTCTTCCTTTTTAAAAATTCTTCTTTCTTTTTGCTGCTCTGATTGGGTGCTTTTTCTACCCTGTCTTCCAAATCACTGATTTGATCCTCTGCTTTATCAAACTTACTTTTTACACTTTCTTGTGTATTTTTCATTTCAGATGTTGTATTCTTCATTTCTAATTGGTTCTTTTTAATGGTTTTTATGGCCTTTATCATGTAGTTATCACTAAGTTTTTATTAGCATTCTTATAGCCATTTTTGAATCTGATAAATCACCTGCCTTCATTTTATTTAGCTGTTTTTCTGGAGATTTCTCTCGTTCTTTTATTTGGGGCTTGTTTCTTTGTGTCCTCATTTTTGCTACCTCTTTATCTTTGTTTCTAATCATTAAATAGATATGCTATGACTACAAAAGATAGTCTTTGTGGGGTGGCCTTATGTAGTAGGTCTCCTGTGGAGTCCAGTGGCATGGTCTGCTTCATAAACTGAGCTGAGCACTTCTGGAATCTCCCTTGTACGAATTATTTTGATCAACCTGGTCTAATTGAGTCTTGATTGCTATTGGCCTATTTATGCACAGCATTGAATATTTGGCTGGCTGAATGTTAGGATCAACCCAGACCACAGTGTATGAGCTGCTCTGCTGGTGACGACTACATGATGCAGACTGTACCTCAGCAGAGTTTGTTTCCTCCTGAGAACTCCCTTTGTATATGCTGCTTATGGAGTTTATTGGATACTACTCTGATGTTGTATGAAGCTGGCCACTGGATATCTTTGTTCAGGAGTCTCTTGGGAGGGACTCTAATATAGGCCAATGTCAGACACTACCTATGACTTTTTTCTGAGTAACACGTTTGGAGTTACAAAGTGAACTACAGCTTGTGGCTGACTTTTCTGGGCCTGGTGTGTGCTGAAATAACCAAACCGTGTACCCAGGATGGCTTTTACCAGCACAGGGCACTGGGCCAGGTCAACAAAAATCCTAAGGCACCCCAAGATCTGTCTTCCCTGTCTCTGCCTCCCAGTTGCTTATTAGGCTCAGTCACTGAAAGCACCTCTGGCAGCACTGGAATTGCATGAGGTAGGGTCACAGTAAGTCACCAGATAAGGGTGAGTGGCATTCACCAGTTTGATGTAGGTTCAAGTTTGGTGACAATGCTGGGTTTTAGGCTACTTAATAATTGTCTCAGTGTAACCCAAGTCTATCTGCCACCCACTGGGTGTTCACACACCTTTGTGGTAGGGTGAGGTTTCATGAAGTTATCAGATTAAAGCCAGTAGAACTTATGAGGTGCAAGCTAATCAAGATTTGGCTGTATAAAGGGACAGCTCTGCATGGGTAGGGCATGTGAGGGTAAAATGGCTCCCATCCTGGAGCCACACAACACAGTCTTTCTCAGATTTTGCCATGAGCCCAATCTCAGCAAGGCAAGACTACTGGGAGTCAATAGGGTAGTGTTAGGTGATCTGTGAGTATGTGCAAGTCAGGCTTTGGGGAAGGTAGGGGGACTTGTCCCTCTCCCAGAGCCACACAAGTCAGTCTGTCCCAGATTCTACCCAAACCTTGTCAAGGTGGAGCTACCAGGAGTTAGGAGCATGAGGGGTGCTAGGAGCCTGGAGAGTGGTGCTGGCAGATATTCCATGGGGAGAGGAACCACCCAGGTTCATGAGAAAGTGGCCAAAATGGTCCTCACCCCAAAGTTACATATCTTGGTTAGTGATGCCTCCTGAGTCTCCCAGGTCTCTACACGCTGACCCAAGCAGCTGACTATTCAGCATGGTGCAGCTTTTCAGAGTGGGGTGAGAGGGAGTCCATAGGGTGGAGCTATTGCTTTCCCCCAGTTTAATGTTATTCCATCCAAGAAAGATGGCATCTATAGTGTCAACACTGACTCAGCACAGGGATCCTGGAGGCTGTCCCTCTAGCTGTCTCCTTAGAGTCACAAGTCCCAGACTCTCCTCACTGACTCTAGTCCACTCCACCATCCCTTTGCAGGAGCCCAGGCTGAGTAGTTGACAATAAACATTGTACACTGGTACTTTAAGGGGGCACCTGTTATTCTATCAGATTCCTGTTTTTACCGGAGACAGAGTCCCCATTAATTTTCATAGCCATATGATATGTAGTCACTCTGTGGCACTAGGCTGGGGAGCCTGGCTTGATACCTCATGCTCCTAAGGGGGGAAATTTGCAACTGAGATACCCCTCTGAAACCTCACTTGCCACCCCATTCATGTTTCCACCCTTCCTACCAGTCTTCATGTGGATTCTTCTATTGTTTCAGTATTTGGATAAAGCTCCAAAACTTCAGTGTGTTGATAAAGAAGAGGATAATCCAGTTAGTAAATACAAAAGCAAAGTAAAACCAAACAAAAGGAACTGAAATAAAACAAAACAATTGGACACTAGACATCAGTTTTATTTTGTTTTGTTTTCATATAGCTGACTTTTGAATGAATAGATGTCACAAAGCTCAGATCCACAGTTGAGTGAATGTGAAATAAACCTTTGGGGCTGTTGGAGTTCCTGTCAGTTTCTCCACTGAGTCTTTGTCAAGATTTTAAAAGACTCCCTAGATTATCTCCATTTACACACACATACACACTCCATTACACATTGCTAAGATACTTCAAAATCATAATTAGGTAACATAAGAGTTAGAAAATAACCTAGCAGTTATCTAGACAAAGATTACATTAGCACTTTATTTTTCTCAGAGCATCGCCTGTCAGGTGATGACTCATTCACTCGTTAGATCTTCCACCACATTGTTTTGGGCATGCTTAAACTGGACTCCTTCTCTGGCCTACATCAAATTTTCTTACTCGAAAAACAGGCTGACAGTGACCTGAGGGGAGGGAATTTCAAGGGAATAGGGTAAAGGGTTTGCAGGAACAATTATGAAGAACACATGGACAATTAATGGGGGGTGCTGAAAATGGGAGGGAGGTGGGGAGGGCTGGAGTGTTGGGCTGGGGTGGGGGGAAAGGCAGGAAACTGTACTTGAACAACAATAATGAAAAAAACACTGATCTGCTGCTGCCCTAAATTCTATTCTATTCATAGTTTTCTTTATTTCAGTCAATTGCATTTACATCTTTCTCATTCTTTACATCAAAATTCTGGTGTTACCCTCAACTCCATTCCTTCTCTCAAATTTCAATTCAACCTGTCAGTAAAGGTACTTTATTCTAACTTCAGAATATGTTCAGACTCCAACCATTTCTCAGTACTTCTCCTGATGCTACCCTGGGTGAAGCCATTATTTCCTCTGAGGTAATTTATTGCAGACACTTAAGGTGGGTCTCCTGCTTTTATATTTGCCCTATGCAGTCTCTTCTCCACAGAGGGAGAAAAAAAAACATAAAATGGAAAGTTACTTAGATCTTGTCACTGGTTGGTCTAAAATGCTCATTGGTTTCATGCCTCTATCAGGGTCATAGTCAGAGTCCTCACAATGGCTCTACACAATGTTCCTTCCCCCTTTCCCCTGATATCTCTATGACTTCTGCCACGCTCTTCTTTGCTTATGCTTCTATATCCACACTGGCCTCTATGCTTTCCTTTCAAAGAAAGACACACTTCTTTGTGCACTGGCTCTTGCTCTGCCTGGAATCTTCTTCCCCAAATGCCTACATGGTCTACATCCTTGCCCTTCCCAGTCTTTGCTCAAATATATCCTCACAACTTCTGTGAGGATTCACCTGATCACTTATTTATTTTAATTTTATCTCTCTCCCAGCACTCAGATCCTCCTTATTCTTCTCTGCTTTTTGAATAGCACTTGTTGCCCTTTATTGCATCATATTATTTACTTCTTTGTTATATTAAGCTTATTATTTTTTTCTCCTAAGTAAAATGTAAGTTCCACAAGGCAGATATTTTCATCAGTTTTGGTTCATAATGTATAATGGCACAAAGAAGGTTTTTAAAAATATTTGTTGACTGACTGACTAAATAAAATAAAAATTTAGGACCCCATGAGATACAGACCATTCTCTCCACACAACCTTCAGACCTCTGTTGAAAATGAATGTTTTTTCTTAGCTTCAGTAGTCCTGGCCTCTTGAATTGGCATAACTCTATTGGCCATGGGAGTTGGCCTGAAGCCCATAGCCCATGGCCAAACCTCCTGACAAGAACCTAAGAAAGTAGGAGCTTTCATTATATCCTAATTCATCAAGAGAGAAAATAGAAGCTCAGAGAGGCTAAGTGATTTGTCCAGTGTCACATTGTTATTAAATGAAAAAGCTAGGATTCAGACTCAGGCAGTCTGGATCTATAGCTTATGCTCCTAAGCACTGTCCTGTACTCTTATTTATGTCTCTTCTTTTTAGAGAAATGTACACAGTTATCTTGGGATGTAACTGTTAAGGAACAACATTCTCAGATATGGAAGGAACTTTCCTGAATCTATTGTAAGACATGAGAATTTAATTACTTTTTTGGTAGCCTGATTCATTAATGAAGAGCTAAAATTCTTAGACTTCCCCCTGATATTTAGCAGAATGCTGAGAAATTTAGGGCTAGGGAAGAACACCTGGATTGTTTTTCATTTTGTGATAAGTTACAAAGCAAGGTGAATGTGGTTTCCACAGAAGAGCCATTCAGATGTAAAGACAGTATGTTTTTCCTGGGTCATCTCTTTTCCAGTCTAATTGATTGTCAAAGGAAATGGTGCTGCCTTAGGCTAGGGCAGGACTATCACTGGTGGAATGCTTATTTTTATTTAAACAGCCCAGTGTCACAGTAGTCATTCTGGCAGCTCTACCACCTGCCAACACAGAATGAGTTTATTGTCAACAACCCCTCCTACCCCCAGACCTATTTCACACATGCCACAGTGCAGTCACAACTCTTGAGTCTGTTTTCATAGCTGCCTATTTTTACCTAAGTATGGACTGTGAATTTGTCTCTGTTACTTTCTGTATTGTTATATTTCAACCTTCATTTCATCTTATTGGAAACTTTCAAAATTCCAGTTATCTCATTGAATATTTTTTAAACTTTTTAAATATATTTTACTATGCTATTACACTCGTCCCACTTTCCCCCTTCACTCCCCTCCACCTTGCCCACCCCCTCCCACCCACATTCCCCCCTCTAGTTCATGTCCATGTGTCATAAGTTCTTTAGCTTCTACATTTCCCACACTATTCCTGGCCTCCCCTTGTCTATTTTCTACCTATTGTCCATGCTACCTATTCTCTATATCTTTTCCCCCTCTTGCCTCCTCCCACTTCCTTGTTGCTAACCCTCTATGTGATCTCCATTTCTGTGTTTCTGCTCCTGTTCTATTTGTTTGCTTAGTTTGCTTTTGTTTTATGTATGGTTGTTATTAACTGTGAGTTTGATGTCTTTTTTTACTGTTCATATTTTTTACCTTCTTTTTCTTAGATAAGTCCCTTTAGCATTTCATATAATAAGGGCTTGGTGATGATGAACTCCTTTAACTTGGCCTTATCTGAGAAACAGTTTATCTCCCCTTCCATTCTACATGAAAGCTTTACTGGATAGAGCAATCTCTGATGTAGGTCCTTGCCTTTCATGACTTGGAATACTTCTTTCCAGCCCCTTCTTGCCTGCAAGGTCTCTTTTGAGAAATCAGCTGACATTCTGATGGGAACTCCTTTGTAGGTAACTGTCCCCTTATCTCTTGCTGCTTCTAGAATTCTCTCCTTCATTTTTCTTGGGTAATGTAATTATGATGCACCTTGGAATGTTCCTTTTTGGGTCCAACCTCTTTGGGACTCTCTGAGCTTCCTGGACTTCCTGGAAGTCTATTTCCCTTGCCATATTGGGGAAGTTCTTCTTTATTATTTGTTCAAATAACTTTTCCATTTGTTTTTCCTCTTCCCCTTATGGTATCCCTATAATTCGGATGTTGGAACATTTAAAGATGTCCTGGAGGTTCCTAAGCCTCTCCTAATTTTTTGAATTCTTGTTTCTTTATTCTTTTCTGTTTGGTTGTTCCTTTCTTCCTTCTGGTCCCTTCCACTGATTTGAAACCCAGTTTTCTTTCCATCACTATTGGTTCCCTGTGCATTATCCTTCATTTCTCTTATTGTAGCTTGCATTTGTTCATCTAATTTATGAGCAAAGTCCACCAATTCTGTGAGCATCCTGATTACCAGGGCTTTGAATTGTGCATCTGATAGGTTGGCCATTTCTCGGTTGCTTAAAAAACTGGCTCTGGGGCTTTTAACTCTGTTTAAGCCATCTTTTTAATTTTATTTTAATTTTTTCCTTTGTTCTGGTTGTGTCTGTTACGTATGAGGGGCACAGCCTTAGGTGTTCACCAGGGCGGGGCACTCCAGTCACTGGGTTGTGACATTATATGTGGGGGCGTAGTCCAAGAGGGGACAATGGCACCTGCTCCCATCTCTCTAGGACTTCAGTCCCCTTTGCCGCTTCCCACAAGAAAATTGGGCCCTTCTGGTGCTGGCTCCCGGGTGGGTGGGTTTGTGTACTTTCTTAGGCTCTGTGAGTTTCCCCAAGGAGCCTCCTGTGAGGCTAAGAGAATCTCCTGGCTTCAACTCCCACAGGTGTTTTCTGTCGGTGCCTTTAGGCTTTGTTTCCCTGCGCTGGGTCCCTGAGTTGCAAAGTTTGTGTTGCTGCTCGTTTTTGCTTAGTTTCTCTGTGTGCGAATGTGTGGCTGCGTCTCACTGGGTCTGCTTGTTGCCTCCCACTCCCAGGGTCTACCACTGGTCTGTCAGCTGCCCCCATGTTTCTGGGGTCTGCCAATTGCTGTCTGAGCCCTGAGCAGCCATGTCTGCCAGCCACTGCTTTTTTCTGCCCGTACCCCTTGACCCATCTCCTTAGGCCTCCGACTCCGCCCCTCCTTATTGGTCTGTATGTATGGTATTCAGACTTCTGTTTGGTTTGTTTCTCTCTGTCCTGGTTGTTTTTTGTTTGTAAATTCTTGTTGCCCTTAATTTTGGTTGTGTGAGGAGGTACAGTATGACCACCTATGTCTCCATCTTGGCCAGTAGTCTCATTGAATATTTTAATTAGATTTCACAGCTTAATGTTTTTGAGTGAATAGAAAAATCTACACATGAATTTCTTTTTGCAGTTTTATAACTTTATTTGACAATCAGCAAATAGTTCTCATCCACATTAACTCTTTGTAGATTTTTTAAAGTGGTAATGGACATATAGGTAAAAACATGTAGAGTTCATTTGGTGTAACTTCATTTAATTACATTTTCTGGACAACACCTGGATAAGGTATGGTACCTCTCTTATTCCTTTAGCTCAGACAGCTTTGTTGAGCCTGGTGTCAATGAGCACATCTGGAGTTTCCATGTCCTTCATGGCAAATTTTTGGATCTGTTTGAGTGCCCGAGGAGTGAGCTTCTTGAAACACATTCCATATATAGGCTTGTGAATGTTGGTGTGTTCTCTGGTCACTACTTCATTGATGGCAGAACAGTCCTTGTTTTTCTTGCCACCCTTCTTGTGGGAGCCATTCTGCTGGGCTGAGATTGTAAAGGAAGATATAGATATTTGAACAATAACTCCTAAACATTCCAGGAATAGTGATAGCATGCCAACATTTCATCAGTTGTGAATTTAAGAAAGTTATTAAGTTTATTACATAGGTGACCTAAGAGATAGAAATTCTGAGAAATATATTATTTAGAAATATAATCTCTGATAGGCTATTTTAGAGAAGTGTAGTACAATTTAATTATAAAGACACACTATATTTGTAGGCTATATTCTATATATATGGCTTATATTTTATAGAAATATAAATAAATGTAACTTAAAATATTGTAATAGCCACATTTAAAAATATTTTTGTAGGAAAATACTTCTTTTACTCATTTACTTATTTAAAAAATTTTCTTGTTGTTCAATTATAGTTGTCTCCATTTCCCCCCATTGCTCTCCCCTGCCCTGCCCATCTCCCTCTCCCACATTTAATCCTACCCCAGTTGTCCTTGTCCATTGGTCCTTTACATGCATGTTCCTTGACTTGATCTATCCCCCTACTTTGCCTGTTATCGCATCCCACTTCCGCACTGGTCACTGTCAGTTTGTTCTTTATTTCCAGGTCTCTGGTTCTATTTTGCTTGCTTGTTTATTTTGTTGATTAAGTTCCATTTATAGGTGAGATCATATTGCATTTGTCTTTCACCTCCTGGCTTATTTCAATTAGCATAATACTCTCTAGCTGAATCCATGCTGTCGGGAAAGGTAGAAGTTCCTTCTGTCTTTTGGCTGCATAGTATTCCATTGTGTAAATATATCATAGTTTTTTGACATACTCATTTATGGATGGGCATTTAGGCTGTTTCTAGCACTTGGCTGTTGTAAATAATGCTATGAACATTGGGGTGCCTAGATTCTTTTAAATTAGTGTTTCAGGGTTCTTAGGGTATAATTCCAGCAGTGGAATTGCCAGGTCAAAGGCAGTTGCATTTTTAGTTTTTTGAGGAAATTCCATACCATTTTACACAGAGGCTGCACCAGTCTTCATCCCCACCAACAGTGCACTAGGGTTCTCTTTTCTTCACATTCTCACCAGCACTTGTTGTTTGTTGATTTATTTATGATGGCATTCTAACTGGTATGAAGTGGTATCTCATTTGGTTTTAATTTGCATCTCTCTGATAGCTGCATTCTTTCATATGTCTCTGGGCCCTCTGTATGTCCTCCTTAGAGAAGTGTTTATTCATGTGCTCTGCCTATTTTCTTTTTTAGAATGGCAAGTATTTTTCATTTATTGTTCTGGGGATGATTAATAAAAATACATTTGTATAATTTACATAGGAATTAAATGCCTACAAAATTCTAAAATGACAGATTTTGAAGCTTAGAAAATTTATTTAACTCCAACACCTAAGTATTGCTAATTGGCCTCACTTCATATATGCCCTTTAGACATGCACCATAAAAGTGTAAATAAGAGGAGCAGAGTATCTTTATTTAAGTACTGAATTCTAAACAGCATGTCAGCCATGTTCAAAATTGGCAGTACCATTAATTTGCAAATATAGGATCCCTGTAATGTGCCAGGTCTCCAGTCCCTAAGGCTGCAGTGGGGTTTTTCAAACATGTCTTGAAAGTGTAACAAAACCAAACATTTGGCAACCAGTAGCTATGTTTCAGTCTTCCACGTGTCAGTGGCCTGTTGTGACTTCTCCTATCTCCAGGTAGAGGTCTCCAGTCCAAACCGAGTTTTTCTGACAACCAGGGCTTGCTGACTCCTTTGCCATTTTTTAGTTGGATTGTTTATCTTCCTAGTGTGGAGTCCCATGAGTTCTTTACATATTTTGGAGATCAAACCCTTGTCTGAGGTATCATTGGCAAGTATATTTTCCCATATGGATGGTTCCCTTTTTATCTTGATGATGTTTTCTTTAGCTGTGCCGAAGCTTTTTAACTTGATGTAGTCCCATTTGCTTATTCTCTCCTTTATATCCCTTGTTCTAGGGGACATAGTGCAAATATTGCTGCATGGAATATATGAGATTTTTCCTGCCTACATTCTCTTCTAGAACTTTAATGGTGTCATGACTTATATTTAAGTATTTTATCCATCTTGGGTTTATTTTTGTGTATGGTGTAAGTTGGTGGTTGAGTTTCATTTCTACATGTAGCTCTCCAGATCTTCCAGTACCATTTGTTGAAGAGGTTATTTTTAATCGATTTTATGCTTCTGCCCCATTTGTCAAATATTAATTGACCAAAGAGATGTGGGTTTAACTCTGTACTTTCTATTCTGTTCCATTGACCCATGTTTCTGTTCTTATGCAAATACCAGACTAGTTTGATTACAGTGGCCTTGTAATATACTTTTATGTCAGGTATTGTGATTACTCTTACTTTGTTCTTTCTCAAAATTGCTGCAGCTATTTGGGGCCATGTATGGTTCCATATAAATTTTTGAAATGTTTGTTCTATATCTGTGAAATATGTCATTTGTATTTCAATAGGGATTGTGTTGAATCTATAAATTTCTTCTGGGTGTTATGGACATTTTGATTATGTTAATTCTTCTAATCCATGAACATGGTAACTGCTTCCATTTATTTTGTCTTCCTGAACTTCTTTCTTCAGTATTTTGTAGTTTCCTGTGTACAGGTCTTTTACCTCCTTGGTTAGGTTTATTCCTAGGTACTTTATTTTTCTTGTTGCTAAAGCAAATGGGATTTTCCCCCCAATTTCTCTTTCTGATATTTCATTATTGGTGTACAAAAATGCCTTTGATTTCTGAATATTGACTTTGTATCCTGCTATTTTTCCAAATTCACTTATTAAGTTGAGTAGTTTTTTGGTGGAGTCTAAAGGATTTTCTGTGTGTATTATCATGTCATCTGCAAACAATGACAGTTTTTCTTCCTCCTTTCCAATTTGTATGCCTTTTATTTATTTTTCTTGTCTGATTGCTGTGGCTAGAACTGCCAATATTATGTTGTATAGAAGTGGTGAAAGTGAATACCCCTGTCTTAGGGGAAAAGCTTTTAGTTTTTGCCTGTTGAGTATGATATTGGCTATGGGTTTCCTGTATATGGCCTATGGCCTTTATTTTGTTGAGGTATGCTCCCTCTACTCCCACTTTGCTGAATGTTTTTTATCATAAATAGGAGCTGTAATTTACCAAATGTTTTTTTAGCATCTTTTGATATGATCACCTGTTTTTGTCTTCGCTTTTGTGATGTATTACATTTGTTGACTTGTGAATATTGTACTATCCTTGCATCCCTGGGATGAATCCCTCTTGATAATGGTGTATGTTCTTAAAAAGTTTTTTAAAAGATAAAAATAACTTTGATAATCTTAACTCAACATATTCAAAATATCATTTTATTTCCTGAGGCTACTGTACCAAGTTACCATAAACTTAACAATAGTAGTTTATTCTTTCACACTTTTGTAGAGCAAAAGTTCAAAGTAAGGTGTAGGCAGAGTCCCACTCCCTCTGGAGGCTCTAGGTAGAATCCCTTCTGTTTCTCTTCCTGTTTCTCATGGCTGTTGGTATTTCTTGACTTGCAGCCACATCACTTCAATCTTTGCTTTGATTCCATAGTCACATTTTCCCCTCCTCTTATATTTATCAAATCTCTATTGGCCTCAGTCTTTTTAAACAAGAATTAAGTATAATGGTATATAATATTATGTTAGTTTCAGGTGTATAGTACAGTGATTCAACATTTGTAGATGTTACAATGTGACTGCCACACGAATTAATCTAGTATTCATCTATCACTGTGAAAATTTATCCATGCCCCCCCATCATTTCCTCCATTCTGGTAATGATTTGTTTGATCTCTGTTTCCATGAGTCTGTTTTTGTTTGTTTGTTTATCTGTTTTGTTCTTTAAATTCCACATACATGTGAAATGATATGGTATTTGTCTTTCTCTTTCAGACTTATTTCCCTTAGTATGTACAATACCCTCTAAGCCATATCCATGTTGTTGCAAATGGCAAGATTTCATTTTTTTATTGCTCTGTAATACCCATTGATACATGTACTACATATTCTTTATCTATTCATCACTTTAAGGATGCTCATCATTGGAATTGAATCCTGGGTAATTTAGGATAAGTGATTCTTCTTAAGATCCTTAATCACATTTGTTTTATCATGTAAGATTGTATATATTCAGTCATTTACCACAGAAAGTAATATTCATAAATTCTGGGGATTAAGATATGGACATATCTTTTTGGGGATCACCATTCATCCCACTACAATGATTATGCTCATGCGTAATCAATATAAAGAATTGCTTTGAGATACTTTGCATTATGTTTTTCTGTACTAAGTCTCTGAAATCTGGTGTGTATTTAACTACAGCTCATTTCTGTTCAGAACATTAAATTTTCATTAGAAATACTTGGTCTGTATTTATGTTTTTATAAAATTTAAAGCTAAAAAATCAATTCACATATACAGGTACCAAATATATTTAAATTATTCTAGTGAGAAAGTGAATATTAGTTTTTTATTTTATTTTACTATTTTTACCTTCACATTACCCTTGTTAGGGTAATTGTTCAAGTACAATTGTCTCCATTTCCCCCAAGCCACTTCATCCAACCCCAGACATCCTTACCTCCCACCCTCAATCCTACCCCATTTTGGCTTTGTCTGTGTGTCCTTTATACATGATCCTTGAAAACCTCAAATTTTATTTTTATTGTTTATGTTATTACAGTTCTTCCTGCTTTTTCTCCCTTTCCCCACCTCCACCCAACCCGCCCTCTCCTCTCCCTTATTGTTCTCATGTCCAAGGGTTGTTAATACATGCTATTTGGATCCCTTTACCATCTTTTATCCCATCCCCCCACCTCTTTTCCAGAAGCTGTCAGTCTGTTTTATGTATCTAAGCTTCTATTATTCTTTTGTTCATTAGTTTATTGTATTAATTAGATTCCACATACAAGTGAGATGATGCGGTATTTTCTTTCACTGACTGGCTTGATTTACTTAGCATAATTTTCTCCAGGTTCATCCATGCTGTTGCAAAATGTAAGAGTTTCTTTTGTTTACCATTGACTAATATTCCATCATGTAAATGTACCACAACTATTTTTTTCACTTCTTTACTGATGGGCATTTAGGCTGTTTCCAAATTTTGTCTATTGTAAATAGTGTTGCTATAAACATAGGGGTGCATATACATTTTTTGCATTGGTGTTTTGGAATCCTTGAAGTATATCCCCAGAAGTGGAATCACTGAGTTGAAGGGGAGTTTCATTTTTAATTTATTAGTGATATCCCATATTGTTTTCCATAATGGTTGCCCAAGACTGCATAACCACCAACAGTGCACTAGGGATCCCTTTTCTCCACATCCTTGCCAAAAATTGTTGTTTGTTGATTTATTGATGGTAGCCATTCTGACAGGTATAAGGTGATATCTATTGAAGTTTTAATTTGCATTTCCCTGATGATTAGTGATGTTGAGCATTTTTTTTTTTGTATGTGTGCAGGCCCTCTTTGGAGAAGCGTCTATTCAGGTCTTTTATCCATTTCTTAACTGGGTTGTTTGTCTTTCTCACATTGAGTTGTATTAGTCCTTTGTGTATTTCAGAGATTAAACCCTTGTCCAATGTATCATTGGCAAAAATGTTTCTCTATAAATTGGGTTCCCTATTCATCTTGCTGATGGTTTCTTTACCTGTACAGAAGTTTTTTTTTTTAAGTTGATTTAGTCCCATTTGTTATTTTCTGCTTTGTTTCTAGTGTCATATGAGATAATATCAGCAACAATATTTCTATGTTGAATATCTGAGGTTTTACTCCTTATTTTTCTTTTAGAATTTTTATGGTTTAGTGACATTTTTAAGCTTTTATCCATTTTGAGTTTATTTTTGTGTATGGTATAAACTGGTGGTCTTGTTTCATTTTTTTCAGGTATCAGCCCAGTTTTCACAGCACCATTTTTGTATGAGACTGTTGAAATATTAGTTTTAAAATTTAAAATTTATTTCCTTGCTCTCATTAGCCACACTTTTGTACTTAGTAGCTGTATGTGCCTAGTGGTTACTGTATTATATGATGCAGTGCTAGAGCTTGCTTTAATTATTAAGTATTGCTTAAAATACACAAGAATATGTGAACTCATATAATGCTGACACAAGTGTCAGTGGCATTAAGTTTTGTCATTTATGATTATTTTTGAGCACCTATAGTGTGTCAAGACCTGGCTCCTACATTGGCTTTCTTATTTTGCCTATGCTTCAGTTATTAAAAGTTAGTATGGGATGATACATAAGGAAACCAATGGGAAGCTGAATCTGAAAATGTTTGCCAATAAGCCAATTTAATCTAAAGTGATTCTGTGCTTAGAACCTTGTTGGGACTTTGTTTTCACCTTTCCATCAAGCACAATATCAATGCCCCTCTAAGTTCCTCTAGTTAACTTCTTTTCAGAAAGTTAAGTTGATGTTCTATAAGATGAAGAAATAAGAGATTGTACTTAAAATGTCAAGAAGTTAAATATAACTGGAAATAAAATGAATAACATTATTAATAACGGAAAACAGTAATGCCAAATCAGTAAAACATGTTATAAAGATAAAATACATTTATGTTCAGCACAACCTAGTGGTGTTTTAGGTAATCTATCTTTTACACAGTACATTTTGCCTGAGAGGTTTCCCAGATAAGATGCTGATTGTTTGCCCCTAATAGTAATCCTAGGCTGAATCATACTCTTCTTAGGAAGAGAAAGGATGTCCCTTACTTAGTGGTTATAAAAACACCACAATCTAAGTCATATATTACATTATGAGAGCTTAGATTCAATACCAGAAATTGTACCAACAAAAAATAGTGTGGCTTTAGAGATGGTCAGGCTAGAAAAACATGTTTTTTCTATTTGGTTGACATGTATCCATTTCAAACTTTAGAGTTGTTTCTATCCCAACTCAGAAGTCCCTATCCAGAATCAATTCCAGATAGTAGGAGAAAATGTTATTTAAGAGTAGAAATTTGCATGTCTCAGTTGGGAATGTTTTATTACAATCACTGTTGAAAAAGGATAAATATTCCTTATGTACTAGGGACTGGAATTATCTATATTGAGAGGCTGATGGTAAAGTAATTTTAGTTTGGAATGTCTGGTGACCAATCTGATGTCTCACTGGGTTCCTGATGTAATCCCTCCAACATTTATGTGGTGCTGTGATAACCCTGTTAGGTGCCATGAGAGAATAGAAGTAGACCTTATCACCAAAGCATTGTGATGTGGTGGGCTGTGTGTGAAGAATTAATAATAATACAAGGCAAGGACAAGTAAGTATTGAATGGAGGTATGAAGAAGAGGAAAGTACAATGATTCTAACTGAACATTGGGGAGATTTCATTCATAGAGTAGGTGGCAGAGGAGTGGGCCCTGATGAAAAATGAGAATAATTATTCCCACTTGCCAGGTTGTTTGTATTTGAAAGGCTTGTAATAAATCCCAAAGCCTACCATAGAGGAGCCAGTAATTTTAAAAAGGCGTTGAATAAACAAAATTATCATGTTTAAAAGTTTTATTTAAAAAACATATTTCAGCTTCATTGTGTAAACATTAGTACAAATAATGCAGAGCTATACTTTTTTTTGTCAGAGGGTGAGTTTCAATGATTGTATCTTCTATTACATTTCCTGTAGTCTCTATTTTCAATTTTAATCCAAATACAGCTTGGGCACTATCCTATTGTGATAAACCAAACCATTATTGAGGAGACACTGTTTTCATACTTAATCTCTAAATTATACCTATTTGAATCTTATGGATTTTTCCTTTACTAAGCTGAAGGGTTTATTTACTTATTTATTATTGGGCACATTAAAAATTGAGTCTTGCTATTTTTCTTTTATTTGAGATTTCTTTGTCTTTTTAATCTTAAACCTCATACAGGTGTCATCATGTCTTTTCAGATTTTTTTTGGATTTGGCCAGGCTCATTTACAGAAAAAAAAACAAGAGTTTAAGTGGTCTGTATCTGAGGCTCATTAGTTGAAACTCTCAAAAGACTTTTGTGTATGTACAGTGCTCTAGAATGTAGACCAATGTCTACAGATGGGCAAGAGCAGTAAAACACAGAGGAAATATGTAAGACACACTACAATTATGAAATGATGGCCTATTAGTTTTTATCTTTTATTCCTCATCTCCTCCCCCCATTGTCCTTCACTTAGTGTAAATTGTGGACATCTAACTTCATCCAGAAGCCCATTCCATCCCACTAACACATCCAAAAGAAATATAAATCAACAGTAGAAGTTTTAGAAGAAAATATAGGCCTTTGTTGACAGCCTCACAGAGGAGATACGAAACGAATTAGACCTTATAACATGGAGTGAGACTGCTCAAATCCTCCTTTGCAGACAAATCCTCCTTGAAGCTGCCTGTGTCCTTGTCCATGTTTTTACAAACCTTAAACCACTCTTTTCCTAGAAGCAGAAGCTCTGCCTCTGCCTCCTTCCCCTCTCTGCCTCTGCCTTTCCCCTTTCAGACTCTTCTATTTCCAGCCCATTCCATTTCTTAAGTACAGAAATCCGTTCCTCTTGAGCCTAATGCTTATACCATTTTACCGAGTAAAGCAAAAAGATCTTTAGCACCCAGTTACCTAAAAACTTGAGGGATGTTAACATTTATAAATTACTTGCTCTGTTACCTTTTCTTTTTCACACCTTCACCCTTACTTTTCTTCTCCACTTCTAATTCTTCATTGTATTCCTAGCCCTCCCTGTGTTGAATATCTTTTCATTTTTCCTAAAATTAAGTTGGAAGGAAGTGTATGTATATTTTTCATTATACATATATAATACATATATATGGTGAAACATATATTTGATGATAATTATATATACTCAATGGTCAGTTAGCAAAATAATGCCTCGCCAGGATGCACTTTTACAATAATGAAAATGTGATTAAATTCCTTCAGGTTTCAACAAACATTGATAATATCTTTTTAAATTTTGCATCATCAGAGTTGCTGTTTATACAAAAGTGGGGACTCATACATTTTTCTGTGTCTGAGCTTTCATATTCATTTCCTTTTCTGCCAACTTGCTCAGCTGTTCCAATCCTCGCTTTCTCTGTTCTCACAGTTGAGGACTCCACTTTTATTTTGAACACCTGACATATTTAGAACAATCTATCTCCAAGTCATTCATCTTTATATCTTTCTTTCAGGGGCATTGATTGACCAAGGGCTTATTTTCAGTTTTTATACTTTTGCATGTATGTTTTTAAATCCATTCACAATGCAGGTATTTAGCTTCTGATATTGAAATGGACTTTGCATTATATGTTAGGCATTTATCTTTTAAAGAAGAATCTTCTCCAACCTATTTTAATATCCCTCATGATAACATAGTACCTTTGTGTGCATATAAACCAATATGATGTGACAATAATTAGCTTATGATTTGCTGGATTAAATGCATCCTGGATACTTCTCCACTAAGGCAATGGATAGAATGGAAAAATGAATACTTAAGAAAATTTTTTAAATAGGCAATATTTATTCTTGTCAATAGAAAGACAAATGCCATATGATCTCACCTATAAGTGAAACCTAATCAACAAAACAAACAAGCAAGCAAATATAACTAGAGACGCTGAAATAAAGAACAAACTGACAGTAACCAGAGGGGAGGGAGAGGGGAATAACAGGGGAAAGGAGGGGAAGGGTTGTCAAGGAACATGTATAAAGAACACAAGACAAAGCTAAAGGGAGGTAGGTAGGATCGAGGGTGGGAGATGGGGATGGGTGAGGCTGGGGAGAGTTGGGGGAAGGGAGACAATGGTAGTTGAACATCAATAAAAAATTTTAAAAAATTAAAAATTAAAGAAGAAAGTATAAAGGAATGTGTCACTTTTAAAAAAATTTATTACAGGACATTTTTATCAGTGTATAAACACTGAAATTATAGTTTACAGTCTCCCTTGAGTTTGGTTAGATGAACAAATAGACATATTTAGTTTTCTGATAGCATTTTTCATTTTGGAGTTTGGTATAATTTTTAAATCAGTCCTTTTAATAATATGATAGATAGGTGGCAGTGTCACTGTAAAGCAAATGAAAACATAATCAGTCTAAAGAGTAGCAAAACAATACAGTCATGAGCCAGGATAGTCATTGTGAAGTGACCCCTCACCTTTGTCCTAGGAACAGACAGTAGTGCCTTTTTAGGTATAGCACTGCCTACTTGCTAACCCATGTGTTACCTACCTACCTACCTCTAGTATCCATGACCTTATTTATAAATTGAGCCAAAAAAGTACTATCTTGGGTTTATAGCAAAAATATAGCCATGTGATTTTTCCATAAAGCAAATTTAGATCCTCTAGAATACTTTCTTCACTTGATATATGATAAATGTTAAATATAATAATAATAACCAATTTAAAAGTAATAATAACTAACATACAACACTAATCATGTTCAAGGCATTACACTAATCTCCTTGTGTTAATGTATTTAATCCCACAAACCAAAAAGATATTACTATTATTAAACTCATTTTACTTAAGCGGATCCCTTTCATGCCCTTTCTTGGTGAGTGAGAACACTTTCTGTTCCAAAATATTAGGCCCAAGGCCCTGTCCTTGTTCATGTGACAGTTTGGAGGAGGGAAAAACTGGGAACACTGTGGACTGGTGAGGATAGGAATGCTGAGATTAATGTTTGCCTGAGCAGTGGGCTGAACCTAATACTGGGGAAAGAAATAATGTAGGAAAGAAAGGAAAGGGTCATCAAAGAACATATATAAAGAACCCATGGAGAAAGCCAAAGGTGGGTAGGATGGAGGGTGGGGGATGGGGGGCAGGGGAAAGTAGTAGTGGGAAAATGGAGACAACTATATTTGAACCTAATAAAAATGATAAAAAAATAAACTGCTATCAAATTTAATTAAAAAATACATAATACTGTCTTAGAAAGGGAAAATAAAAAAACCCTACATTCCAAATAAATGATAATAAATAAATAATATTTATTTTTTATTCATAATAATATTTATTTATTATTCATATCCATCCTGATAATGGGGCCCAGGTTAGAAGCATCTGAGGGCTTAATCACAAATTCTCTTTATTTCCACCTGAAGATTTTGCCTTCAAGCTACCCCCCCCCCCAAAATTGAGATGAGAGATCAGGCTGCTGATACAGTAATCTTTAACATTAACTCTACTCCTCCATGACTCTCGCTCAGTTTTTTTCCCTACTTTTTGTCTTTAATTGTAATTCTCTGGACAGATTTTTAGAAAATAGCATCACTATGATTTATCATCTGCAATCAGACCTACTTCCCAGAGATTTGTGCTGCAGTCCAGCCTGTTGTCTTCTCAGCCCAATGACTTCCATTTCTTACAGGCAATCTTGAGGCATTTCTCACTTAGCACAAGGCTTCCATTTCACCAGCAATCATATCCTCATCTTCTGTCTTCTTCAACTCAAATCTACATATATTTCTTCTTTCATTTTTCCTTATATTGATTCATTTATATAGTATATTTGGTAAAAAGGACACTCTCCATATTACTATAATATTACTTAGTGACTTATTTTATCACTTTTTTGTTTGCCTTTTTAAAATTTTACCTCCCATTTCTAAGAATACCATCTCAGAGATCCTCTCACTAAATGGCAAAAAACAGAAACAAAAAAAAAAAACACCTGACAATACCAATAACTTGTAAAGATGTGTAACAACTAAGTGTCTGGGAATGGAAAATGGTATGATTTCCAAAACAGTTTAGCAGTTTTTTAAAATATGTATTTATTTTTAGAGAGGGGAAGGGGGAAAGAAACCAAGAGAAACATCAATGTGTGGTTGCCTCTGGAGAGCCCCCCAACTGAGGACCTGGCCAGCAAGCCAGGTATGTGCACTGTCTGGGAATTGAACCCATGACCCTTCGGTTCACAGGCCAGTGCTCAATCCACGAAGCCACACCAGCCAGGGCAGCAGTTTTTTATTGTCGTTCAATTACAGTTGTCCCCATTCCCCCGCCCATTACTCTCCCCTGCCCTACCCAGCCCTACCTCCCACATTCAATCCATTGTCTTTGTCCATGGGTCTTTATACATGTTCCTTGACAAATTTAGCATATACTTTCTATATGACCCAGCAATCCTGCTTCTAGGCATTTGCTCAAAAGCAATGAAATTTACATTCACACAAAAAACATACATGATTATTGATTGAGGTTCTCTCCACAACCATTGACTAGGGAAAATACTTCAGATGTCCTTTAATGTGTGAGAGTATATAAACAAATATGTGGTACATCTACACAATGGAGGAGCAATAAAACAGAACAATCAACTGAAATGTGCAACAACATGACTAAGTCTCAACTACATTAAGCTAAGTGAAAGATGCCAGAGACAAAAGGTGACATCCTATATGACTCCATTTATAGGACACCCTGGAAGAGTCAAAATTATAGGGACAGAAAATTGATTAATGGTGTTCAGGGTTAGGGTTGGAAGTAGGGGTTAATTAAAAAGGGGCAGCATGAAGAAATTTGGGAGAGGGGTTGATGAAAATGCTCTATATTGTGATAGGGATATTAGTATATGACTATATGAATTTGAAACTTATGGAAGAGTTCATCAAAAAGAATGAATTTTACAGTAAGAAATGTGAAAATGGTGAATAGAATATAAATCAAAAAGATGCTCTGGCACCATTTATAAGTGATTATATGTCTAAAATCATGAATCCTGTCACCTATCTTTATTTTGATGTTCTACGTTTTGAGTTGGGTAAAACTATATGAGTCTACCAATTCCTGGGTGTGTCACTATTTGTATATAGGTGACCTTCAGATAAGAAAGGTCTTGTAAATCCCTGCAAGGCCAAACTAGTTGCACAAATATTGGTGAAGGCAAACCCCTTATATTTTTTTACTCCTGCTGATCTATGTGCTTTGTTACCAAATCTATATTCTTTTCTCCTTAGTAAATATTAGAGCATGAAGTTTACTTTATGGATTCCCCCAAAGATTTTGATTTCTAGGGCAATCCCTCTCAGTTTTTTGCTACTATGTTTCTCAGAATTCCAAAAATAAAATAATTTATTTAAATAAGAAGAATCTAGTCTATGGTAATTTTGACATCCAAGGGTTTTGAATATTTTCCTATCACATCAGAATTATTTTTTATTCCCTTTGTACAGCTATTCACTTATTAAACATTTATCAAGCACCCCTAAGTACTCCATCCTAGGACATGACCTTATGCAGGAGAACTGTATCCTGCCCTCTAAAGTCCACAGTTTGGTGGGGGGCAGACAGATAGGCAATGGTCATTGCAGCATAACTGCAACAAGTGCACAGAACTGTGAGGAGACAGGGATTCATATTTATTTTTCCTGGGAAAGATCAGGGTAGAATTAACTGAACTGGTGGCAACTTCAGCAAGCCTTAAAGACTGAGCACATTCTTTTCAGGCAATGAAAGGTGGGAGAGGGGCACTCCAATGGAGGTAAGAACAAGCAGAGAAGCATGGGGGCAGGGACTAGCACAGTGTATTTGGAAAAACACAGGCTATGCTTGCTAGAAGGAACTGTGAATGGAGATGCCACAAAGGAGGTGAGAGCCAGATCTGCAGGGCTACGTACATCATGCTGAGAAGTTTGTGGTTTTATCTTGGAAATTGTGATGAATAACCACCAGTCACAAGTCCCATACCACTCTACCTGGGCATACAGTCTAGTTTCAGGTTGTATAGAAAGCTACCCCCTTGTGGCTACTTTTGAAAAGTGTCTGGGTATTAACTTTTATGTGTAAACTGTACCTTCAATCTTTTCCAGTGACATTCTTCTATTCATCAACTTAGAGTATTCATTTTTGGAAGAATATACAGTGCATGCATGGGATTCAGTAAAACTATTTTCAGTTTCAGTTAAAAAATCAGTCTGTACATATATCTTTTATTTCAGTAGGTAGAAGGGGTCCTTTTAAATGGTTGTAGGCTAGGAAGAGACACAGCAAGAACTACATTTTAGGAAGATCACTTAAGAGGCAATCTGGAGAGTGAAGATCTCTAGAAAGATATATTTTATTGCTCTGGAGGCTCAATTTAAGCAAATCCCATTAAGCACCTGATGGGCAGACAAGACAACAGAGAAAGAAAACATTTTCACTGTATTTCTTTGTATGCAATCCTAAAAAAATTCTGTGGTCTCTCTCTCCCTTGTCTCTGTGACAGAGAAATAAGGAAAAGAAAGACAAAAAATACAAAGAACTTTCTGTATAAATGCATAAAAGCCTGTGGTCATTTGAATTATTATATTATAATGATTCTCAACTGATTGTACCATTAACAGACCACAGAAGAAGCATTAGGATATTCCAGAGCAATGCTGAACTTTGCCTACAGTATATTTAGCTTGTTGTATTCTTGTTTTGTCTTGTAGGATACTTTACCACATTTTATCATAATTTTAAAGACTGTCAGGATCACATTTAAGAACAATAGGTCATTGAGTGTATAAAGTTTTCATTAGATTGTTTTTTAATGTGTCACTTTGGGAAAGTGATGGGAAAGAAGGGATTTAGGAAATTGAGGCAAATAATTAAAAGCTTTTGAAAATTAAAGTTTTGTGTCATGGGAATCTTTAGTGAATGTTGTTGGAAAGGTATAATTTAATTTTGTGGTCAGTATAACCACGGTGGAGTTCTCTACTGAGGTCAGTGTAATAATTTATTAAATGTTTTGCTTAATCAGTCTTCTTTCCTGGCCTGTAATGTCTATGCAATGAGAAGTCACATTTCTCTCTCTGCTTATAACTGAATCAACAGTACATGGCATAGAGCATGGACTTCAGCAGAAACTCTGTAAGTGTCGAGTGCGTGAGTGAATGTTGCCTGGATGGTGATGTTATTAACCTAACATCTAAGTGGTTCTAAACAATGCTGAAATTGGGGGAGGATAAGCTAAAATCTGATGTGGGGTAAGATGGTGATTGGTCAAATCTTCTCAGCTACAAGTAGTTCAGTGTAGAGTCCATCTTTTCCAAAAAAGTTATAATATAAATATAGCCATAGAGAAGCCTTATAAAGTGTGGATAGACAGAAGACCCAGTTACAGCACAAACTGGTAAGAAGTGTAGTAGAGACTCCAGAAAGCTGGCTGAGTGCCCACAGGCAGCAGCACCGGAGGGATAATTAAGCAGTTGGCTGGATCCCCCTAAGAAGAATGGGGACTAAACCCTAAGCTAAGATTCCCAGACTAGAGCACCAGAGCCCAAAAAGTACACAGATAACAACCAGCAGCAGAAAGCAGCAGGACTATAAAGACAGATGGCTGGAGAGGAAAGAGCTGTTTAAAGGGCCAACACACAGATTTTCATTTACAGCCACTTACCCTGGGTTCTGGTAAAAGCAGGGGTAAAGAGGGCTGGTGACACCTGAGGTGAGACTAAGGACTGAAGGTTATGGGGGAGAACTGAGAGAGTAGATGCTGGGATCCTGGAGCTGAGTTATCCCCCAGAGGGCAGCAGCCATCATACTCAAGCAGATCACTCTCCTCCTAGCCACAGTAGACTGAAGGGAAACAACGCTTCTGACCCCAGGAGGGTATCTGTCTTGGCCTTGTGGTTCTTAAACCTGACTGCTGAGTGCAAAGTGACAAGATTAACACTTGAAGGAAACAACTAGGGACAGCAGATCACTGGAAGTATTGAACAGGCTCCTTAAGGTCAGACAGGGTCAGCATCTGACACCACCAGAGGCAGATCCAGAAGGGGGGAAAAAAAAACAGTGATAAATACAAGAGGCTACCGAGATGAAAGCCACTGTGGTCTTCTGCATGATTTGTGACATTTTATTTCCTGCATATCTTTTTAACATTCATTTCTTGTCCAGAAAGTTTATACACTTTAAGTCACTCTATTTTATACAATAGCATATTTCAATTCATATATTTTGCCCCTCCCTTCTCTTAGCCCATTTTACCTTCATCTTTCCTCACATTATTTTCATTTCAAATTTTGTTTTCTCTCTAGCTACAACTTGTTTCCATTCTGTACTTATACTATTTCGCCCCTGTCCCAACACACAAAACCAATTTTCTTGTCAAGGATCATTTCACAAATTTTGCCTAGCTCTAAACTACCCGTGTTCCCTCTATAACTTTAAGAATCTTTGCTAGTTGGTTGTGGGTAGGATAGCTGTTGTTGTATTCTTTTTTCAATTTTATCTCTAGAGTTTCACTAATTCTGTACTTCAAATATCAAATTTTACTGGTCCTCTCTCCTACTCTTTTCTTAATCTCAAATTTTAATTTTCCTTAGACTGTTTTTTCATTTTTGTTTTCCATTTCTCTTTTACTCTTCCCTTTTATTTTCTTTTCTTGTCCTTTTTATTTTCTTTCTTCTTTTTCCTTACACCCAAATTCTATTTTTTTCCTCTCTTAGCCTGGTTTTTGTTCCTCACTCTTAGTATACCTCTCCCTGAATTATTTCAAAATCAGAGGGTCACCAGATGTTTCCTTTAGACATCTCTTAGACTTTTTTTTGTTTCTCTTTTCCCTCTTATTCGCAGACCATCTATATTAATTTTAGCTTGTTTATTGTTGATAGTACTATGGTGGATCTTTCTCTCCTATTTGGATCCTATATTTTTATTAATTACTAACTATTTTTCCTTTTTCTTTCTCTCTCTTACTTTGTATTATTTTAATTTCTGTTTAAATTTAATATTATTGCTTCCCTTCTCATACTCCATTCCACATTCTAAGTTCCCTTTTTTATCCATGAGGTAAATTAACCTCCTTTCTTTCCATTGCTCCAAACCCACCTCTTATTAGTGCTCCTCCCTCTACCCTCTCAAAATAATTTTTATTTAAGTAGGTCATCTCATATCTGCTCTCCTTTCTTATAATAGTCTTAATCTTGTTATACCCTTATTAATACTGATTCATTTGCTATTGATAGGGGGGTCACGGGGTGAGGGATATTTTTGAGGATGTGGCTTTGTTTCCTGGGCTTTGTGGTTTTATTCTGAGAGTACCTGCACAACACAACACAAGAAAAGGTGGGCAGAGTGAACCTCAAACAGCTGGATGGAACGACTCAACAAAGAAAGACCTGACAATAATCAAAACCCAATTACATCTACAGAACCAGAATAACAGGCATAATGGACATCCCAAGAGCATCAAGTTCGGGTGATCAAGGATAATGCAACACTGAATCTCACAGGCCACCTACTATAGAAAACATACCACAAAGTCAGAAGTCAAAACATATCAATTTAAGAAGCAGAAGCAAACAAGAAGATTCTAACAAATAATGGGAAGATAAAGAAACAACCCCCAGTTAAAAGAAAGAGAGGAATTCTCAGAAATTCTAAATGAAATAAAGGCAAGTCAAATATCAGATAGTGAGTTAAAAACAATGGTTATAGGAAGCTAAATGAGCTCAGTGTGAATTACCAAAAACTACAGGGAAACAATGAGGAACTTATTGCAAACTACATCAGCATGAAAAAGGACATAGAAACAATTCACAAGAGCCAAAAGGAAATGAAGAACACAATTTCTGTATGTATATATGTAACACACACACACACACACACACACATATATATGTGTCATCATATATATATATGAGATATATATATATATATATATCATCATCTTTCATCCCAAATTGGAAAGTACACATTGTTTCCAAGTGCACATGGAATATTTGCAAAGGCAGACCACATGATGTGACACAAAACAAGCCTTAACAAATTCAAGAAAATTGAAACCATATCCAGAGTCTTCTTAGACCACAAGGGTTTGAAATTAGATACTAACCTCAAGGAAAAAACTCAAAAACTCTCAAACTCATGGAGATTGAATATCATGCTATTAAACAATGAATGGATTAAGAATAAGATCAAGTAAGAAATAAAAAAGTTTCTGGAAACACATGAAAATGAACTCACAACAATCCAAAACTTACGGGATACAGCAAAGGCCATCCTGAGAGGGAGGTTCATAGCTATACAGGCCTACCTACAAAAGACAGAAACATTTCAAATAAACAACCTAACCATACAGCTAAAAAAAAAAAAAAAAAAAAAACACGAGGAACAACAACAAAGACAGCCCAGAGCAAGTAGAAAGAAGGAAATAACCAAGATCAGAGAAGAATTAAATGACATCAAGACTAAAAGAACAACTCAAAGGATCAATAAATCCAGGAGCTGGTTCTTTGAAAAAATAAAATTGATAAGACTTTAAGCTGGCTCATCAAGAAAAAAAGAGAGAAGACCCAAATAAACACAATCAGAAATGAAGGAGGAGAGATTACTACTGATGCCACAGAAATACAAAGGATTGTGAGAAATTACTATGAAGAACTATATGCCAAGAAATTTGCAAATCTAGGAGAAATGGAAAAATTTCTAGAAAAAATATAGTCTTCTAAAACTCAAGAATAAGCAGAAAGCCTGAACAGAACAATAACAACAGACAAAATTGAAGCAGTAATCAAAAAACTCCTGGCACACAAGATCTCTGGACTGGACAGTTTCACAAGAGAATTTTACAAAGAACTTAAGGAAGAGCTAACCCATATCCTTCTCAGAGTATTCCAAAAATTCCAAGAAGAGGGAACACACTAAAACTATTTTTATGAGGCCAGGATCATCCTAATCCCAAAACCATACAAAGACACAACAAAGAAAAAAAAAAAAAAACTACATGCCAACATCTCTCATGAACAAAGATGCTAAAGTCCTCAACGAAGTACTGGCAAACAGTATCCATCAATACATCAAAAAGATCATACACCATGCAAAAGTGGGATTCATACCAGGGATGCAAGGTTGGTACAATATTCACAAATCAATAAATGTAATACATCACATAAACAAAAGGAAAGACAAAAATCTTATGTTCATATAAATAGATGTGGAAACAGCATTTGATAAGGTACAATACCCATTTGTGATAAAAAGACTCAGCAAAGTGGGAGTAGAGGGAACATACCTCAATGTAATAAAGCTCATATATGAAAAACCTACAGCCAACACCATACTTAACAAAAACTAAGAGGTTTCCTGCTAAGATCAGGAACAAAACAAGGTTGTCCACTTTCACCACTTCTATTCAATATAGTATTGGAAGTCCTATCAACAGCAATCAGACAAAACACTGAAGTAAGAAATTAAAGTTGACACAAATAAATGGAACCATATTCCATGTTCATGGACTGGAAGAATTAACATCATCAAAATGTCCATACTACCCAGAGCAATTTACAGATTCAATGCAATCCCTATTAAAATACCGATGACATATTTCACAGATATAGAACAAACATTTCAAAAATTTATATGGAATCATAAACAACATTGAATAGTCTTGGCAGTTTTGAGAAAGAAGAACAATGTAAGGGGGATCATAATACCTGACATCAAACTATATTGCAAGGCCACAGCAATCAAAACAGTCTGGTACTGGCATAAGAACATACACATAGATAAGTGGAAGACAATAGAGAGCCCCCAAATAAACCCATGTCTCTGTGGATCTCATTCAACAAAGTGAGCAGCAGCATAAAATGGAGTAAAAAAATAGCCTCTTCTACAAATGTTGTAGAGCTGGGAGATCTGGAGAGCTGCAAGCAAAAAAATGAAATTCATTCACCAACTTATACCTTACACAAAACTAAACTCAATATGGATAAAAGACTTAAATATAAGTCATGCATCATATATTCCTAGAGGAGAACATAGGCAGGAAAATCTCAGATATTCTGAGCAGCAGTATTTTCCCTAGAGCAAAGTACATAAAGGAAAGCATAAACAAATGGGATCTCATCAAAAACAAACAAACAAACAAACAAGCAAAACCAAACCCTGCTCTGCTAAAGAAAATATTAGCAAAATGAAAGGGAACCAATGTATGGAAAAATATATTTAATAGTATCTTGGACAAGGGTTTGATCTCCAGAATATATAAAGAACTCACATGACTCCATACCAGGAAGACAAACAACCCAATTAAAAAATGGACAAAGGACCTAAATAGACGCTTCTCCAAGGAGGACACACAGAGGGCCTAGAGACACAGGAAAGGATTCTTAGCATTCCTAGCCATCAGAGAGGTACAAATTAAAACCACAATGAGATACCACCTCACACTGGTCAGAATGGCCATCATAAACAAACCAACAAACAGTAAGTGCTGGCAAGTTCATATAGAAAAGGGAACCCTAATACATTATCGGTGGGAATGCAAACTTCTGTAGCCACTGTGGAAAATAGTGTTAAATTTCCTCAAGAAACTAAAAGTGGAATTTCCTTTTGATCCAGCAATTCCACTGATGGGATTGTACCCTAAGAAGCCTAAAACACTAGTTCAAAATAACCTATGCACCCCAATGTTCATAGCAACACAATTTACAATAGCTAAGTGCTGAAAGCAGACTAGGTTCCCATCAATTAATTAGTGGATCAAAACAAACAAACAAACAAACAAAACAAAACAAAACTGTGGTACATTTACACAGTGGAATACTATGCAGCAGAAAGAAAGGAGCTCCTACCCTTTGTGACAGCATGGGTGAAAATGGAGAACATTATGCTAAGTGAAGTAAGCTAGGCAGTGAAAGACAAATACCATATGATCTCACCTACAAGTGGAACCTAACTAACAAAACAAACAAGCAAGCAAAATATAACCTGAGACATTGAAATTAAGAGCAAACTGACAGTAGTCAGAGGGGAGGGGGAAGGAAATAACTGGGGAAAGAAGGGAAAGGGTTATCAATTAACAAGTATAAAGGACCAAATGGCAAAGCCAAAGGGGTAGGTTGAGGGTGAGAGGCAGAGGTGGGGGTGGGGTGACAGGGGAAGGTGGTGGTGAGAAAATGGAGACAACTGTATTCAAACATTAATAAAAAATGATTAAAAAGAATAAAAAGTTATAATCTACACGAGTCAATGCTCACAGAAAAAAGTTACATTAAAGATAGAAAAATAAACAACTGTAATTCCTTATAGATGTTTGATCACAATTGTTTTAAATGATTTTCACTATCCAGGGATCATTACTGTTACCATCTTATATAACCTCCCATTCTCTTCATAATGCATGAACCTACTGTTCAGTAGCCTGTGTATTTCTACCAACACAAATATCTTCATTTTAACTCATATATAACTTGCAATGTGATTCTGCTTTAGTGTCATCCTTCCACAGTATACTGTAAACTCCAGGTGGCCAGGAAATGTGCCTCTCCAGTCCTCAGCTCTGCACCCTGGCCCTGCATTAGTATTGGTTGATGGATGACCACTATGTAGTTTGTTTTAGTTGCATAGTTTCTTTTTTTCTAATTATACCATTATTACTTTGTTTAATATTCTATCATTAAAATCTTAGACTTTTAATAAATGTTTTCACAAGAGCATACATTGTTAAAATCTCAAACATAATAAATGTTTTTCACATCAATATTAGGACTTATGCATACTTTATTTTAGTAGTTATTAATTATAGAATGATACTTGAATACATTCACTATGTAAAAAATGGAAAGACCCATACAAGACCTAACCCCCTCTCCTTGCAGGGAGAGTCAATTATCAGTTTAACTTGAATTTTTGTAGATCACTTTCTCATATATTATATAATATAGATACACTCATAAAAGTATATACTATCGTTTGTGTGTATATGTTTTATATACTTGATATAGTATTGGTCTTATTGTTATACACATTTATGTCCCTTTATTATGTTGGATTTCATCTTGTAGATATACCACAATGGACAATTCATTTTTATTTCTTACTATTTTAAACAACATTTCAGTGAACAGCTGAATTCCACCAGATGCAGATTTTGAAATGATAATTGAACTGTAGATAGTTTACTTGGAGGCACTTAATTATCTCAGGAAATAGCAGTAGGGGACTGGGAAGATAAGACAGGAAAGGGAAGGGAGCCAATGCATGTTCTTCCATAAGTAGGTTGTTGCTTGGGACAACTGGGTCTCAGCTGCACTGGGATCTTGTCGTGGAGGAGAGGCTGCTGTGTAGAGCATGCCTCAGAGAAGTCCCATTGGAGGGGTGAATAAAAAGGTCTGTACTCACCAACTGCACCTTATCACAGGCTCTGGGCTGCTCCCAGTGGCACTGACTCCTGGCTACTCTGACCTTGCCAGATGTGATTTGACCATGCACCTGCATTCCTGTCCACAGAAAGGTCTTACTCACATGCTCACAGTACAAAGTATTAGTGTGCAGGAATGGAATGTCCACTGCCACATCCTCAAGTGCCTTCTTGTGTTTTTATACCCATATATTTTAATAAGTATTTTGGGGAAACAAATCATTATTTTACCACTTTTAACTGGACCCTGTGTCTTGGCTTGTTTTATTTTCCTGTGAAAACTCTCTATTGCCAGGTCATCTTATTTACCTGCTCCCTTGTTCAGTTCCCCCAGAAGTGGTTCTATTCCTTTTTAGCTTCATCTCCTGCTGACTCAGCCATTCACTTTGCCTTGAAATGTTCTCTGGCACTCCTGATACATAGTCAAACTGTGTAACTTTCTTCTTGGGGAGTGCACTGTCCCTAGGTTGCTTTCAAATGAACAGACTTAAGAAACTCAGTCACTGCTTTAAAGACTGTGAAGGTGAATGCAACCTGTGTGTTCAGGAAAATGTGTTTGTTAGTAATTAACTAACCTTCCTGATTAAACAGAGGTAATTTTTCTGGTGTTCCAATAATGACCTAATGATTCGCTCATAGCTGCTAGAGCTGTAGTTTGAAAAGGATGTTATGGTTTCCTCTAGTCCAGTAGCTCAAGAAGTATAGTAGTCATACCAGAAGCATCAGTGTCACCTGGGAATTTGTTCAAAGTGTAAATTCTCAGACCTCCTTCCTCCACACACACTGAGTCAGAATCTCTGGAGTGGGATTCATCAGTCTGTTTTAATGGTCCTCCAGAATTTTGATGTGTACTAAAGTTTGATAACCACTGTTGTAGTCATTTACACTTTATATTTGTTCCAGTATTAATATCCAATTGATTTTTATTAAATAATGTTTTTTGAATAGAATAGAAAATTTCTTCACATTTTAACAGCTTATTTTTCCTTTCATAATACATCATTAATGAATGTTCAGTGTCCTAAATTTATGCAAATTTATGAAAACAGGCTATTATTTTGAAAATTGCATCAAGACAGTGCCTCTGTGTCTTCCAATACATCAAAGATTATTGAAATACTACAAATTAATATAATCTCATGAGTATGTATTTTAAATTATTTTAAAATAACATGATAATATTTGCAAGTATTGTGGCTAGTAATTAAAAGGCATGTACCTCACTATATAGAAATCTATAATCCAAAACAAAAACACTTTCATTTCAGTATGTTTTCCCTAATCTTATGTGATTGTTCACATTTTCAATGGTCTCTTTGTTGAGGTTCTTTTGCACAATACATATCTTTCTTGCTTGTAAAATGATCTGGTTAAAAAATAATGAAGCAAATTGATTTGTTTGACCAATATATAGTTTATATGCTCTACCTGAATTTATACATGGATTCAAGTGAGAGAACACATATATGCCTTTGAGTTATCTGGAAGCATTCTTATTGAGACCTTGAAGCTGTTCACATAGAGTATTTCATGAATCTTTGCTCATTACATCACTGTTGTGTGTCTCCTGTGTTCAGTGTTAGCTGGGTGCTGGGGCTGCATGGATATCAGGAGAAATGCAAAGCACCCTCCCAGGCCTAAATAGGCAAAAACAAACTGATATGTTCCCAATTTCTCACAAGAGTGGAACTTGTCAATTCAAAATGTATTTTATGTAGAAGTTTAATATCTAGAAATCACAATTTAAGTTATTCTGGTGAAAGGGAGTACAGAGGACTCAAGAAGGTTGGATTACTGAAAGACATGTTTCCTAGTTTTTCAACCTACTCTTAATCTTCTATGTAGTATGATTTGAGAACATTGAACCTTGACTGGAGATGGCAAGCATATCTTATAGATTGCCTTTACTGGATACAATCAGTGTTGTCATCATCATACTAAAATTTTTTGAATTATTTGCCAATGTTTTAGAAATTCAGAAAATCCAGAGTTTTAGCTTTTCTGGAAAAATGGGTAGATCTGGCCACAATAGACTTTCATTTTCCTATGATTGAACAGAATTCACCATAGCCCCCATAATTCCCAGTTTTATGACTACTCTTCTCTTACCCTAGTTTAAACTACCTCCTTTGAGGCTAGAGTACATTCTGTTTATAGCCTTAACTTCCTCTCTGGAACATAAACAGCATGTAATATTCATAATTGTTTAAGATCATTATAATCCTTTACATTTGTATAGTAACTTTATTCTTGTAAGTTATGCATAGCAGATATTGTTTTCCATTTTGATTAGTGAAAACATTGAAATTTATTTATTTATATTTAACTGGAACACTGTGAACTTTGTGCATGACTTGTATATGTGTGCACATCCACTGAATTCTAACAATGTAATTTTCAAAATGATACTGTTTTTCCCTTGTATTACATGTGAGAGGTGCAAAGGCTGATGACTCTGGTTCAAGTCCCCAAAATGTCAGGTGTGCATTGATTTCTATTTAAATCACCATTTACATTGTGTTGGTCTGAGTTTATATGTTAACTGAAGGAGACTGCTGTGTTTCATGTCTAGTAAGATCTGCCTTTGCCTCATCAATGGTGGTGTGACTGTGGTCTTGCATGTAGGGAGAGAAGAACTGTTAAAACTGTCTTCTCAACAATTTTTCGTTTCTGTTCATTTGAAATCCACCTAGGTCCCCTGAGCCTTTTTCTATTTGGGGTGGGGGAATTGTTTGTAAGAAGAGGAAGGGTCAACTGCCAAGGAGCATACATATAAAGGACCCATGAACAAGGACAAAAGGGAGGGGGATATGGAAGAGGATTGAATGTTGGATGAGGAGCGGGCAGGGCAGCGGAGAGCAATGGGGGAGGGGGAGTGTGGATGACTGTAATTTAACAACAATTAAAAATGTTAAAAATATTTACATAACAAAAATAATTAATTGGAAGACTAACTTGCTAAATGAATTTTCTTCAGAAGTGAAGAACTATTTAGATATATTAGGCAATGTTCATTTTCTAAAAAACGAACACAGTTTTATTTTTGGTAAAATATGTATAGGCTTATTTTAATGTTTTTAAGAAAGATGATTAAAAGATTAGTCAAGTCAAAATATATATGCATTGTCTACTTTAGAAACTAAACTCATTTCTCTTAATGTTTATCAGAATTCTTCAAACTAGGTTTGCTTTTTTTTTTACTTTGCTTTTGTTTCTGAAGAAAAAGCTAAACCCACAATATAAAAAATAAAAATGTGAGTTTATTATTCATAGAATTTTCCATGAGATTTTTTTCTTTGGTATCTGAAATTGAAGCTAGAGTTTTGCTTTTTTATTTTTTTCCCACCACTAAATCCTAGAAGAGTCTGGGGCAGCTTGTAGGATTTAAACATTTTTTTGTCTTCTAGATTTTTCTTCCCCTGGGTCATTCTACATAGGCTCTTGGGTGTTGCTTACCAGAGTCAGTAACTGCCTATATTCCTGTTGATGACATTTATTTTGAAGTAAGTTTCTAAAGGTTACATAAGGGAATTCTTCAAGGAAAACCTATTCCTGTTTTCTGACCTAGAATCTCTTCCTGTTTATCTCAGACACCCTTTCTACTCAGATATAAAGGTGAGAAAATTCATAGCCCTTAATTTTAGGATTCTGCTCCTTGAAGACCTACATTTGGAACCATTTATGACAAAAATATCATACCCTTAGACTTCAATGGAAATCCTTTCTATCAGTTCACTCATTCATTCATTCATTCATTCAACTTCTTTCTATTTCAGGCTCTCAAAGAATTGTGTGCTTTGCTCTTCTAGTACTTATGACAGTTTTTTTTTTTTTACCTTTATTTTTGGTTCTTCAAGTACAATACTATCTTGTTCTTATTCCCTGTGCTGTCAACTCAATGAGGGAAGGGACTTCTGTCCTTCAATTAATCACCATTGAAACCCTAGTGTCTGGCAAAATGTTTATTAAATATCTGCTGAATGAATTACTGGATGAATGAATTCTGTGTTTCTTATTGTGTGGTGCTACATTTTGTTCAGAGTAAGATCTGAACTTACTATAGTAATCTGGAAAACCTTGGACTACCAGTCTCTCATTACCACCCTGGCCTCATGTTCTACCACTTCCCCACTGCACACTCCACTCCAGCCTCAGGGATTAAGCCTTTATTCTCTTAAAGGAAAATTAATTGTCTTACCTTGATATATTGATATTAATAACTAGATATGGGAAAGAGAAAGAGACAGAGAGAAGGAGAGAGAGAGAGAGAGAAATTGGGGTGTTTAAGAAAGAACATGAAATTTTGGTATTAGATCAGGTTTCAAAAATAGGCCAGCCACTTACTAGATGTTAGACTCTGGGCAAGTTAAGACTTTCTGGGTCTCATTTCCCAGTCTCTACTGTGGGAATAATAATACTGTTGCTGTAGAAATGTTGTGAGGATTAGACATACAATTGCAAAATGCCTATTATCTAGAAGTTATTTGAGATAGTAATAATCATCACCACATGCATCATAATTATATTAATCAGTTACTGCTGTCTAACAAATATTCACATAATCTTAGGACATGAAGTATTAACATTTTTTCCATCAGGCTTTTGTGTATTTATTGAGGGTCTTTACAAGTGATCTCAGCCAGCCCACTTATGCAATGAAGAGTCAGCTGATCTTGGCTGGGAAGTACTGCTTCCAGCTGTGAGACTAGCCAACTCAGATTGATTATGTGTGTCATGGACACTAGAGAGGGGAATGATGGCACTGATGTTTTATGTTTATTATTTTATTATATTGTATTTAGTATTCAGCTTCTATATGATCTCTTTTCTTCTGCTTTCTAATCATTTGATCATTCATTTTATTATTCTTTCAAGTTTTATTCCATTTTTTAAATGAAGTCCCAAAATTAAAAGAGGGGAATAATTTTATTGTGAGAATACCTTGTATGCTAAGGAAGATTTCATTCATAACTTGCCATAATCTGAAGTAGTATTCTAGTGATATAGAATACCACTAATGAAGTAGTATTCTAGTGATATTGTCATAAATTAATTACTAAAGTTTTGTGAATTAGTTTAGTGACATGTTTTAATTAACTTGCCCCATTTGTGGCATATTTCCCTGAAAGGTTTACAGTAAGTCCTTCATTTTCCCTTATCTCCATTACTTTTGTAAACCCTATTACCATTGAAGATACTCACTTTTGCAACTGCAGTGTTGGGTAACACAATTATTTTGGTGGTGGTTTGCAGTATTTGAAACAAATCCATATCTTTATTTAGCTTCTGTACTATATAATAAATTGAATTTATGGTCTAGATAATTTTTTGTAATGTTTTTGCTAACATAAGGTTATATTTAAGTGACTGTGATTGCAGAGTATAAAATAATTTGTACTCAAAACAAAGACATGTATAACTAGACTCTTGAAAGTGCTGTTGCTTCCTTAATCCTGATGTTTACTTAATTTTAACTTTATTAACTTTTTTACATTACTAGAAGCTTTCTTTAATTGTCCCTGAGCTTTTTGTGATACAAGTTAACTTTTTAAGCAATTGATTGCTTATAAGTAAGCATTCTAAAAATAAATTAGTAAAAATGTCCAAATTAGGGTCTAATTGTCTTATTGTTAAGATCCGTGTTGAGAATCCTTGATGATAATACATATTTACTATGTTCAAGCATCACACTAAATGTGGTCCATGGATTATCTCATTCAATTCCTATAACACACTTTGTTGTAGGTACACCAGTTGATTTGTAAGTAAACTTGGATTCAGGGAAGTTAAGTGATTTAGCTGGTTAGACAGCCAACAGGTAGCAGAGCTGGGACCTGAATGGAGGTAAACTAATTCCAGAATCTGAGATGAACTACAGATGCTGCCACTGTACGTAGCATGACCATAATAAAGGAAAACTTATTATATGAATTTATCCTTGGTAAGTAGCATCACATATGGCATATTTATTTTTAAAAGGAAAAAATACAACTAAATGTGAATTGCTTGTATGAGAAGTTGTTAGAGATATTATGCAAATACTATACTTAAAGATTAGGGGAAAACATTTTCTCATTAGTCATTCTAGTATGATAACTATAAAAACTGTTTTAATATTCAAATAGCTGAGCTTTATCACTTCAGTAGTCTCTACCATGAAGGTAATCAAGCCGTGGGTTTTGCACACATTAGCTTCACACAGTGCTTTCACTTGTAACAGTTTTCCTTCCTTTTAGATAACTCTAAGATGCAGTATGGGTACTATCACACCCTTCAGAAGCAGAAGCTCATGTACAGATTCAAAATGATCCTCTTCAGATGGTGATATAAAATGATGTAACTGGCCCTGGCTGGTGTGGCCCAGGGGATAGAGCGCTGGCCTGGAACCAAAAGGTTGATTCCCAGTCTAGGCCACATGCCTTGGTTGCTGGCCATGTCCCCAGTATGGGACACATGAGAGGCAACCACACACTGATATTTCTCTCCCTTTATTTCTCCCTCCCTTCCCCTCTCTCTAAAAATAAATAAATAAAACAAATATGTAACTGAATCCCAGGTATGACACATTTCTGAAGCTTTCTTATAATTCAAATAAGACACATAAAAATATGATAAAAAACAAACATGTAACTGAAATCCAGTATGACACATTTCTGAAGCTTTCTTCCTATTAAAATAAAACACATAAAAATATGATAAAAATGAATAAATTCAAGAAGGGGCCCACTAAAAAGGATTAACAGAAACTGACCAAATTTTCTTGGTAGACCAAGAGAAAGTTTGTTTTATATGGGTAGCAGCTACTGTTAATGAGGACTGAAAACCCTCATCTCTGGAATACTAGAATTCATGGATTATGTTCTTTTTTTGGAATGCAGTATAATTTCAAAGGATTCAAACTGCAGTGGAAGAAACATCTCTTTCTGGTAGACAATAATTGTTTTTTTTTTAGAGATTTGGTTATAAGGAACAAAAACCCTCATTATATTAAGTAATGGGGGATGAGGATGCAGTAGAAAGACTTACATTTACAGAACCAAGGACAACTAGGCTTCAAGAAGGTACCAACTGTTGAGTGAGTCTAGAATGTGAAAGTCCTACTTATTCAGGAAACTAAGCTTATGACTATATTACTTTACTACAACAGAGGGTACTCAGCTCCTGCAAGAGCCTCTCAGATTATGTGAATAGGTGAAGTTGACCAAGTGTTTATGAAGGATGATGCGTAGAGCTGCAGTAGCAATATTGTGACCAAGACGCAGAGACAAGGCAATTGCAGACAAATCAACCCAAAGCCCAGATCTAAGGTAACAACACTTTTAATTACCTTGTTTCCTTTTTTTCAGCTTTATGAAATATAACTGCTGTTAGTTGAGAGCTCTGTTACTGTCAAGTAGAAGCATTTTAATATTCTCTCAGAAAATCATTAATACTCAATAGTACAATAGCTATGATTATAAGAATATGTTAGGCAAGACAGATAGATATACATGGGCCTTGGAGATGGACTTAAGGCAAGAGTGCCACAAACAGTTGGATGAAATCTTCACTGCATAATTTTACGGAGCACAAATCACTTACTCCACAATGCATAATTCTATGTATCAATGCTGGCTTAATTCCTCATTTTCTCTTTCTATGACCACTCATGTTATCAGAAATTTACTTTTTATAACACATACGCTATTAGAAAAAAACTCCAATTCTATTCTCCTATAGTATTTGTGGTAGGGGAAAGTCACAGGGTCTATTGAAGAGATTTTCCCTTTGGGAGCAGCTCTTACTCAGCCATGAGGCAGGATGCATGTGTATTAGGTAGCATGATTTTCATGCCTCTAATTACATGAGGATTGTGGGTTGCAGATATCAGAATTAAAGTGCTATTACATCAGTCAAATGTGTGTGTGTATTTTTTAATCCATAAGAGAAAAGAAAAATTATATTCTGTTTGTTTTCCCATGCTGAAGAGGAATAGAAATGAGATTTGTGTTAGTGGGTACACATGGACCCTGCATCTCAGTAATATAATCTGGACAGAGGTTCTTATCTATTAAAAGGCTCAGGGAAATGGTAACCATGGTTGTTTACTTGGAGCTCAAGGGAATATTCTGGGTCAGGGCTGGTAATGGAGCACAAAAGGAGTGTGTGCATGTTACTCTCTAAGACTAGAAAGAAAGTTTGCCTCTGTCCGTCTCTTGGGTGTTGGCACAGAAACTGACTACCCTTCCTAGACAGGAGAGGAAGGAGCAAAGAGAAGGCATTGTATGCATGTTTTCCCAAGAAATGAATCTCAGCACTCCCAGAATTAATTCTGAGATAGTGTTCATGGTAATCTCTTTTTCTCACACAGCTGAGAAAGGAGAAGAAGAATATCCAGGTGCCGTATAATTGGTTATTACTTGGGAGTGGTTTATTTCAGAGTATGGACTGTGAAGCTAGATGATGTAGTTCAAATTCTGACACTACCAATACCAGCTGTGTGGCTTTGGGCTAGTAACATAATCTCTCTGGGAATTAGTTTTCTGCCTATAAAAATGACATATCTTGGTCTTAGTTCACTTAGGCATAAATTCAGAGGTAAGAATTCAAGTACAAGTAGTTTATTTGGGAAATGTTATTAATTAATTAATCTATTTATTTAATCATTCATTCACTCACTTATTTTCCTCACCCAAGAATAATATTACTGACTTTGGAGAGAGTTGAAGTGAGAGAAGGAGAGAGAGAGACAGAGACAGAGGCATGTGGGAGAGAAACATTTATTGGTTGCCTTCTGTATGTGTCCCAAAAAGGGATGGATCCTGCAACCTAAGTATGTGCCCTGACAGGACTTGAACCCACAACCTCTTGGTGTATAGGATGATGCTCCAACAAACTGAGCCACCAGACCAAGGCCCAAAAATGTCTTGTCTGCACATCATGACACTTCATTAGACTTTTCAGAGTTTAAATGAGTTCCCACATAGGAATGCTTTGAGTGCCTGGCACAACAGTACTTTGTGGATAAGAGCCTAAGTGTGGAATTGGGTTGGATTCAAGGTCTGAATCAACTAATTACCATTTTAGGGGTTAGCTTCTCAGCCTCTAACACAGGGGTGGACATTAACAAACTTTTTATGTAAAACACTAGATAGTAGTTCTTTTTTCATCTTTGTGAGCCCTATAGTTCCCACTACTCAATTTGCCTTTCTTGAGTGAAAGCATCCTTAAGCAAAATGTAAGTGAATGGGCATGGCTGTGTTCCCATAAATCTTTTTTTTTTTTTTTTTTTTTTGTCGTTCAAGTACATTTTTCTCCCGCCACAACTTTCTCCTGTACTACCCACTTCTACCTCCCACCCTCAATCATTTACTTACTAAAACAGGTAATGGGGCTGTATTTGATCTATGGGTCATTGCTTGGCCCATGAGCCAAAGTATCTTTTTCCATAGCTGTCTACTGTGAGATAAAGACAGTGTTTACTTAGATCACTGAAGACAGTAGAACCTAGACATTAAAAGCAGAGTCTTTGTCAGTTAGGTGGTTTTGGATCTCAGCTGGTACAATTTCTAAACCTCTGTTTTCTCATGCTTAATATGAGCATAAGACTTGCCTCATAGGGTTTTTGTGGGCATTAGATGAGTTAATCCATGTATTTGATTTAGCACAATATCTGGCACATAATCAGAATTCATAATGCTTTTACTACATTCACTTTGATTTCTACTACTCTGCTTTTTCTTTAGAAGAAACACTGGAATTCTTTTTGGGGAAAAAATAAGATATTTCTTGAGATTCTTGTTAAAATTTCGATCTGGTACAAATGTGTACTAGTTAAATTTTAATAACATATTAGAAATGCATGGATTTAGGTTAGTGGTTCTTAATTAACTAGGGGTGATTTTGTCCCCCAGGAGTCATTTGGCAATGTCTAGATATTTTTTTTGTTATCTTAAATAGGGGAGAGAGGGCTACTGGCACCTCATGGATAGAGGCAAGGATGTTGCTAAACATCCTACTGTACACAGGATAATTCTGTACAACAGGTTTATCTGGCCCACATTTCAGTGGTGCTGAGGTTGAGAAATGCTGCTTTAGGTTGGATATGTCACTTCTGAAGTTTTAGCCTCTAGCAGCCGGCACTGTATATGTTATAATATTTCAGATGATTTTTAAAATTGTCATTATGATTTGTCTGGTTCACAGTCTTCAAAAAGATGCATGGATATATTTTAACAAGATAAGTAGTTTTAGGTAAGAAATGTTATTTTTTTGAATAATACTATTATTTTGAAAAATATACATTTCCTAATTGACAAACCACACATTTTATTTTCTTCTAAAGTGATTTTAATTGTTTAAGAATCTTTTTAACAATATAAATGATTCTCTTTATGTTCCATATTTTTTTATCAATCTCTGACAGTTTGAGATGACAGAAGACAGCCTACCAATTCTTGCATCTTTGTTGTGATCTAAGTAAGAATTTCTCAATAAATTACTGAGGTATATGTCAATGAGAAGTACACAAGGATGTTATTTATACCTGCTTAACTCTCAGTATTAGGACAACATGATTTTTAGAATAGATAGAATAGACATTCCATTTCAAAATGCTTTCTGCTCTGAATTTTACTACAGTGAATGATTGTTACTAGCTCTTCACTGTCGAGAAACCACCATGACCTCCTTTTTCTCTTATTTTTAAGTGTTTATAGTCTTCTCTCAACTTGAGAGATAAAACTGCTAGATAATTTTTATGAAAAATACTTATATAGGTCTTCTCCATCAAAATATCCCTTCTCAATGACAGCCTGTTTGGTGCTCAACTTTCACCTAAATCTCTCCAGATTTTTATGACTACTCTGGGTCTTCCAAGATCCTCACAGTGTTATCACATCCTCCCCTAATCCATGTGGAACCTTTGGGTTTATTATAAAAAGGTATCCTTTACTTTGAAAAAATATATCCCTGTAAACCAGGACACAGAACTTTGACCAGGAGCTCTTGAGTTATGAACAACTTATACTATCTTACCAGGCAGTTCTGAAAACTATATTCTATCTAGGCTTGTAGCTGGCTTTTTATACTGTTAGGTAATCTCAATTTATTTTATTTATTCATTTATTGTTTGTTCATTCAGACAACAAACATTTATTAAGTTACTTCTATGTGCCTGGCACAACATTGAACAGGACATGGCCCATATCTGGTTCCCTTTTGAATCTTGCATCTAATTTAAAAGATGTTTTAGAAGGTAAATTCATAAATTTCACACAAGTACAAAATGAACACATCAAAAACTTTATTTAACTCATTAATTAATGAGTAAACCAAAAATACTTTACATTTGATTCTAAGAGAATTATTGGACTTACAAAGATTTATAATCTGTACTGGACAATGTTTATTTGCATTGTCACTAGCAAGAGTCATTTGCCTTGCTCTCTAAAGAAAATATTTATTTCACCAGCATCATCAACAATTTAATTTTTTCCCTCAAAGTTTCAAAATAGATTGGCAAAAGATAGTCAAAAGCGTATACACCATACAATCAGCTTATCCCTAGAGCACCCATTAGACATCATCTGTACTCTATGGCAGTCATTTTTGGTTAATTTGAATGTCTTTACAACTTCTTTAGCACCAGCATAGACAATTTTCAAATATAAGAACATTTCAGATAGTTACAAGTGCAATCACAGAGATAAAGCGGTGTACTCTGTAAGAGGGTGTGTGGTTGAGGGTGGGACCTCCTTAAATAGGAACACCAAAGAGAATCCCACTGCAAATTATTTAAATTGCTTATTTAAATTTTAACTTATGTGTTAAGGACCTTATTCCACAGACGAGAAGTGCCAAAATTTAAGGTATAAGTATAGGCTACTAGTAGAGTCCACTGATAATTTTCCAGGTAGGAATACAAACAAAATTAAGTTTAACTACTAGTCTATTCCATTTTTTAAATTTCTCCTTTCAAATTTTGGTGTCCATATTTTAATGTATGCATTTATTTTAATTTTATGTAATGGAATCTACTATTTCTGCTCTTCATTTTGTAAAATTTTATTTTTCAGTTATTTATGTGCTGTAGAATTACCAAAACAACAATTTAAGCTTTAAGCAAAGCAGAGCCATCAAAAATATGAGGGAAAGAAGAGGAAGGGTCAAGTCAAGGAACATGTACAAAGAACACATGGACAAAGACAACAGGGTTGGGGGAAAACTGAAAATGGAAGGTAAGGGTGGGTAGGGCAGGAGAGAGTAATGAAAGAAAAATGGGGACAACTAATTGAACAACAATAACAAAATATACCATATGATCCCACTTACAAATCGAACCTAATCAACAAAACAAACAAGCAAGCAAAATATAACCAGATACACTGAAATTAAGAACAAACTGACAGTAACCAAAGGGGAAGAGGAAGGGGGATAACAGGGGAAAGAAGGGAAATGGTCATCAAGGAACATGTATAAAGGACCCATGGACAAAACCAAAGGGGGTAAGAATTGAGGGTGTGAAGTGGGAATGGGTGGGGAGGGAGAAAGTGGTGATGGGAAAATGGAGACAACTGTACCTGAACAATAAAATAATAATAATAATAATAATAATAGTAATACAATTAAAAAATAAGAAAATCAGCTCAGTTCATTTGGTTGGAACATTGTCCCATACACCAAATGGTCATGGGTTTGATTTTGATTAGGGCATGTGCCTAGGTTATGGGTTTGATTCTGGTCATGGTGCATACCAGAGGCAACTGATCAGTGTTTCTCTCTCACATCAATTTTTCTCTTTTTCTTTCTCACTTCCTCTCTATCTAAAGTCAATAAACATACTTAAAAATTAAAAAAAGAAAATAAGTACTTTAAAAACAATAATTTTATATTTTAAAAAATATCAAAATAGCATCAGAACTATTGATATAGTTAATACTGATAATATTTTAAATCTTACCACTATAGATAAATTATATAGTTAATTTTGATTTAACCATCAGAACCTTGGTATTGGTAAATCAGAACGGTTTCTGGACTTCATTTATTTGAAGTTTTGACATTTTAATTTTGATTAGCTCTATGGTTAGGTAAATTATGGACCCTGGGCCAAATCTGGCTTTTTGCCTTTTTTGGAAATAAAATTTTATTGGAACATGGCTTTACTCATTTGTTTATATATTTTCCATGACTACCTTCACATTACAAGAGAAACTGACTGGTTGTGACAGATGCCATGTGACCTACAAAGTGAAAAATATTCATAGTACTATCTTGCTGTTTACAGGCAAAATTTTGTCAACTCCTTAGTTACATAATTGGTGGTGGTTTCTCTTTTCATTTATTCATTTGTTTATTCCTTTACTGAACACATATTTAATAAGTAGCTACTATGTATTAAACACTTTTCTAAGATCTAGGATTATAGAATAATGTAAGAGACAGTTTTATAATCCTCAAATTTTTAATCTGGTACTAAATATGTTTTCTTTTGTGATTTTTGAGATGATATATTAAAAAATGTGCTTAAATTTCTGGTAATGCATATTTGCCTCCCCGCTTAGGTCTGGGTTCTCAGAGAAGCAGGCTTTCAGGCAAAGATTTGGGTGCAAACATTTTATTGAGATGGTAAAGGAAATACCACCAAGAGTGATGGGAGGGAAGGGAAGACAATCAATATAAGATGCATTACTAAGCCACCTGCCATAGTGGATGACTGGAGCTTAATCTCACAGGGAAATTCTGGGAAATGTATAAAACTCATACCTCAGAAATGGCTCATCTACGGGGCAAGAGAATGGGGTTATTAATCATCAATTTTCAAAAGTCCTTAATTGAGGCCTGTGTGTGTGTGTATGTATATGAGTACTAAGAGAGGGAGTTTTAATTTCTTAGGATTTCTGGCTTGCCTTGTGTGGGATGTGCTTTGATATGTATTAACTCTGCTGTATCAAGGATTTTATGTCCTCCGTTTTCCTACCCTGAGGTGCAGCACCTCAAGGTCCTTTATCAGGCATCTCTACCCAGTTTCTTGAGGGACCTATTAGCCAATGCCTAGAACTGCTGCTGAATAATTTTCCTTCCTGAAGCAGAGTTATTACTTCTCCAGTCCAGCTTTACTGACACTTGACCTAGTTCCTGACTTATGTGGGAAAGTGGGGGCAGATGTTGACAAAGGAAAGCATAACTGTGTAAGTTCTTCTCCCAAGTGAATATTTCGCTTGGTCTTCAGGCAAGGAGAGGAGGTTATCTTCTAGCAATGGGATGGTGGTGACTTCTTCAGTTACAGAGGGTTGGCAGGAATGTGAGCATTCATGTGGCCAGAGTCCATTTACCCAGATGATCCATATCTCAGGGTTCCCTGGTTTCTTCACAAGTGCCCACCTGTAACAGAGTAGGCATGTTGAGCCTATGACATATACATTCCCTACCATTTTTCTTGCACATCAAGTCCTGGCCCTGAGTTTCAGCATGATCTTTGATCAGCCTGCAGAAGATAAGAGTTTCCTTAGATGATAGCAGAGAAACATTTTCTCTGTGCCTTGGCTTGGTGTTTAGTTCACTCGAGCCTGTCATCTTTTTAAAGCCCATTGGTAGTTATTTTCACAACTAGCCAATTCCATGGCCTTTGCAGTGGTCATTGCCACTGTACTTCTCAAGTACTAGAAATATTGCATAGGCTTGTGTGTCCTCTTCTAGCTTTGTCCTTCCCAATTCATTGCCAGTGAGAATTTTAGTATAATTATGATATCATAGCACACCACCCCACTTGCTACCAGCAATGGTGATTGTGTTGTCATTTTTCCATTTTCTAGCAGCAGAAACCAATTTCAAAGATTGTTAGGATGTCTAATGCATTCTGCTTTTCCCAGCACAGTCTCAGGTGGCAGCATGGAAAATTCCACAACCTAAAAAAGCCCTCAGTTCCAGGCACATGTGAAATGGTTTTCTCAGGGCTTCTTTAGTTTTAAAATTCAAAGTCTCGTGTTCTAAGTCTCATCCTCAATCCTGAGCAAGCCAGGTCACCCTGCTTCCATTGTATTACTACCCCACAGGTAGATGTCAAGATAGATCTAGGTTTATTTGAGAGGTACAGGAAACAATGTGATACAGTAAAGGAAAGGCAACCAATCAAAACATTATTTAGCCAGACACCATCATGAGCAACCAGATCTTAATCTCATGGGAAACCTGGAAGTAGGGCAAAACACGTGCACCGTTGACTTCCCAATTAGAAACAAGGGCACTGAACACTTTCCATACCAGCTCAACCCCTGAAAGTCCTTGGGAAATCGACTGCTGGAGGCACCTCCTTCCTGTTGACCATGGTCAGGTTTCCCTGACTGTTGTTCCAGAAATAAAAGTCTTTCAGCCCAGGGATGCAGAGATCAACAACTAAAATTGACTGGAAACCCTAAAAGACCTGGAAGGGACCAGCAGGACAATAAATTTGTTTCTTCTTACCCCTGGCAGCACTTGTATCCATTTATGACCCACATTAAGATGACTTTGTCACAGTAAGTGGGTGGCTGGGCACAACTTGCAATAAGAGGTGTAATGGTAAAAAGCTACAGTCCTAGAAGTTAGACTTGAGTTACAATTGAAGAACATGATTGCACTCCTCTGTCACACTTTAGACTCCTCTCACCCTTGGCCAGAAATTCCACTGGTATCAGTCATTCCCCCAGGGATGGTACAGGATACTTCCTGGTTCAGAGTAGATGTATTATCCACAAACCTGAATTGGAGGCCGGGGTAGAAATCTACAATTTGCAGATTTTCCATTGTGATAACTCAAATAGTTTCTAATGGATCCTTGCCAGAGAGATATTACAGTTAGCTATGTAATGAAGCCAAATACTATCACTGGGAAAAGCTCCTTTATTCATGCAAAGCCAGACTCCTTTCCTTAGTGCTATGAAAAGGGAAGCTATGGATTTTTCCTTCTGTTGTTGACCTTGTAAATCATTTTATTAGCTTGGTGAGACAACATACATGTTACTGCCACATTTAAGCATGGATTTTTGTTGAAGAAGAAATGGTAGAATAGAAACAATTTACTTGTATTCCATTTTTAAGTAGTAGAAGCAATTCTTTAGTTGTAATTTTATAACTTGGCTATTGCAGGGTGTGTTAGGCAGAATTATGGCACCCGAAGATGTTTCCATCCTAATCCCCAGAATCTATGAATATGTTATAGGACATGACAAAGGGGACTTCACAGATATGATGGAATCTCAGAGGTGATTAAATTATTCTGGATTACCTGGGTAGGTCGACATAATCACAAGTGTCCTTGTAAGTGAGAGGGGTGGCCCAGGCAGAGTCAGAGAGACGTGATAATGAAAGCAGTCGTCAATGTCATGTGATTGCTAGCTTTGAAGATAAAGGAAGGAGCCAAGCAGTGGGAGCAGCCTCCAGAAGCTGGAGAAGGAAAAGAATGAATTTTCCCCTAGGACCTTTAGAAGGAATTTAGCCCTGCTAACACCGTGGTTTTAGACTCATAAAACTCATTACAGACATCTGACCTCCAGAACTGAAGGTAATACATTTACTTTGTTCTAAACCACTTAATTCTCTGGTGGTTTGCTACAACTGCAATAAGAAAGTAGTGTACAGGTTATCACAGATTAGAATCATTTTTGTGTTTCTGGTGGAAGTATGGTATGTATGCTAAAAACCTAGTGACTAAATTCAAATTCTACAGCTCATCTGCAAATGGGAATCATAATGGTTTCTTATTTTGTTGTTCTGAACATTGAACAATATAATCTATATGCCATATGATCTCACCTTTAACAGGAACCTAATCAACAAAACAAACAAACAAGCAAAATATAACCAAATACACTGAAATAGACTAAATACACTAAATAAAAATATACCAAATACACTAAAATAAAATTTAAAAAATATATTTTAAGGTATTTAACAATGTTCCTGGCATATAATAAGAGCTCAAATACACTGACTATTACCTTGGCCAGTGTGGCTCATTGTACTATACACCAAAAGGTTGGGGGTTCTATCCCCAGTCAGGGCACATACCTAGGTTGGAGGTTTGATCCCAAGTCAGGGTATGTATGGGAGGCAACAAACTGATATTTCTTTCCCACATCATTGTTTCACTCTCTCTCTTCCTTTCTCTCTGAAATCAGGAAACATTAAAAAATACAAAAAATGACTATTATTGTCATAATATAACAATAATGGTCTTTATGCTTATGATGATCACACAGTTTACAAAATGTTCTCATGTATCTTAATTTAAACTTAAATCAATTCTTTGAGATTGCTTCCCTATTTTTTAGGTAGATGCATAGAGTTTTGGAGGAGATAGTGGATATTGACAAGGTCTCTGAGTCATTTACAGGTGCACCTAAGATTGCTTCTAACCCAGTGCTCTTTTTAGCTCCTGAATTCATATTGAGAATATTAAAAATGCTCTTAAATTCCAGAGGTAAAGGAAAAACAAATATGTTTAAACAATGCCACGTGCAGAGTTCCCACATTCAGTAATGTCTCAGAACACAATTGGCTTCTGTTTGTTGAACAGAGGTATGTATTGATATCTAAGTTTTGGACTTTTGGAAACTTTACAGTTTAATTATATATATATATATATATGTATATGTATATATTAAACACATATTCTATCTACATAATATTCTCTAGGGCTGCTCTATTTTTTTAGTTTAGTCACTGACTCCCTAGAAAGACGAACTCTGATGGCATGAAAATGTAATTAATTGAGAAATTTCAAGATCAGGAGCCTCCCAGTGATTATTGAAGATATGACCAAACTGTGGAGATGTTTGCCATTATATATAAAGTCCCACATGCTAAGTTAGTAATTAAGTAATTGTTCTATCACTTTCAGGATGTGAGTGATATCCAAGTGTCTCCTTCCCTACAACCTTATATTTCCTATAGGAACAGAAAAATTATTGGAGAACATTCATGCTAATGGTTTCAATAAGAAAACAATGTTATAAGAGGAATATTGAACTAGATGATATAAAACTGGTACTAATAGCTAATGCTTACTGCTTCCAAGTTGCCAGGCATTGCTGTAACTTCATTATGTATATAAATAATTTTACTTCCCACAACAACTCTGTGAGGTGGCAACATTTGTCTGATTTTAGATGTAGAAACTGAGGCAGAGAGGCTAAATAACCTGCTCAAGATCACAAAGTTAATAAGTGGAAGAAGTGGGATTTGAACTCAAGTGCCCTGGCCCCAGAGCCTATATTCCAGCACTGATAAGTTACTTGGGAAAGTAAAGATTTCTGAGAAGGCAAAACAAAGAATAGGTGAGTTCTGAGAGCAAGAAGAGAGAGTGCTGGGTAGAGATTACAGGCTCAGGTAAGGTTCCATCACAGGGACCTTGATCACTCTGGTCAGCAAGGGACACTCAGTAATATTTGTTTGTGCAGTGACAGAAGGGCCCTGGAATAGAGAGAAGCATCCTGAGAGAAGAGGCCCCATGGATAATCTTGACCTATTCCCCAATTTAGCCAAGGACCAGTACAATATAAATTAATTAAAGATTCAGAGGAAATAAGGTCTTTGTAAAAGTATGCTTGTATAATTTACTGGCTCCATTGTGAATCATTAACCTAAATGCCATGGTGGAGTGAGCGTAATGGTTTTTATTTAGAAGAGCACCTGAGCCTAAATTGGTGGGTACAAATAAGTCTATTTTTGTGAGGCAACAGGTTCCATGTTCTTGGCTTCCTCACCTGGAGCCTAAAAATCAGCTATTGATGTTCCCTTCAGGAGACAGAAGTGAGAACTTGCTCTGAATGCTCAACAGGACTTGTTCCTTAGAATAAGGGCTTGCCCAACCAAAACTGAGGAGGCAGAAACGTTTATCTGTGTTGTCTCCATATTGTCATTTAACCCACAGGCTCTCCTGCTTCACAAGTCCACAACTGCACCAATGCCTGTATGTGCACATGTGCACATGTCTATATATGTATAATAGCCCAAATTACCTCTTCCTCCCTTCATCATGGCTCTCATACAAGGTCATTGGACTGCATATTGGCAGACACTGGAGTACAGATGACAAAAGCAACCTCACATTGATTCCTCCAGGAAGGGTATTTTTATATCAAAAGATGTTTTTGAGGCAATGACACTATACTATGAGAACTAAAGCTAGAATGATGGAATTTCAAGCAGAGAAGCAGGTGGAGGGTAGGGGAATATTTAGTGGGGGAATATTCTGGAAATAGTGGGCCCTTCAGGAGAAACCTGTACATTGTATTTTTATAGTGAACTCTCTTTTTTGGTAGTGAATAACATTCCCCTGGTCCCTGTGAATCTGGATAAGCTGGCATTGACTGCCAATGCTCCTGGGTCAGTTCTCAACTGAGCCCTGAGTATTGGTCATGGGTATCAGGTACATGTGCCTCAGAGGAAAGGTAAAAGAGTTGGAGGCATGGGCTTGAGACAGGCTGTATAATTTTATTGAGCAATATTTCTTCTTTAAACAGGCTCATGGATAATTCAATTAGCTGGCCTTTGATTGCTCCTCTTACAGAGTAGTCTCTATATTAATGAACACATGGATCCTTCAAGTCCCACTGTCATAAACTATCTAGTCAGGATGAGATAATTGAACTTGATCCCGTAGTACTGTTTGACAAAGTTTCAGATTTGTACTGACTATATATTCCTCAGTATTGTGTGTGCACTCTCTCTTTGTTTCTGTCTTTCTGGGCTTTTTTTTTAACTTTGTTTGGAGATGGAGCTAACAGTTATAGAAAGAAAATATCTGCCTAAGCTGAGTGAAAAGTAGTTAGTGAAGAGACAGTGAAACTTCCCAGTGGGATGCTCTGTGACAGGCATGTGAGAGCCTGTCATTCTCATTAATGCCGTGTGCACATGCATATGTCCACTAGCAGAATTTGAGGGCATTTGTCAAGTTTTGACTGAGTTAGATTTTGCATGTTGATTATGAAAATAACATATGTACATTTAAATAATATGGGGCTTGATAAATTTCTGTTCACAGGGACTTTCCTTCCTAAGACTTCTGTGTTCAGTTCAGTTTGTGTACTTCAAGGAGAATGGGAATAGTATGAAAAGTCCTGAGAAAGGAGACTGAATAAATTCAACGCGAGGGTGGTTTCTCTACAAGAACATGTTGAAAAGGCACAGTGGGAATCAGCTCAGGGATCCCAGGTATGAGTAGGAATGGTAAGTTAGAAAGGTGCCAGGCATGATAAGTGTTCAATTGTTTATCAAGTCCCTGAAAACTGAGGGTTTTGTTTGAAGGTTGAAAGTGGTAATTTAAGACTAGTGTAACCAATGTACTTTGCACAGGTCATAATCACTATTGATGTTGTGTAGCCACTTGAGCAAGAAGTAGGTTCCAAGACCAGATACATAAGTGAGGAGTAAAACTGTAGTTGATAGTTGATCACAAAAGGTGCATTAAGGACATTTAGGAAACATCCATATTTTTGAGGATGAGATCATGTTTCTCCATGAAAAACCCTTCAGGAAGGAGAGGAAGTGAAACCACTGGCATAGCAGAGTTTTTCTCTTTTTCCCTGTGTGTTCTCTGGATATATTAAATTTATTCCTCATAAAATGTATTTTTCTCCTTTACTGGCAAATATAGAAATTATACCTCAAGAATATAGTCTCCATTCTCAAATTCATGGTAGAGTTCCAATGTGTCCAGCAAACATATGAGCATGAGAAAGTGGTATTTTGAAATCTGTCAATTTATCTTTTGCTATGACATTTCTAACAGTTAACATCTCTTAGTTGACTATCTCTTATGTGTAGACTAGGTAGTCTCAAACCAAGGTGCTTTTGAGGGGGTGGGCAGGCAAGTGAATGGACTATGAGATGGATCATGATATATAATAGGGAATGGTGAGGACTGTAGCAAACCAGAGGTGATATTCCTTTGTTCAGAGATACTGCTGCTGTTCAGTTTTAGCCAATAGTTGTCATGTGAAGCTTCAGGTCAACTGTTGTGATTCTGCATAAATATCTTCAAGAGATGCAGGAATATGGTTAAAGAAGCAAAAATTTTTACCATTTAAAATAGCATAGAAACCCCAAAGCACTACAGCATGACATCTGGAGAATGATCTGTCAGGGGGTAAATTAACACCAAATAAATAAACAGAAATAACAAAGCACCAACAAAACAAATAAAAAAAAAACCAGGTTCTTGACCAAACCATTTGAAATAAAATCAATAAGTAATTCATGTGTTTTTATATGTGCATAATTCCCTTGTGTTTGTCCACTGAAAAGGCTAAACTATAAGCCAGAACATGTGCTTTCTGCCAGCTGCACTGGGGATGCAGAGGAAATGTTTCAGTTTGGAGTAAGAAAGGAGGACTAACAGAGGAAAGAATACTGGAATAATGATTTGAAATATGAATGTGACCTGGTTAAGAGCAAAAGATAGTGAAGAAGCAGCCCTAATGAGTTTAATAAAGGGAAGAAAAGATGCATGTTATGAAAAGCTTCCTTTTCTGGGACAATGGTAAATCACTGATTTTAGCAAAAAGCTCGTGAAAACAATTAGTTGAAAGCACTTGTTGAGAATCTTCCCCTTCTTGTGCTAATAGTAGGTATGTCATCCTAGAGCATATTTTAAATATTATGGCTACTGGTAATAGGAAACCATTGAAGCTATAACCAGCTTGGCTTGCACTATAACTACAAATGTTAAAAATATTCATTCACTTGGATAAGAAGTATAAGATGAAAATAATTTTTCATGTTAAGTAGATTTTTCAAAAGTTATATTTAATAATTTTAGCATAAAATTTTAAATTAAGAAAGCAATAATTAAAAAATAACCAGAGGGGAAGTGGGAGGGGATAATGGGGGGAGGGGAGGGGTATCAGGAACATCTATAAAGGGCACATGGACAAAGCCAAATGGAGTTAGGATCAAGGGTGGGGAGTAGGGATGGCTAGAGTTGGGGGGAGTGGTGGGGAGGAAGTGGATACAACTGTACTTGAACAACAACAAAACTATGTGAAAAAATGCATATAACATAAAAAATATTTTTAGAGGTTTAGAAAATAATGTCCTTCAGATCAGTAGTTGAGCTATAAGGGGATTCAGCAGGTATGTGAACTTAGCCAAAAGCATAATTACACTCTTATTTTCATTATCCTCTAACAAAGGTGTAGCATTTTCTTCAATTATGAAATAGTTAACCCATGGAAACATTAGCAGTAGCTCTCTGACTTTGTCATCATTAGAAATTTCAGGTGTTTTGTACCACTGAAATGCTTGAAATGGGCATGTTACTATAGATACTTCAAAATCATAGTATGTAGCAGCTTGCTGTTGGATCACATTCTTCAATGCATTAATAAAGAAGCACATATACTTCTTCTTCCCTGTACCTTTTCTCCCCTATTCCTCCCTTCTCCCACCCCACTGAAATCCCTCCATGTGATGTCCATTTCTCTGATTCTGTTCTTGTTCTGGTTGTTTGCTTAGTTTTTGTTTTCATTGTTTTTCTTTTCTTTTAGGTTCATTTATTGATAGTTGTAAGTTTGTTGTCATTTTACTATTCATATTTTTTATCTTCTTTTTCTTAGACAAGTCCCTTTAACATTCCATATAATAATGGCTTGGGGATGATGAACTCCTTTAATTTGACCTTATCTGGGAAGCAGTTTATCTGCCCTTCCATTTTAAATGAAAGCTTTGCTGGGTAGAGTAATCTTGGATGTAGGTCCTTGCCTTTCATGACTTCAAATACTTCTTTCCAGTCCCTTCTTTCCTGTAAGATTTCTTTTGAGAAGTTCAGCTGATAGCCTAATGGGCACCCCTTTGTAGGTAACTGTCTCCTTTCCTCTTTTTCTTTTAGGATTTTCTCTTTATCTTTAATCTTGGGTAACTTAATGATGCCTTGGTTCCTCTTTGGGTCCAAATTCTTTGGGACTCTCTGAGCTTCCTGACTTTCTGGAAGTCTATTTCCTTCACCAGATTGGGAAAGCATAATTAGTAGGCATAAAATAGATGGAGAAAGATAAAAATGGTATGGGAAACAGAGGACTCATAGAACTTATATGTACAACCCATGGACATGAACTAAGTTGGGGATGTTGGAGAGTTGAGGGGTCAGGGGCAAGGAGTGATAAAAGAGGAAGAATTTGGAAAACTGTAATAGCACAATCTATGAAAATACTTAAAAAATAAAGAAAGGAAAGAAGGAAGGAAGGAAAGAAGGAAGAAAGGAAGGGAGGGTGGGAGGGAAGAAGAGAAATAAAATGGATGTATCTCATCGTTGTAATATAAATATATTTGAAACTTCATTTGAGTGAGTAGCAGTATACTAAAATATAGTCAATTTGTGCTTAGAACATTTTTGGTAGGGCCACCAATAAAAAAGAAACATCTTCAGCAAAAAAAAAAAAAGAAGAAGAAGCAGCCCATATATTTTAAAAAGAATTTTCACTACAATTAGTTCCATTTGTAATCCCATATTTTATTTTGAGGTTTAAAAACTTTACTTTGAATGAAGGTCTTCTGGCTTCAGCAAGCCTTTCAAGCAGTCTGTGACATGAGAAAGGTTAAGCCCGGCTCTGAACCAGTGTGGAAGCACATAAAATGCTTATGCAGCCTGGAGGTGCTAGGGCAGCTTTTCTTTCCTACCTGGGACAAGGACAACCTTTCCAAGCTCAAGTTCCATCACTTACAGGAGTTCAGGAGTAGTTAAGACCACTCATCACTCTGAAACATAATAAAACTAAAAAGAAAAATGAAATTTAATATATAAAAACAGAATAAGGGACATTGCTATGTGGTTTTATCTGTAGAAAACTGAAGTGGAGAGATAAAGACATGTTGAAGTGGGACCTAAATCATGGTCAGACTGGGTCACAGAAAAGTCATCTCTGAACACATTTTCTCCAAAAAGAAACAAGGTGTCCATTCTGGAGAGTTTGCTGGGGGCAGGGAGAACTCTTTTAGTTCTTTTAGAAAAAGTATCTTCTGAAGCACTTTTTCATTTGAGTGGTGATTAAAGGACAGAGTTTCCATCTGCCAGGGAAATGTACTGACTGTGACCAAATTAGCTTTGAATTTGCTATTATTTAAATGCAGTTTCTTGTATTTATTAAAATAAAGTGACTATCATATTAAAATTGAAAAGGAGCAGTTGCACATGCAAATTATTTCTAAAGTTCAACTGCTGCTAAATGAGATGCAGTGTTCCTAAACTTAGAAATGCTTAACATAAATTATGACCTAATTAACATTTGCATGGCAATCCAGACTTCCTACAGCTTATTCTGCTAATTAACACATGACAAATGAGCACTCATTAATATTTTATTGCAGCATAAATTGCCCAAGAAAGCTTAAGTCCTTGAAAAATATCTTGTGTTTTTTGTTTTTCATTTTCTGCCTAAGAAGTATCATATTGTGTCTTATGCCATTACATAATTTAGATGAAAAAGCTATTTTGCATTGTGAATTTAATGAGAGACAAAGGTGCAAGCTATAGACGTGTCTTTCTTCCTCATTAAATAATGCCCCCTAACTCTTTCTGAAGAATACCTGCATTTTTTAATGCAGGTATGGACATTTGATATGTCCATCTTAACTTATCACTTGTCACAGTGAGAGTACATTATACATATATAGTGTTGTTTCCCAAACCTGTGGGATCCTAAGTAAATCCCGATCCATCAAGAACAAAAACTTGTAAAATGCTATGGCTTTTGTACTCTGCAAATGACTTCCTGCAGGTCATATACTTAATTAGTTTGTGTTGTCCTTTATCCAAATTATAACAGTCCTCAAATTAGGGAGGCCAGCATGCTTCTACCTCCACCAGGGACAGCAAGCACCTATCCATGTCCATTCTAACTTTGTCATTGGGTTGCAGTTTTCAGTTTTGATTTGCTTTCCTGGCACATTGTAGAATTTTTGTTTTAGTTTGTTTTATTTAGGACTTTCCTAGGATGATTGCAAAGTGGTTTCTTACATGACCATATAAATCTGAAAGTGTGATCTTTGAGTTCTGGAAAATTTTCTAAACTAGAATAAGAGCAATTGGCTATGATTTGCAACATAGTGGGTGTTTTGCAAGCACAATACAAGTACAACACAAGCACAACTAATGAGTGATTGAGAGGGTTCCTAGTATTTTGCTCTCAAAGATACTATTGAGGAAATTGAGCAACCTCTCCTGCCTAAGTGTTTGAATCTCACTCACTGTCTCCCAAACTACTACTTTTGAGAGTGTTTTCACCCACACTTCTTACACAAGTTATGTGGGATGTTTTTCTACACACCAACCCAAATGCAAAATTTCTGGGAACCACCTGGGTGTCCCACAATTCAATTCAATTCTGACACTAACTACCTGGAGTTAGTACAGACCCTACAAGTTGCGGGCCCAGCCCCACAAAACTGCCACCTATTTCATGTACCAGTCACAAGTCCCAGGCCTTCTATACTTCTGACTGACTGGCTGATTGTATAAATCATGGGTTCCCATAACCCCATACTTGGGCCCCACAATTTGCTGGAATTATTCACAAAACTCAGGGAAAGTTTTACTTATGAGTAGCAGTTTATTATAAAGGATATGATAAAGGACACAAATGAGCAGCCAGAAGAAGAGGTAATTAGGTGAAATCCAGAAGAGTCCCACACAGGAGCTTACTTATATCTCCATGGAAGTTGAGTGCCTCACTCTCCTGATAGACTGATGCATCCAGCATCCTTAAAGACCCTTGAACCCCATTGTTTAGGGATTTTTATGGAAGTTTATTTTGTAAGAATGGTTGATTAAATCATTGGTTATTGGTGATTGAATTCAACCTTCAGATCCTCTCCACTCTTTGGGACAGGGGATTGGGGCTGAAAGTTTCAACCCTTTAATCATGCCTTGGTCTTTCTGATGTCCACCAGACCTGAATGTATCTAGGGCCCTAAGCCACCAGTTATCTCAATAGCATACAAAAAGATACTCATCACTTTGGATATTCCAAAGGTTTTAGGAGCTCTTGTGCCAGGAACCAGTGCTGAAGACCAAATATATATTTTTATTGTATGACAGTATCACAAATATCAACTCCTTTCTACTTAGACCTCACAAAAGAGCCAACACTAATATCTTTTATTTGAGATTTTGTGTTTCCATCAATGCAACCTAAGGGTTTGCTAATTCTTTACATTGCATTTTAAAATTTATGGCCAACTTAATAACTTATTTTTCTCTCCAGTTTACATCTTGAATTTATGGGCAACTTTAGTTTTTAAATATCTATTAAAGAGGATTCTCTGAGACATTTTTGGGGTCTCATTCTTGTGCAGCTGAATTTGGAAACTAAAATGTGTGATTGATAGGTATTAGAAACACTGAGGTTTCACACATTGGCTGGCATATAGTAGGCATTTCAATTATTTGTGGATAGAATGATTTTACAAAATTGTGTTTATTGTTTTGTTATTGCAAGTTTGAGTTTTGCATCAATGTTAATTGTAAATTGCTAAGTATTATGACCATATAGCAATAGACTTCCCCACTTCTTCCCTCCCTTCCTTCCTTCCTACCTTCCTCCTTCCCTTATTCAACACTTATTGATTGCCTGTTCTTTGTTAGATATTATGGCACAAAGTTAAGACCCTGCCCTTGCTGCCAAATAACTGGCAGACAGATTCATAAGCAATTACAGTGTAATCAGGAATGTAATTCTTCTAATAAAAGAATTATGAAATACTTAAACAAAAGTGTAAATATAGGCATGATGGCTACCATCATATTTATTTTTGCTTCCTTTGATATTTGCCATTCTTGCAACTCTTTAAGTGGCAGCAATGTCTTCAATGCCCAGGAGAAAGAACTCATCATAGATCACCTGGTTCAGGGCAATGGTGATGGAGGTTAAGAACTAATCACACTGAGCAAACACTCTGACTTAATAGCTACAAATCAACTATTAGATAACATAGAAGTAGAGTAACTGGCTTCAATAAGTGATGCATATAAAGTAAAAAATACAACATGAAGCAAGATGTTGAGGTTGTGAAATACTATGCTCAATATATTCTGTCCATCAAGGATTTTAAGGGTTAACATCATTGTAGATCATCTCTTCTAGAATCAGACACCTTTCTAGCTCAGAGAGATTACTCTTGTTTTTATTAGCTATTTCTGCTATTCTGAGGCCTGAGACATCATAGTATGACAATGCTAATGACTGTAAGTATTTAAATTTTTAATCTCTCCAATTCCTGTCCTTCAGGTCATGTTATTTAACTAGGCACCACTATTCACAGTATTAGAACTGCTAAAATAAAAACCTATTTGTGTCTTCTCTTTCTCTGTGGTTTACCTAAAACAAACCCCCAAAAACATGGAACTGAAAACCACAAACTTCTTATTTCCTCCAAAATTATTCTTTGTCTGATCAAGAAAAATTTTATGTGTTATGGTTTAAGTAACATGACCTCCTGTCTGCCTTTTTTCACCTTATTCTTTGCTCAAAAACTAGTATAGAACATCATAATAATAATAGCTGACATTTTGAGCATTTACTATGTGAGAAACCATGGGCTAAGTGCCTTACATGCTTGTGTAATTCCCCTGTTGTTGATCATAAAAATGTACTATGTATGTTGTCCGTAATGCAGATTCTGAGGATTTGCCTTTAGAGATTTCAAATCAGGTCTGAAGTGAAGTGCAGGACTATGCATTTTTGGATAGTTTTAAGAAAGGGGATATCTTGAGCTCTACAGTTTTTAACACACATGCTGGATTATTTTTATGAAAGACAGGCTAGGACTGCCCTTTGAAAAATAATAGTGTATATGTATCATGGTTGCTAAATTGCTGGGATGGAAACAAGAGCTTTGATCTGCCACTAACTATGTCTTTCCAGTGGACTGGGGGTGGGTGTGATACTGGCAAATCAGAGGGGGCTTATTGGGGGAGGTGTGGTATAGTGGTTAAGAACAGAACTCTGGAGCGAGGCAACCTCAGTTTCCATTTCAGCTCTGCCACTTGCTAATTGTGTGACCTTAAGTCACTTAACCATTCTGTGTCTAAGGTTCCCTACATGTAAAATGGGGATAGAAATAGAACTTGACTTATATGGTCATTAGAAGAATTAAATGGGTTAATATCTGTAATTTGCTTAGAACACTGCTTGGCCCATTGTAAGTACTATTAAAGTATTTCTTCTCTTTATATTTTTATTATTCAAAGGTGTATCCTTGAGCAAAAGTTTAAAGGATGAAGAGTCCACCAAGTAAATTGCCAGGTGTGGTAATAGCAGGAGGCATGCCAACAGAGCAGACACACATAGAAGCAGAGATAACAAACAGCCATATGTTGTAAGAGCAGATAGTTTGGGATGTGAGGCTAGAGAAACAAACAGGGGTCAAGTCCTAAAAGCCTTGGGTTTATAATGTGGATTTTGAAGTGATGGAGAACTTTCACAGGAATGTCCAAGAGCATTTTTTTAATTAAAAAAATTTTATTGTTTTTCAAGTACAGTTGTCTCCATTTTTCCTTCACGACACCCCCCACCCCACCCATCCCCACTTCCCTGCCTCAATCCTCCCCACTACTTTGGCTTTGTTCTTGTGCCCTTTATACATGTTCCTTAATGACCTTTCCCCCCTCACTGTTTTTGATGTCACTCTGGTTGATCTGTGGGTTTGAGCAAAACAGGATGAAAGGCAGGGTGACTAGATAAGATAAACAGAAGGGATCAGAGTGACAGGTAGTGAAGAAATGAACATGGACCCTAGTGAAAGGTTGTTGAGAGGATATTGAAGAAATGATGGAGGATAAAATAAGCATGTTTTAATTTTATGAGGACAGGTTAAGAAGAAGAAAGGGGCAAAAGTTAGGTTTCAGTTTTGAGAATAGGGTGAATGACAATACCACTAAATGAGATAAAGCAAAAGGGAGTGTTTACAGATTCACTGAGTTCAGTTTAGGACTGTGGAGTTTTGGGAGTTAGGACTGTGGACACCCATGGGATGTCCACACAGAGATGTTTATAGGAAGTTGGACATTATGGGTCTCAAGTATGGGTCACTGGTTTGGTTTGAAGCTTGGACCACATAACCTAATATACATGAAAGCTCTGGTAAACTAAACAGAACACTACAAACATAAGACATTCAGAGTGATGTTAACCTATTCTTGCAATTTTCAGCAATAATTAGTTTATGTTAAAATATGCAAAGGACTTCAGTGAAATTCTTCTAAAAAGGAACAATATACTCTTTGACAAAGTAGACTCACAGAAGGTAGATCAAGGGTCAAAAATACTGATATTAGAAAAATATATGAGGAGGGACCCCTCAAAACTAGAATTATCTTCTTGAGGGCAGATACAGGCTTTTCCCACTAGGTGAGTATTCTAAGAACCCATCTGTACCAGTGTACCAGCTGGTATTATTTGAGAGGCTGCATTCAGGTTAAGTGAAGTTTCGCTGAAGCCTCTTTCAATGTGTTTGCCCATATCATGATGGGTGGTTTACTAGTGCACCTGCCTACACTGTGCTGAGTGTTCAGACATTTTTGACCACAAAACAGCATGACCTTGGTGCCCCACCCTGCCTATTTACCCGATCTTGACTGAATAAAGCTTTTTGTTTGTTTCCCCAGAGGAAAAAAGTTCCTCTGGGAAATGTTTTGCAATGTGTAAGAGATGAAACAAAAAACAGCAGAAGTACTAAAAGGCATCAAAATCAACACATTTAAAAACTGTTTTGAGCAGTGGGAATATCATCTTGATAGGTGTGTTTTATCAAATGGAGAGTACTTTGAAGGTGACTGAAGTTTAAACATGTAAGAATAAATACACAATATTTTATAAATAAATTCCACTATTTGGGGGTCACCTTACAGAACAGAATGGACCTGTGGGTGGGGACCAAATACTATTGTTGAATGGACCGCCCCTTCTCCTGGGGTCCCCCTGTGCTAGGTTTGCCTTCCCTGCCTCCAGCAGGGAATTATAGCTCTCAATGCCAGAGATTGGTGAAAAGGAAAGGAATTATTTATTCAAAAGTTATACAAACAAGAGTAGTGACTTAATATCTTCACTGAGATCCCAAAGTCCCTTATATTACCCACAAATGTACACAGTCCTTCCTTCCCCCTCTGCCCAGTCCAGGGTACTATATCTCAGGAAAAGAAATAGAAGTCCATGGTTCAGGTAGCCCCTCAGTTCCCAGCAACCTAAGCTCAGCTAGCTGGCCTCCATCGGTTCCCAGCACCATCATCTGTGTCACCACTGGGTCTCCAGTTAATCCAAAACCACATGGCACCTTCTCATTGCCCACAAGCAAGAAAGAGTCCCTTTGCCCCTTTTCTTCCCAGCAAGGTCTTCCCTGCTTCCTAAGCCATGTTGCAAAATGGAGCACCCCAAAGCCACATGGTCCCAACCTCGTATGACTGCCATGCCTGGGTTTAAATACCAGTGCCAATCTTCCTCTGCAGCCCCCATTTCTGACTTGTCCTACAGTCAGCTACACCTGCAGCATTCCCGTATTTTTTCAGCTTTTCTGGGCTGCGATAGTAAGTCTGGGCAGCCATGGCTCCATGGCATGGAGCCAGTCATCTCCATGTTCTTATGCAGGTGCTGTAACCAGGAGTAGTTGCCTCCCACCCATCTCCCTGGCTCAAAGCAACACCACATCTATTTAACATATCCATGAAACCAGTTAAAAGTTATAGATTTGTCAAATGACCATGCCTGAGGTTAGCTGCTCCATGTGCCCCATCCCCTAGTTCACACTTGTGGGGGGGTGAGGACATCCTATATACATATTTTTAAATATTTTCTGGACACCCTGAGTTCTGGACCCCATTACAAATCCCTATTTGGGGGCCCCCTGGCTACATCCTGTATTGGTCTCTCATAGAAAAGTATAAATCTGACTGCTTCTTCTACATACACTATTGGATTGGGACTGGCCACAGTTGAATCCTACTTTATATGGATTGCATAGTTATTGCCTTCCCTTAATTGATAGTAAGGGTAAAATTAGCTGCCTTTTGGCCTCCTAATGAAGTCTAGGACCACTGTGACCCTGACTCTCACTCCTGGGCTAGTAGAGTATTAGCTATCCTCAGTGAGTTTTCTTCCTCTCTGTTCTTATTCCATCATCTGATTAGAAACCAACTTGTAGTTTGTGATACAAATATTAAAAACCTAACTAGGATGTTACATTCAACTCTACAAATAAAAGATTGCTTCAGTAGAACCATTTTTAGTCTCAAGGACTTTAACAAGGGGATTGTCAAAAATAAATGCTATTTTATTACACATTGTGAAGAAGCAGCAATTAAGATATCGTCTAAGTTAACTTTCAAGTATCTGAAGTGGATAGAAAAGTAAAGCTGATGTCAACATTACTGCTGATGGACCAAGAACTCATCTTTCATATAAAAAACACTCTCATTCACATAAGAAAAACCCTGATCAACAGAATTAAATGAGAATTATTGCAATGTTGTGATATAAATCTACCTATCTATATACATCTATCTATATCTATATTTTATTAATCATCTACTGTCATTTAAAGCATTCTTGCTGAAAGAAGAATGGAAAAACTAGGATTGGAGCCCAAGTGTTTGATTCTTGGTCTAGTTATTTTTGGGGGTCAAAATTTGATAAAAGAGATCAAAGCTCTACAAAAATCTATAAGCAATAAGTTGTCTTTGCATTATTCCCATTCCCTAATTAACTTATTCATTATTTTTATTCCTGAAGCAATTTTCATGAACCTCAAATATGGGAAGTACATTGATATAGTCATTATAGGCTTGAATTTTGCTGTCTGATAGACATGGATTCCAACTTTAAAGCATGACATTGTGTAGCTCAAAGTCTTGTTTCCACATCTGTAAATGGGCACCATGGTTAGTCTCTAAATTATTTTTTTTTGAGGACTGAAAGATAAAATTTAAGTGAAGAAAAGAAGTTCAAAAGTTACTTTATGCTGTGGATTACGATGACAATGGTGATTTCCTTTGTATAGTGTGTTACAATAATTTGGTTATGTATGCCTGTCTCAAACAGTAAATGAATTGTGTTCATGTTGTATCTGCAGAGAGTGATACAGTTTTTGCGGTCTTGGAGGCATCTAATAAATGTAGAACTAAGTTGATAAAATTGGGCTTAAGAGCCATCAAGACGTGAAGAACTTCTGATCCCCTCTCTGTGCCCCTTCATTTCAACTTTTAGGTCTCTTTTTCCTGATTGTTATAGGAATGTCTGATTCTTGTTTTAAAACAGCATTCTTGCTTTATATCTTTACTTATTCTAAAGTCATAAGATAAGCCAACTGCATAAAAAAGCAGTTTGACTATAATTTCCCCTTCTGATTTCAAAAGTCATAGCTGAATTGTTGGTTTATTTTTTTTTAATTTAAATTTTTTTCTTTTTATTGATTATAGAGAGATGAGAAGGGAGGGAGAAACAGTGAAAGATAAGCATGGATGTGAGAGAGAAACATTGATCAGTTGCCTTTTGGATGTGCCTTCACGGGAGACTGAACCCACAACCTGGGAATGTGCCTTGAGTGGGAATTGAACCTTGACCTTTAGGTTTGCAAGAGGACACCCAACCAACTGAGCCAACCAGCCAGGGCATTTAAAAAAAAAATTCTTACTCTGTAATGAGAATGTAGGGAAGAGACAATATATTATTACTTACTTCTAATTTATCCTAGAGACTGATGGAAGCTTGTTGCCAATAATAATTATTTTGAAGTTAGATTTGTGGCCACATAGACTATTGTGACATAAACACATTTTCCCAGACAATGGCCTAGTGAAGAGGAATTCTTTGATATTATCAGGCAACTAAAGGCTTTAGTTAGTGTTCCCTTAAGTGATTTACAAAAAGAATCTGTTGATCAGGACCACTGAGGTTAACATGAGACATTAGAGCATTCTTCCCCTTACAAGATCATCATTTTATCAAAATGGAAAATGTCTTCAGCAAGACACTGCACAAATCCCAAGATAATAATTACATTCTTGGAACTGGAAATCTTGCATGTTTGCAGACATTTTAGTGTTTGGCATTTGTGGCTTTTTGCACACTATAAAATATTTATGCATTGTTCAAATAACCCTGTTTAGTTACCATTGAATACCTACTGTTGTACAGGAATTGCATTTAGAAAGGAATTGAATCTATTTTTTTAAAATCTATAAAGCTCTTATTCTCAGATATGTCAGTAGAAATCTTTCAGAGACAATAGTTAAAAATTTATGGGAAATAGATGGTGATTTGGTGTAGAGGGATTTTTTTTTGTTATTTGTGATAATGAAAGACAACAATTACTCTCCTGCATTTCATTTAGATGACATTAGGTTGCCAATTAAATTTGTCTGTCTCTGCTAAACTTTTGTAAAACAATAATTTTTCATTTATTTTTAAATTACAGTTAAAATACAATTACATTAATTTCAGGAGTATGACATCATGATTAGACATTTATATTACTTACAGAGTGGTCACCCTGAGAAACCTAGTACCCATCTGATACCCTACAAAGTTATTACAATATTATTTACTATATTCTCTGTACTTTTCATTCACATGACTACTTTTGTAATTGGCAATTTGCACTTGTTATTTTCTTTCCCATTTTTCACCCATCTGCCAAACCCCTCTCATCTGGCAAACATGAGTTTGTTCCCTATGAGTTTGTTTCTGTTTCATTTGTTTGTTTGTTTGTTTTTTGTTTTATAGATTCCACATATACTTGAAATCATATGGTACTTGTCTTTCTCTGTTTGACTCATTTTACTTAGCATAATAATATCTATGTTCATTCATGTTGTTGCAAATGTTCAGATATCACTCCTTTTCATGGCTAATATTCCATTGCATATATGTACCACCTCTTCTTTATCCATTTGTTTATAGATGGACACTTAGGATGCTTCCATATCTTGGCTATTTTCAATAATGCTGCAGTGGACATAGGGATGCATATATCTTTTTTAAATTACTGTGTTGGATGGCTTTAGATAAATACCTAGAAGTGGAATGGCCAGAACATATGGTTGCTCTATTTTTAACTTTTAGAAGAATATCCATAAAGTTTTCTACAGTTGCTGCACCAGTTTACGTTCCCACCAACAGTGCACTAGGATTCCCTCTTCTCCACATCTTAACCAACACTGGCTTGTTAATTTATTGATGAAACCATGCTAACAGGTGTGAGGTGATATCTCATTGTGGTTTTAATTTGCATTTTTCTGATGATAAGTATGTTGAGCATATTTTTACATGTCTACTGGCCATCTGTATGTCTTCTTTGGAGAAAGAAGTGTGTATTCATGCCCTCTGCCCATTTTTAATTGGATTTCTGTTGTGCATGTGTTAAATTATATCAGTTTCTTAAATATTTTGGATATTAATTCCTTATATTATGTATCATTGGCAAATATCTTTTTCCATTCATTATGTTTTTTTTCACTGTGCAAAACTTTTTAGTTCAATGTAGTCCCATTTGTTGATTTTTTCTTCTTACTTCTTTTGCCTGGGGAGACAGATAAAATTGTTCCATGTCACATCTGTGATATTCTAAAGCCTCCAGATCATCAATATCACCTTTTACAATTATACTATGGACTTATGGAAATACTTGTCTGTAGAATTCCAGTTAATATAATGACAGCTTTTACTTATGTCAAAACAATTTTGTACTGATATACAAATTAGTGGGGTGTAGAGTGGTAGTTCATGTGATCAAATGCAGTGTGCCTCATACTAAAATGTACATACCAACCACAGAAGATCTTGTTAAAATGCAGATTTCAGTTCAGCAGGTCTGGGGTGAGGCCTCAGCTTCTGCACCTATACCAGTGAGCCCACTGCTGCTGCTGCTGGGCCACAGGACCACTTAGAGTAGTCACCCTCTAGGAGACCAGGCTATCTTAAGAATTAGGATTTGAGCCCTGGCTGGTGTGGCTCAGTGTATTGAGTGCTGGCCTGTGAACCAACAGATCACCAGTTCTATTCTCAGTCAGGGTACATGCCTGAGTTGCAGGTTGGGTCCCAAGTAGGGAATATGCGAGAGGCAGCTACACACTGATGTTTCTCTCCCTCTCTTTCTCCTTCCCTTCCTGTCTCTGTAAAAATAAAATAAATAAAATCTTCAAAAAATGTTCCATACCAGAGAATTTACTGCCTATGTTTGCTTCAGATGTTTCATTTAAGTTTTTAATCCATTTTTAGTTTTATTGTGTATAGTGTAAAAGAGTGGTCTAGTTTTGTTGTTTTGCTTGTGTCTGTCTGGTTTTCCCAACACTATTGATTGAATAGACTGTCTTTATTCCATTGTGTATTCCTGCTTCCTTTGTCGTAGATTAGTTGAGTATCTAGGTATTGGTTTATTTTAGAGCTCTCTTTTATTTTCCATCATTGATCTATGTGTCTGGTTGGTTTTTGTTTGTTTACTAGTACTATGCTGTTCTGATTACCATAGCCTTGTAGTATAGTTTGATATCAAGTAGCATGATACCTTCAAGTCTGTTCTTTTTTTCTCAGTATTGCTTGGACTCTTAAGGGCCTTTTGTGGCTCCATATAAATATTAGGATTATTTGTTATAGATCTATGAAAAACACCATTAATATTTTGATAGGAATTTCATTGCATCTATGCATTGCTTTGGGTAGCATGGGCATTTTAATGATGTTAATTCTTTCTATCAATTAACATAATATATACTTCCATTTATTCTTGTCTTCTTAAATTTCTTTCTTTAATGTCTTTCAGTTTTCTAAGTACAAGTATTTTACCTCCTTGGCTAAATGTATTACTAGGTATTCTTTTATTTGAAGTGATTTTAAATAGGATTGTTCTCTTAGTTTATATGATAGTTTGTAATTAGTGTATAAATGCAATCAATTTCTGAACATTAACTTTATGTCCTGATACTTTATTGAATTCATTAGCTCTAACAGGTATTTAGTTGAGTCTTTATCTTCATTAATAGAATTGTGTCATCTGCAAATAAGGATAGTTTTTACTTCTTCATTTTCAATTTGGGTGCCTCTTACTTTTTTATTTCTTACTCGACTGCTGTGTTTAGAGCTTCCAGTACCATGTTGAATAGAAGTGATACCTGTCTTGTAACTGATCTTTAAAAGGTTTCAGCTTTTTACTTTTGAGTATGATGTTAACTGTGGCTTTGTCATATATGTCTTTTATTATTTTGAGATATGTCTCTCTATTCCCACTTTGTTTCACTTATTTTTTTCTTCAAACAGGTTTTCAATTTCTTGCTCTCTCTCTTTTTTCCAAGTGATACTCCTATGATGGGACTATTAGTATACTTGATATTGTCAAAGGGGTCCCTTGAACTCCTTATTTTCTTTTATTGCATTTCCATTTTTTGCTGTTCTTGTTGTGTTTTTTTCCACTACTTTGTCTTGAAGATCACTGATTTGATCCTCTGATTTTTCTGATCTGTTACTGAATCCCTGTAATGAATTTTTTTCATGGCAGTTTTTTTGTAGTCTTCATTTCAAATGATTCTATTTTGTGTTTTCTCTCTTGTTTTTTCATTTTCTTCTTATTTTGCATTTTTTCTTTGTAGAAGTTCTCACTGAGTTCACTTACTCTTCCCCTCGTTTGATTGAACATACTTATAACCACTGCTTTGAACTCAGTATCTAGTAGATTGCTTGCCCCCAATTCATTTTGTTCTTAGCTTTGAAGTTTTGTCCTTTTTTTTCATTTAGGACATGCTTTCTGTCTTCTTCTTTTGGCTGACTCCCTATGTTTGTTGCTATGTGTTAGGTGGATCTCCTTCATCTCCCAATCTTGACAGAGTGGTCTTATGTAGAAGATGTCTTATGGGGCCCTGTGGTGCAACCTTTCTGGTAACTTGAGCCAAATGCTACAAGAGTATCTTCTGTGTGGATTGTATGTGCCTCCCTATTGTAGTTGGCCTTCAATTGATGTTGGCATAGTAGTGGGTGGGGTTGACCCTCAGGCTGATTGGCTATGAGGGGTGAGTATGACTATTGCAAACCAACTGTTGTACCAGGGCTGATCCTGAAGAGCAGGAGTCACTTTAATGGGGCTCTGATACCAGATGAGTCAGAGGAGTCCTTTTTTTAGGTGTATCATTTGTGGGACTGACTGGGTGATGTTCTGATATAGCCTTAAGCTGGCTATCAGGTGTGTTAGGTTTCAAGCCTCTTGGGAGAGGTTCCCATGCAGGCCAAAGTCAGCTGCTACTTGTGTCAGCCTGGAGGCCTTTTGGTAGGATACACATAGTGTTCTGCTGTTGGTTTCAGCTTGTGCTGGGCTTGGAGGTGCATGGGAGAGTCTACATTTGAGCCAAGGCCAGTTACCACTTATGCTTGGCTTGGAACCCTTTTGTGGGCACCATGATGACAGCTAAGGTCAGCTTTTACTTGTGCTGGGCTTATGGCCACTTAGTTTAAACTACATCACCAGCCAAGACAGGTTACCTCTGAGGCCAGGCTTAGGTCTACCTGATGGGAGTTGTAATGCAAGTTGATACCTGTCTTTGCATGTGCTGGGCTTTGGTCTGCTTATCAAGAGCTATACAGCACCCCAAGGCTGGCTGCTGCTTATTTGGATTTGTGGGTTTTTGAAAGTTTTGGGAAAATACACAGCATTAACTGAAGCAGACTACTTGTGTGGAGAAGCTACTGGAAGAATTTGGGACAGAGAAGTGAGTTGGGTGGGACAGGCTTTCAGGGAATCAGCAGGGCAATGTGAATGCTATTATCCAGGTTAACCAAGAGCTCCTAGTTGGTGCCTGCTTGTGCCAGGCTGGCTGGGTGGATGGTAAGTTCAACAAGGAAGCAATAATGCTTGCCAGCACTACCATTCCTGTCCTGATTTTGTCCCTCCAGCCCTCCCCTTTAAGTTGGTCAATTCAGTTTCACCCCCATATGTCCTTGGTTCTGATCAAGCTTCATTTGGTACAGGAGTTTAGAGCAAGTGAGTTTGTGAGGGACTAAGTCTGTGGTTGGACCCTTTGAGAGTAGTACCTCAATCACTAGTAGCATTTTGTTTCTTTTTTAAAATTATATTTTATTGATTATGCTATTACAGTTGTCCCAATTTTTTTCCTTTGTTCCCTCTACCACCTTGCACCCCCTACTCCCTCAGGCAATACCCAAACCATTGTTTATGTCCATGGGTCATGCATATAAGTTCTTTGGCTACTCCATTTCCTATACTGTACTTTACATCCCCATGGCTGTTCTGTAACTACCTATTTAAACTTCTTAATCCCCTCACCTCTTTACTCATCCCCCCTTATTTCCTTCCCATCTGGCGACCATCAAAATGCTCTCCATACCCATAATTCTGTCTCTGTTCTTCTTGTTTGCTTAGTTTGTTTTTTAGATTCATTTGTTGATAAATACATATTTATTGGCATTTTATTGTTCATAGTTTTGATATTCTTTTTCTTGAATAAATCCCATTAATATTTTCTTTAATGATGTTCTACCCAGCAAATATATTATTTAGAATTGAAGGGCAAATAAAGAGCTTCACAGATAAGAAAAAAAACTAAAGGAATTCATCATCACCTTCATCTTTCTTGGTCACATTCTTTGTTGGTTTTCACAGCAAGATGTTATAGGGACTCGTTTTCCTGGCACTGGCACCCTATGTTAAGGAGACTTTTGTGAAGCTGAAATTCCTTACTCATCAGAGGGGCACCTCTGCAGATGAGATATTCTCCCTGTTTCTTAATTGTGACACTGTGGGTGTGGTACCTGTTCATTATATATCTCTGCCCCTCCTACCAGATTCCAAGTGGCTTCTTCTTTAGATCATTTGCATAGAAATTCTGTTCAGGTGGTTATTCAGTGATGATTGCCTTGTAATTTGGTTGTAAATTTTGATGTGGTTGTGGGAGGAGGTTAGCATAGAGTTACTGATTCTGCCATCTTGACTAAAAGTTCCTAAGACAATACTTAATACAATAATTGATATGAAAATAATCTATTTTTAGCCCTGGCTGGCATAGCTCAGTGGATTGAGTGTGAGCTGCGAACCAAAGTGTCGCAGGTTCGATTCCCAGCCAGGGTACCTGCCTGGGTTGCAGGCCATAGCCCCCAGCAACCGCACATTGGTGTTTCTCTCTCTCTCTCTCTCTTCCTCCCTTCCCTCTCTAAAATAAATAAATAAATAAATAAAATCTTAAAAAAAAGAAAATAATCTATTTTAATACAAATACATAAAAATAAATAACATATTACGCATTATTATTGCCTAGGAAAATATTTTAGAGTATGCCTTTTCTGATTACTTTTTAAAATTTTTCTTCCTTTACTTATCTCCTTTTACATCTGTCTCTCTCCTCCCTTCTTCCCTTTCATCTTTTCATTTATTCTGTACTTAAAATATAGTGTTATATTAAACAAAAACTTTTTATAACTTATTTTTGTAATGAAGCAGCATATGTTGAACATTTTCCATATCAGTAAATATACTTTTACTTCAAAGAAACTTAATTTCATTGTATAAGTTTTCCTTCAATTATATATTCAAATTCTTATTATTGGGCATTTGTGTCATTTCTAATTTTGATGTGTTATAAACATTTCTGTTACAGAACATTCCTTTATTCAATAAGTATTTATTGAGCTCATATTGTCTGCCAGCTCATAGTTTCAGCACTGTTAGACACAGCTCATAGTTCTGCTTTCCTATGCTTCCATGTTAAATACATAAAGGAAGATCACTTAAATTTAAGTTAGAATAACAACATTTGATTTGGTTGAGACAATCTTTATCATCAATTAGAATGTTAATACTTTTGGTTATTATTTCCTAAGGTCATGAAAAGATTTTATATAAATAACACTCTAATACAGACTTGGAAATGATGATATATACTTACAGAGCATCCATAGCCTATAGTAACTTAACTGAAAAATTATGTAGCAATTATATTATCTGACTCCCTTCACAGCCCGAGTGAACTGGTAATATCAGAAAATGGAGAGAATTTATCTTTGCATTGACTTTGATTTATTGCTTGATTATTTGTGGTTTTGACACATACAGAAGTTTCTACTCATGGCCACCATTAGATGAAAACAGGGAAATCCTCAGTAGGAAGCACTGGCCAGGAACCAGGAATCCTCAATATAAAGTTGAATTCAATAATTTATTAGGTACTCGATAGTTGGAAGTTATTAGATATTCCTGAGCCTCAGTTTCCTGATCTTTACTAGATAATTTCTCAGTTTCAATCATTCTAGAAATTCTGAACTTGTAGGATTTTCATTGTTTCTACTGGAAGTTGCCACCTAAATTGTCTTGGACCCTGTTCTGAATCTTGATTCAATACATCAGAGCTAAGCTAAGAGATGTGGCTAACAAAATAATACATCCAATGAGAGCTTTGAGTAATTTGATATATATAATTTTTAAGGTTAATATTATTATGTGTTTGAATAGACTAGACAGTAAAATGTGGAAGTGAAGAAATCAGTTGAAAAGCAATTACAGTTGACAAGGTGAGAGATTATAATGATTTCACTGGAGATGGGGTAAAATAGTCACATTATGGCTCTGTTTGGAAGGTGGAGCTGATCGGATATACTGATAGCTAGTATGCAGGTTGACAAGGAAAGAGACATTTAGGGTGACTATACAGGCAAAGCCTAAACAACTAGACAAATGCTGGTTGTCAGTCTCTGAGATCCTGAGGGAGCACATATCTTCATGGCTGTGGAGGGAAATGTGGTCAACATTTTGGTTTTGTATATGCCATATTTGAGGTGTCTATTGGACATATAGCTTGAGATATTCAAGTGTAGAATTGGATATATTGGTATAAAATTCAAGAAAGGGTAGAGCTGGCAATTTAAATTTGGGAATTCTCAACATTGGGTAAGTGACCTTAATCAAGATAATATTCCTGTGCCTCAATTTAATCAACTGTAAAATGGATGTAATGCTTTTATGTAAAGATTAAATGAGATAATATGAATTTTATAAAAATTTCAGCACACTACCTAATATTTATAGTAAGAAGATAATAAACATCAGCTCTTCCATCATCATTATTAGCTCGTCCATCATGATTATGATGATGGATGGACAGAGGGATGGATTGTTCACTAACTAGTTAATCGATATGAACACTTTGAAGGCAATTTGAAGACTTGACCCATCTTGAAGCAGATAGAAAAGACATGTATTCATCTGGATTCAGTGTAGGTAATGGAGAGGATAAGAGAAAAAGCAGATCTTAAAATTTATTTAGAGTAGATAGTGAATAAATATGGCTTATTAATTTCACTTCCTAGGGAAACCAAGCCATGAATCCCAGGGTCCATATTATTCTGGTAGGCCGTTCCACAAACTTTGTAGTTGAAGTGCAGTCTTAACCCTCATTTACCTAAATGGAAATATTAACTAGAAAAGCCGGTGTGGTCTTTATCGTACTCAGAGAGATTTTTTTAAAATTAATTCAGTCAACTATATTTACATGGTCCCTCAATGTTTGGTTTAGGCCTTGTTAGGAATAAGGGGTAAAATATTAAAGAGAGAAATATAAACAACCCTGGCTTGAATTACAATTTCCAGTTTTAAAAAGACTGTGTTCATGACTCACAGATGCTATTTTATGTATGATCGCTAAAACTGAAATTGGATGGCTGATCTCATGATAGCTCCCCTTAAACACTAAGTGAATATTTTATCATAATTACCAAGATTTTGCAGTTGATGTTAGCAGTCTGAGTCCATGCAGTCATTTAGAATCCCTTCACTCTTTTAATCACAAAGGCTGTAAAGAGCAATTAATGAGTCAGATATCCCACCAGCTGAGAATTTCAGTGTTTTGGAGTTGGAATGGCTGAATCGTCATTGGCTGATAATTGAAGAGTCTTTCCAATGCAGTAGACAAACGATTCCTGCATGATATATGTTTCATTTTTTTAAAAAATTAAGTACTTTGAGATTCTTTAGATTCACATACAAAGAGATCATGTGTACCTTTTACCCATTTCCCCCAATGGTAACATTTTGCAAAACTATAGCTGATATCATAACCAGGATATTTATAATTCACTTTTACTTTAAATTTTGGAATTTTAAGATTGTGCTAAGATTTGCATCATCGAAATGACAAATTTAAGGTTTTAAACCACAACTTTAAAGATATGCAAAGACATTTAGTTTCTCTGTTTTGCGCCCTGTGCTGTTCCCTTTCAGCTGTGACCCCATTGGTCTAGATAGGTCTTCTGTAGGTGCTCTGGTCATCCTGTGTACCTCTACTTTGTAATGCTTGGCTCACTATTAATTCCTTGATCAATGTCAGCTTTTCTTTGTGACAACAACCTGACAGGGCAAAAATTGCATCCACTAATCACTACTATTTTTATGGCATCTGGCAAATAACTGACACAAGAGACTGGATGACAGAATCCATTAATCTACTAGCACAGGTCATAGAAACCCAGGACATTAGTGGCAATGTTACTGAAAATCAATGTCAGTAATATCTTTGCTTCTTGAGCCCAAATGCAATCTCTTTAGAAAGATTTCTATCAAAAAAAAAATACATGTGTAACAACACATGGGGGAAAAGTTACTGTTCTTCAAAACAATCTAATCTGAGTTAAGTATCATTAACCAGCTACTGAAGTGTCTTAAAATCAAGTCTGAAAAGAACGATCTATTTGAGAATAGCTTTTTTGATGAAGAGTACATTTTTGGTTCTCTAGTTATTTGAATCAGCTGGACAATTTTGGTTGAATAATGTCCCCTCTTATATGACAATATAAGTTAACGTTTCCTGAAACTTTCCTTGTGATCACCCAGGATACCCACGGATACTCTCTAGGGATAATGGAACATTGGTAATTGGGCATTTTAAATAGCTTGGCAGGTTATCTGAAACAAATAGTCCAGTAAAGAGATATGCCCTAATGGCTAGCTCTGAAAACATATGGTATATGTTAATACTTTTCATTGAAAACTTGCTTTTTAGAATCTGGAAAAGCTGGTTGACTTTCTATCCATTCTCACTTCTTCAAACTCTGAGCCAGAAGATTTAAAATACTTATTAGTGTTTTATTTGAAACCTTCCAAGATTTCTCAGTCTACTAGGTGCTTGTTCCTTGTATTGAACAGTCTCTTGGAATAAAATGAGCCAGATAGACACAATATCTATCTTTATAGAGATTATTTTTTAATATAAGTAACAATGAAATATCAAGTAAAAAATGGATTAAATAATTTTTGATAAACTACTACAAATTAGTGAATGAATGAACAAATTGAGAAAGAGAATAGCAGGGCTGAGAGGCTAGAGCTGTCCTCATACAAACAGAGGGGCTTGGTTTCTCATGTTAAATATGAAGAATTTCACAGAACATCAACATTAGACAAGGCCTTTGTGTGATTGTAATTGATTAGAGCAATGACTCTGTAACCCTTCTTGGATAGAGACAAAAGCATGGACATTGTTCAGCTCACAAAGATGACCAAATGTTTCTCTATCATAGTTAATATAAGTGACTGCTAGTCTTTTGTAATCAGTTTTAGCTTTGCACTGTGTTCCCATCTTCAAAGTAAAGATTATTAAGGTACCCAATCACAGAATGTTCCCAGCTTTCTGACAGTTTCCAGTGCACAGTAAAGTCCCATTTCTTTGAACTGTCTCCCAAATCCTATAATAAACCCCTTCCAACAACACTCCCGCTACTCTGTGCATTCCCCATGGTACAAGCTCTCCCAATCTGAGAGTCAATAAACCCAGCACTATTCAGCTAAAAGTGTGCTATTGCTCCTCTTTGATTAAAAATATTGATGAATGAATGAAAGAACTTTTTTTCTGATGGCTAAAGATATCATCACTGATTGAATTTCTGAGTTAAGATTTGGAATAAAACCTACCAAAATATAAATACACATGAAGAGAAAAATAGTTTAGTTAACAGTAACTTGTTCCAGAGAGAAAGTCAGAAAGGTCTAAAGGCCCAGGATATGCTCAGAGATCTTCATCTGAGCAGATGTACATCAGTGAATGATTTGGGGAGAGGTCTGTATGTGTCTAGGTAGAATAAGGACCTACATGAAGAGACATCTAAGCTCATTCAAATGTTTTAGACTGATAAGAAATCTCTTGTGAGAAATGGGCAAGAAAAGAAGAAGGAAATCGAGTGATGTTCTGCCAGTAAATTTTTCCTTCTACGTCAGGTAAATCTTTCATGGGGTGTATTAAACAATTTCCCTCAGAGATTTTATAGGTACATCAACAGGTAAAAGAACAGTTCTTCCTTCAAAAAAGCAGCTGTCAGAAGTCAAAAAGAAACTCTTAATACATGGACACCTACCAGAATAACAATTGCACTCCCAAGCTGGCTCCACATGCATGCAGAATAAGGCAGGATAAATCATAATAGTTGGGTCAGTAATCCTTCAACCCAGGGATCAAGATTTGTGCACTGCAACTCAGCTTTATTTTCTCTAGCTGAACAAGGTTGCCTGGCAATAGCTTAATTTTAGGTATTTCATTTACTGCTAGTTTTATTTATTTTTTTCAGTATATGTTATTGATTAGGCTATTATAGATGTCCCAATTTTCCTCTTCCCCCTCTCTATGTCAAGTACACCCCTTCCCTCCAGAAATATCCCCTCTTGGTTCATGTCCATGGCTCATGCATATAAGTTCTTTGGCTTCTCCATTTTCTTCACTATTCCTAACATCCCACTACTTTGTACCTACTAGTTATGCTTCTCAATCTCTGCACCTTTCCCCTCATTCTTCCATTTACCCTCCCACCTGATAGCCCTCCAAATTACCACCATATGTATGGTTTTTCCTGTTCTGGTTGTTTGCTTAGTTTGTTTTTGTTTTTTTTTAGATTCAGTTGTTGATGGTTGTTTGTTGTAAGTTTAACGTTCATAGTTCTTATCTTCTTATTTTCTTAAATAAATCTTTTTAACATTTCATGTAATAATGGCTTGGTGATGATGAATTCCTTTAGTTTTATGTTGTCTGGGAAGCACTTTATCTGCCCTTCCATTCTAAATGATAGCTTTACTGGTTAGAGTAATCTTGGCTATAGATCCTTGGTTTTCATTACTTTGACTACTTCTTTCCAGCCCCTTCTTGACTGCAAGGTTTCTTTTCTTTAATTTTAATTGTTGTTCAAGGACAGTTTTCTGCCATTTACTCCCATCCCAGCCCACCCCCCAGCCCTCTCCACCTCCTTCCCATTTCCACCCCACCCTTGTTTTTGTCCATGTGTCTTTTATACTTGTTCCTGTAAACCCTTCCCCTTTTACCCTGAAATTCCCTCCCCTTAAGGCTAAAGGTGAGATCATATGGTATTTGTCTTTCACTGCCTGGCATATTTTGCTTAGCATGATGCAAGATTTCTTTTGAGAAATCAACTGATAGTCTTGTGGCAACTCCTCTGTAGGTAACTCTCTGCTTTTCTCTTGCTGCTTTTAAGGTTCTCTCTTTATCTTTAATCTTTGACATTTTAATTATTATGTTTCTTGGTGTGGTCCTCTTTGGATCCAACTTGTTTGGGACTCTCTGTGCTTCCTGGACTTGTATATTTCCTTCACCAGATTAGGGAAGTTTTCTCTCATTATTTTTTTGAGTAAGTTTTCATTTCTTTCTCATCCTCTCTTCTCCTTTGATTTGCATGTTGGCATGTTTAAATTTGTCTGATAGATTCCTAAACCTCTCCTTTTTTTTTTGAGATCTTGTATCTTATTTTTTATTCTGGTTGAAGGTTTATTTCTTCCTTTACTTCCAAATGTTGATTTGAATCCCAGTTTCCTTCCCTTCACTGCTGTTGCCCTGTACATTTTTCTTTATTTTGCTTTTTGTATCCTTTATTTCTTCCTTTATTTTGTGGTTGTACTCAATGAGTTCTATGAGCTTCCTCATCATCAGTGTTGTGAACTCTGTACCTGATAGATTTGCTCTTTCCATTTAGTTCTTTTTCTGGGGTTTCATTCCGTTCTTTCATTTGGGCCATATTTCTTTGCCTCCTCAATTTGGCAGCCTCCCTGTGTTTGTTTCTGTGTATTAGGTAGAGCTGCTTTTACTCCCTATCTTAATAGCATGGCCTACATAGAAAAGGCACTTCTAAATTGTATGGGGCAGAGCCTTAGGTAATTACTAGAGTGGAGCAACCTCCTTTACCATTTTGTGGCCCTGTGTGTGTGGAGTTCTCAGAGAGGGATCAGTGCCTCTGCCTGGCTTCTGGAGGCCTGAAGAAAATTCACCCTGCTTTCAGGCACTTCACCCACCTCCCTTGCACAGTTGGTGCCTTCCAGCTACTGCTGTGGGGCTGGATACATTCTAACCCTGGGCGGACCTTTTAATATTCAGATATTCCAGTGAAAATCTGGCAGTTTCTTCCACTGCCCCAACCTCCACTGATTTTCACAGGCAGAAGTAATGGGGATTTATCTTCCTGGTGCTGGAACCATGGGCTGTGTGGTCTAGCCTGGGGCTAAGATCTCTCACTCCTACATATCCCTCCCAATTTTTATTCACCACATATGAATGTGGGACCATCCAATCTTCCACCATTGCCACTTCTCTGAGTTGCACTATGTCCTCTCCACCTCATCTCCACAACTCTGCCCCTCCTACCCATCTGGATATATGTGGCTTCTTTAAATCCTTGGTTATCAGACTTTCATACAGATTGATTTTTTGCTGGCTCTGGGTGTTATTTGTTTTTGAGATCTGGTTGTAATTCTTTCTATGGTTGCATGAGGAAGCAAAGCCTCCATCTTTACTGGAAGTCTACTGCTAGTTTTAAATATTTGCTCTCAGATTAGCTCAGTCTTTTATGGATAAATGTTTACAAATTAATGTTTGACATTCACTTTCATGTTTATTTCTTCTCAAAAGTTTTCCCTCTCCTTCCTCAAAATCCTAGATGTTGCAAAACCATTTTCACATACTTATAGTAATGGAGGAAGGAAAGCTGCACAGTCACCAAGGTTCTTATTGGGCTCTATTGAGATCATTTTTGTCCAGCCTGGTGACTGAATATCTTTCTTTATGCCTCTCAAGTCCACAGCTGGTGAGACTGTTCATTCTACACAATGGCTTTAGGGGCTCTCCATTCCACTACCCCTTTATTATTCTATAACTTGGTCTCATTTATCTTCTGCTGCTTGGGAGATCCTTTTGGCTCTTAGCTATGATAATGTTAAACTGATGTTCACTACCATCATTTCAACTATGAGAGAGACAGTAAAAATTACCCTAGCAGACTCAAGGTGCTTCCTAGATCTTAAATCTCAGCTTTCATTTTTTGTATACAATAGGTACTGGCAGATATTTCCAATGTCACGAGCCATCCATGATGTACTATAGTGGGGTCTAGGAGTGTGGGTCAGTCTGATGGAGTCACTCTCTGACTAATTGTGCCAGGTGATCATTTATTTTTTGTGGAAGCTGCTGCATATCAGAAGGGCACACACTGCTAGTAGAATTCTCCCAAGTCACAGAAGGAAAGTTTCTCATAGCATCCTGTATCTACAGAACTTGTGTTTTTGTCATTCCACTTGCTGACTGGTCTCCAACAGTGAATATGCATCATGAGAAAAGAACACGAGTTCTTATTTCCCTGAAGCATCCTCTATTCCCTCCTTAGATGGGAGTTTATGTTATATTCTATCCTGAGTTTTCTCTACCCATGACATATAGAAAAGCCTCATGGGTACAGGCACCAAATTTGTGTTTTGATATGGAAAGGGAACATGGAAATTTTTTCCCCTCTTTTGACAAGGCTCAGCTGTCAAAAATACAATATTATCTTGTTATGGACTCACAGTAAGTCTAATTTGATAGTCAACATGAAACCTAGATTTTTTTTAATGTAGATGATACCTGCCCTTTCTCTGAATGCCTGAAATACATTGGGGTAGGGGGACCCCCAAGGTATTGTGATTTTAAGATGAATGAAAAGTACATCAATTTATATTTTCAAAATTATTATGTCTATCAAAATTCTTATTCTATCTTATCTGATTTCCAACTTTGATGGGTTTCTGAATGTTTAAATTATTTATCTCCTCTGAGTCAATAAATGCTTCTTTGCTCCTAAATAAGTTTTTAGTTTTTGAGTATTTTCTCCCTTCCTCCTTTACAATTTAAGATCTACAAGGGCAGGGATCTCTGTCTTATTCACTAATATATCTCCAGTCCCTAGATCATAGTAGAGTTTTACAACAATTTTTTGAAAGAATGAATAATGAATGAATAAAAGAAAAAGACTCCCTTTTTACTATTTCAGAGTGAAACAAAAGTCTCATCTTGTTATAAGTGAGAATGTAATTTGTTTTAATAATATTCATTGAAGAATGCTTTAGAAAGTATAAGGTACTGGTGTTACAATGTAGAATAAACAAATATGTGCGGGTTCTCATGGAAGGAGAAAGATTGAGAAATTAAGTCAAATCCTGCATCTGCCAGTTACTAGACATGTGATATTGGACAAGTTATTTAACCTAATGAGCCTCAGTATTCTCATCTGTAAAATGAGGATAGGGTTACCAATCTTACAGTGGTGTGCTTGGTCCATCACAGTTACTCAGTGAATGTTAGCTTCCTTCTGTTTTACTTCCCTGGTATTAGCCTGTAGGATAATTTGAAATATCAGAGAAAAGAAAGGAGAAAAAAAGAAATTAAACATAGGCTCTCATTTTCAACTGTAATTGGAAGCTGCTTTAGTGCTCTCAGGTCAGTTTTCTCTGGTTAACAAGGAATTGTGTTGTAGAATAACTCTTGGTAATCCCAAAGAATTACTCCTACAGGAGTGTGTACAAGGCCACCCATCACAGGAAATGGGCAGAAACCCTCTCAGATGCCCTTTGGTATCTTGGCTTCAAGCAGGAAATCTTCTGGTCCCTTGTCTTCAAGCAGGAGAGATCTAATTGGCTGTTTCCCAATGTGTGTTTAGAGCTCCCTGGACACTCCTGTTCTGTACATACTAGATATAGATTTTAGGTTCTATGTTTTACTGCTTACAGATTCTCTCACTTCTGTGATATGAGATTCCTGAATCTTGATATTAGTTCAAGTGGAAATGTGCCTGAGTTTAAGTGGTACTGCCATTTTAAAAGTTTTTGTTAATTCAAAGAGTACTATTTGGAGATGTTTTTGCAATGAGATTCCTTTGCCTAGTGCTATTCAAACCTGTGTATACTCAGACTTGAAAAGCTTTTTACATTAGTCCTGGCACTCAGTGACTTTTCATGTTATGGGTTTAATATATGATTATTTAATATCAGGGCCTTCCTTCCCTGGTGGCATGCCTTTACTCTGTGGTGATTTTATCCCCAAATTTCTGTGATAGCCATCTACAAATAAATAATAAGCTGTATTTAGCTCCCAAATATCTAGGTTGAGAAATATCTGTGCCATGGTCCCTGCCCTCCAACAGATTATTAGATGACAATGATGGTGATGATGATGATGATAGTAATAGTATAACAACATTACTAAGAAGTAATATTTATTGAGCATTCACTAGTGTCAGAAAATGTTAAACAGCTCCCATGGATTAATTAACTTAATCCTGGCAAAATGTCCTATGAATTAGGCACTGTTAGTGTCCCCATTTTGCATAGGTGGAAACTAGACTCAAAGAGGCTAAATAATTTGCCAAAATAGGTAGAGCACACTCTAGAGAATTTCCTGTGTCTCAGTGCACTAAAATGTTTTGGATAAATCATCTTATATATATATTTTGCTTCTAGCAACTCTGTTATGTGGGAGTATTAGCTACATTTTCCAGCTGTGGAAACTATGGCTAAGAGAGGCTAAGTAATTTCCTTAAGGTCTCACAGCCTATAAATGGCACAGCTGGAATTTGGAACAACAAAGCCTTTAATCTTAAATTTTAGTTTAAACTCTAATAGGAGATTGATGTCTAACAAAAATACACTATTGTCATCATGGAACATGTTTAGGTAATATATAAACATATTTACATACCCTACCTCTTCAGAGAATTGTAATCACAAAATAGTTTTATATACCTTAGAAGTGAGAGTCTGGAAAAGTTTTTCTCAGATAATGGTGGAGAGCAATCAGATAGATTAGAGGGTTTTGAAAATAGCTAATTACCACCCAGCAGGTATCTACTGCCAAGCATACTCAACAGGTAAAATGGTGTCTGGGGACCTAAGTCAATACTTCTTTCACTAAATGTACCTTTCTACCCACACTGTGTTCCTGTGAGCTGAGGGATTTAACACAGATGCTCTGAGATCATTTTTATTAAAACAAAAAAATATGTCTTTCATTGTCACAGGTGCTTTTCCCGCCCTTGTTTTCACCGTAAGCACATCCTAAGAGAAATGATGGTCTGATACACAAGCACAGTAGTGATCACAATAGGAAGCCTAACCCAGGCTTGAATTTCTCATGATGATAATTATAGAACCTCAGCTTCATTAATGCAGAGTCTTACACACAATATTGTGCTCTTCCACAATAATAACCCTTACTGTTGCTGCTGTACCCAGTGCCTGACACTTAATAATTTGCTCAGTAAATACTTGTTGTGTGAGTATATTCATAGTAAAATATAGTAAGGCCTATGATATAGGAATTTCCCAAGAGTCATGGGAAATGTATAGGGCTGGACTGATTTCCCCAGGGAATAGTATTAGAGCATCAAGGCAGAAGCTGTGTCTGCCATTGTTGACAGGCTTTCTGGAAGAAACACCTATGGCATGGTGGTCCAGAGCATGTTTGCACTGTCTGATAAATGTGACCTTGTAGGCATGAAGGCATTGAAAGGTTATCCTCTTCAAGCTTCTCATATGTAAAATGATAAATGATTTATGGGATGCTCTTAGTGATGAGTGCAAGCTAATAAGTCAATACTTGTAATTGCCACTGACTACAAAGGGCTGGTTGATCTCTCACTGCACAAAAATATGTTATTTCTTTTGAATGAAACTTTGCAGTGGATTCCTTGTCTTAACAGAATCATGAAAAAGTCAATAATTGAATGTATGAAATAGAAAGAAACACCTCACAATATCCCAACTCAAAACACTTTAAAGTATGAGTATCTCTTAAACATACATCTATCCTATTATACAATAGAGAATAATCTATTCTATTACATATATCCAAATGATTAATGTTTTAAGAAGAGTAGAATATTTTATTATACTGTACTTCTTCCTTACTTGTGACCTGGGAGTGACCATTAAAATTCCCTAAGCTTCAGTTCCCAAAGATATAAAATGCAAAGCATAAAAATAAATTCATAGCCCTGGCTGGCATGGCTCAGTGGATTGAGTGCAGGCTACAAACCAGGTATCGCAGGTTTGATTCCCAGTCAGGGCACATGCCTAGGTTGCAGGCCATGACCCCCAGCAACTGCACATTGATGTCTCTCTCTCTCTCTCCGCCTTCCCTCTCTAAAAATAAATAAATAAAATCTTTAAAAAATAAATTCATAAATTCATTTACTTCTTTATTTCAGTGAGTTCATAAGAAAGCTATATATGCCTGGAGTCTCCTTATTGATTCAATGACTCACCAAATATGTATTGATCACTAATTACATGCAATGCATCATGCCAGTCAAATGATAGGGTTCTGCCTTGGAGGAGTATGGGGTTAAGAGGTGGCAGAGACAGCCAGGTGTACAAATTAGTACAAGGGAGGGGAGTAGGTGCTATGGGAGAAGGAAGTGCCAAGAGTGATGGGCATATAAAGAGGAGGTTTTGATAGTGTAAGACTGTCAGGTACCTGATGGATTATTTGCATTCCAATTACCAATCCCAAATTCAGTGTTTGACAGTACTTGTCAATAGGTCTGCTGTAGATGTTTAGGCTGCATTTAGTTCAATTCAAATGTAAGCATTCCTTCATTGGTCAGCATTCATTATTCCAACAATCTATTTACACTACATCAAATTCTTAATTGATAAGGGAATATTCCCTTTTAATTAATTAATAAAGTATATTACCCAAGCATCTTTTGTGTTTTTGTGTTTCAGCTACTCTGCTCTAAAATCAAGGATGAGTGAGATTCTATTGCTTTCTTTGGGACTCCAAGTTTAGAAAATGCTGTAGGAAATAGTTCAGATCAGTGTAGCCTGAGTGAGAATATGGTAAAACCATAAGCATAAAGCAATGTCTGCTCATATTTTCATGCTTTGCCAGTACCATGTATTTAATTTCCTGTCCAATCACTCCAGGTATTGGAGGTTTAGACACAGGTTACGGGAAAGGAAACAGGTGACACCTTAAAGGGAGGTGAGATCTCAGGTTATTCATAGAAAGAGGCTTGACTGTTTGTGAAGCAGAGGGAGAAGGGGCTCACAAGCGGAACCAAGAAAGCAGCACTGCCCAATTCTGCTGAGAAGCCTCAGACTGAGAACTGCCAAGTTCTGTTGGGTGGTTTCTCTTAGGGGAGTTTGGGCATACCAAAGTGGAGCCATTTCAAACTCTGGCAACATTCCTACTTTCAAGCAGGTGTTTCCCTCACTTTGGACAGCTCCCAATGCATGTGGGATCAGATCTCAAAGTGGATGACTCTGAGGTGGAGAAACTTGTATGAGGAGTTCTTGCTGGGGGACCTACATTTTTATTTTTAGAGAGGGGGTAGGTTCAGATGATTTTAAAGTCAAGTGCCTTGTCAAGGACAAAAATGCATCACAGACTTTGCTTTACTTTTTACAAGAATTGTAGACTAGTGACTGATATTTCAACTATAGTAGTTACCGTGGCTTTAGATTCAGTGGAAATGCCACTTTTTTTTTTCTGTGTACTAATTCATTTTACATATACACATTGAAGTTGGCTTGAGCTGTGAGGCTGAGAGGATCGCTTAAGGTCAAGAAGGCTGTAAACTCTCCCATAATAAAAGTTCTAAAATCAGTCTCTAATTCTTTAAATTCTATGTGCTTAGAATTTAAAAGACTTCTGTTTTGCTACCACTTAATTATCTTCCTCTCAGGCAACTGTGATATTACAATTTTGCAATATCCTGTAGCTCTGTCCAACCATTCAATTATGTGTTTAGCTGGATTTTTATACTACCCTAATTAATAGAGGAACTGTGTGCCTTAATGTCAGTTAACTAAAAGTATGGATAGAAAACTGGCTCTTGTTTCTTTCCTGTACAGAATTTCTATACAGGCACACAAAACTTTGCCTTGGGTGGAGTCTTGGGCCCATACTTATATACTAAAAGATCAGTCAGTTTGCTGTTATATATTATGATTATCTGAAGTTTATTAATCAATTTCTAGGAAGACAGGAGAAAGATGATTGGACTTGCAAGTGATCTCAGATAGTAATCTACATCGATGACTTGCTAGGAAGAAACTCACATAGCCTCTCTATTTCTTATATTTTTCATCTGTCATTTTTAGTCAATACAACCCACAGACCAAGGCCAACTAACTCAAATCAAGACCTTGGGCTTTGATGTCCTGCTCTGCCCCCTTTCCTGCTGTGCCCCTCCCCATGGGAATCTTCAGGCCAAGTGTGAGTCTATCTAGAGCCTATGCCCTCATCCTGGGTATGTGAGACCCTAGTATTCTCCGCACAAGTAGCTCTGAACTTGTCCCCTGAGTTAATCCCTTCAAGGTTATGGAAGGATACTGGGGGTGTCTGTACATAGGGTAACCAAGTGTAGGTAGTTATGAGGTAGAGATGAAGGCCTCTAGTGTCCAACAGTATGTGTTCAGTTCTGCCCAGTGCAAGCTGGAGTCAGGGCTAAGGATTGGCAATGGCAGAGGAGGTCTCCTGGTGCTCTTGCTGAGGCCTTGTGCATGTTGAGGTCCTGTGCATGTTGGTTAGATCACGATGTCCACTCTTTCAGAGGTGGTACAAGGGATATAGCATCAGCAAGGGCAGCCTGGCACTTTAAGGAGGAAGTCTGTGGGGTATGTTTCAACATTTCTTTCTTCTTAAATATGCTTATTAACCATATGCCACAGTGATTCTAGTCTTAATGATTCATTACTTGAGTTCAGACATTGAATATTTATTGAAATGTTAATAATTCTTAGAAGGTATTAATACATATTTATTTTTCATCAGTGGCAATTAATGTCTTTGTACACATTTATCCAACTAGCCAGTAACCTAGCAAGGCTCAGAGGACTAGTAAGTTTCATTGGTGACGAATTGGTAAGTGTCTGGGATAGTGTTGGAATTCCTTGAATTTCTAACCTACAAGCTTCCGCTCAATAGTAATAATAATAACAACAAAAACAACAATAGCAGCTAATATTCATTGAGGGTTTGCCATGTACTAGGTTCTGTTCTAAGCATTTTACATGGATCATATCATTCAGTCCTCACAGAACTTATGAAGTAGGTCCTTTTATTACCCCTATTATAAAGATAAGAGAAACTGAGACACACAATATAAGTGATATCCCCAAATTTCAAAATTAATAAGTAGCAGGGTTAGGATGTCAACCCAGCTCTTTGATTGTTTCTTCCCATTGGTTTAGGGTTGCTAATTTATTTGCATGTGTCTTTTGTTAAACTAAATTTAGATTTATCATTATGTGATTCTAGAGCACTATTGGAATTTGAAGTCTAATTTTAGACCATCTGTGTAATAATTTTTTTCTTGTATTATTATAATGGTTGCATTCTGAACTCAGTAATCCCTATTATACTAGTCTCCTAACCTGGTAATTAAGAGGGTTGGGAGATTAGCAAAAATCACATAGTTTCTTGTTTGGTGTTTTTGGTTCCTTTTTTATTTTGTTTTGATTTAGCCAACTACTAAAGTAACAAATTTGCATCAAAGAATTCACTGATCATTACAGTATTCAATTAGGTCTTCATTGTTTTAAAAATGTATACTAGTAAAATATAGAATTTAAAATGAGAAAAAAATTGTAAAAAGTACAAGATATATTAACAGGAAAAATTGATTACTTTTATAGTGTGGTTAAAAATATCACATTTCTAGGATATATGACATCACTTTTAAAAGAAATTACCTTTACATTTTATTTGTTTTTATAAAATGCAGCAAAATGAGTTTTCTCTTTTTTAAGGGGATGGGAGTGAAGAACTGTAACCTTAAATCAGGGTAGGCAAACTGTGGCCTACACACAAATCTGGCCCATGACCTGGTTTTCTACTAGTTTTATTGAAAGACAGTGAAGCTCATTTATGTCCATACTGCTTTTGTGCTACAATAGCACAGTTGTGATAGAGATAACATGGCAAGCAAAAACTAAAATATTTGCTCTCTGGACTTTTATAGACTAGTTTGAGACCACAGCTCTTAACAATTTGTCAAAAGTGAAATGTTGGTTGATAATAACTTATAGTTCCCTAACACTGGACTTCCCAAATAAACAAAAGTATACTTCTGTAATTTTTTTAATCTAAATGGTTCAGCCAGTTTTTTTAAAAAACATATTTTAATCACTTTTTATTTTGAATTAGAGTTGACATACAATATTATATTAGTTTGAAGTGAAGCATGTTTTAATTTATTGCCACCTGGGTTGAGAAAAAATTCACAAACAAGATGAGGTTACCTTAATGCTATGGTAGCTCTTTAAGCAAAAATACATTTGTTAAATTTACTTATTAAAGGGAAATGGCAGGCTAAAAATAAACAAACAAACTGTAACCAGAGACATTGAAATTAAGAATAAACTGACAGTATCCAGAGGGGAGGTGGAAGGGGATAATGGGGGGATAAGGGGGAATGGTTTTCAGGAATATATATAAAGGACACATGGACAAAACCAAAGATGGGTAGGATCAAGGCTGGGAAGTGGAGATGGCTGGGGTGGTGGGGAGTGGTGGGGAGTGGTGGGGAGAAATAGAGACAATTGTACTTGAACAACAATAAAAGTTTTAAAAAAGAAAAACACATTTCTGAAGTGCATTAAAATATTAAAGCAAGACCTTTCAAAGAAAAGAAGCATAGGGGTTTTTGTGGTAAAATTTCAGAATTGAGTATTTACTTTTTTCTCTAGAGCAGAATTATAATAGGAACAGATAAACATGAAATTCATGTGTGAAATATATTTATTCTACTAAGTAAACTTATTTAAAATTAAAAAAAATACACTTACTTGCACCTATTTCCTACTAACAAAGGTCCATTTGCAAGTAAGTGGGCAAAGTGATGTTTTCCTACCTTGATTGGATGCCTCAATAGTTTTTGTAGGAGGCATAATGACCCTTGCACTTGAGCTGCCTCCCTGTATAAACCAGGCCTCATCTCTCTGGTAGTCACTGAATAATCCCCTAGTTTATACACAGCAGGTCAGAAACATATTTTGGTCCAGGAGATAAAGGATAGTGGGAAATGCAGTTGTCCTTTGGTAAATTTGGTGGGCCTAACATAACCATAGTTGTTGTTATGAAATATGGTGCCCCTACATATGCCTTCTTAAAAAAATAACAACTTTATTGAGATATAATCCACATACCATAAATTTACCTTTTTAATGTGTACAATTCAGTTGTTTTTATATATTTACAAAGTTGTACAACTATCACCACTAACGTTTTGAATGTTTTCATAACTCCAAAAAGAATGAATAAAAAATGCTGAAGGGAAGCCATACACTCTAATTCTACTCATTAATAAAAATGAAAATAGATTTCAAAAATATTTCTGGAACAATATGAAATTTGTGTGCTAAAATAAAAACTTTACTCATATCTCATACTACATACAAAAATTGACTTAAAATATATAAAACTAAATGTCAAAGGTACAATTATAAAATTTTGGGTAAAGTGCTTTCCAAAAGAACACTGAGGCCCTGACCAGTGTAGCTCATTTTGTTGGGCCCCAGCTGCAAAGTGAAAGGTCACCAATTCGATTCCAGGTCAGGCATATGCCTGCTCCCAATAGGGGCTTGTACTAGAAGCACCAATGAGTATTTCACTCTAACACTAATCTTTCTTTCCCTGTCTTTCGCCTTCATTTCCCTCTCTCTAAAAATAAATAAAATCTTTTTGAAAAAATGGAAACACCGAGCATTGATGACATGCTCAATAGATGCTCTATCTTCATGGCAGCTGCTAGTTGGTGAGGTTACTTAGTACTTAAAATGTGGTGAATGCAAATTATGAACAGAAATTTTAACTTTATTTAATTTTAATTAATTTGAACTGAAATTTAAATAGTCTCATGTGGCTGGTGTCCATTATATTGGACATCTGAGTTTTGGAGGAATTTATATAAATAAATGTTAGTAACTAGGATTAGGCAGAGTTTCCTCAATAGGATAAAAGAGTACAAACAATAAAAGATAGTGATGATAAATTGAACTTTATCTAAAACAAAAAATCTTACAGTTAAGGCAGTCCTGAGAGGGAAGTTCACAGCAACACAGGCTTACCTAAAAAAGGATAAAAACATTTCAAATAAAAAACCTAACCTTACATCTTCAAGAACTGAAGGAGCAACAACAAAGACAGCCCAGAGAAAATAGAAGGAAGGAAATAACGAAGAGCAGAGAAGAATTGAATGAAATAGAGACTAAATGAACAATTCTTAGGATCAATCAATCCAGGAGCTGGTTCTTTGAAAGATAAACAAAATTGACAAGTCTTTAAGCAGACTCATCAAGAAGAAGAGAGAGGACCCAAATAACATACTCAGAAATGAAAGAGGAGAGATTACAACTCATTCCAAAGAAATACAAAGAACTGTAAGAAATTACTATGAAAAACTGTATGCCAAAAAATTTGAAAACCTAGGTGAAATGGAAAAATTTTTAGAAAAATATAATCTTCCAAAATTGAATGAAGAGGTAGCAGAAAGACTGAACAGGCAAATAACAGCTGATGAAATCTAAAAAGTAATAAAAAAAACTCCTACCACGCAAAAGCCATGGATTGAAAGATTTCACAGGAGAATTTTATAAAACATTTAAGGAAGAACTAACCCCTATTCTTCACAGACTGTTCCAAAAAATTCAAGAAGATGGAAGACTGCCAATCTCTTTTTATGAAGCCAGCATCATCCTAATCCCAAAACCAGATAAAGACACAACAAAGAAAGAAAACTTCAGGCCAATATCATTATGAATACAGATGCTAAAATCATCAACAAAATATTGGCAAACCACCTCCAGCAATACATTAAAAGATCATTCACCACGACCAAGTCAGATTCATCCCAGGGATGCAAGGATGGTACAATATTCACAAATCAATAAATGTAATGTATCACATAAACAAAAGGAAACACAAAAATCATATGATCATATCAATAGATGAAGAAAAAGCATTTGATAAGATACAGCACCCCTTTATGATAAAAACACTTAGCAAAGAGAGAATAAGGGGAGCATTCCTCAACATGATAAAGGCCATATATGAGAGACCTAAAGACAACATCACACTCAAGGGGCAAAAACAAAAAGTTTTCCCAATAAGACCAGGAACAAGACAAGGTTATCCATGTTCACCATTTCTATTCAACATAGTATTGGAAGTCCTAGCCACAGCAATTAGACAAGAAAAAGAAATAAAAGGCATCTAAATTGGAAAAGAGGAAGCAAAACTGTCATTGTTTGCAGATGACATGATAATGTACATAGAAAATCCTATAGGATATACCAAAAAATGTCTTTACCTAATAAGTAAATTTGGCAAAACAGCAGGATACAAAGTCAATATTCAGAAATCACAGGTATTTTTGCACCAACAATGAAATATTAGAAACAGAAATCAGGAAATAATCCCATTTAATTTAGCAACAAGGAAAAAAAAAGTACCTAGGAATAAACCTAACCAAGGAGGTAAAAGACATGTACTCAGAAAACTACACAACACTGAAAAACAAAATTAGGGAAGACAAAAACAAATGGAAGCAGGAATCATATTCATGGATTGGAAGAATTACCATCATTAAAATTTCCATACTACCGAAAGCAAGTTACAGATTTTATGCTATCACTATTAAAGTACCAATGACATAGAACAAACATTTCAAAAATTTATATGGAAGCACAAATAACCCACAATAGCTGCAGCAATTTTGAGAAAGAAGAACCAAGTAGGAAGGATCATAATGCCTGATGCCAAAGTGTATTATAAGGCCACAGTAATCAAAAAGGCCTGGTACTTGCATAAGCACAGATGTATAGACCAAGGGAACAGATTAGACAGCCCAGAAATAAACACAAATTTCTATGGTCAATTGATATTTGACAAAGGTGGCAGAAACATAAAATGGAGTAAAAATAGCCTCTTCAACAAATGGTGTTTGGAAATCTGGACAGCTACATGCAAAAAAATGAAACTTGATCACCAAAATACATAATACAGACAAATAAATTCAAGGTGGATAAAAGACTTAAATATAAGTCGTGAGACCATAAATGTCCTAGAGGAGAATGTAGACAAGAAAATCTCAGATATTACACAGCAATATTTTCATCAGTATATCCCCTATAGCAAGGGACATAAAGGAAAGTATAAAGAAATGGGATCTCATCAAAACAAAAAGCTTCTGCACAGCTGATGAAAACAGCATTAAAATGAAAACAGAACTAAGAGTATGGGAAAACATATTTGCCAATGATATCTTTGACAAGTGTGTGATCTCCAAAATATTTAATGAATTCACACGACTCCACACCAGAAGACAAGTAATCCAATTAAAAATGGGGAAAATGTCTGAACAGACACTTCTCCAGGGAGGCCCACAGAGGGCCCAGAGACAGCATCACTAGCCACCCAAAGAGCTGAAAGTTAAAACCACAATGAGATGCTGCTTTACACTGGTGAGAATGGCTTTCATAAACAAAACAACAAACATCAAGTGTTGGAGAAGATGTGGAGAAAAGGGAACCCTAGTACACTGTTGGTGGGAATGCAGACTGTTGCAGCCACTGTGGAAAACAGTATAGAATTTCTTCAGAAAGCTTAAAAAGCAACTGCCTTTTGACCCGACAATTCCACTGCTTGGATTATATGCTAAGAATCCTGAAACACAATCCAAAAGAACCTATGCACCCCAATGTTCTTAGCAGCACAATTCACAATAGCCAAGTGCTGGAAAGAGCCTAAGGGTCCATCAGTCAATGAGTGGATCAAAAAACTATGGCAAACTTACACAATGGAATACTACACAGCAGAAAAAAAGAAGGAGCTTCTACCCTTTGTGATGGCATAGATGAAACTGGAGAGCATTATGCTAAGTGAAATAAACCAGGCAGTGAAAGATAAATATCATATGATGTCACCTTTAAATGGAACCTAATCAACAAAACAAAGAAATGAACAAAATAGAATCAGAGACCTGGAAATAAAGAATAAACTGACAGTGACCAGAGGAAGGAGAGGGGGCAAGTAGGGGAAGTAGCAAGCAAAGGAACACAAATTGAGGGCTCATGGGTAAGGACAATGGGCGGTACTAACTGGGTAGAGTGGTTGACAGGGTTTGGGAGAGCAAGGAGGAAAAAAGTGGGATAACTGCAACTGAACAACAAGAAAATTTTTAGAATCTTATGCTTTTTAGAAGACATTGGTCAGAAAATGAAAAGACAAGTCACTGATTGGGAGAAAATATTTACATTCAGATACCTTAAAGGATTTGTACCCAGAATATATTAAAAAATTCCCAAAATGCAATAATGAGATAATAAAGCTGGGAAATGATTTGAAAAGATACTTCAACAGAAAGAGAAATAACAAATAAGCTAAGACAGGTATTCAATATTATTAGTCATTAGGAAAATTTCAATTAAAACCATAATGAAAGACATGTGCACATTTATTTACTGCTCTGTTTAGTGATGCTATGTGAGGTGTTTGACACAGGCTGGAGTGGGAGTATCTACACTATGGAATTGGCAAATGCTACAAATAAGAGACTTGGAGTTAGTTATTAAGTATTAACTATTATGGCACTGTATATGGCCTAGTAATTGCAGTCCTAGGGAAATGAAAACATGTGTCCATCAAAATACATATACATTAATGTTTACAGTAGCTTTATTCATATTTGCCCCAAACTGGAAACAAACAAAATGTCTATCAATTGGTGTTCAGAATAAATAAATTGTAGTACATCTATAAATAGAATACTACTCAGTAGCAAAAAGGAATAAAGTGCTGATAAGTGCATTAACATAGATATATTTCAAAAGCACTAGACTAAGTGAAAGAAGCTAGTCACAAAAGATGACATTCTATATGATTCCACTTATATAAAATTCTGGAAAATGTAAAATTATAGGAACACCTATCAAATTAGGAGTAGGGGAAGAAAATAAACTACTGAGGAAATTAACTTTAACAAGGAAATTTTAGCTGTTGATAAAAAATACTATATTATACACCAACAAAATGTATAGAACTATACACTTAAAACAGGTGTATTTTATTGCTTCTAGATTATACCTCACTAAGCTTCCCTTTGGGGGAGAAAGTAGATTTCCTATGGGAAAATATTGTACTTTTTGATCTCTTGTAGAGAAACTTCTGAAAACTTATATGAGAAAGCTACTACAACATTATGAGAAGTTGAGATTTTGATGGGGGATTTCTCCTGTTTCTCATTTAAAAGTAAAACCACAAACATCAATTAAGCTAAATATTTTATATTTCACTTGGGACCTGAATCCATAGTATTTTCTTCCAATAGAGTCCACATTACCCTAATTCTTTGAGTGTGAAAAGTACTTCTGAATTACTGGACAGATAATAGTTGCTATTAATTTATCAGTTTGTATTCAGAGATGTTATATCTTATGTCAGACTAAAGAGCTCAGAATTCTACCTTCTGATCAAATTCCTAGGATTGGCTTGATTTCAAATGATTTCTGATACTCAAACAATAACATCAAACAATAAAGTCTAGTTTTAAATCAAAATCCAAAAGGCTAAAGTCTTCAAGCATATAATTTTGTTACAATTCTAATTTACTACTTGTGTGTGTTTATTTTTAACCAATTTTAGAGGGATATGTGGATGGTCCTGTCCTAGTGATCAGGTCATTAATTCTGTTAAACACTTATTAAAAACAATATACTATCTGTGCCTAACCATGGTAATTTAATGATACAATGTATGGGTGAGGAAATACAAAGATTAGCAGGCTGGTTGGATTTTTTTTCTAATAATAATGTGTTCTAAAATTTTCATCATGTTTTTCAAGGATTTTGCAGGAGTGAAAGTAAATTTATCCTTAGTAGATAATTATTATATAATTCTATGGAATGGATACATCAAATAGAGTATTATAGCTTATTAGTTCCATCTTCTAAAGTATTTATGTTATGTCATGAAATGTAGAAACTTACTTGAACAAGGTTTATGGGAATTGTTTTTGAATGCAATATACCAATTGAACTGAATTGTAATAAACTTTTCTAATGTGTCAGTAGGCTCCAGTCCAAAGAAAAAAATACCAAAATATGTTCAATTAGTTAACTTTTCTATCTTGATTTTTCAGTGTAATAAAGCCAAGATAAGATAGTGGAGAAGATGTCTTATTTGAGATTTTTTAATGCAGTAGAGTTAAGCATTATGTATGCTCTAGTTGCTGGTTGCCTTGTCTACCTTTCAGGCTTGTGATATCACAGCATTGGTTGTTGAGTGATAAGTTTCCTAGAAGAGCTTGTCAGACGAGACATGATGTGAGAACAAATTAATCTAGACAGCATAAAGCTTTACAGGTTTATTATTAATTTTTGACACCTTGAGAATATCATTGCTGATTAGATAAAGATGTAAAAGTATAGTAAATGAACTGATCAACATTAAATAGGGTGTGATTTTTAAAATTTATAAGTAGTTTTGTTAGTCTTTTGTTACATAATATGTAAAATAAAATAATAAAACAAGGAAGATATGAGGAAATAAAAAATAATAATCTCTGAATGTCAATTTCACTCTATAGACATAACTGATTTATATGTTTACATTAAAAATTCATCATATTATGCATCTACTTCTACAATTTATTTTAATGAACAAATATATTGTTAACCTTCTCCACAAAAAACCCTACAGGCACTCTTTAAGGCAACATATAACTAAGTTCTAAGATACATTGTAATATATTTAGCTATATTAGCTAAATGTATTTATCTAAATATCCTTTGAGAGGATATTTAGATTTTCCATTTTTCCCTATTACAGTTCACATTTTGTGCCGAATTATTTGCTTACTTGTTGTATATGACTATTTCTTTCAATATGTTACTAGATGCATATGTTTTTTTGTTGAAAAAAGTGCTGTTATCTTGGGAAGAAAATTTGGGATTTATTGAATGAAAGATTTGAAATGAAGGTTAAAAGAGGATGAAATCAGGTTGCCACATGAAGGATGAATTCATAAGACCAAGACTGGATTAATGACTTATGTATGATATCCAGAGTTCTGTTCTCAGTTTCAGCAAATATACCATATTTAAAATATCTTCTATGTACTACTTGTGCCACATGCTTTTATGTGTTACTTGTTTCTTTTTTTTACTTAGTTTTATATTCAATTATGACATTTATGAGCAATCTCCTCTATATGAAAAAAAAGATCTTTTCACATTATAGTTAACTGAGGTTTTTTTGCACAGGATAAAAAGAATAACTTGGAATATAATTATGAAAAAAAGTTATAGTCTTAGCCAGGTTTCAGTTGGTTGGAGTGTCATTCACTACACATGAGGGTTGCAGGTTTGATCCCCAATTTGGTAGCGTATGGGAGTCAACCCATTAATATTTCTCTCTCACATCAATGTTTCTTTTCCCTCTCATCTCACCCTCTTCTCCTCTTCCTCCCTCTCCCCTTGCTTCTCTTTCCTCCTTTTCTCTGTCTTCTTCCTTCCTCCTCTCCCTTTTTTAAATCTTTGTTCCTCTCTCTAAAAATCAATGGACATATCCTTGGGTGAGGAATAAAAAGAATTATAGTTAAAAGCAGCAACTTGATGAATCACATATGTTGAATTATTAGTCAAAGAATTCAGAAAAACTTTTATTTTATTATTATTTCAATTATGTAAAGGTCAAAACTGTCAAAACTAAGCTGTAATGTAATTTATAGTTCACGGGAGATAAAAGCATAAAGAAAAGCCAGGAAGTGATACTATAAATATCAGAATAGTGGTTACATTTATCAGGAAGGAAGCTGTTATAATTGGGAGGGTCAGCCAGAAGACTTAGAATACTGACAAAGTTTAATTTCTTGACCTGTGTAAAGGTTACATGAAAGTTTGCTATATGGTAATTTATTGAGTAGTACAGTTATATTTTATGTACTTGCTGTGAGCTTATTATATATTACAATGAAAATGTTAAAGACACAAGGAGACATCATGAAATTTCAATAGCCTTTGTCAGTCTGTTGTTGAAAAACCAACCAGCCTATTACTGCTCCCTCTGCCGAAACAACCACATCTTCATCTATGAAACAAGAACCTGGTTGACCAGATGGCTTTAGTCAACCTTGAACTCCACAATAGTGTTAGAGTATAATGCTAGTAGAGTAATGTTGACACATAGTCCAAATAATAAGACTCAGAATTAATGATAAATGACTTCTAATGGGCCATATTAAGGTTTTGATGTGATTTGAATAGCACCCACATTTCTCTTTGAGTGCTTTGTTCCTTGCTCCTAGGGTGGCTTCAGTCATGCAGAAAGTATGTACCTGTCTCTCAGGTTTACAGACTTGTCATTAGAAAACACAGCAGGATGTAAATTGGAAGGTGGCTATACCTTCTCAGTTTATTCCCATGAGTGACTCTCCTTCTCATTTTTTGTGAAAGGAAGATTTTTGTTAATTTAATTCAAAGCCTGTTCAGTATATCTAAGGATGATTTAGAATTGCTTATGTAAACACATATTCAATTTTCACAAAAAAAAATTTTCCTGGTAAAAACAAAATTTGAGGATGAAACACCCTCTGATATTAATATGAAAATAACTACTAATAAAAATATGTCAGTCCAAGAAGTTTTTAAAGAGGAACATGGAATTAATAACATACACATAATACAAGTATATTTAGATTTCTTATATAAGAGAGGTATAACTATCTCAATCAAACATGCTACTTATAATGTATGTGAGCTGGCCTTTGTGTGTTGAGGAAACCAATTCATTAGAAGGACATTGATCCAATTTTGCTATATTTCTGTCTGTCTCTCTGCCAATAAAATTAAAATTCATATTCTTAGTATTCTCAAACATACAAAAACAAATGTTGTTTGATGAGATATCTAGCCTGGAGAACTTTTTTAAAAATAATGCTTTCAGACCTTATGCTAGGCCTACTTAGTAAAAAAAAAATGTCCTACATGTGCCATCTAGCTTCCTTAGTGGCCCTCAGATGGCATCACATGTTGGTGGGGCTTTTAAAAGTTATTCATTAAAAACATTTTGCTTTTTTATGGGGAAAAATGTCCCAGATGAAGCCCCATAATCTGATACTTTACAAATCCTTCTGCAAATCTATTGAAATGCCATTTTTGAAAACTATTAGCTTGGAAGATGTTAGAATAATCTCTGTAAAAAGAAATAACTCCATGTCACTAAATATCTTCTTTAATTATTTAATTTCTGTTTTCTTCTTATCTCTCTGCTGGATTATAAGCTTCATGAAAACAAGTCCCCTGGGGTTAGTTCACCACTGTCTTCCAATATATAGAACAGAAGTTTGTAGCTATTTCCTATGGACTAAAATCAGCCCATCTGCCTATTTTTATAAATGAAGTTTCATTAGAATGGGGAATTGCCCATGGATTTATATATTATCCATAGCTGCTTTCATGCTATTGTGGCAAAGTTGAATAACTGGAGACAGAGATGGTATGGCCTGTAAAACCAGAAATATTTACCTTTTACTCCTTACAAAAATGATCCCTGATCTAGAAGTATTACAACAATACAATATAGTGGGTTCTTCATAGTGATTGAATTGTACATTAATGAAATAATCATTTATTAGTGTCTCTAAGCAACTCTCTTTTGCCCAAATAAGTTTCCTTTTGCATGTTACCCTTAAGTAGTGGTTTTATTATGTAGTGGTCTTTCTTTGGAAACTTACTCCACTTATTTCATTATTAAGTGCCCTTCATTTTCCCTTGGAACCAATCTGGGGTTTTGGTTATTCTAAAGTAAAGTGAGATGGGAATATGTGAATCAGTTTAAGCACAACTTCTCAGGAGCATATCACTTACATACTATGAGATTTGTTCCAGCTCTTCCATTCTCAGAAATGTGGCTACGGTGTATCAATTATGAGTTTTACAGAAAGCCAAGTTAATAAGGATGGGTTATGGCATATTAGAGTGGCAAGTATGATTTGGTATAATTACCAGTTGGATCTAATGATAGCTTATCAGCATCCAAGGATGAAGTATGCAATTGTCTAATAGAAAATGCACTGGTTTCTAGTTTATAATCCTGTTAGCTATCTATAGTATAAACTTGGGCAGTAGGCTACTTCTCTGAGTGTCCCTTAGTTCCTTTCTTCACTAACTAGAAAAATCTAGGTTAGTTGATGTCATCGTTCCTTCTAATTATATTGCTTTATAAATAGGAAACTTAAAAACAAGTAATAAGAAAATACAGTAGAATCACAGCTTAATGTAAGGGCTAGGTTTAGAGGCTTTCATTATTTCTAATGAAAAATTTCAGCCCTGGCCAGCATGCCTCAGTTGTTTAGAGTGTCATTTCATAACTGAAGGTTGTGGGTTTGATTCCCAGACAGGGTACATCCCTAGGCTGAGGTCTGTTTCCTGATCAAGGCACGTAGGGGAAGCAACCAATTGATGTTGTTCTCTTGCATTGATGTTTCTCTCTCTCTCTCCTTTTCTCTCTCTGAAAGCAAGGGGGAAAATGTTCTCAAATGAGGATAAAAAACTTTCATCTAGTGAAAATCACCTTTGATTTTTAAGTGACTTACACATCTTTTTAATGGTAAATGCACATCACTTAAAATTTATCATCTTAACCATTTTTAAGTATTGTTTAATATTGAGCATTGCTAAGTATTTTCACATTGTTGTGCAACCAATCTCCAGAACCTTTTCATTCTTAAAATCTGAAATTCCATACCATCAACTATTATTCTTCCCCTCTCTGAGCTTTTTGCAATCATCATTCTACATTCTGCTTCTATAAATTTGATTACTCTGGGTACCTCAAATCAGTGAAATTATATAGTATTTGTCTTTCTGCAGATAGCTTATTTCACTTAGAGTAATGTCCTCAAGGTTCTTTCAAATGTTGTAGCATGTGTCAGAATTTCTTTCCTTTTTAAGCCAAATAACATTCCATTGTGTGTGTAAACCATACTTTGTTTATGTCTTCATTCGTGAAGGGATACTTGGATTGCTTCCATTTTTTGACTCTGCGAATATTACTGCTACAAAAATTAGTTTACAAATACCTCTTTTTTGACTCTGCAAATATTACTGCTACAAAAATTAGTTTACAAATACCTCTTGTTTTTAATTACTTGGGGTGTATAATCAGAAAGTGGAATTGATGGGTTATATGGTATTTTATTTTTAATTTTTCAAAGAACTACCATACTGTTTTCCATAATAGATACACCATTTTGCTTTCAAATAAACAGTGCACAAATGTTCCAATTCTCCTAGCAATACTTCTTATTTTTTGTCTTTTAAAAAAATATTAGCCATACTAGTTAATGGGAGGTGGTATTTCATTGTGGTATTTTGCTTTTTTGTTCTTTTACTTTTTTGAGAGAAAGAGGTGAAGGTAGGGAGAAAGAGAGGGAGAGAAATATCGATATGATAGAGAAACATTGATTGATTGTCTTCCATACATATCCTGACTGGGGATGGAACCCACAGCCCAGCCATATGCCTTAATTAGGAATCAAACCAGTGACCTTTTGGTTTGTGGGATGACACCCAACCAATTGAGTCAAACCAGCCAGTGCTCATTTTGGTTTTGATTTACAATTTCCTAATTATTAGTGACATTGAGCATCTTTTCATATGCTTTTTAGCCGTCAGTACACTTTCTTTGGGAATATCTATTTGTTTATTTGCCCATTTCTTAACTGAGTTATTTTGTTGTTGTTAAGTTCTTTAAATATATTCTAGATATTTAACTCTTTGTCAGGTATATGATTGGTAAATATTTTCACCATTCTATTGGTTGCCTTTTCACTCTGTTGATTGTGTCATTTGATGAGCAATTTATAAATTTTTTTTAATCATTGTTCAAGTACATTTTTCTACCCCTACTCCCATTCCAGCCCACCCACCCAACCCTCCCCCCTTCCCCCCATTACCCCCCACCCCTAGTTTTTGTCCATGTGTCCTCCAAATTTGTTCCTGTAATCCCTACCCATTCACCCCTGGAATTCCCTCTTCTCTCCCCTCTGGCCACTGTCAGGCTATCCCCTATTTCAGTGTCTTTGGTTATATTTTGCTAGTTTTTGTTTTTGTTTTGTTTTGTTGTTTAGATTCCTGTTAAAGGTGATATCATGTGGTATTTGTCTTTCACTGCCTGGCTTGTTTCACTTAGCATAATGCTTTCCAGCTCCATCCATGCTGTTGCAAAGGGTATGAGCTCCTTCTTTCTTTCTGCTGCATAGAATTCCATTGTGTAAATGTACCATAGTTTTTTGATCCATTCATTTACTGATGGGCATCTAGGTTGCTTCCAGCACCTAGCTATTGTAAATTGTGCTGCTATGAACATCGGGGTGCAAAGGTTCTTTTGTATTGGTGTTTTAGTGTTCTTAGGATAGAGTCCCAGGAATGCAATTGCTGGGTCATAAGGCAGATCCATTTTTAGTTTTCTGAGGAAGTTCCAAACTGCTTTCCATAGTGGTTGTACCAGTCTGCAGTCCCACCAACAGTGCACTAGGGACCCCCTTTCTCCACAGCCTCTCCAACACTTGTTGTTTGTTGCTTTGTTTATGATGGCCATTCTGACTGGTGTGAAGTGGTATCTCATTGTGGATTTAATCTGCATCTCTCTGATGGCTAGCGATATTGAGCATCGCTTCATGTGTCTTTGGATTTTCTGTATGTCCTCCTTGGAGAAGTGTCTGTTCAAGTCCTTTGCCCATTTTTTAATTGGGTTACTTGTCTTCTTAGAGTAGAGTCGTGTAAGTTCTTTATATATTTTGGAGATTAAACCCTTGTCTGAGGTATCATTGGCAAATATGTTTTCCCATACAGTTGGTTCTCTTTTTATTTTGATACCGTTTTCCTTAGCTGTGCAAAAGCTTTTAATTTTGATGAGGTCCCATTTGTTTATTCTTTCCTTTATGTCCCTTGCTCTAGGATACAAGTCAGTGAAAAAGTTTCTGCGTAAAATATCTGAGATTGTCCTACCTACGTTCTCTTCTAGGACTTTAATGGTGTCACGTTTTATATTTAAGTCTTTTATCCACCTTGAATCTATTTTTGTATAAGGTGTAAGTTGGTGCTCGAGTTTCATTTTTTTGCACGTAGCTGTCCAGTTCTCCCAACACCATTTGTTGAAGAGGCTATTTTTATTCCATTTTATGTTGCTGCTTCCTTTGTCAAATATTAATTGACCATAGAGGCTTGGGTTTATTTCTGAGCTCTCTGTTCTGTTCCATTGCTCCATGTGCCTGTTTTTATGCCAGTACCAGGCTGTTTTGATTACAGTGGCCTTGTAGTATAGTTTAGTGTCAGGTATTGTGATTCCTCCTACTTTACTCTTCTTTCTCAAAATTGCAGCAGCTATTCGGGGTCGTTTATGGTTCCATATAAATAGTTGAAGTGTTTGTTCTATGTCTGTGAAATATGCCATTGGTACTTTAATAGGTATTGCATTGAATGTGTAAATTGCTTTTGGTAGTATGGACATTTTAATGATATTAATTCTCCCAATCCATGAACACGGTATATGTTTCCATTTGTTTGTGTCTTCCTTGATTTCTCTCCTCAGTGTTATGTAGTTTTCTGAATACAGGTCTTTTACCTCTTTGGTTAGGTTTATTCCTAGGTATTTTATTTTTCTTTTTGCTATTTCAAATGGGATTTTTTTCTTGATTTCTGCTTCTGCTGTTTCATTGTTGGTGTACAGAAATGCCTTTGATTTCTGGATATCGACTTTGTATCCCGCTGTTTTGCCAAATTCATTTATTAGGTCAAGCAGTTTTTTGGTGGAGTCTATAGGATTTTCTATGTACACTATCATGTCATCTGCGAACAGTGACAGTTTTGTTTCCTCCTTTCCGATTTGGATTCCTTTTATTTCTTTTTCTTGTCTGATTGCTGTGGCTAGAACTTCCAGTACTATATAGAGTAGAAGTGGTGAAAGTGGACATCCCTGTCTTGTTCCTGTTCTTAGTGGAAAAGATTTTAATTTTTGCCCATTGAGTATAATGTTGGGTGTAGGTTTCTCATATATGGCCTTTATTATGTTGAGTAATGCTCCCTCTATTCCCACTTTACTGAGTGTTTTTATCATGAATGGGTGCTGTACCATATCAAATGCTTTTTCTGCATCTATTGATATGATCATGTGGTTTTTGTCTTTGCTTTTGTTTATGTGATGTATTACATTTACTGATTTGCGAATATTGTACCATCCTTGCATCCCTGGAATGAATCCCACTTGGTCATGGTGTATGATCTTCTTAATGTACTGTTGGATGTGGTTTGCCAGTATCTTGTTGAGGATTTTAGCGTCAATGTTCATCCACGATATTGGCCAGTAGTTTTCTTTCTTTGTTGTGTCTTTATCTGGTTTTGGAATTAAGATGATGTTGGCCTCATAAAAAAAGTTTGGGAGTCTTCCATCTTTTTGGATTTTTTGAAATAGTCTGTGAAGGATAGGTGTTAGTTCTTCCTTAAATGCTTTGTAGAATTCTCTTGTGAAACCATCTGGTCCAGGGCTTTTGTGTGTTGGGAGTTTTTTGATTACTGCTTCAATTTCTTTTGCTGTTATTGGATTGTTCAGGCTTTCTGCTTCCACTTTGTTGAGTTTTGGGAGGTTATATTTTTCTAGAAATTTGTCCATTTCATCTAGGTTTTCAAATTTCTTGGCATACAGCTCTTTGTAGTAATTTCTTACAATCCTTTGTATTTCTGTGGTATTAGTTGTAATCTCTCCTCTTTCATTTCTGATTGTGTTTATTTGGGTTTTCTCTCTTTTTTTCTTAATGAGTCTGCTTAAAGGCTTGTCGATTTTGTTTATCTTTTCAAAGAACCAACTCTTGGATTCATTGATCTTTAGAATTGTGCTTTTAGTCTCTATGTCATTTAATTCTGCTCTGATCTTGGTTATTTCCTTCCTTCTGCTTGCTCTGATCTGTCTTTGTTGTTGTTCCTCAAGTTCTTGTAGACATAGGGTTAGGTTGTTTGTTTGAAATGTTTCTAACTTTTTTAGGTGGGCCTGTATCGCTATGATCTTCCCTCTCAGGACTGCCTTGGCTGTGTCCCATAAGTTTTGGGTTGCTGTGAGTTTGTTTTCATTTGTTTCCAAGAACGGTTTGATTTCTTCCCTAATATCATTCTTGACCCATTCATTGTTTAATAGCATGCTGTTTAATCTCCATGAATTTGAGTGTTTTGGGGTTTTTTCCTTGTGGTTGGTTTCTAGTTTCAGTCCCTTGTGATCCGAGAAATTTGTTGGTATGATTTCAATTTTTTTGAACTTGTTGAGGCTTGTTTTGTGTCCTATCATGTGGTCAATCTTTGAAAATGTTCCATGTACATTTGAAAAAAATGTGTATTTAGCTTCTTTGGGATGGAGGGTTCTGTAAATATCAGTAAAGTCCAGTTCGTCTAGTGTATTGTTCAATGCCTCAATATCTTTGTTGATATTTTGTTTGGAAGATCTGTCCATTTTTGATAGAGGGGTGTTAAAATCCCCCAAATTAATTGTGTTGCTGTCCATATCTTTCTTGAAGTCCTCTAAGATTTTCTTTATGTATTTGGGTGCTCCTATGTTGGGTGCATATATATTTACAATATTTATGTCTTTTTGGTGAATTCTTCCCTTGAGTATTATGAAATGACCTTTTGGGTCTCTCTTTATGGATCTTCTTTGGAAGTCTATTTTGTCAGATATGAGTATTGCTACCCTGGCTTTTTTTTTCCTGTCCATTTGCTTGGAAAATTTGTTTCCAGCCCTTCACTTTCAACCTGTGCAGATCTTGTATCCTGAGGTGGGTCTCTTGTAGACAGCATATGTGTGGGTCATGTTTTCTTATCCAATCAGCTATTCTATGTCTTTTGATTGGAGCGTTTAATCCATTTACATTTAAGGTTATTATTGATAGGTACTTATTCATTGCCTTTTATGTACGTGTGATCCTCTCTGACTCTCTCTTTTCGTTTCTTTCCTTAAAGCAGTCCCTTCAGCATCTCTTGCAGAGCTGGTTTAGTGGAGGTGTATTCTTTTAGACTTCTTTTGTCTGAGAAGCTTCTTATTTGGCCTTCTATCTTAATTGAGAGCCTTGCTGGGTAAAGTAGTCGTGGTTGCAGGCCTCTGGTTCTCATTACTTGGATTATTTCTTGCCATTCTCTTCTGGCTTGGAGTGTTTCCATTGAGAAGTCAGCTGTGAGCCTTATTGGGGCCCCCTTGTATGTTACTTCCTTCTTCTCCCTTGCTGCCTTTAAGATTCTCTCTTTGTCTTGAAATTTTGCCATTTTAATTATGATGTGTCTTGAGGTGGGCCTCTTTGGGTTCCTCTTGATTGGGACTCTCTGTGTTTCCTGTATTTGTGTGACTTTTTGTCTCATCAAATTAGGGAAGTTTTCCATCATCACTTGTTCAACTAGGTTTTCTATCCCTTTTTCTTCTTCTTCTCCTTCTGGTATCCCTATTATGCGGATATTATTACGTTTCATATTGTCTTGCATTTCTCTTAATCCCTCTTCATTTTTTCTGAGCCTCTTTTCCTTTTCTTGCTCTTTCTGGGTGTTTTCTTCTATTTTGTCCTCCAGCTCGCTGATCCGATCTTCTGCTTCATTGATCCTGCTTTTCATTCCTTCTACTGTGTTCTTCAGTTCAGAAATTATATTCTTCTTTTCCTCTTGGCCCTTGTTGAGAGTTTCTATTTCCTTTTTTATGCTGATGTAGTTTTCGTTGAGTTCATTGTAGCTTCCCTGTAGACGCTCGTAGCTCATTATGAGCTCATTGAGCTTCCTGACAATCACTGCTTTGAATTCAATATCTGATAGTTGAATTGCCTCTGTTTCATTCAGCATTCTTTTTGAGGCTTCCTCCTTTCCTTTCATTTGGGGATTATTTCTTTGTCTTCCCATTGTTTGTGGGGCTCTTCTTGTTCGCCTCAGCTTCTTATATTGATCTGTTCTGGCTCCCTGGGTTTATGATGTGAACTTCTTTAGTAGAGTAGCAGTGAGTTTCAGTGGTGCTGTGTCCTTGACCCCCCAAGCTCGCTGGTCTTGGGCTGTCGTTTAAGTTGGCTTTGTGTTTGCCTTTGGGTTTTGATTGTTGTTGAGTCTTTCTTTGGTGGTTCCTTCCCGCCAGCTGGTTAAATGTGGGTCACTCTGTCCACCACCTTCTGTATTTTGCTGTGCTGGTGAGGGCAGGTTGTGTTGAAGCTGGATCTTTTGTGTGTACAACGTTTAAAGAAATCTTGTTCAGTTGTTTGTATTGGGTACTGTCTCTACTGTTTAGTTGTATTTCCAGATAAGTCCTGGATTGAGGTTTGTGTGGTTACTACTCCCTCCTTCACCTTCTTCTGCTGTTATCTGTTAGTGGTTCCTTTGTTGTTGGGTTTCCTCTTCCAGTGGGTAACCTGGTGTTCACCTCCTCCACCTATTCTTTTTTGTCATCAGTTGGAGGGGGAAGGCAAAATGGTTTAAGACAGCAACAGAGAATTCTATGCTATTTACAATAGTAGCAAGTAGGGAAAATATAGGAGATCCTTTCACTATGTATAGTGTTAACCGTGGTCTTCCACCCAGCTAGCTGATTTTTAGAAAGGATGGAAAGAAGATAAGACTCTTGTTGGGGGAGGAAGGATTGTGAGTTGGATCTATAAAGCAGAGAGGTTGTGGGCGGTCAGATTCTGGGGTAAGGTGAGAGTAAAGGATAGTAAATAGGTGTAGTGTGTGAGAGAATAGAGTTAACCACTACAGTAATAGCATTCAGGAAACTTTGAAATGGGCTAAGATCTGGGGGGGAGGGTGTTGTGAAGTAATTACAATTGTATGGAACAGCAGTTATTTACAATAATATTATGGCAACATTCGTATGGCAGAGTCTATGAGATCTAGATAACATGGATAGGGAGTACAGTACATCTAGTAGTGTTAATGGACAGTAGATTAGTAATACAGTATAGAAAGAGATATCAGGGGAAAGCTGTCAGGTCATACAATAAAACCAGCCTAGCAAAGCAGGCTATACAAAAATAAGAGGGATATACAAATACTGTTAAAAAAAAAGATGTCGGAACACTGGAAAAATAATAATAATACAAATATGCAATAACTTGCAGGTTCTCTGTAATAGCAGAGTGACATTTATCTCACTGTCCCAGCTGTTGTGATGCCCCTTCTTTGGGTTCAACTTTGGTCTTTTCACCGATCCAGGATTTTGTCACACTTGTAGGTATTTAGGAAAAAATTTAAGAAAGTAAAAAATAGAAAAGGCAGACGAAGGCAGGAAGAAGAGATAAAATTGGAGGACAGGAAGGAGGAAGGAATAAATCAAGAAAGCAGGTAAGAGAGGAAAAAGAAATCAAAAGAGAATAAAAACAATAAAACTTAAAAAATTAAAAATTGTTAAAAAAATAGAATCAAATTAAAAAGTCTCTTGGTTTCAAAGTGGCCAAACCAGTTTTTCTGCTCTTGCTGGATGAGGCAGACTGAAGGATGATTTGTTTGGCTTTTCTTCCTTGGCCTGTGGAGTTCGCACTGGCTTCTCAGCTTTGGGCCCTGGGTGTGGGAATCAGGTCTTTCCCCAGGGTTACTGCTGTGGGTTGCTGTGCGGGGATGCTCTCCTTGCAGGCACCTCCCCTTCACCGGTGCTCCCAAGAACGGGCGCAGCCCGTTGGCCGTGGGCGTGGCCGTCCACTGTGGCCCGGCCCCTCTGCCACCGTGCTACCGGTGCTGGGGCGGGTGCAACCGGCGCCCCGAGAGCGGGTGCCCGTGCTCTCACAGCTGGGAAGCAGACAGGCTAGAGCCACTAATCACTTTAGGAGAATTCCCCAAACAGTGTCTGTGTCTATTCACTCCTTCCTCTTGAGAAATTCCTCCCGATGGAGCCCACCGCTCCCCACAGTGGCCTGGCTTCTCTCACCGCCAAAGCTCCAGCCAGACCGGTGACCGCAGGAGTCCGGGTCCACTGCGCGATTCAGCTCTGGTGTCCACCGCCTCTAGGCCACCGTCTCTGCTGCTCACCACCCCGGTGTGTTTGCCAGCACCTGGATTCCTCCCAGAGCAGCTCAGACCTAGCTCGGCTGGGGAGGGAGCAGTTGATCTGGCTGTCTCCCACTAACCCTATGGTAAACACAGCCGCGCCCCCGGGCCTGGGGCTGCAGCCCCAGGACCACACGCTTGTCCTGGGACCTTACCTTGTTGTAGCACTCCCCTTAGGATCTGTTCTTTGTTCTTTCGGTTCTGCCACAATTCTTGGTCCTCTGTTTTCAAAAATGCTGAAATATGTTGGTTGCTTGCCTTTCTACTCCATAGATTGGTCAGGATTTTCTCCCCTGAGCAGAGGAAAGCCAAATCTGCTCCTTCCTACTCTGACGCCATCTTAGATCCCCAGCAATTTATAAATTTTATGCAGATGAATTTATCTATTTTTACTTTTGTTTTCTTTTCTGTTAGCATCATATTCAAGCAATCATTGCCAAATTCAATGTCAAGAAGTCTTTTCCTTATGTTTTCTTCTGCATTTTGTATTTTTAGTTTATACCTTTATCTGACCCATTTTGAGTTAATTTTTGTATATTATATAAAATTAAGATCAAACTTTATTTATTTGCATGTGGATACCCAGTTTTTTCAACACTATTTATTTAAAAAACTGTTCTTTTTGCATTGGATAATATTGGCACCCTTGTCAAAAATCATTTGACTATACATGCAAGAGTTTATTTCTGGACTCTTGATTCTATTCCATTGGTCTATATGCCAGCATCATAATGATTATTGTAGCTTTGTAATACGTTTTGATATCAGAAAGTGTAAGACCTCAAACTTTGTTCTTCTTTTTCAATATTGTTTTGACTATTTGGGGTCACCCATATAGTTTGATATGCATAGCTTTTTGCAACCATATAAAAAAATTAGGAATACTACAGTTAAAGGATTTCTGTCCAATTTACTTCTTAAGAAAACTGTAACACCCTCAACACTGGTAGGCATGGGGGATGGAGTGAAGAATATTCAAGTGACCCTTTACCATGCAAGATTGTACCAATTATTTGTCATAGTAAACTTGCATTGACTTAACATTTGTTTCTAGGTCTCTTTATCATAGTGAATATTACACAGATGATACAGTCTCATTTTACCTAAGGTGAGGTTCATAATCTTGGGGTAAAGGACCATTTGAAGACACCACTGTATATCATCATGTTTCTATGAAACAGATATTTATTATGGAACTGCTCTTTTATGAAAGACATGTTTATCATGAGTCTTGGGGGATCATTATTCTAGAACCTATGGTAAGAGATATTCTCAGGGAACTGAGTCTTCCTAAGAGAATACAAAGGACTATGAAGTACTAAAAGGATTAATACACTTTTCCCAAGTACTTGTCACCTTTAAGAATATGAGTGTGTCTCCATTTTTTTATGGACAAGTGTCTGAAAATTGATTAAAGACCATTTAAGAACTTTATTTGTAGCTGGGATTGAGAGCTAAATTGCAGATTCCAATCCTGCATTATGTCAATAGTCTCTTATTTCTTCCAATAGCTTTTTTGTTTTATATCAGCTGTCTCCATTACCAAGTCAGCAGTATTGGGATGACAAGCCAAGATATACATTTTTCTAAGTACTAACAAAATAGAATATATTTTAGTTTCATTGCTAATAATCTTTCACTATAGACTTAAAATACTTTTTATAATACATTTCATTCTAAATTATTTATAGGACATAATTTGACTTAAGTTTTTCAAATGTTTTACATATGTATGCAAAATCTCCCTTACTAGACCTAGGGACTCTGATGAGTCAACTCAGGATTTTCTGACTCAATAATTCTTAAATAATAGAGAGAAAAAAGGAATACTTTGCTCTGTTGTGAAAAAGCTTAGTAGAACTCATTATTCTGTGCAAGTGGATCTTGGACATATGCAAGATTATTTTCAGTGTTCCAAGAAATATGAAAATCACTAATAAAGGTTTTGAAGAACACTCTTGAACTGAATGTACAGGCTGTAATTGAATAAGAATGGTATGCATTTAGAGTACAAATGAACCAGCTGGGATACTAAGTTCTCTGTGGTGTCCCTAATTCAATAATCATGTGTTTTCAGTTCTTACAAATAAGAATATAAAAACACTAACATAAATGGACATAATTTACTATTTTGTTTAATGTCTTACCTTTGTTAAAGAAATCAATTAAAATAAAGCATATGCTGTGATTTCTAACAACAAGTGATAATGAATTCAAAAAGGAGTGTCTTCCCCGTCAGAAGTGTAAGTATGATTCTTTACATATGAGTTTGAATTTTGCAGGGAGTTTTCATTTGGAATTATAGAAGGAAGATCAATTGCAGGGTGTTTGTAACAATATTGAGTTCTTTGTATCTATTAAGAATGCCAATTAATGTTTACAGAGTACTCAGTATATACCAGATACTCTGCTAAGCCCTTAGTTATAATGTTCCTTTATGTTCACATCTATTTCATGAGGTAGATATTTTTATCTTCTTTTGCACAGAAGGAAGCTGATGTTTACTAATAGGAATGGATCTGGGATTTAAACTTTATTTCATCTAACTCCTGAATTGAAATTTTACATTGTTCCTATTCTGTCTGGGCCTTGGATATAACTCTTCTTTACATGGTTTAGTTCTGAGGTATTCTTCATAATTTGACTTTACTATTGACTTTGAGGATTTCCCATTCAAGTATGCATCCAGTCTTCGCTTTCTTCCATGACAAGGACATCAATACTGGGAGGAGTGATCCTTGTAATGTATACACTTAATATTTATAAATACACTGGCACAGAAGGGGTTTTGTCTTTTTTTCAAACTCTGACAAAATACCAAATAATCATATATGTCCCAGGAAAGTATAGATTGGAAAAGAATCATAAATGAGGTGAAGATAATAGAATGAACAGATTATATGGAGCTAAACATAGCTCCATATAAGTAAGCTCACATTAAATGGAGCTCATATTTAAGCAAGCTACATAACAGGAATACTTACTCTTGTATAAGGGAAGAAAACAAGTTAAATGTGAATTTAAGACTATGTCCTAATGAAAACCAATATCAAGATAAACCTAATAGTTTGTCATTAGCATCATTTGTGTGTTTATCATGAAATTCATAACCTAGAAAAAAAGCAAGTCACTTAAAATTCCATAAGCTGAATCTGAAATAAATAAGAAATTTATTTATTTTTATATTAAGACTTCAGTTATGTCCATTCAGTATAACTGAACTTCCTGGCACTTGTGTGTGTATGTTTATTTTCATAACTCATTGAAATTTCATTGGGTAGTGGGGACTCACTCACTGAAATAGCAGTAAAGGAAATAAGAAGGGAAGAGGTCATCAAGGAACATGTATAAAGGACACATGGACAAAGCAAAAGGAGGGTAGGATTGAGGGTGGAAGGTGGGGATAGGTGGGGAGGGAGGAGTGGTAGGGGAAAATGGAGACAATTGTACTTCAACAGCAATAAAAGTTAAATAAAGAAAATAAGGTTTAGAACCTTCTCTTTCAAAAATATTACTGCTTATTCCCTCCTACTTTTCTTCCCCCTTTATTGCTTCCCTCCCCATCCCAGAAAGCTCTGCCACAGAGTTTCTCCTTGCTACAGAAAAATGTGTTCTTTCAACACCTTGACAACCATCCATAAAGCTCATTCTCAGGGTCATTCCTTAGATGCTCTTTTGGAGAGTGACATGTCATAACAGGGTCATGACAAAGCAAGTTTACCAAACTCTTGTTCAATAAAGGGACTAGAAGCTTGAGCTCTGAATTCAGACTTCCTGGGTTCAAATACTGACTAACATAAGTTCTCCAAAGCATTGGTTTCCTTATCTGAAATTTGGGCATTATCATAATGCCTAATGTATGAGATAATACTTGTAAATTTTATAGCACAGTGTCCAAAACATGTAAAGCATTAGAATTATCATTATTTTCTCTACTGCCAAGTCCCTTTTGTGGAAGGAGCCCATGCTTTTAATTTAGGGGGTGCTACAGAGAGGCTTCCCTCACAAATGTACATATACACATACTTTTATACACAGTCTCAGAGATATCATAGCCCACTGAGCAGGCCCTCTGAAAATATCTCCCATATTAGCCTATCCATAGGAAATCTTAACAGAGGAAGAACTTTGGAAAGTATAGCATGGATTGCTAAGAGCAGCAGAAACAAAAGGGAAAAAAAGAAATGTCTCTCAGTTTTTAGCCTCTATTAATTATAAAACCTCTATTACCACTCAGTGGTGAAGCTTACAACCAGCACAGTTAAAATTTCAGTTAATTAAGCCAGAGGCAGCACTAATTTACTACACACACACCCACACACACCCCTAAACCCTCTATATGTGGTGATTAACATAGGTCATAAAATTAACAAATAATACAAGAATTTCAACATTAAAAGGACTCCAGACCCTCACTCTTGACCTGACTTGTCCAATGGTTAACTTAAGGAAATTGTGACAAAACCCAAGAGAGCTGAAGGATGTCATCCCCAAAGCTTCTAAGGAATCAAAAACATTTTTAAGAGTGTTTTTAATAAGAATTGAAAAGCAGTGTAAACATTCTCACAGCATGACGGGTTCACAAAACAAAGGTAGCCCATAGCATTTGTATAAATGATCAGTCTTTATTATTAAATCTACAACCAAATTTTGCGTGAACAATCATATGGAAATAGAAATATTTCCAGTGGATAAATCGTTAAATCAGTTGGTTATTAAACCAACTCCAGATCAAGCCACTGTGTTAATTGACAAGAGATGATCCCATGCTGAATGAAATAGATTCAACCATTTAACTAAAGCTATCATCAAGGACAGACTATCTGCCATTTCAGACAAGTGAAAAGGTCTTACTAGACATGGAGGGTACTGTGAAAGCTCTGTATTATTTTAGGTAGGACCCCTCATTTTCCTCTTCTCTGAGACAGCATTCCCCTGAGGCACTCTGGGAAATATTTAAACTAAATGGAACCTTTGGCAAGACTTTAAATGGTATTCTAAAGGCAGCAGCCCACTATTTCTAGGCTTCTTGACAATCCTGCTCCTCTTACCATTTTAACTGTCCTGCACTCAAAACACATCTCAGCATCTAAGGAAGTGAACCAGAGAATGAGCTTGATGGAGAATTTTCAAGGTGTTGAAATAACACATTTTTCTATGTCAAGGGGAAACCCTTGTGGCAGAGTTGTCTGGGATAGGGAGGGAAGCAATGAAAGGAGGAAGGATAGTAGGAAGGAATCAGCAGAAATATTTTTAAAAGAGAAGGTTCTAAATGTTATTTTCTTTACTGCTATTCCAGTGAGTCAGTCCCCATTACTCAATGAAATGTTAATCAGTTATAAACACACACACACACACACACACACACACACACACACAAGCACCTTGAAGTTAAATTATGTTGAATGAGTGCAATTGAAGTCTTAATATAAAAGTATTAACTTATTTTTAACTGGATTAGACTGGATTTGTAAGCAAAATTCACCAGTCATAATTCTGGAGGTCCTGAGCAGATCTCTAACTTACTTGATTGCTAAAGAGGAGGAGTTTTTTAATGGATAATCTTTTTAAAAAGAACAAGTCTCATTTAGTGACTATAAGATATAAAGGCCATTGATAATGAGACAAAAATAAATTAAGCATAGGACATTTGAATTGAACTATCTAAAAGAGACAAAAGAAAGTGTTAAAGACCTCGGCTATCTGCCACAATGGCTTTTGCTTAATGTCTCATTAGCTTTAAACTTGCTTTTAGTTGTTAAACTTGCTTTAGTTTTAAAACATGAGCATAAGTGGAATGGACTTGGGAGAAAAGACAAATGTCTGGATTCAAGAATAAGAGATAGACATTGAGTGTGTCTTAAAAAATTAAGGTGATCAGTTTGGGTGAACTATGACCTTTTTGTTGCTGCTGCTGCTGCTAATGGTGATGATGGTGGTGATAGTGATGGTTTTAGTTATGATGTTGGTAGTGGTGATAGTAGTAGAGATGGTTGTGGTGCTGGTGGTGGTGATGATAATGACAGTGAGTGTTTAAGGTCCAGGCACTCTGCTTCTTTAATTCTCATAACCAGTTACTCATGTAAGGTAGGCATTATTATTATTGTTGTTGTTTATTTTTATTTTCAGGTTTTAAAGTCAAAGAAACAGGCTTGAGGAGGTCACACAGTTAATAATGGAGCCAAGACTCAGTGAAGCAGGCTGCTTTTGGAGGCCAGACACTTAATTCCTCATAGTCTTAAAACTAATCTAACATCTTGTGTTTCAATTTAAACTCATAAAGATCAGAGACTATCCAAATTCAAGTCTAAGAAAGACCCTACATCCCAGTGCTAAGGGACTTAAGAGTGTAATGAATAGAAAACTGCACTCAGATCCTGAAGATAATGGCTACAAGGCAGGACTTTACCCACAACTTTATTAACTAAGCAGCAATTTCATTAAGTAGACAAGCAACTCACACAGAGGACTGAGAACAAGATGATATTGTATTTTAAAAGTCAAAAACTGGTTTCCTGTAGATTTAACTAAGACAAAACATAAGATATGATTTGAAATCAGCAACGTTTTTCTTTGTTAGAACACACCACCCCACAACACACACATACAAAAATATCACTCCTGATGTCTACCATGTTTTCATGATCCACCCTCCTGTTCTCTCCCTCATCTGATAGAATGTAGATATGCTGTGTGGGGAGGAAATCTGTGGTATTTAGAGCAGCACCATTGGAACCTAGACATCAGGGGCTAAAGTCTGTCTCTCACAGGGATTCCAATTTTCCTCAGCTTACTCAGTCTCAGTGAATTTACTCAAAATTGGGTGTTCTGAGAAAGCAAAGCATTTTACTCAAAGCATATTTCTAGAAAAGGTAGAGTCCCTGGATTAAGTGACAATGGGCGGCTTTTGTCCTTTGTCAGTTAGTTCTGGACTTTGACATCAGAATATATAATACTATCAAGAATATAAAAGTGGTGAAACTTTTTCTCAACTTTTTGTACCCAAAAACTTCTAGGAGCTCACTGCTCCTCAAAAATCCTAAATTACATATAAAATGTTGTACAAAATAATAAACAAGACTAAACAGTTAATAGAAAGCTGGGCTACATACTTGACTTGTAATTCCAATTTCATCTGCATGAGAAACCTTAAGGTGGGCTGGGGGGCATTGTCATTATCTGTTCAGTGTAGAGGAATTAGCTAGGGATCTGAGAAGTTAATAACTTTGCCTATCATCACACAGCTGGTAAGTAGTAAAGCCAGGATTTAAACCCCCAGATTTGCTTTGCTCTCTGCTTCTCCTTGTGGTTAGAATGGGAACAGAAGCCATAGTTGCCTAATTACTGCTACATTTAATCCTGACATTTAAAAATAGAGTCATCTAGTATCACAGTTAGAAATACACATGTTGGTTATGCATCAGTTAGATGAATTTATGCAAGTTAACCTCTTCAAACACAAGTTTTCTCATCTATTATATGGGGATTGTAATGACTACTTCACAGATTTCTTGTATGGAGTGAGACTCCATTCCCAAGAAATCTCACCTTTTCATTTCATTCTGTAACGTGAATTACATTTTTGGTACATAGGAAAGATGTTGACTCCCTAACTTGGTAATTTTTCTCTAAAGCACTGATAATTAGAATGTGTAATATATATTTCCCTGCTGTAATATCTTGAATTTTAAAAGGCCTCCAAAAGTCTTTTACATCTCTATAATACAGTGCTTGACAAACTGGGTGTCACAGGAGTTGTAAACACATGGTCTGGTTATAAACAACTTCTTCTTGGAACAAGTTTGAGAAATAAAATATGCTATTGGCAGCTACCATACAAATTATTTCATTAAAGACTCTGATAAGTCCAGCAATATAGAAGCCTATGCATTTATTTGACTATGGAACACTTATTTTTATATTTCTCTAAGAAAATATATTTAAGTTTAGGAATTTTTGGTATAGATCTTTAAAGTATTTTATTTTATTTATTATTACTTAACTAATTCTCATGACAATGCTTCCAGATAACCAGGGCAGATATCACCCTGGGATGTAGAACTCACTGTGCCTCACTGAGGTTAAAGAGTTGACCACTCATTTAGGAAGTTGAAGCTGGAAGCAAAACCACATAAAATCTCTATCTTAAATTCATTTTGAACATAACTTGTTATTCTTTAAGTTATTTAATTCCTGAAATTTAAGGCACTTGAACCATTTTCTGCTTACATTTGGGGGCAATGAAGCTTTTGGGCAAAATGCACAGTGATTTTTTTCTCAAAGATAACCAAACCTTTTCACTTTTTCCATTTCTGCTGCTTCCAATGTTGTCCAAACTACACTGGCCTCCAGTGCAGCCTCTGAACTATTTGTGTTTCTTCTTTTGTTTCATTGAATACTTGTTTTTCCAAATACAATGCATGGAGGAGCATGGTGCTCTTTCTGAAAACACTCTAAAATCTTCCCTTTTCTTAGGGCAAAGTTCCAAGCTTACAGCCTGTCCTACAAAGCTCTTCCTGTCTGGCTCTAGTCCACTTCAGTCTACCATCATCTCAATTTCCCCATCTAGTCATATTTTTCTCCCTCAAGCACATCAAGCACTTTTCTGCTTCAAGGTCTTTGTACCTATTGTTCCCTTTGCCAGAAAGGTATTTTACACCATATCTCTGCAGAGATGCTTCCTTCCCATTGTGATGTTTCAGCTCAAATATTACCTGCCCATAAACCTTTCTTGTCACCTCTCCAGGACTTTTCTAGCTCATCGCACTGTCTTTCTCTTTCATGAAACAGTTATTTCTTTGTTCATATATCGGTTGACTTGTTTGCTGTCTGCCTCCCTCCAAAAAAGGTGAGCTCCATAAATGCAGAGACTTTTTCTGACTGTTCACTGTTTATCCTTGATGTAATGTAATGTAATATAATGTAATGTATAACACAGACTGGTCTCTTAATAAATATTTTAGGAAATCAATTCATAAGGTATAAAACAATTGGTGAATCATGCTCCTGCATAGTGATTATTTGCATCATATGTGACTGGTCACAGATGTGATCTTTGAAACCATCATTAAGTGGCAGCTATTTTACTAACTCATCAGTGACTCTGTTGTGTCTTCTCTTTGGAGATCCCACATTCTCCTCCACTCTGGGGGAGAGTATAATGAGTAATCTGAGTATAATGAGTCTAATGGGAATAATGAGTATAATGTGTAATCTATAACCATCCATGAACAAAAAGGCACATCCCAAAAGGAGAGTCTGGCTTTAATGTGGCTATCCAAACTGTTAAACTGGCCAGGTAGCCGACTTCTGTTTTCCTGGAGGAAGAGCACAGGTTAAATACCTTCAAGTTCTCCCTTCCTGCATCTTTATTTTTAGGCTCCTACCATATGCTTCTGCTCTTCTCATTCTGCTGCTGTCCTTACTGGTACTACTTTGAGGTTGATTAAACAAACATCATAACTGTTTCTGTGAGCTATTAAATACACCAAGAGTCAATACAGGTCTTAGCTACTAAGCAGTCTGAGTTGGGTAATTTGTGAGTTCTGCTGCATGGGGCTGGCCTGCACAAAATTTTGGCATTCAAACTCATGCCTTAGAATCACAGTAGAATCACCATTAGGGTTCAGTTTTTAGAATTCAAGGACCTGGATGGAAATTCTGGCTTTGGCATTTATCATATGTGGACTAGAACATGTTACTTAATTTTTGTGCCTTAGTTTCTTTATCTGTGAAGTAGGAGTAATTATAAACCTCCCATCTGTTGAGAGGCAGCATATGTAAAACATTTAACCCAGTATATAGCATCCACAAAACCCTAAAACATGGCAAGAAATAGTAAACACTGAAATTCCTCTGGAATGTGTTTCTGCTTTCTATTCACAGAAGCTACTTTATTTCCAATTTCAAAGAAAGTAAAATTCCCAAAGTAAATAATCAAATTGTCCTCATTTAATGAAAGCTTATTGGGTATTATTCCCTATGCCAGCCAGTGGGATAAAAGAGCAGAGGACAAGTTCCTTGATATTTTAAAGTTTTAGAAAGTAGCTGAAGAAACATGATGTTCATATGAGAAAAAGATAACTCTAAGTAACAATGCAATTATTTGGACAGAAAGTTATAGAATGAAGAAATTAGAAAAGATGGAGATATTTCTGATGTCATAGTGGTAGGACTAGCTTTGGAAAGTGTAGGATTGGGGCTGCACCTCAGAACAGAGGAAGAAATTAGTTGAAATGACCAGCTTATTGATGATAACTTGAAGGGCAACCCCTGATTGATTGATTGATTGATTGGAGTAAAAGGTGAGCTAAAATGGCTGACCTTGTTGAATTGGCTTCTTACTGAGTCTTATTGGTTGCTCATACAACCAGAGCAACCAATAATTTCTTATTAAATAAATCTCATAAAGCAGATACTATGCTAAGCATGTTAATCTATGAACTCATGGAATCTTCTCAACAGCCAGATGAGCCTGTATTCTTTGTGTTCCCACTTCCAATGCAGAGGTGTCTGCAGAGGAAAGCCTTTGTAATGGCACATGTGCAGGACAGAGTGAATGCGCAAACTAGACATGGGATGGAGGGAATTAGAGACTTCAACAGCAGATAGATCTGATGATCTGAAGGGGCATAAGGACACAGTGAGTTCTGTACAGGAAGGAGGGCATTAAATCAGGAGACCAGCACTGAAAGTTCAAATTCTTAATAAGATGAACTTTTCTGCAAGGTCCTCTGGTAAATGTATTGTGTAAAAAGTTGTTTCTTTGTCAACTATAATTTGGAGATGCACATGCTTCCTTTGATATTTACTGCAATTTAGAGAGACAAATTTAATTGTTGTTTTTTTTAATTTGTCAGCCTGAAGGGCAGTTTGTTCTTGCTGTCAGTCAGTGTTAGTGGCCTACTAGAACCTGTCTACAATCTATTTTCTAATACTTAGAGTATTTAAATTGGGTGTAACTTTTAAAAAATGATATATAGAAAGTCAGACCTTTCTTAGCACTTCTTCTAGGCACTAAAATATCTACTAGGTTATGTAAACATGTAACTACAGACTCTCTGCTGTTTATCTGGAAAAGATCTAAGTGTTGGAAACTTTATCAAAAGACATACAAAAGGCAGCGTTTCTAATCTCCAGGAGATTCTTGTCTTTTGGGGAAGATAGAAACATGAATCCTGACTATTTCTCCTCTCCTATTCTAACACAATATAATTTTTAATCAGGACTAGTTTTCACTTTGTATAACATAATATTAAATAAAAGTGTCTTAAATAAGATAGAAAGTAATTTTCTTTTATATAACTTGGATTCGAAGAACCTCTGCCTTCAGGTATGTGAGGTTCCTTAGCGTGTAGCTTCTAACTTCTGAGTTGCTTCCTGATTATGACCTGTTGCTCACATTTCAGCCCCTGGATAGGTATTCCAGACAGGAAGAAGAAAGCAGGTGACAAGCAACTAGGACACATAGCAGCCAAACTGGGCCCTTTTAAAAAGCTTTGCCAAAAACCTTACCCCAAAAGCTTCTGATTACATCTCACTAGCCCCACATGTCTTTAAGAGAGTCTGGCAAGGGAAGGTGTTAGCTGGGCACATTGTCATCTGTTAGTAAAAAGGAAGGAGAATGGATTTCATGTAGCCATGGAGCAATATCTGCCATCATGTATCTTCAGAGTACCTAGATCTGTCCTAAGAGCCTATAATTTCTTCTCTAACATGATCTCAGTGTTCACTGATGGGCATGTGCGTGACTGAGGTCCTACATTTGAATTTGGGCATTTCCTGATTTTCATGCAGCATGGAAGAACTACAAACTTTAGAATCTGCATAACCCAGGTTTAAACCCCAGGATGGCTATAGTATGAAAGAATAGATGTGAGCATGTGGATTACCCAATATAAGCCTCTATGTTCTTTTCTGTAAGCCACAATCTCATAGAGTTACTTTGAGGATCAAATGCAGTTCTAAATATAAATAATCCAGCCTATAAGTAAAACATACTAGATATTTACAAATGTTAGTTGTATTTGTTATATGATCAAAGTTGAATGAATGCTCATTCTCTAGGGATTAGACCATTTGGGCTTGCAGAATAGCAGTATAACAAAACAGGTCTTATTGAATCACAATGTTTCCTCATTCCTTTCAATCTATCAAAATTTTTCTTTTTAGTTTACATTCAAACAACTGCAGGTATGATTACAAATTTCACATATGTTGCTATGTGTGTGTGCATATCTCATGTGCACATAAATTTAATTATTTTCATTAATGTCTGTCAGTTATGCTGAGGTCTGATAAATAAACCTACATTTGTTTCCTTATTTTTTGAGTAATATTCAACCAGCAGAGAAAAAGCTTGGACTTCAGAAAGATGAACCTGTGCATACTGCTCTGATTTTGGCTGATGCCTCTTTTCAAGAATGAGAAAAGTACAGCTAAGGCATTATGTGATGATGAACATGTGTTTACTTCACATTGGGAAAGGTCAGAGGTTGGAATTCTATAGCCCTATCCTACTAAAGGAAAATCAGTAAATTGGAACCCCATTTTAACTGGCAAAAAAGCTTTAAGCAAAAGATCACCATTAGCTAAATGAAATAAGCCAGGCAGTGAAAGACAAATACCATATGATCTCATCTTTACCAGGAACCTAAACAGCAAAACAAACAAACCAGCAAAATATAACCAAAGACACTGAAATAGAGAACAGGCTGACGGTGACCAGAGGGGAGAGGGGAGGGAATTTCAGGGGAAAAGGAGAAGGGTTTACAGGAACAAGTATAAATGGCACACATATAAAAACTAGGGTGGGGGTGAAAATGGGAGGGAGGTGGGGAAGGGTGGGTGGGTGGGCTGGGATGGAGTAAAAGACAGAAAAATGTACTTGAATAACAATTAAAATAATAAAATAAAATAAAATAATAAAAATAAAATAAAATATAAAACAAAATAAAATAAAAAAAGACTTCCATTAGAATTCTATAAAATATGATACCACACATATTTTTGAAATGTGCTTGATTTAAATCCAAATAGTTGAGACACAGATCTGGAAAGCCAAGCACACCCACCAAAGGACAGAGCCTTTTCTGGAGAGTGGCAGAATCATGTTGTATTTCAATTAGTGGGGAAAGAAATTGTGATCACTCTGGGGCTACTGCAGCATTTCTGCTGACAAGTTGAATGCCACTTTCTGTAGTGACTATTCTTTATTGGTCATGGCTTCTCCATGGCAACCATTCACAAGATGTTTTCATTACTTTATATGTTAGGAAGGAAGTAGAATATATATGTTTTGAGTTCCCAAATGGAGAAGGGGAAGAAGCAACAGATACTGGAGAGAGCAGGGGATTTTTTTTTTTTGGGGGGGGGGGTTCTTAACTTATCTCCTTCTTGGATGGATATTGGTAAAAATGAAATGATTAAAAATTGCCTGGTATATTGGATTCTCTCTTTCATCAATGAACATACTGATGAGATATGGATTGGATCAAATAATTTGCATGTCAGTTGATACTAAGTTTTTGCCCAGCAGTTTGCTAAAATTTCAAAGGATATTTCAGTCTCCTTTCAACTATTCATTAGGGCTGTCATCAGCCACTTGGGCTGCAGGATTGGACTGAGAGAAAAATCTCAAGATAATGTTTTCAAGGATGTAAATTTTCAAAAGAGAAGAGTGAAAGCATCAGGATGACTTTTCCATTAGGGAAATACTGTTTTCTGAACTCTTTTCTCAAGCTCTAGACATGGGAGTACTTTCTAGGAAAATCTCTCTTAATCACATGGAATAATTTAAGAGACTCCTCTAAACAGAAAAAAAAATCAAATATTTGGTCACTTCAAACTATTTCATATAGATGCTCTGACTTTTCCTAATTTTTGTTTTATTATTTTTCCATTTTATGATTAAATGGAGGAGTCAGCATTTCCTAGTGCGTTTCCTCACTTTTCCCTCAGTGCTCCCGCTTTCTAAAATAATTTATGCCAACAGATTACTCCAGGAAAAATGAGTTTGTTTTTAAATCAAGGAAGTATAATCCACATTGTGGCATGCCTATGGGGCTGTGCAATACTGCACTGTAGAAAGTCCTAGAAGCTTGATGGGCTCCCAGAGTAAACAAACCACAAAAGAAACTAAGGGCAGTGAATTTATGGACACAGAAACTTTTCTACTCTAAAATCTGGGATCTGAGTTTGAGTGAAGTAGACAAGGATGAAGGGGAAAGACCTCCCTCACACAAGTTATTGCCCCTGATATACATGCCCTTTGTATCTGCTGTCTTGTTGATCTGCTGTGTGTGGTCAGAAAGTGAAGACATGAAGAGGAAATCACGTGGAGAGGGATGTACAGGAAGGTCCAAATAGGTCATCTGCAATCTGGCTGGCAGTTAAATTTTATATTTTCTCATAAAATCTGTTGAGAGAATATAGGAGCTATGATATTTAGCAAGAAATGCTAGTGTTATCTTGGCAGCAAGACACCATAAATGTTCCAATCCATTTCTTTCTACTCCATAGTAACTTTATTAAATGTATTTTCTTGTAGCCAACCATACTGACATCTAACACATGACTAATCTTAGCTACCATTTAGAGCAGGAGTGTCAAACTCATTTTCACCAGGCCCATGGTTGCCCTCAAAGGGCCAGATATAATTTTAGGACTGTGTAAATGTAATTACTCCTTAACAGTTAAGTGAGAGCTCCATGCTGCCACTAGGTAAAAACAAGGTGCTGGGCCGGATAAAAAAGGTGGAGGGCTGGATTGTGCCTGCAGGCCTTGTGTTTGCACCTATGATTTAGAGTAAAACAATGTAGATTTAATGAGCAGATATTTACATCCTAAAAGTTAGAGCAAAGAACTTGAAAATACCTACCAAAATATGTTTGCAATGCCCAGTGTATAAATCTCTTCTTATTTAGGAATCATGATGAAAGTTACATGGTAGAGACAGTTGCTGTTCATGGAATATCCATGTGACTTCCACACACAGTCCAACCTACTTGCTTCTGAGCAGAGCCAGATGACTAGTAGTGACCAACGGACTCAGAGCAGAACTGATGATGGTCTTGGGAAGTGGAGCATTGAAGAACCAGTACAAGGTCTGTAGGTTTCACCTCCACTGGCATGGGATTCACACTACATGGTAGAGCCACAAGGTAAAAGTGTGGAATATGTGCTTAAAGTGTATCCATAAAATACATGTGTAAAAGTATGAAATAGAGTAGTCTAGAAAAGTTGCCTGTCTTTGCATTATATTTTGTGGCTTGTGTTAAGTCAGAGATTATGGAATTGGTCTGTTACCACAGCACAGCTTCTTCTGTGCTCACTAATAAACATGAAATATTTGTTACCAAATTTGAATTTCTTCAACCATTTTGTTTAGCATAAAACACATGATAGAACAATTGTTCAGACTCTAGAATTTTGAGATATAAACAGAGATGGATTGGAATCTTAATCACTTATGAGCTAATGAACCATGAGTGAGTTAGTTAATATTAGTGACTATTATTATTATTTTTATTTTGTTGTTCAAGTACAGTTGTCTCCATTTTCCCCCCACTACTCCTTCCCCACCAAAACCATCCCAACTTCCCTCCCCTGATTCCACTCCACACTTGGTTTTGTCCATGTGTCCTTTATAGCTATTCCTGAAAACCCTTCCCATGTTTAGGTCTATTATCCCCTCCAAACTCCCCTCTGGTTCTGTCAAAGTGTTCTTAATTTCAGTGTCACTGGTTATATTTTTCATGCTTGTTTGTTTTGCTTATTAAGTTATACTTAAAGGTGAGATCATATGATATTTGTGTTTCACTGCCTGGCTTACTTCACTTAGCATAATGCTCGCCAGTTCCATCCATGCTGTTGCAAAAGGTAAGAGCTCCTTCTTTCTATCCTCTGCATAGTATTCCATTGTGCAAATGTACCATAGATTTTTGTTCCATTCATTTACTGATGGGCACTTAGGTTGCTTGAAGCACTTGGCTATTGCAAATTGTGCTACTATGAACATTGGGGTGCATAGATTTTTATGGATTGGTGTTTCAAGGTTCTTAGGATATAATCTCAGCACTGGAATTGCTGAGTCAAAAGGCAGTTCCATTTTTACTTTTCTGAGAAAATTCCATACTGTTTTCCACAGTGGCTGTACCAGTCTATATTCCCACCAACAGTGCACTAGGGTTCCCTTTTCTCCACATCCTCTCCAAAAGTTGTTGTTTGTTGATTTGTTTATGATGGCCATTCTGACTGGTGTGAAATGGTATCTCATTGTGGTTTTAATTTGCATCTCTCTGATGGCTTGTGATGCTGAGCATTTTTTCATATGTCTCTTGGCCCTCTATATGTCCTCCTTGGAGAAGTGTCTGTTCAGACCTTTTCCTCACTTTTTAATTGGGTTTTTTTTTTGTCTTCCTGCAGTGGACTCCTGTGAGTTCATTATATATTTTGGAGATCAAACCCTTGTCTGAGATATCATTGGCAAATATGTTTTCCCATACATGTGGTTCTCTTTTCATTTTAATGTTGTTTTCTTTAGCCATGCAGAAGCTTTTTATTTTTATGAGATCCCATTTGTTTATTCTTTCCTTTATGTCCCTTGCTCTAGGGGACATAATGGTGAAAGTATTGCTGCATGGAATATCTAATATTACCTTGCCTAAATTTTCCTCTAGGATTTTTAGATGGTGTTGTGATTTATATTTAAGTAATTTATCCATTTTCAGTTTATTTTTGCATATGGTGTAAGTTGGTGATTGAGTTTCATTTTTTTGCATGTAGCTGTCCAGATTTCCAAACACCATTTGTTGAAGCAGCTATTTTTACTCCATTTTATGCTACTGCCACCTTTGTAAAATATTAATTGACCATAGAGACTTGTGTTTATTTCTGGGTTCTCTATTCTGTTCCATTGGTCTATGTGTCTATTCTTATACCGGTACCAGGCTGTTTGGATTACAGCGGGCTTGTAATAGAGTTTGATATCAGGTATTGTGATCCCTCCTACATTGTTCTTCTTTCTCAAAAGTGCTGCAGCTATTCAGGGTCATTTATGGTTCCATATAAATTTTTGAAATGTTTGTTCTATTTCTACAAAATATATCATTGGTGCTTTAATAAGGATTGCATTGAATCTATGAATTGCTTTGGGTAGTATGCACATTTTGATGATGTTAATTCTTCCATCCATGAGCATGGTATATGCTTTAATTTGTTTGTGTTATCTTTAATTTCTTTCTTTAGTGTTGTGTAGTTTACTGAGTATAGGTCTTTTACCTTCTTGGTCACATTTATTCCTAGGTACATTATTTTTCTTGTTGCTATATCAAATGTGTTTTTTTCCTGATTTTTGTTTAAGATATTTCATTACTGGTGTACAAAAATGCCTTTCATTTCTGAATATTGACTTTGTATCCTACTGTTTTGCCAAATTTACTTATTAGGTTGAGTAGCTTTTTGGTGGAGTATATAGGATTTTCTATGTACACTATCATGTCATCTGCAAACAATTACAGTTTTGCTTCCTCCTTTCCAGTTTGGAATCCTTTTATTTCTTTTTCTTGTCTGCATGCTGTGGTTAGGACTTCCAATACTGTATTGAATAGAAGTGGTGAAAGCAGACATCTTTGTCTTGTTCTTGATCTTAATGGGAAAGCTCTAAGTTTTTGTCCATTGAGTATGATGTTGGCTATAGGTCTCTCAAATATATCCTTTATTATACTGAGGAATGCTCACTCTATTCCCTCCTTTCTGTGTTTTTATCATAATGGGGTGCTGTGTCTAATCAAATGATTTTTGCATTCATTGATATGATCATGTGATTTTTGTTTTCCCCTTTGTTTATGTGATATATTATGTTTATTGATTTGCAAATATTGTATGATCCTTTCATCCATGGGATGAATCCTCATTGATCATGGAGTATGGTCTTTTTAATGCTTTTATGGATGTGGTTTGTCTGTATTTTGTTGAGGATTTTAGAGTCTATGTTCCTCAGCAATGTTGGCCTGAAGTTTTCTTTCTTTGTTATGTCTTTATCTGGTTTGAGGATTAGGATGATGCTGGCTTCATAAAAAGAGTTTGGGTGTCTTTATTTTTTTTTTTGAATTTTTTAGAAAGTCTGTGAAGGATAGGGATTAGCTCTTCCTTATGTGCTTTGTAAAATTCTCCTGTGAACCTGTCTGGTCTAGGGCATTTGTTTGTTGGGAGTTTTTTTTTATTACTGCTCCAATTTCATTAGTTGTTATTGGTCTATTAAGGCTTTCTGCTTCTTCTTCATTCAGTTTTGGAAAATTATGTTTTTCTAGAAATGTGTGCATTTCACCTAGGTTTTCACATTTCTTGGCATATAGTTCTTACAGTAATTTCTTACAAACATTTGTATTTCTGTGGTATCAGTTGTAACCTGTCCTCTTTCATTTCTGATTGTGTTTATTTGGGTCCTCTTTCTCTTTCTTTCTTTCTTTCTTTCTTTCTTTCTTTCTTTCTTTCTTTCTTTCTTTCTTTCTTTCTTTCTTTCTTTCTTTCTTTCTTCTTTCTTTCATGAACCTGCTTAAAGACTTTTTGATTTTGTTCATCTTTTCAAAGAGCCAGCTCTTGGATTTATTGATCCCTAGAATTGTTGTTTTAGTCTCCATGTTATTTAATTCTGCTCAGATCTTGGGTATTTGTTTCCTTCTGCTTGTTCTGGGCTGTCTTTGTTGTTTTGCCTCCAGTTCTTGTAGGTGTGGGTGATGTTGTTTATTTGAAATGTTTCTATCTTTTTTAGGTAGGCCTGTACCCCTCTGAACTTCCCTGTAAGGACTTCCTTCACTGTGTCCCATAAGTTTTGGATTGTTGTGAGTACATTTTCATTTGTTTCCAGAAACTTTTTTATTTCTTCCCTAATCTCATTCTTGACCCATTCATTGTTTAATAGCATGCTGTTCTGTCTCCATGAATTTGAGTTTTTGAGTTTTTCCCTTGAGGTTGATTCCTATTTTCACTCCCTTATTGTCAGAGAAAATGCTTGATATGATTTCAATTTTCTTGAATTTGTTGAGGCTTGTTTTGTGTCCTATCATGTGGTCTATCTTTGAAAATGTTCCATGTGCATTTGAAAAGCATGTATATTTCACTTCTTTTGGATAAAAAGTTCTATGTATATATGGGTATATGTCAGTTAAATCCACTTGATCTAGGACATTATTCAATGCTGCAATATCTTTGCTGGTATTTTGTTTGGAAGATCTATGCTTTTTTAACAGTGGTGTGTTAAAATCCCCTATTATAATAGTGTTGCTATCAAGATCTTTCTTCAAATCCTCCAAAATTTTCCTTATATATTTGGGTGCTCCTATGTTGAGTGTACATATATTTACAATGTTTATGGCTTCTTGATGGATTCTTCCCTTGAGCATTATGAAGTGACCTTCTGGGTTTCCTTTTATGGCCCTTGTTTTGAAGTCTATTTTGTCTGACATGAGTATTGCTACCTTGGCTCTCTTTCCCTGTCCATTTGCTTGGAATATTTTTCCATCCCTTTGCTTTCGTTTTGTGTAGGTATTTTGCTCTGTGAGGTGTCCGTTGTAGACAGCATATGTGTGGGTCATGCTTTCTTATTCATTCAGCTATTCTGTCATTTGATTGAAGCATTTAATCTGTTTACATTTAAGATTATTATCTATAGGTACTTATTTTTTGCTATTTTACTTCCTTTGTACCTGTGTTCCTCTCTGTGTCATTGTTTTTCTTCCTGTTCTTAAAGCAGACACTTTAGCATATCTTGCAGTGCTGCTCTGGAGGACGTGTATTCTTTTAGCCTTCCTCTGTCTGGAAAGGTCCTTATTTCACCTTCCATTTTAATTGTGAACCTTGATGTCTAGCGTTTTCTCAGTTGCAAGCCTCTAGTTTTCACTGATTGGAATATTTCTTGCTATTCCCTTCTGGCTTGGAGTGTTTCCAATGAGAGGTCAGCTGCCAGCCTTGCCGGGGCTCCCTTGTATGTTACTTCCTGTTTCTCCCTTGCTGCCTTTATGATTCTCTCTTTGTCTTGGAATTTTACCACTTTAATTATAATGTGTCTTGAAGTGGGTGTCTTTGAGATCCTCTTGATTGGGACTCTCTGGGTTTCCTGGACTTGCATTATTTTTCTCTCATCAAAATTCAGGAATTTTTCCATTATCACTTTTTCAAACAGGTTTTCTATCACTTGCTCTTCTTCTCCTTCTTGTATCCTTATTATATGGATATTATTGTGTTTCGTGTTGTCTTGCAGTTCTCTTAACACCTCTTCATTCTTTATGAGTCTTTTTTTTCCTTTTCTTGCTCTTTCTGGGTGTTTTTTTCTACCTTGTTCTCCAGCTCATTGATTTGACCCTATGCTTTTTCTAACCTGATTTTTATTCTTTCTACTGAGTTCTTCAATTCAGTAATTGTATTCTTCATTTCCTCTTGGCCCTTATTGATATTTTCTGTTTCCTTTTTTGTGCTGATATAGTTTTCAGTGAGTTCACCGTAGTTTCCCTGTAGTTTTTGGTAATTCTCAGTGAGCTCTTTGAGCTTCCTTATAATCATTACTTTGAATCAATATTTGAAAATTGACTTGCTTCTATTTCATTTAGCATTCTTTCTGAGGATTTCTCTTTCATTTCCTTTGGTGTTTGTTTCTTTGTCTTCCCATTGTTTGAGATTCTTCTTGTTAGCCTCTTCTTCTTAAATTGATCTGTTCTGACTCCTGTGTTTCTGCTGTGAACTTCTATAGTAGGAGATCTGTGAGAATCAGTGGTACAGTCTCCTTAATCTCTTGAACTTTCTTGTTTGGGCTGTTGTTTATGTTGGCTCTCTGTATGTTGACGCATGCCCACCTGCCTGCAGTGAGCATGGAATGCTGTGGGTGGTTCGTCGAAACACGAGAAAAACATACACAGAGACAACCAGGTCCTTTGGGGGAATCGGGACAGAATGGCCACCCTCTTTCAAGTGGGGAGAGCACCTCGTGTTCATACCCAAGCAGATTTTTATTGATAAAACAGACTTAGTTTGTGGATTCACAGTCTGGCAGAAAAGATCAAAAGACTTACAGAGATGGGGACAGAACTCCTGCTGTGATTCTGGGCAAGGTTTGTGGTCTTTAACATATGAAAGAGCTACAGGTTCCAAAAGTTTCCTGCCTGTGCTTTTAAATTCCAAGTTAATACATCCTCCAGCAAACAGATCTCATAGGACCTTGCATATTTTATGTCCCAGGCCTGATCACCCTGGGGGTCTGCCGTTTCTGGTCTGGGCTGCCCCTGCAGGCCAGAGAAGACAAAGGCAGCCAGGAGACTTGGATTTCTCACATCCAAGAACAAAAACTCAGGCTTTGACAAAACCAAGGGGGCAGGGGTTAATGTCCATCACACCTTCATTTCCACAGCCCAGTGAATTTCTTCCCAGAAGCCTCCACATGATCATGCCTGTCTTAGGCGTTTCCCTCCATGGGAAATCTTACCCGTCATTGGCTAACTGATCAAGCTAGGAGGTTTTGGCACAGAACAGGCAGCGTTCATGCCAGGGAAATAAGTTTTTGTCTCCTTAGTGGTTCCTGGTCCAGAGGTCTTTCACTTAGCCTAAGTCATGGGGGGTTCCAGCTTCCTGAGACCAGGCAGGGCGGTCCCCGACAGTATGTCTTTGGGTTTTGATTGTTGTTGGGTCTTTCTTTGGTGGGTCCTTCCCTCCAGCTAGTTCACTGAGTGTCACTCCTCCCACCACATCGTGTATGCCATTGTACAGGTACAGTCAGGCTGTGTCAAAGCTGGTTCTTCTGTCTGTCTGAGGTTATGTGGCTTCCTTCTCACTAATGTTCAATTCTTTGTTCTGGATAATTTCTCCACCATTTAGTTGTAATTCTAGATTGGTCCTCATTGGAGGTTAGTGCGGTTTTCACTCATTCCTCTGCCATCTTCCTTTATTATCTGTTGGTGGTTCTTTTTGGTGGGTTCTCTCGTTCAGTGGGTATATGGGTGTTCACAGCTCCCACCTACTCTTTTATATGATCAGTTGGAGGGAGAAAGTGAAATGGATTAAGACAGCAGGAGTGTATTCTGTGGGATTTAAAGTACCAACCTGTAGAGAAGATATAGGAGATACTTTGGATAAGTATATTGTTAACCGTGATATTTCACCCAACTAGCCACTATTTAGAAAGGGTAGAAAAAAGATAAGACTCTTGTTAGAGAGGGAAAGGATTGTGAGTTGAATTCAGAAAACAGAGAGCTTGTGGGAAATCAGATTATGAGATATAATGAGAATAAAGGGTAGAAAATTTGCATAGCATGTGAGACAATAGAGTTAACCACAACAGTAATAAAGTTCTAGAATATAGTGAAATGGGTTAAGATCTGGGAGGGATACTGTGTAGTATTTACAGTTGTATGGAACAACAACTATTTACAATCATAAAGGAACAAAAATCATATGACAGAAAGTATATAATTTGAATAACAAGAATGGGAACTATACCACCTAACATAGTGTGCTATTAGAACACAAGGGAAGTGAAAGAAAGACAATTAAAATACATAGTGAAAGAGAGAACAAGGAAAACTAGTCAAACAATACAATTAAACAAACAAATAAAATGAAGAAAATTAAACAGAAAGAAGAGAAGTAAAAATGCTAATAAAATAAAATAAGTAAAAAGAATTAATAATAATAATAATAATAAAAATAAACAATATGTAAGTTCTGGGGAATAGCAAAGTGAAATTTGTCTCAGTTTCTCAGTTGGAAGGATTAGCCTTGTGATCCCTCTTTGGGTCTGACTCTGGTCCTTTCACAGCTCCAGGTCTTATTGCCTCATGTGGAGAAAAAATAGAAGAAAAATAAAGAAAGAAAAGCCTCCTGCTGACTTTAAAGCAGCCATGCAAGTTCTGCTGGTCTACCTGGCTGCTGCAGGCTGACAGGGGTGGGATTTCACTCTTCTCCCTTCCTATGGTTTTGTAAGGATGGGGAACAGGTTTGAGCCACAGTTCACAGATGTCCAGCTTCCAGCTGAGTTCCTCCATTTGTTGCTGGGCCCTCACTGTCCATCTGCACCAGGCCAGAGCCTTTAATATACCAGTTGTGCCATCCTGGAGGTGCAATATTTAGGGGCAACTCACATACCACCAGCTCTTTGCTGTCCTAGGTGGTAGGCATTCTCAAAATCTATTCAGAGCAGTTCAATTCCCCCACTGAGTTAAGTCTTTCTAGCGACTGCTAATTCCCTGAGCCCTGCTGCTCTTCTCTGCCAGGGGCCTCCTACTTTCTCTAAATGAGACAGCCAGGCCATTGGGGTCAGGAGCACTGCCCTGGCTGTTGCAGCAGGGGCAAGTACATGGTCCAGGTTGTGGCTGCAATGGCAGGGGCACAGCTGGGGTAGTAGGAGTGGCCACTTTGGGAGAGTTCCCTAAACAGCCACAGAGAGCCTTTTTTTTTTTTTTTTTTTTTAACAAAATCCTCCTGTTCAAGCCTGCCGCTCCTGACAAAATGCCCAGCCTCTCACACAGCCCAACTTTCCGACCAGACCAGATACTATCTGGGTCAGGGTCCATCATGGCCCAACTCTTCTCCCTTATCCAGGTGTCACCTGGCTCCCCAATTTCTGGTGATGACCCAGCCAGTGTCCACAGTCTCAGCAGGTGAACACTGCCTCTGTGCATCTCACACTTTGTCTTTATTCCCCCCCAGTGACTTCAAGCACCCATATCCATCCTGGTGCCACTCTGTCCTCCCTGTTTTGTAGGGGAAGAAGCTGTTGATTTGGCTCTCCTCCAAGGATCCTGCAGCAGGTGCTGGGCTGGGGGTTGTAGCAGCCTTGGTCCCTGAACTGTTCTCAGGGACCTTACTGTCCCAAAGCAATCTCCTTACTGTCTGTTTTTTCAATGTCCTCTACAATTTTGGTCTCCTTCCTTCATATATGCTGGGATACTGTTGGTTGTTCACTCTGTTCCTTAGAAGACTGGCTAGGTGTTCCCCCCTGTGTATAGGGAGAAGTGGATTCGGTTGAGTTAGTTAATATTTCAGTGCCTCAGCTTCTTTCTGTGTAAGGCAGAAAGTTTTTATACATGAGCAGAAATTTATGTGAAATAACTAGTGCAAAACATTAAATACTTGGTACTGAGCACACAGTATGTAGTCAATACTATAGGTCACAGGTGGCAAACACAAGGCCCATGTACCAAATCCAGCCCCTCCACCTTGTTTTATCCAGTCTGGTGCCTTGTTTCTACCCAGTGACAGCACTGAGCTCCTTGCCCCTAGTTAAGGAGTAGTTGCATTTGTACTGTCCTAAAATTATTTAGCCCTTTGAAGGCAACCATGAGGCTGATATGACCCCCCCATGAAAATGATTTATTTAGTGAGGAAACAAATCATTCCCAATTTTTTTTCAAAGTAGAATTAGAATATGATTTATATAGTTGGAAGTTGCCGGGACTGGTGAGATTGGGCCTCTAAATGCCACCGTAAAAGGGCAGAATTCCAAATGGTTCTTCTGCTTTGGGAATTACTGCCCTTGAGTGTGGCCATGTAGAATCAAATTGTTATATCCTATATTTTAGAGTTTCACTGAGGTACTTTTAGAATTATGAGAACTAGCAATATATTTTAATTGTTAAGGAGTTTCATTAAAAATGAATTTCTACTGCATTGCTTTATCCATCATTATATATAACCTTTACTTATGTTGTTAACCCATGAGAACATTAACATACCAAATACTTGGTCAGTTAACCTTAGACATTAATTATTTATTTAAATTGTGGTAAGAGTAGAAATACACTCCATTGGAAATTAGAATTGGTAATAGGTTCTTTAAACTAAGTACTTTTTCAGTAATATGTGGGAATGAATAATTCCCTTTGAAACTCCAAAGTTATAATGTACTGTAGGCATTGCTTTTCTCTGTAGATTTTGCCAGGGAACCAGTGGGAGACAAGCAACATTATGTGGAAATATTGATTCACTATGGGCACAATGAGTTTTGTTACAAAAAAGACAGTCTGTGGCCATTTCTTTTCTCATTTGCTTCTATTTTAAAAACTAAATATGTGGAATTGCTTATTGTTACTGGGACATTTATGTTTCTTCCTTTTACAGTATGAACTTAAAAATTTGTTGGGCCTTGACAATTTTTTCATGAACAGGACAACTTAAGGTCATGAAAAGTTGAGCTCATGCAATTATGCCAGAGTTAGCTTATTTTTATTATGCCTGGTGTCTGGTATAGGAACTTCTTTTCATCAATACAAAGGCTCATCTTTCTTACCTGTACTTATCTCTTGATCTAACTCATGTCAACATGGGAAACTGAGAATATGGTGATTAAGAGTATAAGCTTTCCATCATTGGCTGGGTCCTATATTTAACTATGTGTGACCTTGGATCAAGTCCTGCAATGTGTTTCATTTTTCTTGTCTCTAGAATGGGGATAATAATAGTACTTAATCCATGGGGTGGCTGTCAAAACTAAATAAAATATAGCATGTGAAATTCTAAATAAATCCTCCATAAATACTAGGTGCCACCCAACTTGACTTCCCTGTGGTACATTGGACTCAGTTTCACACTTGCATGTCAAATTTCAGAAATAGCACATAATAGATATTAGCTAAGCAATTTTGTCTTCCAGCTTGTCACACCATCTGTCTGTTCACAGCTTAGGTAAGAGGATAATTTGGTGACAACAATACTGGACATTAATGATCAAAATTGATTGAGAAGATGCAGCCACATTGGGGCCCAGTGGCTGTCTTTGCTCACTGCATGTAAAGGTGATCTTCCCCTACAGCTTTGAAGGAAGAGGACTGGACCTTTTTCAGAGGGAGTTGAGTATGACACTGTATTATTAAAATATCAGAACAAATTTCCTCTTCCAAAAAGCCCTTCCAGACTAAACTACTGCATTTTCTAATCAAGAATCATACCGTTTCCTCCTCAGTCACCTTAAAATGATATTCACTACTTTAGGACTGCATATTTTTTAATGATGGAACTGCATATATGACTAAACTTTCCCCTCTGGGAACATTTTTTGATTGGCTGCTATGTGCTGAATACTTTTCTGCCACTTACTGGAGGAGCTTGGAGCTTTGGTAAAGTCCCCGAACCTCTGTGCTGCCATCTGAAAAATGGAGACTATGCTGGTATCTGTCTCATGGAGTTTGGTATGAGGGTTCAGTGCATTAAAGTGCATATTCAGAGTTATGTGGGGTCCTGACTCGGTAACTCAGTTTGTTAGAGCACTGTTTCCACACACCAAGATTGTGGTTCTATCTACAGTCAGGGCACTACGAGAAACAACCAATCAATGCATAAATAAGTCGAACAACAAATTGATGATTTTTTCTCTCTATTTCCCTCCCTTCTTCTTTCTTTCTAAAATCAATCAATAAAAAAATTAAATTTTTAGAATTGTGTGGGGCACACTGAAAGTGCCCAGTGAAAAGTAGCCAGTATTACCATGGTATCTGGACAGTTAAATTATTTCCTCAGGGTTTTATTTTTAATTATATTTTATTGATTATGCTACTACAGTTGTCCCACTTTTCCCCTTTTGCACCCCCCAGCCTTCAGGCAATCCCTGCACCATTATGTTAGCAGAATACCCCACACCTCTATGTTAGCAGAATACCCAGACCCCCTATTCCTTCAGACAATCCCCGCACCATTACTCATGTCCATGTGCCATGCATATAAGTTCTTTGGCTCCTCCCTTTTCCATGTTGTGCTTTACACCCCTGTGACTATTCTGTAACTACTAATTTGTGCTTCTTAATCCCTTCACCTTTTCACCCATTCCTGCAGACTCCCCTCAGGGTTCTAGAGTCCAGTCTTTCTATCTTTGAAATCTTAGCATGTAACTCCTCTACTGTTTTCTTCCTATCATTCATCTCACACAACCATGAATCCTGAGACTTTCATCCATAAAAGCTACTTATTGTTGGTTGGAGTTATCCTGGTGAGCCTCAGAAAAAAAAAAAAAAAACATACCAAACCAGTGTTTTGAGGAAAACATGGCAGAAATGTCCTAGAATAAATTAAAAGTTCTGCTTGCCTATGGGGTTATCAGACCATGACTTATAATCTTGTACCCAAGCTAAGCTCCCCTTCTTGCTCTGATAGCCTTAGTTCTAGGGAGACTGAAGGTAAGTAAAGGTCAGTGCTGGAAGGAACTTGTGACAATCTATTTTGGTTTTCATTCATCCAAGCTACTATATAGAAGAGAAGCAACACGGCACATATTTCTAAGGAAGACTTTTTTTTTAACTGAGGCCTAAAAAGCTCACAAGAAAGTTCTAGTCCAGCAGTATATAATCTCTTCCCTTCAATCTGTGCTCAATTTAATTTCATTGCCACCCACATAACATAACAGGAGAGAAGGAGGGAAGAAAGCCTATTACCAAGAAATAGAACTTGGGTGGTCAGTAAGTGCAGTGGATGCTTCTGTTTTTTTTTTCCAGGATAGCTTCTATTTCACCTTTTTCCTGGTTAGCTCTCTGCCCTCTCAGTCTACTTGGTTCAGGTGTGGTGCCAACTGCAGGCGTAAGTACATAACTCAGGTCTGAGGACTTCACCAGAGTGATTGAGAAAGGTGCATTTTGGTCTGCTGGCCTTATTGGCAAAAGGGTGTATGCTTGGAGCTCCAGGGAGGTACAACTGTAGAGGCCTTGCTGAGAGTGAAACCAGCACAAAAGGAAACAAAGCACAGATATGGGAAGACAAGATTTTTGATGATCTCTTTTTATCAACTGGATACCAACCAGCCTGAGCTTTCTACTGGGCTTCTCACCTATGATGAGAGTTGATAGATGTCTTCCTGTTTATTCATTCAAACAATTTTAGTTGGCTTTCAACCATCTTCCACTGAAAGAGACCAGTTTAGCAAGATTTATCCTCATTCTTGGATATTTGTGTTCCTAGGTCACCTTTAACTTTTGGGGAGCAGCGAGCATTAGGTGAGATTTCATCAGTTGTCTCTAAAGAATCTGAAGTCACTGAGCTTACCAACTCTTGTGTTTTGTTCCCTCCCTCTATGTTAGCAGAATACCCAGACTCAGCATGTCATAAAGGGAATGGTAAGTAGTCTTCTAAGACAAGGGAAACAGAAATCCTGTCCAGGATAATTCTATTTCATGCATAAGGATAGACTAACAATAACAGAAACTTGTTCTGCATCTCACTCAAACTTCCCAAAATTTCAAAAGGGAGATAATAATATTAATCTTTTTTGCATATGGAGAAAAGCAGAAGTTGGAGAAGTTAAATAAGTTGCCCAAGATCACACAGCTAACAGCTGGTATATCTTGGAATCAAAACCATAATATTATTTGCACATGACAGAAAGTCAAGCTGGAAACCTATAACCTTCCTCATGCAGGGGTGCCTTTAGTCCAGACTCTTTATGCTAAGGTGTTGAGCCTATACCTATCACCTCAATCCTGTTTCCACTGTGCACTCTGCATCCACATTCTGGAGCATTCTTGCTAGGGGTGGGAAGCCTTTCCCCAGACCTCAACTTCAGATGCTGCCCACCCAACCATCTGTGGCAACAGATTTGTGTGTTATCAATTAAAGTCAAAAGGAAGTTGGCAAAACCTCCTACTCTTAACAGGATGGGCTAAAACAGTTCCTGTTAAAACAGAAACAGGTTGTGTCTGATATTGGTAGTTGGTAGCTTTCCAAGAGCACTTTAAATACACCTCATGCCATAAATTGCTCAGCTCTGATTCTCTTTAAGACATTCCTTTCAGAGGTGGCTCATTTCCAAGAAGTGAACCAGTGTATGACTAAATAGGGTTGCCCCTATGGAAAGCTAAGCAACATCCACAATTTGAAGGGTTTGTCCCTGTGATTTTCTCATTGGAATTTACTTTGGAATCCATGATTACTTTTTAATCTACAAAATCTTCATACATATGGCATGTTACACACAACTTATAGTCACAAAAACTCCTGGGTTTCAATTACACTGGCAAAACATCCAACTTTTTCAGATGCCTCACTGAGGGACTACCACATTTCGAGTACTACACAAAATAGCCTGTGATTTTTTTAAGATAAACCATCTCTAGCACATGTGAAAATCAATCTCACTGTTTTTACATATTTGGACGATTTAAATTTTTATATAGAGATTTGTAAAACATACATGAAGCATCTATTATATACCATTCCCTACAGTAGGTCAGACCTGGGGAGCAGAGATTAACTATATATGGCTTCTGCCCTTGTGAATTTTCTACTGGACAGTTAACATTAGCTATTCAGTGGTGTTAGGTAAGCCTGACTGAAAAAATGGATTCTATGATGTCTTATGAAACAATATGTTTCAGAACCATGGAACCTTAGTCCCACTCTAAGCAGGTCCCTTTATTGACAAATAACATATTACCTACTATTCTACCAACATGCTCACAGGAATATGCAAGGAATGACAGCCTCCGTTTTTCTCCATTATAGAGTTTCTCAACCTCTGCATATTCAGTTTGGAGCCAGATAATTCTTACTGTGGAGCCATTCGTTCTAGGCATTGTAAGGTATTTAGCACCCTGTCCTCTACCTACTAGATGCCAGTAGTGATCTCCTTCCAGATTTTTTTGTCAAATGTCAAATGTCTCCTGGATGAATTGGTAGTTGGGGAAGAGTGAGGGCAAAATCACTTCCAGCAGAAAACCAACACCAAAAGTAGATGAGTAAGAGTAGATGAGTGTTTTCAGGTATTGATCCACAGAAAACATTCCCAATATTTCCAACATAATGAATTTATTCTCTCATAGCCCAAATTAATGGAGAAAAAAATGAGTCATTCCTGAAGACAGAGGGATGGACTAACTGATCTTTCATGATTCCTGCTGATGCTCTAATTCTAGGACACTGTTTACCCATGCTTTGGCCAAAGTCCTCTCTCTCCCTGTCCCTGTGGGTCATAGTAATGACAGTACCTGTTAGGCACACTCTTCACCCAGCATGCACTGTATGTTGGCAGGAAACCTGGAGGAGTCTTCATTTTTTTTAAGATTTTTTTTTTAGAAAACTTGGGAGAAACATTATTTTATTAAAGAGAAAAAAATAAAATATATGGGTAATGGGAAAATAACTTTCTGTGGTGTTAGGTACAAGAATAGACCATTTGTTAGAACCAAATATCTGTTAAAGTGTGAAAAATTCTTGGAGTATATTTCTTAAATTTTGTTGTTTTTTTACCAGTTTATTCCCATGAACTCTCTCATTTACTGTCACCTGTCCAGGCCAGGCTGGCCAACAGAGAAGTGTCTATTGTCTTTTAGTCTTAAAGTCCTAATATTTACTGATGCTTGAGAAGAGAGCTCATGAATTAAAGGTTTATGATTTGGTTTTCAATCCTACCATCATCACTTCTGGGCTTTGAGATCTTAGAAAAATTTCTTAAATTTCTTTTTTTTTATTGTTGTTCAAGTACAGTTGTCTCCATTTTCCCACCACCAATATCCCCCTCCCCACTCACCCCAATATTCCACCCTCAGTCTTTCCTCCCTTGGGCTTTGTCCATGGGTCCTTTATATGTGTCTCTTGACTCTTCCCCTTTCATGCCTTACCTTGTCCCTAAAAGTGTAGAAAGGAAAACTTTCTACTTGACTGATGTGACAATAAAACAAGAGAATTACTATTTATAAATTTAAAAATGACTAAGCAAATTATTTTTCAGTATGATAAGATATTGTAATCATGAGGCAAATCTTTGTTTCACCATTGTCTACATATGCATTGTTCTTAATATCAAATTGGGCAACAATAAGACCATGAACATTAAGAATATATTCTGACTACACTTTTTATATGAGTCTCTCTCTTCAAACAGGATCCCTCAATTTTCCTGTAATTTTCCACCTCAATATTCTGTCCTATAGAATTTTTAGCTTTCTTTTTCTATTTTTATTTTTTGGTTGGTCTAGGTTTTTTTTAACTTTTTCAAATTGTTTTTCAAGTACTTGTCTCCATTTTTCCCCCACCATTCCCCCTATCCCAGCAATCCCCACCTCCCACCCATGATCCTACCCTCTTTGGTATTGTCCATATGTCCTTTATACTTATTCCTGAAAACCCCTCCCACTTTTCTCCCATTTACCCCCTCCCACTTCCCTCTGGTTAATGTCAGTTCCTTCTTAATTTCACTGTCTCTGTTTACATTTTATGCTTGCTTGTTTTGCTGATTAGGTTCCACTTATAGGTGAGATCATATGGTATTTGCCTTTCATGGCCCACCTTATTTCACTCACAATAATGCTCTCCAGATACATCCAATCTTTGAAGGAGCAAAGGGAAGGAGCTCCTCCTTTCTTCTGTGTAGTATTCAATTGTGTAAAGGTACCATAGTGTTCTGATCCACTCATTTATTGATTGGCACTTAGGTTGTGTCCAGCACTTGACTATTGCAAATTGTGCTACTATGAACATCGGGGTGCATAGATTTTTATGGATTGGTGTTTCAAGGTTCTTAGGATATAATCTCAGCACTGGAATTGCTGAGTCAAAAGGCAGTTCCATTTTTACTTTTCTGAGAAAATTCCATACTGTTTTCCACAGTGGCTGTACCAGTCTATATTCCCACCAACAGTGCACTAGGGTTCCCTTTTCTCCACATCCTCTCCAAAAGTTGTTGTTTGTTGATTTGTTTATGATGGCCATTCTGACTGGTGTGTAGTGGTATCTCATTGTGGTTTTAATTTGCATCTCTCTGATGGCTTGTGATGCTGACCATCTTTTCATATATCTCTTGGCCCTCTATATGTCCTCCTTGGAGAAGTGTCTGTTCAGACCTTTTCCCCACTTTTTAATTGGGTTTTTTTTTTTGTCTTCCTGCAGTGGACTCCTGTGAGTTCATTATATATTTTGGAGATCAAACCCTTGTCTGAGATATCATTGGCAAATATGTTTTCCCATACATGTGGTTCTCTTTTCATTTTAATGTTGTTTTCTTTAGCCATGCAGAAGCTTTTTATTTTTATGAGATCCCATTTGTTTATTCTTTCCTTTATGTCCCTTGCTCTAGGGGACATAATGGTGAAAATATTGCTGCATGGAATATCTAATATTATCCTGCCTAAATTTTCCTCTAGGATTTTTAGATGGTGTTGTGACTTATATTTAAGTAATTTGTCCATTTTCAGTTTATTTTTGCATATGGTGTAAGTTGGTGGTCGAGTTTCATTTTTTTTTTTTTTTTTGCATATAGCTGTCCAGATTTCCAAACACCATTTGTTGAAGAGGCTATTTTTACTCCATTTTATGCTACTGCCACCTTTGTAAAATATGAATTGACCATAGAGACCTGGGTTTATTTCTAGGTTCTCTATTCTCTTCCATTGATCTATGTGTCTGTTCTTATGCAAGTACTAGGCTTTTCTGATTACAGTGACCTTGTAATACAGTTTGATATCAGGCATTGTGATCCCTCCTACTTTGTTCTTCTTTCTCAAAATTACTTCAGCTATTTGGGGCCATTTTGGTTCCATATAAATCTTTGAAATGTTTGTTCTATATCTGTGAAATATGCCACTGGTACTTTCATAATATATGCATTGATTCTATAAATTGCTTTGGGTAGTATTGACATTTTGATGATATTAATTCTCCCAATCCATGAATATGATTCCTGCTTCCACTTATTTGTGTCTTCCTTAATTTCTTCCTTCAGTGTTGTGTAGTTTTCTGAGTACAGGTCTTTTACCTCCCTGGTTATGTTTTTTTTCATAGGTACTTTATTTTTCCTGTTGCTATATCAAATGGGACTCTTTCACATTTTTGTTTCTGATATTTCATTGTTGGTGTGCAAAAATGCCTTTCATTTCTGAATATGAACTTTGTATTCCAGCGTCTTGCCCTATTCATTTATTAAGTCAAGTAGTTTTTTGGTGGGGTCTGTAGGATTTTGTATGTACACTATCATTTTAGATCAAAAATGACAGTTTCACATCTTCCTTTCCAATTTGGATGACTTTTAATTCTTTTTCTTGTCTAATTGCTATGGCTAGGGCTTCCAATACTATGTTGAATAGAAGTGGTGAAAGCAGACATCCTTGTCTTGTTCCTGATCTTAGTGGGAAAGCTTTTAGTCCTTGCCCCTTGAGTATGATGTTGGCTGCAAGTCTCTCCTGTGTGGCTTTTATTGTGTTGAGGAATTCTCACTCTATTCCCACTTTGCTGTGTGTTTTTATCATAAATGGGCACTATACCTTATCAAGTGCTTTTTCTGCATCTATTGGTATGATCATGTGATTTTTGTCTTTGCTTTTGTTTATGTGATGTATTATGTTTATTGATTTCTGAGTATTTTACCACCATTGCATCCCTGGGATGAATCCCACTTGATCATGGTATATGATGTTTTTAATGTATTGCTGGATGCAGTTTGCCAATATTTTGTTGAGGATTTTAGCATCTATATTCATCAGAGATATTGGCCTGTAGTTTTCTTTCTTTCCTGTATCTTTGTCCTACAGAATTTTTAAATCTATTTTGTGTGTGTGTGTTTTTAGTTAAGAGCATGATCTTGAGCTTAGATTTCAAGTTAAGTCTCAACTCTGCTATTTTCACACTATTTGACCTAGAGCATATCTTTAATAAACCCATATAGTGAGAGATTATATCTTAGAGTGTATTGGTGATAATATAATGACTGTAAGATGCTATCAAGGTAGTTAGACACTATTAAGCATTCAAAAGTAACAGTTATTTATAAATTTGAATTAATTAAAGATCTTTGACAAAACTGATATACAGAGGCTCTATCTTCCATTCAGTATTGTGTCCATTATGAAATATTACTCTAGGGGGATACTGTCCACATTACTATGTGACCTGTACTCCCTCAAGTTTTATAACCATGGTCTTGACTTCTGCTGCCTTTAGTAGAATGTTGAAAGCATGTTGCAGAAGCACCTACTGTTGAGCAGTGAAATGTTGGAAAAGGTTTCCTCAAAGCCAAAATGAGGAAGACTGTGAAGAAGTTGAAAAAATAATGGATTAGAGCCAGACTTCTTAAACTTTAATGTGTGCGCCTCCCCTGGGGATCCTGTCAAAGTGAAGATTCTGGTTTAAGAGGTATTAGGTAGGACTTGAGATTCTGTACTTCTAACAATTCACCATTGTGACACTGAAACTTTTGCAGGGACCACATCACATATGGAGGCTCTAGACTGGGAAGGTTGTCTCCATTGCATCTTTCTTTATACACAGTATTTTCCTTAAGAAGTGCCTTATGGCTCTCACTGAATTCAGACCCAATCAAAACACCTTTCTTCCTCTCCCAGAATTTATTAGGTCAGTGTAGCAAAAGAGTCCCAGGGAATGTTTAACACCCAAAGACTTTGGAGTAAGATAAATTTGCCAGACATAGCTCCTTCTTTTGGAGAGCCATATGATGCATCAAGGCATTAAAAGCTACCATATAAAAAAACTAACAAACAATAATATTTTACATGTTTTAGTGTAGAATTTCCCTTACATATTTTACAGGTGTCTTTAGATTAGATCAGTTACATCACAGTCTTGTATTGGGACCTAGGCATCAGTAGTGTTTGAACTCTCCCTTGGCATTCCAATGTGTAGAGTAGGCTGAGGAACACTGGGTTGGAAGAGCAGATTCTAACAGAGTACACTTGCAGGCAACCATGTAGTTGAAAGAGTTTGTCTGATTTTATCAATAAGTTGTTGATCAAATGTTAAAGAGGACAACTCCTGAAGTGTTAGGCCTACATTTATACAATATGTTTATTGTTTAAACATATTTAAATGTCTTACATCAGGCTGAGAATTTGGGAACAGTGGAGCTGAGAGATTGGGTGGTGAAAGAGCACAAGGACTATTAAACATCTCCCAGCCTCCACATCTATTGAAGTTACATCTCTGTCTGTGTCTGTTATAGGCTCTGACCTGAGAATTTTCTTACAACCCTTGAAATATTTGAAAGAGAAATATTTTTCATAGCTATCCTGGACATAAACCAAATATTCTTATTGTGAAATGAAAATGCCATTTCTGAGAATTAAGCACATTATTTGGTATCTTCAATTATGTGCTTCAAAAATTTAAGAAAATACAGGACTGTTATCTATGTGGAAGGGAAAGGAATAACTCTGTTGTCTGGTATGTCTAATTAATAGTTACAGATAATTTGCTTATCATTTGCTTCTCTTACAGATTACCTGTTGTTTCTGACTAATAGCTCAAGTCTGAAGATGACTCTATGTTGTACCACAAATTTATCCTACAGCTTTTAAAAACAGAACCCTTTAATGACCATTTAAAGTAACACAGTGGTCTATGCTTTGATAGAAATTTTGTGTATTTAACTTTCCTCTCCATATTATTTTAAACAAACCTTTTATACTTGCTGTGTCCTTTATTAATGGGCAGGAAACTTTGACACATGTTCAGATCAGTCTGTCTAAGAAATTTTGCATTGGTATTACTGTGTATTTACACTGCCCTGTTTTCCTAAACTTCAGTGATAGAAACAAAAATACTTAACACCAAGGCAGACCCTCTGGTTCTCATCTGTGACAACATGAACACTGAGAAAGTCAGTTCTGGGGAATGTCATAGAGATTTCAGAAAATCACTTGATTTATATCCCTGTAGCTTCTCAGCTCTGCCTCCCTCACATTCTCTGCTGTGTTCAACTTTCTTCCCAACTCTGATAGCTTTCTAAAGTGGCCTCCAAATGGTTCCTCATCAAGTGCAGAGAATTCCATATGCAGCTCTGGTCAGCATCTTTGAGGAGGTGGATAGCAGGCCTCCTACCAACCCACAGAACATCCTTTCACACAGGTTTTTTTTTAATGGAGATTCAATTTATCCACCCTGGCTGGATGGCTCACTTTGTTGGAACATTATCCCATATACCAAAAAGGTTTCAGTTTCTATTCCTGTTCAGGGCACATGCTTAGGTTATGGGTTCGACCCCCTATCAGGGCACATACAGGAGGCAACCAATCAATGTTTCTTTTTCACATCTCTCCTTTATCTCTCATTTCACATGTTCCTTTATCTCTCTCTTTCTCTTCCTCTCTCTCTAAAAAGGAATAAAAATATATCCTCAGATGAAAATTTTAAAAAATTAAATTTATTCAAGTCCAAGGTGCTTTGTAAAAATCTAGTCTCTAATAGCATCTGCATCAAAAGTACCTAAGTGAGAAAAATTCTAAATAAGTTATAAGACCAAGATTTGGGGTTTTTATACAACAGAAACTTTTTGAAAAAGTATCAATATCAATATATTTTGTCTATTTGAGATACAGCGGTTGCTATTACTATGTCTGATACTAACTAAAACATCAAATTTTCATGTGTACCTGAAAGTTAATGAGGCACTTCACATGTTTTATCTCATTTCATCATCCTGATGACCATATGTGACAGACAATGTTTTTACTCCATGTTCTAGTTAAGGAAAGTGAGGCTTAGAGACATTAATCAACTATCACTGAGTGCTTACTCAGTGCCAGTCATTACTCTAAACATTTTACATGCATCAACTCAATCTTAATTAACTCAGTTCTACTGAATAACCTCATGCAGTAGACACTATTGTTATCCCATTTAATAGATGAAGACATTGAGACATAGGGCTTTAAGAAACGAACTTCAGGTTGGCAGATTTAGGTAGCAATGTCAAAATTGACCCAGAGTATGTGTTTCTACAGCTTATGTATAAGCTCACTTCTCTACAGACAGGATCTAGAAGTTAGACCTAGGATATGGGAATGTGGATGGGCTATTGGCAGGACTTTGGTCCTTTACCTTGAGACCCAACTTTATCTGAAAAACTGTCATTTATTTCATTTGAGATCCTGCATAGAAAATGAAGCAAAATCTCTAGTGCTGAAAGGTAAATATTGTAACCATCTGCATGACTTCTTTATTCTAATAATATGACAATTGTCATTATAGATGAATTATGGATGCTACACATACCTGTAATTTTCTGCTGTAATTTTGTAAACACACACAGCTGCCTTTAATTTTATTTTACCCATGATGTAGTTTTTTAACACACACCTGCAGTTACCTTAAGATACAGAAACTAATGAAGCTGATTTTAAGTTTCCACCAATTGCCCCATATACCTCTCTATTTAATTATGACACTCAGGTTGAGATATCAGTTAAAAACAGATGCATCCCAAGGAAGATCCTAGTAACTATCCTTTAAGAATATAACCAAATTCCCACCTCAGCCATTGGCTTAAATCATTGCCTTATCAGCCTAAGCCCAGGCATTTTGGAAAAGGGGGGAATTGTAGAATTGATTTTTTCTGCCACTGTTAAGTCAGCAAAGTCTCAGCATTAAAAAAATGGATTTGGGAGACCACATTGGAGGCACCTTAACATCAGGGGCATGGCCAGTGCTGGCAAATTCTTGCTGCTCCACCATGACCTTGGGAAAGGTCAACTGAGTCCTCACCTGGAACATGAGGTAGCTCAACACAAGATGGACAGAAAGTCTTGTTTTAAGCCTTGTTCTTCTCCCACCCCTGCTTATTAATATTAATGGATTGGGTTGTTTCTCATTGTTTCTTCTCCTCACTGTCATGTCTTTAAGGATATGAAATACTTTGTATGATTTTTTTCCTGCAAAAACTTACCCTTATCTTGTCAGTTTCATTTTTTAAAACAGGACCTCCAGTAAAATGACAGTTATAACAATAATGGATTTTTTATAACATTGATCATATGTCAAACTTTCTATCAAACATTCTATACCAATTATTTCATCAAGTTGCCAACACAACCTGAACATGATGGCTTGTCTAGTAAACGAGGCCTCTGTGATTTCAAACCCGGGTGGCTGGCCCTCCTTCAAAGTGAGTCTTCCATATCAGGATGCCATACAGACTTATTCCTGGTACAGATTCCTGCTCTTTAACATCCCGCCTGTTGAACAACTTCCACTGTGTAGCTATACCTGTTATACAACCCAACAAATGTTTTCTGATGCTATAGTAGTTCCATTGCCTTACTCACTTCTATGTTTAAGCTGTTGTTATTTAATGTATAGAAGTTCTCCATGTGAGAGTTTAAAAAATATTGGAACACCTCTTCCTAAGTGGCTTTTGGCAAGATAATTTTGCTGGTATTTTCCTGTTATTTGTACACCAGGACATTTAATCAGGATAAGATGTAGAGCTTGTTTCCTCTTTTCTGCACCAAAAGTTGTCATCTTTTTTATGGTCTTTTTTAAAAAATTGTGTTCAAGTACAGTTTTATGCCTCCCCCCGCCTCAAAACTTGTAATCTTATGTCTCATTGCTACAAGGTCTTATATGCTACTAGATTCTAATTAGTAATAATCAGTTTATGTGAGAAACTAGTCCATATTAATGAAGTAGCTATAAATATTATGTATTGGAGTCTCACTGTACAATAGGTTCTGTGCTAAATCCTTTGTAAATATCTTTCAAAGTCAAGTATGATGGTTTTATGATCTTAATTTGTAAATTAGAAAGCTGAGTCACAGAAAGATTAAACCATTTGCAGGCAGTGGAAACAGGGTTTTAAATCCATTTGTATGCAGCTTTATTCTCTGAGTTCTGATCTGCTTCTCACAGTACTATTTCTTCAAGTGTGGCTACCTGAATCAAAATCATCTAGGCTGCTTGTTGAGAATGCTCATTTGTAGAATGCTCAAAAGACCTCATCAGAATCTATTTATGTGGGGTGTAGGAATCTGCACATTTTACAATTTTACCAATTCTCCTTGGAATCCATATAACTTTTACTCATGTAAAAATCTCATGACCTTTTAGAGAGTCCCTTAAGAAGTAGCTACTAGTATGGTTACATTGGTACAAGTCAGTGAGAGACACAATTTTTGAAGTGCCAAAAGGAAATGATGACTGCATATACCACCTCTATAAAAATATCTGACTCTGATGCTATCCATTTCATTCAGTTCCATGATTTTAGACTTGATGCTTTTAAATAAACCCAGTTCAAGCTGGAGGAAGCATAAAAGATAATTTATTTGTTTTCATACAGAACAGCTAGATCCAGGTGGCCGAACACAATCATCATGAATACGTATCTCATGTTTAAACTCTCCTCTCTTCTACCTGGGTTTTCTTTTTTAGTAGGCACTTCTTAAGTTCCTTTTACCTTTAGGCTTATATTCTGTCAGGTTAGAACTTCCAATAGCAAGAGTATATCTTTCAACACTGTTTCTTCACAAGTACTTGGGCTCAGATTATGACCATAACTTATCTGAACCAGGCAGAAGCCAGGAGGTTCACATGATGTCCAAGCCTGACCAAACTTATATCCTGCCACAATCCTGAACTTGGAAATAGAGCAAAAGAATCAGTCAGCTAGACATGACCCACATGTACTAAAAGTGCAGCTTGTTCCCCTAAGGAAAGTTGAGTCATAACAATACAAGTAAAAGGAATGAATGTTGGGCAAGCAAATCACTCAATGTTCTTCTCCCCCATGAATAGATAAAATGAACTTACATTTATTGCTCATAGTTCAGCAGTCATTTTCTCCTGAATGATTAGATGTAGCATAGCTTTCTAAGAAAATATTTTTAAATATTGTCAAATCTAATGTGACCCAGTTCTCCAACAGGTGTATCTCTCTACAGATCAATAGGAAACTATTCACATCTAATAGTGTTCAAATGAAATTTTTTTCCCAGATGCTTCAAATCTCTGATATAGAACCTGCTGATAGTTGGGGAAAGTAGAAAGGTCATGATTAGAAGCTGATAAAGTGACAAGATAAGGGGATGGAGAGAATAGTAATTGTATTGGAAAAAATGAAAGATTGAGGGTAGAGATGAGGGTGTTTCTTAGATGTAAGTTGAAAAATCTCTCCTATAGCTTTGAAGGGCTTTTGAATTGAGCTCACAAAGACAAGTTTATTTTTCTTATTTTAAACCTCCAGGTGTTAGCATCATATACATTTGCAGAGGGGACTTCATGGTTGGGTAAGATTCAGATGCTGGTCTGACCAATCCATGGTTGTGATAAGATGACTAAGGCATAGTCACTCAGGATTCTTGAGTGAGAGAATCCTGCCATATGACTCTTCTGATTTACTTATCAGAACAACCCTTGGTGTAAAATCCTTGCTTTTTGAAATTCCTATTGCCCACATGTTGCTTAGATTGCTGGGTAGAAAATCTAATTTTTGTAATAATAAAGCTATGCATAAACCTAGTTATGAGTCTTACTATAGTCTTTATTTTTAGTATAGTCTTTAAATTTGCTTTCTATTCTCCACTTTTTAGGACCGGTGAAAAATTTTATGCCAGGCATTTAATTAATCAGAGTAATTAATATTAGCTATTCTAATAAACAGCATCCAATTCTTAGTAACTTAGTATCATAAAATTGTATTTCTCAGTCCTATCATAGTCTGATTTCATATTTAGCAAGTGACTTTTCCAGTGGTGGTTAAGGGCTCCTGCATGCTTCTGTCAATTTCTAAGACATCCTCAAACTCCCCAACAGCATTCTATGCATTCAGTCAGCTAATGGGCACAAAGAAAGAATGTGGCACACCACTAGAAGGTTTTAGAGGGCTGGAAGTTGTGTACATCACTTATGCTCATACTCTATTGGCTAGATCTAGCTGCAAGGCCCCACCTTAACTACCAGGAAGGGTGGTAAAAGTAATTTCCTCATGTGAGCCAAAGAAAGGAAATGAGCTTGGCCTGCTGCAATCATTACTGGCCTTCCTTTGCCTTCTAGATTATATTAAAATCCAGGGAATTTAGTTGCCAAAGGAAGCCTCCTTAGACTAATGTGCTTGCAGCTAGCAATTCTTTCATCCTCTTAGCCAAACCTGTGACATTTCCTTGAGGCTCATCTCTGTTTTCATTCTCGCATGGGAATTCAGCTGAGGTAGAGACCATACTGGCCTCAGTTCACTATTCTTAGGGGAGCCGTCTAGTCATCTACACCATGTTGTTGCTGCTAATACCCTGGGCTTTTTCCTACTCTAGAGGCCCACAAGTGTCTGTTTTCCTTCTTGTCCTGGGGTTAGTTTCCACTTTGTCCTGGAACTTTTGTTATTCTCAAATAACTCATCTTCCCCAGCCTTCCACACACATGTACACACACACACACACTTCTAATATTATCTTTCCACTGTACTTGGGACATTTAGATTGACTTCTAATTTCTGCCCTACATGAAGCCCTGAAGAAAGGAAGTCTTGGCTAACACTGCAAAATGAAGATGGGAAAAATACCAAGAGTAAAAAAATATAAATTATAATTCCAATAAAGTTTCATGTCATAAACAAATGTTAAAAGGTATTGCATACAGTGGTTACATATATCAGGCCCATGTCTTATTGCATTTAATCATCAGTCAACTCTATGAACCAGGTGACATTTCTCATTTTCAGATATAGAAACTGAGACTTGAAGAACTTACATTAGCAGTTCCTGAACACATCATTAGGAGACAAGAATCCATGTGCAACAGACTCCAAATTCTGAGTCATTAAAAGTAAATCATATTATCATGCCTGGAAGCTATAACCATGACAGAGACTCAGTAGAAGGCTTGCCCACCTCTGAATTATGCAAAGGTCAACAGATAGTGGTGGTACTCTAGCACTGATCAAATATTGACTTGGTACCAGACACATATCAATCAACTTTTACACTCTGTCTCATTTGTTCCTGAATTTATACTAACTCTAGTTTACAGAGGAGGAAATGAGAGCTAAGTGAGTTTATCATTTGTCCAGTTATTTAAGGGTAAAATGGACTCAAATGCTAATCCCTATAACCCAGGGGTGTCAAACTCATTTTCAATGGGGTCCACATCACCCTTGAAGTTGCCTTCAAATGGCCGGAATAATTTTAGGACTGTATAAATGTAACTACGCTTTAAATGTTAAGGAGTTGAAATTACATTCAGCCCTTTGAAGGCAACCGTGAGGCTGATGTGGCCCCTGGTAAAAAATGAGTTTGACACCCCTGCTATAACCCAATAGTCCATAATCTCCCTCTGTTACCTGTTCCTTATTGAAGACCTATCACAGCATTGCCCAGGTGAGAAGTCACCCTCCTTCATGATCTGTGAGAAAAATAGCCACACCTTTTCTGTCTTGAGCCACAAATTGGAAATTAATAAATCATTTTATAATAATGAGTAAATAGAACGTGTTGGGCATGCACATTATATATGAGGATTAAGTTTGATCCAAATCTGAAGAAAGTACTCAGAGAAAGCTTATTCATAACTGTTTTCTTTATTTGCTACAATATTCACTTCATGAAGTAATTTTGAGGGTGTTAAGTGTGAACAGCTTAATGTTATATGATTAATTGCACTGAGCTTCAGTTACAATTACTAATTGATCCAGGCCATCTAGCTTAGTATTTGGCAGCCATAGGGAACACAACAGTGATGGCAAGAAGGTGGTTGTAATAATTACGTTATCACCTTTTCCCCCCTTCAGGTATCAGGCGGTCTAAAACCCAGGGCAAGGCAGGGTACAATTAGCCCAAAGTTACTGGTTCTGATTCTGGAATTCTTTTGAAGAAACTAAGTTTGGGCATATCAGGCTAGTAGATGAAGAGCATATGGTAAATAAAGCACAAGTACCAAAAACTTGTTTGCTGAGGCAGAACTGGGGGAGAGAATCTGGGATTCTGAGATAAGGTCTGGAGAAAGGAGAGAGTATTAGACCAGGGGTCATTGTATCTAAGCCTTAGACTTTCACACTTACTCTTAATGGGAGTCTCTAGCAAGCAAGGAAGGGTGAAAACCCAAAGAGAAGCTTGCAATCTGAATTTATAGGCAAGGTTGCTTTAATGGTCAAAAGCATCAGATATAAAATCTGAGAGTTTTGTTTGATCCATTGTTTGTTTTTTCACCCCTGGATTTTATTAAATGTCAGACTTTAGGAAATTTATGTGATTTTACTAGGCCTCAGTTTCCTCATCTGCAAAATAGAAATGGGTAATATAACTATAGTGCCCACTAACTGAGAAAATACATAAGCATTGCTTAGCACAATGTCTTCCATATAGTAAATCAATCTATTAATGTTAACCTGTTTTACCTATATTACAGCAAAAAAAAAAAAAAAGAGAAGAAGAAGAAAGAAATAGTTCAGGGACCTACATTTTGAGCTAGGATGACTCACAACTAATACACTTCAAAATGTTAAACATTATCATTTTCATTTTTATAGTAAGAACAGCCATAGTTTATTGAGATGAATTATGTGCCAGGGAGAATTAAGTCTGGTGTCATGTCATTAATTTGATAAGTATTCAGGTAGATATTATTGAAGTAGGTATTAACCTCCGCCTTCTAGATGAAAAGTTGAGGCACAAAGAGGTCATGTATTTCCCTGAGTGCCATACTTATTTTTAGGTAGTAAATGAAGGAGATGAGTTAGAACTCTATTATTTCAATTCTATCACTATTAGCTACTAAGCTTTCTGACTTTATAAACCCTGAGGCAAGTATTATCAGGTTATTTTTATGTAATATTAACAAACTTTTATGTTGGAGTGCTGGCCTAGCCTGTGTATTCAGAGTGACTTCAGAAGTAAGCAATATGGTTTTGGAAATGTGTTTAGAGCATATTCACAGAGGACCTGAAAAATTATTACTTATATTTACTTATTAAATTTATTTTTTATTTATTAGCTCTTCTCTATTTTAGCATGTTCCTGACTACACCCTTTTGAGATCCATGCTGAGGTCAATGTTCTGCGGCAAGTAAAAAAGTTTGATAGGCCTGTGATCTTAAATCAGAAAACTATTGCCACAAGATGTTAAAAATAACTGCAGTAAAGATGATTACCACTCTATCAAGAACATAATGAATAAGAGTTTCTTTACTGGAAACAAATTTCTTCCAACTAATGTAGAAGAGAGGAAAAATAAAATAAACCTTGTTTGCAAAGTATACAAACAGGGAAAATATTTTTTTGTCCTTAAATAGTTTCAAGTCCTTTGAAGCTGTCTTCCAATCAATAGAAATGGCTAAGAAATCCTATCGTCTCATCTCCCTGGTTTTATGTTTCCATTTATTTAACCAAGATAATAAATACTCACACGCGGTTTCTTCAGTTGTTTCTAAAATTGGGCAAGCATATTTAGCTTATTTCCAAGTAACTTGGGCTGCAATTTTCATTTTAACATTGTTTATGTCATAATCACATACTAGGTGGATAGCCAGACCTCACTTTGGTTTCCTTAGTAATGAAAACAAGGCTCTTTGGCTTAAAGTTTTGGGTTATAACCATAAAAAATGTATCTTGTGTTTTGGCCTAAAGGGAGCCCCTGTAAGACCTGGAAAGCTGTCACATTTTATGTCCCTTCACTCTTAGACTCAGCCTTAGCTTAAAAAGTTCCAGAGATCAATACTGTCTGTAAGAAGTAACTCAAATTAAAGTCTGTGATTAGGCTTCACCCAACTTTCTTATGAAATCTACACTGAAAAGCAGCCTGAATATCAAGGTCTTCATTAAATGGCTTTGCTGGAGCATTATGGTCCTGATAGCCAAGATTGATAGGAAATGGGTTTCAGATTTCAACATATCTCTCACACTGACACTCATCCTGCTTCAGTGGTTCTGTGGCATTACTGAACCAGAATGCCTGTCCCTCTTTTGCATGGTCTAAGCATGACATGGAAGTCATGCCATACTGATTCATAACTTTGCTAACATTGAACATGTAACACCTACAGTATAGTGAAATGGTATCTATTTCAGGTATTAATTTCAAATTCAACTTGTGTAAATTGTATATATTGCTCAAAAATGATTTAAATTTATCTTTATTGAATCTTGATGGCATGGATATTAGATAAATTGTGGCCAGATTTATGCCGTGTTGGAGTTAGGTATGAGGACTTATTAATCAAGAAGTCATACAGAGCTCCTTGGCTGGTGTGGCTTAGCATATTGAGCACAGGCCTGAAGACCAAAGGGTCACTGGTTCAATTCCCAGTGAAGGCACATGCCTGGGTTGCAGGCCAGGTCCCCAGTGGGGGCATGTGAGAAGCAACCCTACATTGATGTTTCTCTCCTTCCCTTCCCCTCTGTCTCAAAATAAATAAATAAAATCTTTTTAAAAAAGAATTCCTACAGAGTCAATTTTCCTTGCGAGTAAAGTTTACTCTTTCTACCACTGAATATAAAATGAAGTCATTGGATTGCATAGAGGGCCATGTCATATAAAAATACACCATTAAATCATGGGATCATTAAGCTGAGATGGACTAAATTTGAGAGGACCTCAGGAATTTGCAGTTGAATTAAGTTGGATTTTTCTCTCCCATTTGCACACTCCTTCTTTTTGTTTACAAAGTAAGCACCTTTGATTTCATACAATTTAAATAAATTTAACTTCAAATATGTATTTTGTATCAGGATAAGGCATTTTGCATATAGAGGTAAGGAGAGAATGTTGTAGTTTGGATGGGAAATATTTGTATCTTTGAAGTTCACCAAGATAAATAACAACTGAAGGAAGATTCCAAACACTGCAAAGGCCCTGGCTTTTATTCAATCATCTATTCATTCAATAAGCAATTACTGGGTAATTCCCGTACTATATATAAGCTTTGTGCAGTTTGATGGGACAGATGAGAAGGATATAAACTCTGGTCTCAAAGAGCTCACAGTCTTGTCTGAAGAAAAAAATGGTTGGTAAAGAGCAAGGAAGCCACATGACTGGAAGGAATCTGGGGGAGGATTGGATAAAGGGTGACAGCAGAGAGCCTAGGAATATTAGAGAAGCCCCTTGAGATCATAGTCCTCTAGAGCGGGAGTCACCCAACAACATCCCTGTAGACCAAATCTGGCCCACAACATGTTTTTGTAAATAAAGATTTACTGCTACACAGTCACACTCACTTGTGTATTATGAGCTGCTTTCACACTACAGAGCTGAATTGTTACAACAAGGCCATACAGACCACAGAGTAGAAATTCTTTACTATTTGACCTTTTCCAGAAAACATCTGCCAATGGCTGGTCTGGAGACAGCAGGTATCTCTCATAAATTTTAATTGATAAAGCAGCAGAAGAGAGGGCCATTAACTTCAGTTTTCTGATTTTGATTTCAGTAACAAGTATTCAGTGTTCCTCAACTCTCCTTTGTATGTTTTGTCAGGCCGCTCTACTCACATTAGGACTATAATATTTCCCACTTTAATCAATAAAAGCTAAGTTTATTTTCTCCTTCTATGGCTCAAGATTGTGGATTCTATCAGTATTCTGATTATTAAATTACCTCAATTAAGTATTTTCTAATCATTCTGTGGAAGTCCCACTAATTATGTGTGTACCAATCTGACATAGTAAAATTCTGGAAACAAAAAGAATATTTGGAGCCAGTGAAAGAATAAGAAAAAAGGAATATAATATACTCTTGTCTCAATGATTATGTTATCTGAAAATCCTAAAGTGCTTTACAGTGAGCTCTGTGTCAATACTCAGAATGAGGAATGACCAACTTTTTAGATAAATTTGTTTGTGAAATATTTATGTGCACTTTAGAGACACAGACAGGAGGTAATCTGTTTTGTACTGGTTCAGCTTGGAACCGAAAAAATAAAGCATACCATTAATGAGATTTTTTAAAGCCACTTCTAAATTCATGTTGGTAAAAGACAAGTACTTAAGACTTTTCATTTCTATAAACTTAATGACTAGAGAAGAAATAAAGCTTTATTAACTTAAATAAAAGTAGTTTTATTTCAAGGGCATGCCAAGTTATTTTTCTTTCAGTGTAATCTTCTGAAGAACTACTTTTGTCTAACTATTACTCAGTCTTTTCTGGTATGTTTGGTATGATTTTAACAACATACCATAGGCAAACCCTTGAACTGGGATTTAGCCAACAAGCATCTTCAGAGCAGTTCTGCAATGGTCTTCCCATACAACTAGGGGTAGATTGCATAACCAGGTGGTACTCACATTCTTAATACTAAAGTAAATGTGCAACAAAATCAGTAGCAAGTAACATAAAATATTTGCATCACCAAACACAGCTTTCACTGTGGCAGACATTACTAGTCAATCCCTGCATCTTATTTCTCCACTATGCAAACATCAAATTTTTCTTCAATTTAGTTTCCTGAGCAGCTAATATCAAGAAATAGTAGTTGATGTATAAATTAAAACTATTTGTCAAAAAACAAGTAGGTGATATCTTGGTTTTATGATGGTGCATAGACATGTTTTTTCCTATATATATTCTCTAGTTTCACCTTCTGCTAATGCACCTATGTTTTAAAGACTGCACATGTTAAGAAGTGGATAGAATACAGAAGAATGGATAACTACTCTTTGGTTACTTTGTGGAAAAGAAATTTTACAATGAGTTTTAACTTACCTTGTTCAGAAATAATTCTGAATTATATGGGATATATAGCAATTAAAATTGTTAAAATACATTTGTTATTGATCCTTTTTGAAGCATGATTCCTGCATGCAGCTCTGATTAAATATGATGTACTCTGTTTGAAATTCAGTGCATAGTATGTTAGAGAACCTTGTCTAATGTTCAAAAAATTGTATAGATAAAGATATCAGTGCCAAGGTATATTAGTATCTTGGTGAAATTGTTTTTCTTTTTATATAAACCATATTCTAAGACAAATATTTATATACTTATTGAAAAAATTTTTTACTTGAAATATTTATAAATATTTCTCTTCTCTATTCCATGTTTTCTGTATTTTCAGTGGGGAGAAGAATCCCTTCATACAATGTACTGGAAAACCACAAGCAGATGTTGACATATCAAAAGGTGCCCCTAGAGATTTGTGAACTTACTAAATGATAAAACCCATAGATGAAACACATAGCTTCCATTTTTAAAGATCAATACATTTTTGTATTGGTGCAAAAGCTTGAACTGAGCTATAATGTTGGCATTAATACAGGAGTCCTACATACTTCTCTTCAGTGGTTCAGGCTTTTCTCTGCTTGTGACCTAAATAAAGGAGCACATTATGAACTGAAGAGAGAGGGAATTCACATAATCTGAAATGGCACCATCCATGGCTACTTTGGGACATGCTTGCTAATTTACTTCATCTCCTCATTGTTCACTGCCTATCTTGGAGGATTGTTAAGAACATTCTGAGAATAATAAATGGAAAATCCCTTGAGAGTATCTGGAAATATAAGTGCTCAATAAATAATAGCCATTATTTTTGTTGTTGATATTGCCATTCCATATTTTGTGTCTTAAATATATCTTCTCCAATTAGACTAGTACTTTATTATATTAAACTAGTATTTTAATTCACCTTTAGATTAAATGGCTTCTTTTGACCCTTGGATCTATTTCTTTCCTTGGCTGACTTTAACACCACTTAATGGTGGAGCTCCGTGATCTTGAGAAAGTTATTTAACTCAGTTTTTCCAGATGTGAAGTGGAGGGTGATGGTAATATCTACTTTTAGGGTCACTGGGAAAATTAAGGTAGTATATATAAAGTGTCTCAGCATAAAACAAATGCTCAATAAATATTTACTATAATTAATATCCCATTTTAGGTAAGAAAATAAGGCTTGTTAGTATATTTTCAGTTATTTCTAAATCTGCATTCTCATAACACTTACTATTGCCCTTTTAGTTTCTATTTTCATGCTTGCCTCCTCATGATAGCCCCTGATTACTCCACAGCAGAGTGACCCTCTATATGCAATCACTTCTATACAAATTATTTTTTTACTTTTTCAGTTACAAAATATTTTTTTATAATTGTTGCATAAGTCTTAACTAGGATACAAAATACCAAAGATTCCTTTAAGATAGAAAACAGACCTTATTTCTAGGTTCTGTTCTGCTTACAGTGCCTAACATAGGGATACCCTCCAAGGAAATATATATAATTTAATTAAAAACCTCAGGGTCCTTCTACAAACCTATGGCTATTGAATCAAAACCGTAGAGGTGGAGCATTAGAGCAGTGATTTTCTTTTTTTTAAAATTGTATTTATGTATTTTTAGAGAGAGAGGAAGGGAAGGTGAAAGAGATGGAGAGAAACATTGATGTGTGGTTGTCTCTGGTCTGCCCTATACTGAGGACCTGGCCCGCAACCCAGGCATGTTCCCTGACCAGGAATCAAACTGGTGACCCTATGGTCCACAGGCTGGCACTCAATCCACTGAGCCACACCAGCCAGGGCTAGAACAGTGATTTTCAATAGCTGCATGCTTAAAAATCACCTATATAATTAATATGCAAATCTCATCAGTCATCCTGGCTGACTAGGTCTACAGTGGTATACAGTTATCTTTATGTCCAACAAATACCTTAGAATGTCAATGTCCAATTCTGTAGTCAATAGCTACACATGATTTGTCTTAGTCTGTTAATGCTGCCATACCAAAATTTCACAGACTGAATGGCTAATAAACAACAGACATTTATTACCATCCCAGAGGCTGGAAGTCTGAGACCAGGGTGTAGCATGGTCAGGGTGGGACCCCTTTTGGGTTGAAGACTTCTTGTTGTATCCTTACATAGCAAAAGGGGGTTAGGAATCTCTCTCGAACCTCTTTTATAAGGAAGGCACTAATCCCACTCAAGAGCGCTCCACCCTTATGGCTTCTGCTCCTCCCAAAATCCTCACCTACTGCTATCAACATCTTTAGGAATTAGAATTTCAACATGTAAATGTGAAAGGGGCACAACTGTTCTGACCATAACATGGTTATCTACATTCATGTTTAGTTAAAATTCAATAAAATTAAAAAGTAAATTCTTCAGTCATGTAGCCACATTTCAAGCATCCAACAACCTCATGGCTGGTGGCTACTATTCACTACAACAGAAAGATCTTTAGGAAAAACTGTCTTATGCTGTTTTGATGAACAGTGTCCTTAAATCATTTACCAATAAATGTAGGAACAGAGGCAGAGACTGGTGGCTGGAACATGAAGGAACATAATTACTTATGTCTTAATAATAAGTAATAGTTTATTAAATAAGTTAGTTGTTTTGTAAGTATAGCACCTACAGTAGCAGAAACAATGTTTCAGCTACCATTTCATTGAACACATTCTTGGTGCTCCCATCAGGTACATCACACACATCTGTTTTTTCCATATTTCAAAGATCTCAGATGAGTTTGTGTTATTATTCCTAATGCATGGGAACTCAAATCTAAGAAAGTTGCTGAACGCCATTCATCTAATAAAAAGTGAGCCAGCTTGCAGTATTGATGGGTCAATACTTTCTTCACATTATTACCTGGTTCTACCATAGGTAGATATTTAACTGATTTTAATGTTTAATGAAATTGATGGTACACATTGAACCTGTTCATCATTACAGAAAAGTGTGCTAAGGTCCTTAATTCCAGGTTTAAATCTTTGATTTTATTGACATTCCCAAATACGTGGCAACTATCTTCAATGTTCCCATAGTCTGCTATACTTACTTATTTATTTCTGTGTCACCTTCATTGCATAATTTACTCTGGACTGAAATTACTTGCTGTTCTGGCTGTAGTCCCCTTGTAAATTATGACATTATTGAGTGTTGAAGCTGTACCTTGATTATCAGGGTATTCCAAATACTTGGTGTATGGGGAGTGCTCAATAAATTTCTGATAGATGAGCAAATTAAAGAGACTTAAGTTTTGTTGTAAAACTGGAAAATCCACTAGGAGGATAGGAAAGACTATGTAAGTGGTGTCAAAATCTTCCAGCAACCATGTAAAAAACATCCTCCTAAAACATGGGGAGCAAAAAGAGATTGAATCCAATCTGAGTACTACAGTTCAGACAGTTAGGTCTATAAACTATTTAAACCCCTTTCAATCTCCTGACCTTATGTCCTAATCTTCCCATGTATGCAAAAATTCCATTTCTGTTGACCACTAGCAAAATGCTTTAGCTTGTATTGCTGAGTATTATTCTTTATGTTTTAATGGATATCTTAATCTCGGGAATGATGCATTTTAGCTTTGGCAGCATTGAAGTAGCGCCCCGTGGTTGTTCTTCTGTTCACTGCTGAGTGGGAACCTCCACTATAATCTCTCTCTCTCTTTAAACATTCAAGTGGAATTCTGAAAAGGACCTTTAAGGTGTTGTAACTTATGAAGTTACCTGAAATGTTGACACTTCATCCCAGAGGTGCCATCAGGCCAGTTTTGAATGGTCCTTTTGCCACCCCTTGGGTGACAAATACCTAGGGTAATTGTCTTAGGTATACTATGTCAAACATTTCCAGATTTTGTAAACTCCACAGATTCTCATTTTTGCATTATCTTTTCTTTTTTATGGCATCCCCTCTCCCCTTTCCATTTGCTCTTATTCAGCTTTTCCCTCATGGTCTCATCAGCCATGCTCACTCTTTTTGAAACACAAAATATGTGTTCCTGTGTGTGAGTGTAAAAGGTGTTGGTGTGGGAAATTAAATTAATATCTAGTGCTTACAGTTAGCTCTCAAATTTTCACATATGAATACTAACTTTATGAATTGTCTACGATACATTTTCCCTACAATTTTACTTTTCCCATCCATTTAGTTTTAACCATATTGACTTTTCCCCCATTACAATACACATGCAGTGACTATAAAGTCCTTTGTAGATCCTCTGATATCTATATTTTATTCTTTAGGAATGTATTTTGTCCTCCCAATTCCCATGAAAGATGTTTAAAGTAATTTATTTAAGTGCTGCTTTGTATATGCAACTACCTTGCAATATCTGGACCCCCTTCTTTACATTTTGTGAATAAACAAAGGGTGACTGCATATGAACTCTTTGTGCAAATGTTCATAATGGGGAGTAAAGCTCAGGCTACATACAGTGCCCAAAAGATAAGTTGAAAATAGGTAGATTTAGAGGGCATTGGGCTGAGTGGCATAAGTCAGCCAGAGAAAGACAAATGCCATCTGATTTCACTTATATGTGGAATCTAAAAAACAAAATACATGAACAAACAAAACAGAAGCAAACTCATACAAAAAATTTAATTGATAGTTGCCAGATGTTTGGGAGGCTGGGGGGGTAGTTAAAAATGTGAGAGGGATTAAGGATTATAAATTGTCAGTTATAAAAATAGACCTATGTATTATGTGAGATGGATACTAGACTAACTGGGATGATCACTTGGTACATTGTATAAATGTCTGTGTTGTATACCTGAAACTAATACAATATTGTATGTTAGCTGTAACTGAAAAATAAATTTAAGTAAAAGAAAATAGGTAGATGACCAAAAAAGTCTATGCTATTTTGTGCAAAAGAACCATTGGATATGGGAATTTAAGAATCTCACCTTCTACCTGATCAGTGAACCTATGAATCAACCAATACTTCTAACAGTAACAAAATGTTGGTAAATTTGTAGCAGTCTTGGTGATATAAGGTGGCAAATTTTAAATCCCTTTCTACCACCAGCAAAACTGCCTAATCAGCAATAATTAGGAGCTTCCTCCAAAAAACACACACAGATTCTGTCCACTCCCAGTATGCCTAAAGTCCTATACAATAGTTAGAAAAAGACTTCTTAGGGTAACAGTTTGTTCTTAAATTGTTTCAGGATGAATAAATGTCTAACTTGGCCAACTAGCTTCAGAATATTAAGTGCATGGATGTGACTAAAACACTAATCTTAGATAGTTTTATTTATTAAGGAACATTTTCTCTGTGAATGCAAAAGGTAAAGAAGATGTGACCTACACCCTCAAATTGCCTGCCGTCTGCTCTGCAAAATTGGTATCTCACAAGCATCCTCTAGTAACATTTACTATTAAAATAGAGTCTTATTTATTCAGCAAATATTCATTTTCTGAATAAGTGTTTTCTATGTTCTGGGCACTGTTCAAGGTTATAAGAATACAGTCATGACCTAAACAGAAAAGACCTTGCCCTCTTTTGTCCTGGAAAAGACAGACAATACACAAGTAGGTAAGCTTGAGAGGCGAGTGTCTGTGTTTTGCTCACTGCTCTATCCCCAGAATTCAGTACAGTGTCTGACACACGGTATGTACTTAATAAATATTTGAGAACTTAAATAAAAATAACTATGAGTAAAATAAGGGCTATTAAGTACTTCAAAGTGGAAACATTTACATGGTAAAAGTAATTGGGGAGAACTGAAAGAGTTAGTTCTTTATGCCTTCTGGGGCTGGGGAAGTCCAGCTTGACTTTCAATTATTTGTAGGAGACAGATGAGTGTGGGGAAATGGGAATGCCAGATGGAAAAGGGAAATCCAAGCAAAGAAAAGTGTGAAAGATCAGAACGCATTCCAGATGCAGAATTTTAGTGTTACCCAAACCTAGAGACTAAGCAGGTGGGTTTGAACTTGATCATGACGGTCTTACTTGCCAGGGAAAGGTTTTTCTGTCCTATGAAGATTAGAGACACCTAAAGATTTTCAAGCAAGTGGATCTTTACCCCATCTACATTTCAGAGTTTCTCCATTGTTGAGCCACCTTCACCACCATCTTTGGTGGTGTTTGTTCCTTCTTAATAGGGTATTTTGTCCCTCCCCTGTGAGCTTTTCAGACAAGCTATCATCTCTTTGAAGTTTTCTCAGACCAGTCCTGTACAATGAACAGGGTTAAGTCATGAATCCCCTTACTTAGTAAGTAAACAATTTGCCATCCTGAAACTCTTTCAAGGTAGAACCACCTTTCTGGAGCAGCCAAGGGGTGACTGCATTGCATAATGTGTGAGAGGTCAGCAGCACTACAATATATTACTGTAACATAAAAAACTCTGACAGAGTCTGACTTCCCACATTGAAAATTAGAATTGTGCAATATACAGCAAAATCTGCCATACTTTTCCCTTGTGAAGCCCATGATATATGAATGCAACTCTCCATAGAGGATGATGAGAAAACATTTTCATACAGAGGTGCCGATTAAATTATGACAGGAAAGTTCTGCATACCAAGTGGAGGGCAGAAGTCTCAGGAAGAGGCTGGAGATTTAATTGCCTATTTGTGAGTCCTTAAATCCCATTATATGTTTACATAAAAGCCAGAAGGAATACACCCACCACAAAGTCTTACACAAAATAGACAGACAGTAAATATCTTCTGATTCATAAATAAGATCAAAGGTGTAAAGTAGCCACCTATGGCAGATGTCTCAGCTGTAAGTATATTCTTAATATCAGCTTAGCCCAAGCTTTCCAGTTTATACAGGCTTTCACTAACATTGCCTCTTTTGTCTTTATCACTATCCATCCCAAAACAGGAATGTTCACCACAATTCAGAGGAATCCCAGAAAAGTTAAATATCCACCCAAGGCTGCATGGCTAGTTAGTGATTGTGCCATGGACTTAGGTCTGCTGAATCAAAATGTAAAATGTTCCTTCTATGCTTTGAGAAGTTAATCCTCATGCAGAAATTCTCTAATTCTCAAAGTGTGGTATTAGATGACTGCTTCAAAATCACCTTATACAAGTTAGAATACAGATTTGAGGGCCTCACCTAATCAACTTCTCTGGAAGTAGGGTCCCAGAAATATGCATTTTTGATAAGAGCACTAGATAGTTCTTACCATGCAAAAGTTTTAGAGCCAATACTAATAAAATTATCTGAATTAGTCCCAAAACAATGCTTAAAAATAAAGGCAAATCCACATAAAATTGTTTTAAGACACTGCAAGGCCAAACTTGGAGGTAAGTTTGAAGGTAATTTTCAGTATATTGATCAACAGACCTTTATTTCTTTATTCCTTTATTTTTATTCAGTTCTCTTTTTCTCTTCTCCTTTAGTCAAATTTTCTGATTTTTAAGGGTAACTGATTACTATTATGAATTAATTTTTTTATTTATTGGTCGCAATAAACTTTTTTTAGGTAAAAAAGGCTCAATTTGTTTGGTTTAACAGCAAATAATAGGAATCTAGGCCTAGACCTTTTGAGGGGGTTCTACTTCTCCTAGCCTGGTGACATTTGCTGTAACTATATGTGTTTTTTTTACTTTCAAAATATGTTGAATAAGTATGTGCCTACTAATCAAATTTAACAGACTTAGTATTGTTAGAGCAGATTATTCACTGAAATAAAGTTTTAGAATGTTAAAGCAGATAATGTAGTAACCACACTTTCATTCTTTGTTGTATACTTATATATTTGCCAGTTTTCAAAGCAAAACCTTTCTGAAAAGATTCACAATTTAGATGATGATCAATTATAAATTACATTTGACTAATATTTATTCCTGTCTATGAAGAGTGAAATTCAGAAAACCCTGGCTTTTCTTCAGATTCTTATGGTAGATTATAATTGTCATTACTGAAACCTAGTGTCAATGGCTTAGCTAAAAATTATTTCTGATATTTTGAATTTGTCTCATCCACCATGAGGTTGAAAGTCTTTTTATAAAAACTTAGTTCAAGGAGTCTAAATCTTCTTCTGATTTAAGCAGTTCAAATATAAATATATATTTTGTCTGAAAAGAAATAAACTGGAACTAATAAATAGAAAATTATTTTCTGATATTTTACTCATAGCCAAGAGTTTCTTCTAGTTCAATCCCACTGTTATGGAGACTAAATGAAATCTCTACCCTCTCTTAATTCTCAGAGTATATAGTCTTTCTTTTATTTATAGCACAACATTTATCTGTAGTAGTAATAACATTATTATTGGAACATATGCCTTTTCCTCTGCAAAGAGATTTGCACTTACTTAAGGCATGTCATATTTATAAAATTTTATATCCTGTGAAGAGTCTTAAGAAAAATAGGTACTGCAGTAATTAACCTCCATATCTTCAAATGATTCTTGTTTCCATGTCTTTGTGGCCCTCCCACGGTGAATCACAGTTGGCCTTGTGTGACCAACAGACCATACCAGATATGTTGATGCATGACTTTCAAAGCTAGGTCATAAAAGGCACTAGCCCTTCTTTCTCATTTTCTTGGATCACTCATTGTGGAGAACACCAGCTGCTACATTATGATGTTATTTAAACAACCCCTCTATGAAGCCCATGCAGAGAGGAACCAAGGACTTGAATAAAAGTCAACACTAAGTTACCAGCCTTATAATGAAGCTCCTTGCAAGTGATTCATTACAGACACAGTCAGCACTGATCACAATATGACTGAACCCAAGCTGGTATCGCCCAGTTGAGCAGCTCCAATTTCCTTCCCACAGAAACCATGTAGCAACAGCTGCTTCATTACAGAGCCTTGAGTGTTGCTTAAAAGATAGAATTTTATGACTGACACATGATAATCATTGATCTAAGCCAATACATTTTGGGATAATTACTCAGCAATAGATATGAAAAACATAATTTTATGGTCAAAGACAAGTAATACTTTCAAATTATTGGATGCATGCTGATGTCTATGAAGGTCTTGAGTCTTTATCTCACTCACTCTGTTGGTTATATAAAGATTTTAGAGAAATTTAGTTGTTAACTAGGTTTGAAAAGAATAGATTATGGTGATGAGGTAGAGAAAAGCAACTTATATTTGCATTAAGTTTTCAAAAGATTAAAGGCTGGTTGCCTTCAATGATTGATCAGAAAGTTTAATGTCTTGGTAATGACAGAGTGTGTCAGTTGCAGAAAATGTAGATTTTGAAAGTTAAGAAAACCTTTCAGGAGGCCCTTTCAGAGCAATAGAGTATGGACCTCCAAAATATGCTTCTCCATGAAGGCAATGAGAACTCTTGCAAGAATTCTCTAAATCAACTTTTACAGAACTTCAGACATAAACCAAAGGCTTGTTAACAATCCAAGGGACACTTATTCAAGAAAAGCAGCTGAAAATTAGAAGGAAAAACATTTATTTTCTTGTGATATTTTCTTGTGTTTGTGATATTTTAAATTGACTCATTCCAATCTCCCTGTCTCAGATCTGTGGTAGCCATGGAAACTAATGATCTTACAAACATGATATTTGTGAAAAACAACAGTCAAACAGCCATAGGAAAAGGCAAAAAAAATTCTCTTTTGGGTTTCCTGAAAAACCTCATCCCTGGAGAAGTTTCACTATTTTTTGTCCATTAGCATCTCAGAAAAATCCCAGTTCTCAGGGATAGCTTTTATACAGTCTGAGTGTCTATGCAAAAAGCTCTATCCAAGAGTATTTGTTGAAAACATTTACCTGCACTTGTTTAACATTGCAGCTCCCTGAGGCAATGATAAAGGAGTCCACTCACAAACTTAAAAGGAAAAGTTGGGGAAAGAGGTAGACATAGGGGCATTTCAAATGACCCAACGTTTAAAAATATTCCAATAAATGCCTAGAAGGCAACATAAATGCAGTATTGTGCTCCTGTCAGACATAAACTATGAAAGCCCTAAATTGTAACCTGTAGCTCATATTGAGCCTCAGTATAGAGTAGAAAATTAAAGTTAAATCAGAGTTGTAGAAACCAGAACATTAGAGGCATGTCCCCAAAACATACACAATCTCTTGGCAAAGACCAGGAGACTTATTGGTTCAAATCATTTAAGAAAACCTCTGTCTAATAACTAGCTGACAACTAAGCAGATCAACCAGAGGCTTTTTTTAAATACACACACACACACACACACACACACACACACACACAAAACTTTAGCTGGGTAGTACAGGAAACTCATTGAACCAACTGACCAATAACAATAACAGCAAGTGTCAGGGAACTGCCCCTTCTGCAAAGATGCCCATGTCTTTTATCCCCAGAAATTGTTAATTTGTTGTTACCTGGCAAGGAAGAATTCAGGATGCTAACAGCTGTCTTTACATTAAAGAGATTATTCTGGATTATACAAGTGGTCCGATGTTCTTCAAATGTGGAAGAGGAAGAAAAAACCTTCAGTGTCAGTGTAATAAAATGAGAAAATGACTCAAATAGCCATTAAGAACTTTGAAGGTGGAATATAGCTATGAGTGAAGGAATTTGGGTAGCATCTAGAAGCTGGAAAAGACAATAAGTTCTACTGTAAATCCTGCAGAAAGAAAGGTAGCCTTACCAACAAATCTGTTTTAGCTTAATGAGACACATTTTGGATTTATTACCTATAGAAGTGTAAAATAATTTTGTAAAATTTTAAGTCACTAAATTTGTGGTAATTTATTTCAGTAGCAATAGAAGAGTAATATGAGATGGAAGACAATTTGATTTTCAGAGTTGTCAGATTTTATATTTAAAATTTCCAATTAAGGCACTGGTCAGTCAGCTCAGTTGGTTCGAGTGTTCTCCCAATGTGCCAAGATTTGTGGGTGTGATCCCTGGTCAGGGCACATACAAGAATCAAGCAATGAATGCACAAATAGGTGGAACCCAAATTAATATTTCTGTCTCTATCTCTTCCTGCCTTCCTCTCTCTAAAATCAATAAATAATAAAATGTCCAATTACAAAAAAAGAGGACATTATGACCCTTACAAAGGAAAAAAAAAAACACATCAATAGGTATTATCCCACAGGAAGTACAAACATTGGAATTACTAGGTGAAGACTTTAAATTATTAAAACATATGTTTAAATAACTAGATAATATTATTTCTAAATGATTAGTAAAAAGTGTAAGAAAAATATCTCACCAAATAGGTGGTCAATAGATAAACATTATAAAAGAAAGATCCAAATAAAAATTCCTGAGTTAAAAAGTACAAATTTTAATGAAGAATTCACTAGAGGGATTAACAACAAATGTGATCTGCCAGAAAAAAGAACAAACTTAAATACAGGTCAACTGAAAGCATCTAGTTGGCCAACTAAAGAAAAAATAATAGAGAAAAATGAACATAGCCACAGATGTGTGGTACTCCATCAAATATACCAATATACAGAAAATTTGAGTCAAGAAAGAAAAGAAGAGGCAGAAAGAATGTTGGAAGATAACAGACTAAATAGTTCAAATTTGGTAATAAAAAGCAATCTTCACATTGAAGCAGTCCAATGAATTCCATGTATGATAACCTCAGAGACCCACAGATAGACATATAATCGGATTGTCTAAATAAAATACAAAGAGTAAATCTTAAGAAAAGCAGAGGAAAAACAACTTATCATGTATACGGATGCTCAAAAAGATTAACAGATCACTTATCAGAAATTAGGGAGGCTGGAAAGCAGTATGATAATGTGTTCAAAATGTTGAAAGAAAAAGACTGTTAACTAAGAATCCTGTATCCAGCAAAGCTATCCTTCAGAAATGAAACTAAGACATTAAGAAAGTAAGACATTCCTAGATGAACAAAAACTGATAGAGAAACCATAGCAAACAGACCTTTCTATAAGAAATACTTTTTAAAAACTCTTCAGGCTGAAATGAAAAGGCAAAGACAGTAACTTGAATTCACAGGGAAAAATTAAGAACACTGATAGAGGTAACTACATAGGTAAATATAAAATAAAGTATAAAAGCATTTTGTAACTTCTTTCTTCTGTCTGATATAAAAGAAATTTGTATAATATAATGAAATACTGTGTTGAGGAGCTTATAATGAATAAGTATTTTTTTTCATAAAAATAGTAGCACAAAAGAGTGAGGAGAGATTACAGCCAAACTTTTATATATTATTAAATTGAGAATTATCCAGAGTAGATTAAGTCAGGATGTTAGTTGTAATCCTAGGACAACCACTTAAATAGAACTAAAAAAAATGTGGTATAAGAAACAACAGTTTTAAAATTTATACTAGATAATATCTATGTAACATAAAAGACAGAAATGGAGGTATAGAGAAAACAAAGAAATGTCATTAAAAACACATAGCAAAGTGATAGACATGAATTTCACCTTATCGGTAACTATATTACATGAAAATGAAATTATCACTTCAATCAAAAGACAAGGGTTGACCTAATGGATAAGAAAATATGATTCAATTATATTATATTTCAAGGAGATAAACTATAGATCCAAAGATACAAATAGATTGAAGGTAGATGTATGGAAAAAGATATGCTATGCAAATGTAAACAAAACAGAGTTGGAGCTGCTATATTGCTATCAGACAAAATAGGCTCTAAGCAAGAATTATTACCAGAGGCAAAAGAGATATTTTATAATCATAAATATATTAGTCCATTAAGAAGATTAAACAATAATAAATACATATAAACCTCATAATGGAAGCCCAAATTACATAAAACAAAAACTGACAGAATTGAAGGAAGAAATATATAATTCAGTAATAACAGACATTGTGGTATCTCACTATTAATAATAAATAGAACAAAAAGGAAATAGAAAACTTGAAAAGTATTGTAAACCAGCTAGAACTAACAAGCTTCCATAGAACACTCCACATAACAACAACAGAATACCATTTTTCTCTCAAGTACATTTGGCATATTCTCCAAGAGAGTCTGTATATTAGAGCATAAAACAAACCTTAATAAATTTAACAGGATCAAAATTATACAAAATGTGTTCTTCAACCACAAGAGAATAAATTTAGAAATTAACAGCAGAAGATAATTTGGAGGATTCACAACTATGTGAAAATTAAACACCATGGTCCTAAATGCTCAGTGACTCAAAGAGGAAATCACTAGTAAAGTTAGAAAATACATTGAGATTGATGGATATGAAGGTATAACATAAAAATCTATGGCATGCTATGGAAGCAGTTTTTAAATTTGTAGCTATAAATGCCTATATTTAAAAAGAAGAAAGGTTTAAAGTCTAGCACTAAAAATTCCACCTTTAAAAATAAAAAAATAAGAAAAAAACTAAACCTGAAGTAAGCAGAAAGAAAAAATATTATAGAAGAAATAAATGAAATAGAGATTGGAAAAATAAATTTTAAAAAGTTGTTTCTTTGAAATGTCAACAAAATGGACAAACCTTTGGCTACATTGAGAGAAGACTCAAATTGCTACAATCGGGAATCAAAGAGAAAACATCACTACCCCTATTACACACATAAAGAAGATAGTAAGAAAATCATATGGGCCCTGACTAGTGTGGCTCAACTGGTTGGGCATTGTCCCACAAAGCAAAAGGTTGCTGGTGCAATTCCTGTCCAGGTATATGTCTAGGTTGTGTGACTGGTCTTTGGTTAGAGCACATGCAAGAGGCAACTTAACAATGTTTCTAACATAGATGTTTTCCATTCTATCTTCCTTCCCTTCTCTCTAAATAAATGACATCTTTTTTTAAAAAAGAAAAGAATATGAATAACTGTTTGCACACTATAGTTAACTTGGTAAAATAAGAATATTCCTAGAAGGACAAAAAGTACTATAACTGCTTAAAGGAGAAATAGAAAATGTGAATATACTCATAAGAAGTCAACATATCAATAATCAAAATAAACTTCCCAAAAATAAAATGCCAGAACAAATAATTTCACTACTGATCTTCCAAACTTTTAACCAAAGAATACCAATCCTTCACAAAATCTTTTATTTTATTTTATTTTATTTATTTTTATAGAGGGAATGGAGGGAGAAAGAAAGAGAGAGAGAAACATCAATGTGCAGTTGCTGGGGGTCATGGCGTGCAACCCAGGCATGTACCCTGACTGGGAATAGAACCTGCGACACTTTGTTTCACAGCCCATGCTCAATCCACTGAGCTACCCCAGCCAGGGCCACAAAATATTTAAAAAGATACAACAGAAAATAATGCTTCTCAACTCATCCTATGAAGCTAGTTTTCTTCTACTATGAAACCAGACAAAAGGCTTCTGGTCAAAATGATGGCATAGGCAGAATGGCTCACCTCTTTGTGCAACCACATCAAAGTTACCACTAAAATAAAGAACAAAAATCATTCAGAACCATCAGAAATTGAGTAGAATGGAAGTGACAACTACAGAATTAAAGAAACCACATCCATCCAGACTAGTAGGAGGGATACAGATGTAGAATGGGAAGGTCTAATACCCAAGTGTAATGGATAAAAAAATCAGGAGGGTATTTTATAGTTAGAGGCTTTGAGCCTTTATTTTCTTGTTCAGCCAACCCTGCTTCACCTGCACAGTCTGCCACCTTGCCAAGTGTCCTTTCAGCTTGGCTGCCTATCTCCTGTCTCCATTCTTCCTGCCGTTTCAACTGTGATATGGCTGTGGGAGAAGGCAAGCATAACTTCCAGCAGCCCTACCACCATCTGTCTCTCCAAACAGTCCTTGCTTTTCATCACTTTGAATCTTTTGTGCCAATTCCTTCTGTCCTGCAAAGTTTCTGTTGAGGGATCAGCTGACTGCCTTGTGGGAGCACCCTAGTTGATTAGGTAGGAGATGTGAATGCCAGCATACCTGCTGCAGGGGAGAAACCACCAACAAGGCACCACCAATAGGTAAAAACCCAAGTACAACAAGAAAGCCCAAACAAACAGAAGAAAGGGCAACAATAGAGTATCCAGATGAGGAGATCAAAGAGACCACACCTCTGAATCTGATAGAATTCCTATCATAAATGTTCACCCTACAAAGACAGCTAGCAAAGTGGAACATCAGGAAGCACAGAAACAAACAAAAGGAGTCACCTAAAATGGGGAGACAAAAAGAGAACCTACAGTCAAAAGGAATGGAAGACTCCTCTCTGAAAGTGCTAAATGAAATGGAGAGAAGCAAACTATCAGGTGTAGAATTCAAAACAATGGTTATAAGGAAGCACAAGGAACTCACAGACAACTACAAAGAACTGAGTGAGAACTACAACAGTATGAAAAAGGAATAGAAACTATAAACAAAACCCAGAGAGAAATGAAAAATAAAATTTTGGAAACAAAAAACACACTAAAAGGGATTACAAACAGGCTGGATGAAGCAGAGAACTGAATTAGTGAGCTAGAAGATGAGGTGTAAAGCAACACCCAGGTAGAGCAGATGCATGAAAAAAGACCCCCAAAATATGAAGATACCTTAAGGGAACTCCAAGATAACACGAAATGCAACAACATTAAAATCATAAGAATACCAGAAGGAGAAGAAAAGGAACAAGGGATAGAAACACTGAAAAAACAATGACAGAAAACTTACCAAACCTGTAGAGGGGAAAAAAATCATGCAAGTTCAGGAAGCACAGAGGGTCCCAATCAAGATGAACCCAAAGAAGCCTACTCCAAGACACATCATAATTTAAAAAAATGCCAAGTTTTAAAGACAAAGAGAGACTATTAAAAACATTAAGGGAGAAATAAGAAGTAACATACAAGAGGGCTCCAGTGGGGCTGATGGCTGATTTCTCAACAGAAACACTCTAATCCAGGAGGGAATAGAAAGAAGTGCTCCAAGTGATGAAAAATGAAGGCCTGCAACCAAGACTTCTCTACCCAGTGGGGTTTTCAATTAAAATGGAAGGGGAAAAAGGAGTTTCCCAGACAAAGGGTTGAAATAATGCGCTTCCACAAACCAACACTATAAAATATGCTAAAGGGACTATTATAAGAGGGAAGAGAAGAGTGAGAAAGAGAGGAACACAAGTACAAAGGGGGGAAATGAATAGATAACTATCAATAATAACCTTAAATGTAATTTTATTTGGAGAATTAAATGCTCCAAATCAAAAGACATAGGGTAGCTGAATGGATAAGAAAACATGATATTCAAATATGCTGCCTACAAGAGATCCACTTCAGGCAAAAAAAAAAAAAATCTATACAGACTGAAAAGGAAGGGCTGGAAAAAAATATTCCAAACAAATGGATAGGAAAAGAAGAGCAGGAGTAGAAAAACTAAGAAGAATTCATCATCACCAAACCATTATTATATGAGATGTTAAAGGGCCTTATTTAAGAAAAAGAAAATCAAGACCCTGAATAATAAAATGGCAAAAAATACATATTTATCAAGATTTTAACCTAAAATATAAACTAAGCAAACAAGAAGAACATTGACAGAATTATGGATATGGAGAACATTTTGATGGTTGCCAGATAGGAGGGGTTTGGGGAGAATAGGTGAAGAGGTGATAGGATTAAGAAATACAAATAAGTAGCTACAGAATAGTCATTGCAATGTAAAGTACAGTATTGGAAATGGAGTACCCACAGAACTTATACGTATGACCCATTGTCATGAAAAATGGTGGGGAGGTTGCCTGAGGTAGTAGGGGGTGCCAGGTAGAAGAGAACAAAGGGAAAAATGTCTGGACAACTTTAATAGCATAATAAATAAAATATAATTTAAAAAATAAAAACAGACAAAGATCAGTATCCTTTATGAATACAGACACAAATATCTTCAATAAAAATACTAGTTAGCTGAAACTAGGTATATATATATATATATATATATATATATATATATAAGATTATATTTCATGACAAAGTGGGATGTATCCCTAGAATGTAATATTGACAACATAAAATATTAATATAATACCCCATATTTATAAAGAGTAAAATCACATGATAATCTCAATAAACGCAGGAAAAAAGATGTGATGAAAGTCAATAACTTTCATAGTAAAAAAACTAAAAAAAAATAGAAATAGAAATAAACTTCTCAACCTAATAAAGTACACTTGCATAAAACCCACAGCTGATGGCACACTTGATAGACAAAGACTGAATGTGTTTCCCTTTAAGATTAGAAACAAGATAAGTATATCTGTTCTCACCACTTCTATTCAACATTGTATCGAACACTATAACCCGAGATATTAGGCAAGAAAATGGAATAACAGTCATCCATATTGGATAGGAGGAAATAAAACTATTCCTAAGTGCAGACAACATGACCATGACAGAGAAAATTCTAAGTAATCATTAAAAAACTTATTAGATCTATTATTAGATCCAATAAATGAGTTTGGCAACGTTGCAGGATACAAATTCAATATAAAAAACTCAGTTTTATTTCTAGTGATGGGAAAACTCCCAAAGTGAAATTAAGAAATCAATTTCATTTATACCACCAAAAAAAGAATAGAACACTTAGGAATAAAATTTACTAAAGAAGTGCCAGGTTTGTATACTGAAAATTACAGAATATCATTGAGAGAAATTGAATACATAATTCAACCTAAAGCATCATGTGTTCATGATTGAAAGACTTAATATCATTAGGAGGAAAATACTGTCTAAACTGATCTATAGGTTCAATATAATCTGTCAAATTTCAGCAACTTTTTTTTCCAGAATTTGAAAAGATGACTCTAAAATTCACATGGAAATGCAAGGTCACAGGATACCTCAAATAAAACATTGTGTTTCTCGAATAAGGATGGAAATATGTATGTATATGTAATACAGTACACAATAAAATGTTACAGACACACATTAGTAATGAGACTCTAGAAATAACTCTTATTTTATGGTAAATTTAACAAGGGGGACAAATAGATCTTCCATTCAACAGTCATAATTCCTCATGCAAAAGAATGAAGTTGGACCCCTACCTGCCATCATATAAAAAAAATAACTCATAATGAATAATAGAACTAAATGTGAGAACTAAAACTGCAAAAACACTGTTAAGAAAAAAACAGGAATAAATTGCTGTGATTTTGTATTAAGCAATAGTTTCTTAGATATGCCATGAAAAACAGAAACAAGGAAAGAAAAAAATAGATGAATTGGATTTAATCAATTACTTAGTATTATCAATAATTTTTGCATTTCCATAAATACTGTCCAGCAAATGAAAATGCAACTTCATTATGGGTGAAAAAAAACTTCATATCATATGCCTGGTATCTAGCATCTAGAATATATAAAGAACACTTACAACTCAACAGTGAAAAGACAAATAATTCAACTTAAAAATGGATGAAGGATTTGAATAGACATTTTTCCAAAGAATATTTATAAATAGCTAATAAGCATTGGGAAAGACGCTCAACATCATTGGCCATTAAGGAAATAAAATCAATATCCCAATCAGATCCATTTCATATCTACTAAAATGGTTACTGTAATATTTTTAAATGATAAAAAATGTTGGAAAGCATGTAGAAAAAGTGGAACCCTTGTGCACTGATGGTTAGATTGTAAAATGGAGCAGACACTTTGGAAATAGTTAAGGAGTTCCTGGAAATGTTAAGCATGGTAACCAATTGACACAGCAATTCCACTTCTAGGTGCACACCCAAGAGAACTAAATCCATGTCTATACAAAATCTTGTAGACTAATGTTTACATCAGCATTATTCATAATGGCCAAGAAGTAGAAACAGCAAAATGTCCATCAACTGCTGTATGGATAGATAAAATATGGCTTATTTGTAAAAGTGAATACTATTTGATCATAAAAAGGAATAAAGTTCTGTTACATGCTATAACATGCATAAACATTAGTAACATTACATCAAGTGAACAAAGTCAGTCAAAAATCCCACACAATGTGTGATTCTATTTCTATAAAATGTCCAGAATACAGACAGAAAATAGGTATGTGGTTTCCAGGGACTGGAGTTAGGGAGAAATAAGGAATGGCTGCTACATGAATTGATATGGGGTTTTCTTTTGGGTGATGAAGTGTTCTAAAATTAGATAGCATGGATATTTGTACAACTTAATGAATATACTGCAAACCACTAAATTGTATGCTTTGAAGTGGTGAATTTTATGGTATTTAGTTCCTTTATCTGTAAGTTTGACCTAATTGGAAATTACCAAGTAGTATTCAAGGAGAGGCTTAATAAGTGCTTGCAACTTAAGGCTTGTCCTCTTGAAACACCCCTTCTTGGAAGCCAGCCATCATGCTGTAACGATACTCAGGCTAGATGACAAAATAATGAAAGGCCTGAAGGAGGGTTTTGCCCAGAAAGTGAGAGTCTGTAGGGGACATTCCAGCCATGACAGCTCTTCCAGCTAAGAGTATCCATCTGAGGAAGCTCAGCTACACTGTATGGAACAGAGGAGCCATCCAACTGATCCTAGTAAATCCACAGCATTATAAGAAATAATAAAACATTACTCTTTTCACTAATGAAAGAAACAGCAGAAAATGAAATCTGAGTGGAGCTATTATTTTATAAACCCTTTCAAATTCTTAAGCAAAATACTTTTAAAAGAGTAGTAATTTGGGTTAAATGGTTAAATGTAGTAATCTGAATTCAGGAAACAGAAAAAAGCTATGGAATCATTGCTCTGGTGTGTGCATAGAGGAAAAACTCTTTACTTACTCTCATTAGAGATAGCTAACTGTCCTATCAGTGGGGCAATACAGTGTCATGGTAAAGCACTGCTGTGGACCAAGGAAACCCCAGCTAGAATTGTAGATCAAATTCTCACAGGAAGCACATGTGTGCTATTTGACAAACCATTTCATATTTCTGGAGTAAAATGTAGGGACTGAATTAGACCAGTGGTGGAACAGTCTTCTCCAGGGTATCACCTTCAGGAGTTCTCACAGGTGTCATGTTGTAGGGGAGCATGAGAGGCCCAGAGAGCAGAGAGACCCCAACCAAAGAAAATCTGATTTTATCTGTTTTTTATATCGTACAATGTTTTAAATTCATAAGACTAGATGATTTCTGAAAGTGGTTTTCTGCTATATGGCTCTAAATTTTTCAGAGCACTCACTTTATTGAAACCCAGCCTGCACTACCTATGAGGTGTGTCTGTTAGGACTTTGTATTTAAATGAAGTTCTCTGTGTCTTTTAAATATCTTCCTTAAAACATCTGCATTCCTCCTCTTTCCAAGAAGATTGCACTTTTCCTGAAAGGTAAGTTATAAATTATGTGAATTACCATCACCTTTGAGTGCACAGAATTTCCATTAGTGAACATGTTGCTTTATTACTAACATTTCAATTGATACAATGCCAAAGTTATGAATCATATACATCATTCAAAAGCCACTTGGAAAATACTTGAGTGGCACTTCATACCTAAAAATATATGGGCTTTCTAACAAGTTGGAGATGTAATTTATCCAATAAATATGATAGAACATATATTCATTTCTAAAGTGCCTCTCCACATTCTTGTGGTTGTTGATATTTGAATCTCCCAGTACATTTTAATAAAGGCACATATTTTGAGCAAAGTCTCCTACCTTAATAACAGTATTCTGTGTTTACTATTTTGAGTTTTTTTTCAAAGTAAATATTGGAATCTGTGGTCACATAATGTGGCCTAATATCTCTTATGTGATGCTGTTTCATGCTGAGCTTAAGAGCTACAGCTTTTCTTCTTAAACACGTATCCAAGATATGTCTATTGATTTTAGTGAGATAGGAAGGGGTAGCAGAGGGAGAGGGAGAGGGGGAAAGAGATGAGAGAGGAACATCAACCGGTTGTCTGCTGTATGCACCCTGACCAGGGATCGAGACCAGGAATTACACCGGCAACCCTTTGGTGTTTGAGATGATGTTCCAACCAACTTAGCCACCCAGCCAGGGCAGGACTGGAGCTTTTTAACCAACCACCTTCCTCTTCCAACTTTCCTTAGAGAAAATGGAATATTCTCATGCTGCAAAGACATGTAGGTAGTCATCTTATCTTGAGTTGTCAGACTTGAAAGACAACAAAGAGAATCAGGAAAATAATACATTGTGAGGTGCCTTATTTTATCTTCAGCTAGATTTTAAATATGTAAAGATTCATATATTTATGTAGAGGTTGTATGTTGAAAACCTTGAACACTTAAGAAACTTGCAGGATTTAAGACTCACTTTCCTAAGAAAGTACATTTGAGAAATGGAGGCTGTAAATCTAGAATTACTTGCTTTTATGCTGATTTTTGTCTTCTAAGCATTAATTTTGATATTTCTCAGGATTCTGTTTCTAAATTAGCAATATTATATGCTATACTGTTGTTTTTCTTTTTTTCACATTTCTTATTGTTGTTAAAGTACAGTTGTCTCTATTTGCTCCCCATCACTCCCCCAACCCAGCATCTCCACTTCCCACCCTTGATCCCACCCACCTTTGTTTTTGTCCACGTGTCCTTTATACATGTTCCTGAAAATCTTTCCCACTTCCCCCCGCCCCATTCTTTATGGTATTTTTAAGCCATTGCCTTCGTTTCTGAAACCATTAATTTTCAGAAGCTTTTTAGATTGTGTAAACCAGTACTAGAATCATTACTTTAAACTTTTTAGATAATTTAGAGATATTTAATTTTTCCATCCTATCTCTGACTTGTAAGAAAATCTATATTTCTGCATATGAGTCTTTCACCCAACATATTTTCAAAGTGAATTTTGAATGTTATTTAAAAGTATAATGGAGCCCTGGCTGGCACAGCTCAGTGGATTGAGCATGGGCTACAAACCAAAGGGTTGCTGGTTTGATTCCCAGTCGGGACACATGCCTGGGGTGTGGGCCAGGTCCCCAGTGGAGGCCACATGAGAGGCAATCACACATTGATATTTCTCTCCCTCCCTTTCTCCATCCTTTCCCCTCTCTAAAACTACATAAATAAAATCTTTAAAAAAATAAATAAAAGTAGAATGGTAACCAAAATCTCTTGTAGAAATTCTATTTCAAATACACGGTATTGTATTCTCACCAATACCATGTGAGAATGCACAATCCAAGCTCCACTCCAGGCAGCCAGGATGAACATCAAAAATTTTAATGAGTTGTGCTTTGTGAGTACATGACATTTTGAGAAGCTCTGGTTGGCATGGAACTGAAAAAAGACCAGAATTTCAGTTTGAAATTCAAAATATTGCTGTCAATAGCAATAGAGGAAATAATATAAATAAAAATAATATTACAGAACATTTTGTCTCCTTTTATGAGTATAAATAAAAGTTGTAGCACTGTTTTTACTTATACTCATTGAAATTTACATAATTGCTATTTGCACTAAAAGCTACACATACTCTCATTTGAATGCACACATATTTACCAATTCTCCATCCCCAAAATATCCTCCTAAACCCTGGCCAGTGTGTTTGTACATTTAGACAATATCCTTCTGGGATTCCCAGGCCATATAAAACAGCAAAGAGTTCATTAGAACAATGTCACCAGCATAGCAATAATTAAAGTGGTATCAGCAATTTAGAGGCTTATAACTCAGCTGCAAAGTTGTGCTCTGGGAGGAAACTCAGCACAAAAGCTTAACCTGGGAGTAGATTATGTGCTAGATCCGGGAGGAATGTGTGGGGAAATTTATTTGGCTGTTTATGATTTGGTACAGTGCTCAGATATCTGATTGTTGGTGGCACTTGAATTAAGATGTTTTTTATGGACTGCAGATCACTGAGAACTGGTGTTTTCACTGATGCTTTCATAGACTTTACTCAGACTGTAAATATTATGGTATCCCAGATAGTGCACTGCTTATATTACATAAATAAGGACAAATATGTATAAGAATGCAATTAAAAAGGAAAAAGAGCACTTCTAGTTAGGCAGAATTAGTTTTGAGTACATTTCTACCAAAGAGACACTGAGGTATGTTCCTGCAAAATCCTCTGGGATATTTCATTGGTAAATCAACATTAGTGCTCAGAAAAGCATAGATTCAGTTATTTCAGGAAACTGCTATTCACATTAGACCTCTCTTAGATGTAGCTACAGGGCTAGTGGCTAAAAGGAAAACCTCACTAAGTGAAAAATCCTCGGATGCTTTGCTCCTTTATATCATTTTGCTCTTTTGAAGAGAGAGATTTAGCATCCTGAGACTTCTAGATATAGTAACCAAGAATACAATAGGAATAAATTCTTATTATAGTCAATTTGTAGTTAAATGTATTCTCATCTTGGGTACATATTCAAATGTGATTTTAAGCAGTAATCTAAAATGTAGTCCCAATCTAAATAATTAAAAGCTCCTAATTTTCAACAAAGGACTCAATATTAATGGTACATGGACTAGTTACAAACTGGAACTCTTGATTAAGACAAACTGAGTTCAAACACTGTTTCTCCCCATGTTTTACTATCTAGGCTTTGGGTGAATAACTTTATGTCTTTCAGCTTCAGTTTCTCTTTCCATAATATAATAGTGATAATAGTAGCTACTAGAGATAATTGTTATAAAATGTAAAAAGATAACCCTACAAAATACAAGGCCTAGTCCATGGTGGCTACTATTATGTTAAATTATTCAGTAGCCCAATCAAACAAGATTGTAATTTGTCATTTATTTATTTATTCATTCACTTACTCATGTACCACATATTTATCATTATTTGAGACACACTGATCAGATGCTGTATACAATGGTGAACAGGATAGGCAGGGTCCCTTTCTCATCTAGCTAATAATCTGGTGGAAGGAAGTAATCAAATAATCACTGGTTATGATGTGTTACAAAGGAAACAAGCAAGGAGTTAAAATGGAAATTAGCAATGGAGAGAGGGACATGATAATTAATTCAGGATGTTCAGAGAAGCCTTTCAGGAGGCAGTATCTGTAAAGCTAATAATTTAAGGACAAAGAGTGTTTAGAAGACCAGCTCAGGAAAAAAAAAGCATTCCTGCTCAAGGGTTAGCTTATGCGTATTTCTTAAGACAGAGAGAACTTGGTGTGCACAAGGATCTGAATAAGGCCAGCTGGCTAAGCCATAGAGAGGGTGAGGTAGAACAATGAGATTAGTTTAGAGAAGCAAAGGCAAGATAGCACAGGGCTCCATTATCCTTCTTACACAGAGGTTTAGATTCAATTTTGAATGTAGTGAGAAGTCCTAGAAGAAATGATGTTACAAGATTGACATTTTAAGGAAGGGCCTCAAGATACTATATGGAGAGTGGCTTAAAGAAAATCAAGTGTCCTCCTGAGCTTTCCCCTTACTGATTAAAAAGGAAACCCCTAAACTTCCATGTCTGGGACTATTTTGTAGTTTATGAATTCTGAGATGTTAGGTATTTTCATTAACCATATATCAGCAAGGTGATTCTCAGGAGGCACTTATTTAGTAAGAGTAGCTTTTTATAGCAGAATCATTCAAGATTACACTTACCATTGCTTTGAAACTCACCTCATCATTCATAATTTCATTTGATTATAACTTACTTTCAGGGAAACTATATTTTATATCCCCCCACCTTCCCTGCATGAAAACACCTCTTTTAGTATTTTTAAAATTTAAAATTCAAATATCTGAAGCAGATCAGCATATTTCTATGATTTTCTCCTCTCTAGGGGGAAATATTTTTAGGCATGTTACAACACTGTACTACTAAATGACCTTCAGAACATAATTTGAGTGCCCCAGTATCACAGAGTGAAAAGTGTAAGTCTCACTAAGGTATTTTGATGTGTGCCATGCTTTTTTCTGCTTATTTTGTTCACCTTTCCAATTTACTCATTTTACTTTGGCGTGTGTTTTTAGAGTAACTGAAGATGTAAACATTGAACTGGGAGTTTTCTTTTTTGTACTCTATGTGTTGCTAAATCATTAAGTAATAATATAACATCAAGCACTTACCTAGTACTTTATTCAAGGACTTATTTGCAACTCTGCCCCTGGAGAACACTTAAAATATTTGCTCTGTAAAGTTTCCAAAGTAAATTAGCTAATCTGTAGCCCCACAATGACAGAATTTTCCATTTATTAGTTTCCAAATCAGTGAGTTAGATGATATACACTTGTGAATTAAAAATTAGCTTGAATTGGGTTTGAAATGAGACAAATTTGCTTGAATGTATCTCTTGAAATTTGGGAAGACATCATCCTGCATGTTCTTCATCTACCTTATGCATTCATTGTGTGCTTATGTAGTTACAAATACATGATCACTCTAAGCAAGTTAACCTGTGTACATCAAATTTTGACACTTGTCTAAGACTTGTTCCTGCCTATAACTTAGGACATATAATATTTTTATTGTAACTGTGGGACATACCAAGCAGGATAAATTACACACACACACACATGGCAGAGGGTCTTGCAGCAAGTAAGAGATAAAGGTATTGAACAAAGATCAGTAGGCATGTTTTATATAGCCAGCCCATATTGCCCTTACATTTAAAAACCAGATGATTTAACACAGAAACTAGGATTTACACAGTCTTCCTTGAAAAACTGGTCAGTGGGCAAAATGGACCCTCTTCTTGCTTGACCAAAATCAGCAGAAGGTGAGCAGTGTTTGCCCTTCTAAGGAAGGCACATGCTCCCTAGGTTGCCACAGTCCCAGTCATATCTTATTTCTCTTAGCATCTGACATGCTTATTTTTTTTACAATATTCACTGGAACCCTGTAGCCTTTTCAGTATGTGATCACCACAAGACTAACATCACCTATGTGGTACACAGATTCTAAATGACACCCCAATAGTTCCTTCCTCCTAGTTGTCATGGCCTTGTGTATGGACTAGACCTAGTGACAGTCTTCTAAAAAATAAACAGAATTCAAAAAATGATGGAATCTTCTGAGGTTATTATGAAATGCTATGACATTCATATTCTGGGAATCCTCAGCCTTAGCTTCTCAGCTTATTTGCTTCCATAAAGCAAGCTGCCATGACGGAGAGGAACTGAGAGTAACCCCTGTCGAAGGGCCAGTTAAGAACTAAGATGCTCAGTCCAACAACTAATAAGGAACTGAATTTTGCCAACAATCACATAAGCTGACTTTTCCTTAGTTAAGCCCTGAGATGAAACCATAGCTCTGGCCAACAATTTCACTGTAGCCCTGTGAGAGGCCCTGAAGCAGAGGACCCAGATAAGCCATACTCAGATTCCTAACCTACAGAAATTCTCTGTTAAGCTGTGAAATTTTAGAGGAATTTTTATGCAACAATAGATAAATCATATGCCTTATTACTTCAGAGAAAGCACATTAACTAGCACATACAACAACTTCTCTTGGGATTAAATTGAGGTGGTAAACTTTTCTATTCCCATGACCATAGTTCTAGTACAATGGCTGATATTGAAGGTACACTGACTATAAAATGAATAAAGGTGACCAGTGAGGTAGCTATTGTGAAAGACTGTTTAAAATGAAACTAATATGGAAATCGTTACTTTTTCAGTAATGTTTGAGCTATTGTTTTCAAAATCACTTCAAATGTGCTTCATGTATTCTGTTTATCAAAAGTACGTATCATACACAAAAATGTTGGAATTAACCATGATAAATTCCCCAAATACAACTACCAGAGGAGACTACTAAAAATGATGCAGACATCTGAGATGGGCTCCTCTTAGTAAACATTGGGAGAAGAATGGAGGTTGCAACTCCTTCAATCTGTAAGAAAGGGTAAAATCTAAGTTATGAAAGGAGAGGGACAAGGCTAAAACAATCTTCAGTGATCTGGAAGTGACTCTGCTGGTAAGCTATGGAACCCTTCATGGACTGTTCAGTATCACTTTTTCAGTTGGAAAATAATGTATTGGTCATCTTTGCATTAAGCAAACTTTGTAAAAGCACCTGTATTGTATAGGTGTTCAGTTATTGTGCTCAGTTTGGAAAGAAAAATGAATAAGATATACAGTGCTATGCATGGTGCCTTGGCTTCTGAGGTTGTGATATTTGACCTTTACCTTTTTTAAAAAAATTGTTTATTCTATTACATTTCTCCCAATTTTCCCCCTTGCCCTCCTCTGTTCAGCCTACACCCCTGATCCCACAGTCCATCCCCACCCTGTTGTCCATGTCCATGTCCATGTGTCATTCACAAATGTTCTTTGACTAACCCCTTCCCCACCTTTCCACACCCCCTCTCACCCCTTTCCTCTGGCAGCTTTCAGTCTGTTCTGTTTCTATGTCTCTGATTCAGGTTTGCTCATTAGTTTATTTTGTTCAATGGATTCCACTGATAAATTATATCATATGGTATTTGTCTTTCACTACCTGGCTTATTTCACTTAGCATAATAGTCTCCAGTTTCATCCATGCTATCACAAAGGGTAGGGATTACTTCTTCTTTCTTTATGCTGCATAGGATACCACTGAGTAAATGTATCACAGTTTTTCAATCCATTCACCTACTGATGGGCACTTCGGTTGTTTCCATCACTTGACTGTTGTACATAGTGGTGCTATGAACATAGGAGTGCATAAGTTCTTTTGAATTGGTGTTTCAGGATACTTAAGATATAACCCAGCAGTGGAATTCCCGGGTTAAAAGGAGGTTCTATTTTTAGTTTTATGAGGAATTTCATATTCTTTTCCAAGGAATTTCATACTATTCCCCACGGCGGCTGCACCAGTCTGCATTCCCACCAACAGTTCACTAGGTTTCCCTTCTCTCCACAACCTCACCAGCACTTATTGTTTGTTTATTTGTTTATGATGGCCATTCTGACCAGTGTAAAGTGGTATCTCACTGTGGTTTTAATTTGCATCTTTCTAATGGCTAGTGATGCTGAGCATCCTTTCATATGTCTCTGGGCCCTCTGTATGTCCTCCTTGGGGAAGTGTCTATTCCAGTCCTTTGCCCAATTTTTTAATTGTATTGTTTGTTTTCCTAGTGTTAAGTCATATGACTTCTTTATATGTTTTGGAGATTAGACCCTTGTTCTTTGTATCATCAGCAAATATGTTCTCTCATACAGTTGATACTCTTTTTGTTTTGATGATTGTTTCTCTAGGCATGCAGAATCTTTTTTAATTTCATGGAGTCCCATTTGTTTATTTTTTCCTTTATTTTCCTTGCTCTAGGAGATATATCAACAAAAATTTTGTTATGTGGGATATCTGTAATTTTACTTCCTATGCTTTCTGTTAGGACTTTTATGGTATCACACCTTATATTGAAGTATTTTATCCATTTTAAGTTTATGCAGGTGTGGGGTATAATTTGATGGTCTGATTTCATTTTTGCAGTAGTCCAATTCTCTTAACACCATTTATTGAAAAGGCTATTTTTACTCCATTGTATGCTCATTCTTGTGTCCCCTTTTCCAAATATTAATTGGCCATATTAACATGGGTTTTTTTCTGGGCTCTCTATGCTGTTCCATTGATCTATGTGTACATTCTTATACCAGTACCAGGCTGTTTTGATTACAGTGGCCTTGTAGTATAGTTTGATATCAGGTATTGTGATCCCTCCTACTTTGTTCTTTATTCTGAAAATATCTGTGGCTATTGAGCATCACTTTTAGTTCAATGTTAATTTTTTTAAGTATTTGTTATAGATCTGTGAAATATGCCATTGGATTTTAATAGGAATTGCATTGAATCTGTAGGTTGCTTTGGGCAGTATGGACATTTTAATGATATTAATTCTTGCAATCCGTGAATGGTGTATATGCTTCCATTTACTTGTATCTTTCTCAATTTCTTTCTTCAGTGTTCTATAGATTTCTGACTACAGGTCTCTTATTTCCTTGGTTAAATTTATTTCTAGGTACTTTATTTTCTTTGTACCTATAATACATGGGATTTTTTCTTAGTTTCTCTTTCTGATAGTTAATTATTGGTGTAAAAAATGCCACTGATATCTGAATATTGACTTTTTAGCCAACCAATTTGCTGAATTGTCTTACTACGTATAGTAGTTTTTTTGTTGGAGACTATAGGGTTTTCTATGTAGACTATTATGTCACCTGTAAGTAATGAAAGTTTTAATTCCTCTTTTGAATTTGATTGCCTTTTGTTATGTCTTCTTCTATGATCACAGAGGATCTCCAATATTATGTTGAATAGGAGTGGTAAAAGGGGACACCCTTGTCTTGTTCCTGATCTTAAGGAAAATGCTTTTAGTTTTTGCACATTGAGTAAGATGCTGGCCTGCATTATGTTGAAGTATTCTCCATCTATTCTGACTTTGCTAAGTGTTTTTATCATAAATTGATGCTGAATTTTATCAAATGCTTTTCCTGCATTTATTGATATGATCATGTGATTTTTGTCTTTCATTTTGTTTATATGATGTATCACATTTATTGATTTTCAAATATTGTACCAGCCTTTCATCTCTGAAATAAATACAACTTGATCATGGTATATGATCACTTTAGTATATTGTTGGCCTGGTTTTGTAGTATTTTGTTGAAGATTTTAGCATCTATGTACATCAGAGATATTGGCCTGCAACTTTCTTTCTTTTTGATGTCTTTACTTGGTTTTTGGTTTAGGAAAACACTGGCCTCATAAAAAGAGTTTGGGAGTCTTCCCACTTTTTGAATTTTTTGAAGTAGTTTGAGAATGTTAGGTGTTAGTTCTCTGAATGTTTGACAAAATTCACCTGTGAAAGCATCTGGTAGAGGGCTTTTTTATGTTGGCAGTTATTTTTTTTATTATTATTGTTGTTCCAGTACAGTTGTCTCCATTCTCCCACCACCACTTTTCCCCACCCAACCCACCTCCACCTTCCACCCTCAATCCTTCCACCCACCCTTTGGCTTTGTCCATGGGTGTACCTTATACATGTTCCTTGATAACCCTTCCCATTCTTACCCCCATTATCTCCCCCCTCCCCACCCCTCTGGCTACTGTCAGTTTGTTCTTTATTTCAATATCTCTGGCTGTATTTTGTGTGTTCATTTGTTTTGCTAATTATGTTCCACTTATAGGTGAGATGATATAGTATTTGTCTTTCACTGCTTAGCTTAATTCACTTAGCACAATGCTCTCCAGTTCCATCCATGCTATTGCAAAGGATAAGAGCTCCTTCTTTCTTTCTGCTGCATATTGTTGCATTTTGTAAATGAGTTCCCAGAGAGTGGGCCTCCGTGAAAGGGCAGACTGGATAGGAGGTGCCATAGATCCTTCTCTGTGTTGATAGTTTTTTAATTACTGCTTCAGCTTTTCTAGTTCTTTTCAGTCTATTAAGGTTTTCTGCTTCCTCCTGATTCAGTTTTGGAAGACTCTGTGTTTGCAGAAAGTTATCCATTTCACCCAGGTTCTCCAATTTCTTGGCATATAGTTGTTCATAGTAATTTGATTCATTACTCTTTAAATTGTTGGTTTTTTAGTCTCCATAACATTTAATTCTCCTGTGATTTTGATTATTTCTGCCCCTCTGCTTCTTCTTGGCTTTGTTTGTTGGTGTTCCTTTAGTTCTTTTAGATATAAAGTAGAGTTGTTTATTTGACATTTTTCTATCTTCTTTAGGTAGGTCTGCACTGCTATGAACTTCCCCTCAGGACTGCTTTCACTTTGTCCCATAGGTTTTGTTTTGTTCTATGATCATTTTCATTTGTTTCCAGATTCTTTTTAATTTCTTCCTTGATCTCATTGTTAACCCATGCATTTTTTAATGAAATGTTATTCAACCTCCATGTATTTTAATGTTTTTGAGTTTTGTTTTGTTTTTCTGAGGTTGGTTCTTATTTTAAGCCACTGCAACATTGTAATCTATAAAGGTGCTTGATATGATTTCAATTTTTTTAAATTTATTATTAAGGCTTGTTTGGTGTCCTACCACGTGATCTATCTTTGAAAATGATCATGTGTGTTTGAGAAGAATGTGTGTTTTGCTTCTTTGGAGTAAAGTATTTTATAAATATCAATTAAGTCTTTTTAATCTACAGTGTCTTTCAGTTCTAAAATATTTTTTGTTGAATTTTGTTTGGAAGATCAATTTGTTGTTGACTGTGGGGTGTTAAAATCCCCTACAATGCCTTTATTGCTGTCAATCTCTTTCTTAAATTCCTCCAGTATTTCCTTTATATATTGAGGTGCACTTATATTGGGTGCATAGATGTTTACAAGACTTATATCCTCTGGATGGTCTACCCTTAAGTATTATGTAGTGACCTTCTTTGTCTCTTGTTATGAACTTTGTTTTGAAAACTCTTTTGCTTGATATAAGTATTGTTGCTCTAGCTTCTTTTTCATGTCCATATGCATGAAATATTTTTCCCATCTTTTCACTTTCAGCTTGTGTATATGTTTGGTTCTGTGGTAGGTCTCTTCTAGGAAGCATATATGTGAGTCATGTTTTCTTATCCTTTCAGCTACTTCTATATCTTTTGATTGGAGCATTTAATCCGTTTACATTTGAGGTTTTTAGTTCATAGGACTTATTCATTGCCATTTTTTCCTTCGTACCTCTGTACTTTCCTCGCTCTCTTTCTCTTTTCTTCTTCTCCTCCTTGTTCTTCAAATAATCCCTTTAGCATGTCTTGCAGTGCTGGTTTGGTGGAGATGTACTCTTTTAGCTTTCTTTTGTCTTGGAAGTTCTTTATTTCACCTTCCACTTTAAATGAAAGACTTTCTGGATACAGAAGTCTTGGTTGCAGTCCCTTGCTTTTCATTACTTGGAATATTTTATGCCAATTCCTTCTGCCTTCTAGTGTTTCTGTTGAGAAATCAGCTGCTAGTTTTTCAGAGCTCCCTTGTGTATTACTAGATATTTCTCCTTTGCTGCCTTTAATATTCTCTCTGTGTCTTTAACTTTTGTCATTTTTATTTTGATGTGTCTTGGAGTGGGCCTCTTTAAGTTCATCTTAATTGGAACTTTCTGTGCTTCCTGGACATACATGGCTTTTTCCCTCACCAAGTTAGGGAAGTTTTCTTCATTATTTTTTCAAACAGGTTTTCTATCCCTTGCTCATTTTTCTTCTTCTGGTATCCCTATGATGCAAATATTGTTACATTTCATGTTGTACCAAAGCTCCCTTAAACTATCCTCATTCTTTTTGAGTCATTTTTCATTGTATATTTCTTATCGAGTGTTTTTTTTCTACCTTGTCTTCCAATTCTCTGATTCAATCCTCTGCTTTTTCTAGTCTGTTTTTTATTCCTTCTAGTGTATTCTTCATATCAGATATTGCATTCTTCATTTACAACTGGTTCTTATTAAAAATTTCTATGCCCTTCTTCATGCTGATGTAGGTCCCACTAAGTTCCTTGTAGTTCTCACTAAGTTCCTTGAGCATCCTTATAACCATTATTTTGAACTCTATGTTTGATAAATTCCTTGCCTCAACTTCATTTAGCTCTTTTTCCAGATAGTCCTACTTTTTTGTTTGGGGTTGTTTCTTTTTCTCCCTATTGCACTTGTCTCTTTGTATTTGTTTCTATTTATTAGATTAATTTTCATTAACTTTCTGTCTTGTGGAATGGTCTTCCGTGTTAGGAGTCCTGTGGGACCAAGTGACACCAAATCCTTGATCTCCCATGTGGGATATGTGGACTCTCCTGTTGTATTTGGGTCCTGATTATTACTGACCCATTCATTGCTGGGAACCCCAACTGGCTGGTTAAAGGGCTCACCTCCCACCATGTGTCGTACATTATTATGTAGGTACTGGCAGAACAAAACAAAACAACACAAAAACACCACCAAAACAAACAACCCCCTGACAACCCCAGCAATGTCCACAAGATAGCAAACAATAATAAAAGCAGAAAGAAAACTGGAATATTAGAAAAGGGGGAAAAATAAAAGGAAAAGGAGAAGACCAAAGGAAAGAAAAGTGATTACGAGAGGAGAAAGGAAAAGAGAATCATTACTTTTAATGAACTGAAAGAAGGAAACAAGGAAAAGGAACACAGAAAATGTAACAAAAATTTAAAAAAGGAGTTAAGAAGGGAACAGTAATCAAAGATAAGAGGAGAATAGGAGATATGAAAGAAAAATAGAACACCAAAAATAAAATTAAAATATAGATAAAATAAATAAAAAGGCTATGAAAAAGAAAAATATCTAAAATGATAGAAGGGGGAGGATTAAGTCAAGGAGAGGGATGGGATGGGTAGGGGAGAGTAATGGGGAAAAAATAAGGGCAACTGTAATTGAACAACAACAAAAAAGGAAAGTAATGGAAATTAAAAAAGAAAAAAAAGCACATGGGTTTGTCTCAGCTTCATTTAGATCTTGCCATCTGGTTTCTCCCTTTGGATACCACTCTGATGTCTGAGACTGGTGTAAGCCAATGTCAGGTGCTGCCCACATCTGGCTCTTGGCCACGTTTTTGAAGCTACAGGTGATCAACAGTTTGTAGCTGTCTCCTCTGATTTGGCTGATTCCAGGCTTGGCCAAATTGCTTTGCAAAGCTGGCTTTTATTAGCACTGGATCCTAGGGTCTATCAGTAATTGACCCAAGTCTCCACAGGATCTGCCTCTGCTTGTCTCAGCGTGCTGGTCTGCTCTCAATCTTAGACTAGTTGCAGACCAGACTATTTCTGAGAGGGCTCCTGTCAGAAACAGAGGGCTGTGATTACTGAGTCTCCCACAGCAGGTATCTTTCAGACTTCATGGAAGATGGTGGGTGTATTCCCTCTCTGTGGGTGTGTTCTTTCTCCCCCAAGCCACTAGTCTGTGTCTGTATGGGATTATTTCCCTATACTCAGCAGGGCAGGGTCCCTAGTAGGCATCCAGAGCCCAGATTTTGGGTCTTCTGGGCACTGCGGTGTGTGTGTAGGGCAGCAGTTTCTGTGGCTCTCCTGTGAGGGGAAAGCGCCAGTCTGTTTCCCAGGATAGTGTATGGAATGGCTGCACCCTACCACCAGTTTATAATAGCCACTGATTCTGCTTATGTTGCTTTCTCCTCAGGAAGTATTGAGATGCAGGATGGGAGAAAGGGAAGAAAAAAAAAGGAGAAAAAAAACACTAAGAGAGAGCATAACTGGAAAAAGAACAAAAACAAAGTTGCTAAGTAGAGCAAACAGAACTTTAGAGGCTGTGGCATGGGTATTCTAGAGGGTGGGGAAAGCGGTATCTAATGGTAAGATAATTGATTTTCCACTGGGAGGCTCTAGCTTTCTGTAGAAAGATGACTGCTATGGAGCCCAGGTATAACTGGGCCCTGGAAATCACACAAACACTCCCTTAAGACTCTTCCCAGTGCTTCCCTCTCTAAACTCTTCTCCCATGCCTCCAGTCTGCACCAACCTCCCTTCTCTTGGGCCCAAGGTGGGTGGTCACAAACACAAAACCTGTGGTTTGCCCTTTAAGGGAAAAAAAGGATTGAGGATTTGCTTCTAGTGGTTTTACCCAGAACAGAGATCCATCCCCCCAGTGCAGAAACCTTTATCTCCTACTCTGGATACTCTAGGGATATCCCTTTTTGTGGGTTATGTGGACTCTCCTGTTGCATTTGGGTCCAGCAGCAAAACTATAGCATGTGGTGGTGGCAGGGTGCTCACATTGCTCCCTTCAGTGAGTCTCAGCCGCCGGCTTTCACCACTGCGCTCCCACTGCAGTCTCTGTAGTTAGAACAGCCCCAGCTGCTTTTCTTCTCTGGCACTCCTGACTCATTGGCCTATCTGCAATCTCATCAGTCAGACTTGGTCCCATTTGTGGTGCCAGCCTGGGGCTGTGGAGATGACAGCCTCCTCTCTACCAAGTACCACAGTTGTTGGACCTTGGCTTCTGGTGGTGGAATGTTGCATGGCCTTGTCCAGGCAGAAGGCACAAAGACAAGTCTGGGTACTGAGGTATACTGCTCTGGTGGCTTCTTCCTGAGGGGGATATTGTAAAGTCCAAAAAAGCCTGCTCCAAATCTGCAGCAACCAGAAGCACCAAGATGGGTGGCAGTGACAGTGGCTCTGCTAGGAAAGCCTGGCTGCCCACCCCTGAGTGCCCTCACAAGTGGAAAGGTACTTGCACGCTCAAACATACATCCAGACATTCGTCCACACACATGGTCACTCACACCTGCTCCTACCCAGACTTAGCTGGATTTTCGAGTTGATTGCTCTGTGGTTTAACTGCAAGACTGGTCTGAGGCTGAGAGCAGTGGATGGACCTTCCAGCTACAGCTACTCTGCAGCTATCTTGGACACTCCTAATGACATTTAAATTGTAAAACCTACATACAATGCAGAAGTATTTTATTCAAAACTATTTTGACAGCTTAACATATTCAAATATCAAAACAGATATTAAGTATTATTAGTGCAAGATTATTGCTTCAAGTTATACCTCTATTATTAATTTATCTGCTCTTACAGAATATTAAATTTTTCAGATTAAACTGAACATACTTTTAAAGTGTTTAATGTATATGTGTACACATACTTACATACTTTAATGTGTCTTTTTAACTTTTTACTTATTGATTTTGAGAGACAGAGAGGATATATATATATATATATATATATAATATAAATGTGGTGTGTGTGTATATATATATATATTTAGAGAGAGAGAGAGAGACTTATTTGTTGTTCCACTTATTTAGGAATTTATTGGTTGATTCTTGTATGTGCCCTAACTGGTGACTAAACTCACAACCTTGGCATATCAGGTCATCACTAACCAACTGAACTACCCAGCTAAGGCCTCTTTAATAACTTTTTTAATGTAATGTCTTAAGCCATTTCTTTCCTGTAGGCCTTGTAAAATATATGTTGCTTTATGTATCATATGCATTTATTTTGCCAATTCAGTCCCTTATTTAGTAATAATGCTACATTTTATAAAAGTAGTTTATATTTAATGCACATGGTGGTGATAAATACGAATTGAACCTAATTGAAAATAAAAAAATATATAATTTCTATACAGGTTCAAGGAGTTAATAGATGAACTGTTAAAAATCTAAATAATCAAAATAATGTTTCTGTATTATTTGAGGGTTCCACAACCCCTCCAAAATAATTATTCCATTGTCAAATTCTTGCAATTTTTAATTTTTACTTTTTAAATTTTATTTTAATTATTGTTCAAGAACAATTTTCTATCTTTTACTCCCATCCCAGCCCACCCACCCAGCCCTGCCCACTTCCCTCCCATTTCTGCCTGCCCCTAGTTTTTGTCTATGTGTCCTTTATACTTGTTCCTGTAAACCCTTCCCCTTTTCCCCTGAAATTCCCCTGAAATTCCCTCTTCTCTTCCCTCTGGACACTGTCAGCCTATTCTCTATTTCAGTGTCTTTGGTTATATTTTGCTTCTCCCTTTGTTGTGCTGAATAGGTTCCTGTTAAAGGTGAGATCATATGGTATTTGTCTTTCACCACTTGGCTTATTTCACTTAACATAATGCTTTCAAGTTCCATCCATGCTGTCACAAAGGGTAAGAGCTCCTTCTTTCATTCTGCTGCAGAGAATTTCATTGTGTAAATGCACCATAGTTTTTTGATCCATTCAATTACTGATGGGCACCTAGGTTGCTTCCAACACTTGGCTATTGTAAATTGTGCTGCTGTGAACATTGGGGTGCACAGGTTCTTTTGGACTGGTGTTTCAAGGTTCTTAGGATATAGTCCCAACAGTGGAATTGCTGGGTCAAAAGGAAGATCCATTTTTAATTTTCTGAGAAAATTCCATACTGTTTTCCATAGTGGTTGTACCAGTCTGCAATCCCACCAAGAGTGGACTACAGTCCCCTTTTCTCCACAACCTCTCCAACACTTGTTGTTTGTTGCTTTGTTTATGATGGCCATTCTGTCTGGTGTGAAGTGGTATCTCATTGTGGTTTTAATTTGCATCTCTCTGATAGCTAGCGATATTGAACATCGTTTCATGTGTCTTTGGATTTTCTGTATGTCCTCCTTGGAGAAGTGTATGTTTAAGTCCTTTGCCCATTTTTTAATTGGATTCCTTGTCTTCTTTGAGTGGAGTTGTGTAAGTTCTTTATATATTTTGGAGATTAAAGCCTTGTCTGAGATATCATTGGCAAATATGTTTTCCCATAGAGTTGGTTCTCTTTTAATTTTGAGACTGTTTTCTTTAGCTGTGCAGAAGCTTTTAATTTTGATGAGGCCCCATTTGTTTATTCTTTCCTTTATGTCCCTTGCTCTAGGGGACACATCAGTAAAAATGTTGCTGTGTGAAATATCTGAGATTTTCCTTTCTATGTTCTCCTCTATGATTTTAATGGTGTCACAGTTTATATTTAAATCTATCCACCTTGAATTTATTTTTGTGTATGGTGTAAGTTGGTGCTCAAGTTTCATTTTTGTACATGTAGCTGTCCAGTTTTCCCAACATCATTTGTTGAAGAGGCTATTGGAACTCCATTTTATGTTGTTGCCCCCTTTGTCAAATATTAATTGACCATAGAGACTTGGGTTTATTTATGGGCTCTCTGTACAGTTCTATTAGTCCATGTGCTTGTTTTTATGCCAATAACAGGCTGTTTGGATTACAGTGGACTTGTAATAGAGTTTGGTATCAGGTATTGTGATCCCTCTTACTTTGCTCTTCTTTCTAAAAATTTCCACAGCTATTTGAGGCTGTTTATGGGTCCATATAAATTTTTGAAGTGTTTGTTTTATGTCTCAGAAATATGCCATTGGAAATTTAATAGATATTGCACTGAATCTGTAAATTGCAATGGGTAGTATGGACATTTTAACGACGTTAATTCTTCTGATCCATGAACACGGTGTGTGTTTCCATTTGTCTGTGTCTTCGTTGATTTCTTTCTTCAGTGTTGTGTAGTCTACTGAGTGTAGGTCTTTTTCCTCCTTGGTTAGATTTATCCCTACGTATTTTATTTTTCTTTTTTGCTATATCGAATGGAATTTTTATCTTGATTTCTGCTTCTACTATTTCATTGTTGGTACACAAAATGCCCTTGATTTCTGGATGTTGACTTTGTATCCCGCTGTTTTGCAAAATTCATTTATTGAGTTGAAGAGTTTTTTGGTGGAGTCTATAGGATTGTCTATGTACACACTCACGTCATCTGCAAAAATTACAGTTTTGTTTCCTCCTTTCCAATTTGTATGTCTTTTGTTTCCTTTTCTTCTCTGATAGCTGTGGCTAAAACTTCCAATACTATATTGAATAGAAGTGGTGAAAGTGGACACCTCTGTCTTGTTCCCGATCTTAGTGGAAAAGATTGTAGTTTTTGCCTATTGAGTATGATGTTGGCTGTAGGTCTCTCATATATGGCCTTTCTTATGTTGAGGAATGCTTCCTCTATTCCCACTTTGCTGAGTGTTTTTGTCATAAAGGGGTGCTGTACCTTATCTTATCAAATGCTTTTTTCACATCTATTAATATGATCATGTGATTTTTCTCTTTGTTTTTGTTTATGTGATGTATTATATTTACTGATTTGTGAATATGGAACCATCCTTGCATCCCTGGGATGAATCCCACTAGATCATGGTGTATAATCTTTTTAATGTATTGTTGGATGTTGTTTGCCAATATTTGTTGAGGATTTTAGTGTCTATGTTCATCAGTGGTATTGGCCTGAAGTTTTCTTTCTTTGTTGTGTCTTTATCTGGCTTTGGGATTAGGATGATATTGGCTTCATAAAAGGAGTTTTGGAGTCCTCCTTCATTTTGGATTTTTTGGAATAGTCTGTGAAGATAGGGGTTATCTCTTCCTTAAATGCTTTTTAGAATTCTCATGTGAAACCATCTGGTCCAGGGCTTTTGTGTGTTGGGAACTGTTTTAATACTATTTCAATTTCATTTAATGTTATTGGTTTGTTTAGGCCTTCTGCTTCTTCTTCATTCTGTTTTGGAAGATTATATTTTTCTAGAAATTTGTCCATTTCACTTAAGTTTTCAAATTTCTTGGCAAACAGTTCTTCATAATAATTTCTTACAATCCTTTTTATTTCTGTGGTATCAGTTGTTATCTCTCCTCTTTCATTTCTGATTGTGTTTATTTGGGCCCTCTCTCTTTTTTATCTTGATGAGCCAGCTTAAAGTCTTGCTGACTTTGTTCATCTTTTCAAAGAACCAGCTCCTGGATTCGTTGATTCTTTGAATTGTACTTTAATCTCTATGTCATTTAATTCTACTTTGATCTTGGTTACACCTTCTGCTTGCTCTGGGCTGTCTTTATTGTTGTTCCTCAAGTTCTTGTAGATGTAGGGTTAGGCTGTTTGTTTGAAATTTTCTATCTTTCTTAGGTAGGCCTGTATTGCTATGAACTTCCCTCTCAGGACTGCCTTCACTGTGTCCCATAAATTTTCATTTGTTTTTAGTTCATTTTCATTTGTTTCCAGAAACTTTTTTATTTCTTCCCTTATTTCATTCTTGACCTATTCATGGTTTAATAGCATGCTATTTAATCTCCATGATTTTGAGTGTTTTGGGTTTTTTTTTTACTTGGAGTTGGTTTCTAGTTTCAGTCCCTTGTGATTTGAGAAAATGCTTGGTATGATTTCAAATTTCTTGAATTTGTTTAGGCTTGTTTTGTGTCCTATCATGTGGTCTATATTTGAAAATATTATAAGTGCATTTGAAAAGAATGTGTATTTAGCTTCTTTGGGATGGAGGGCGAATATATATCAGTTAAGTCCATTTCACCTAGGGCATTGTTCAATGCCACAATATCTTTGTTCATATTTAGTTTGGAAGATCTGTCCATTTTTGACACTGAGGTATTAAAATCACCCATTATAATTGTGTTACTATCAATATCTTTCTTGAAGTCCTCTAACATTTACTTTATGTATTTGGATGCTTATGTATTTGGGTGCATATATATTAACAATGTTTTTGTCTTGGTGGATTCTTCCCTTGAGTATTATGAATTGACCTTCTGGGTCTTTCTTTATGCCCCTTTTTGGAAATCTATTTTGTCTGATATGAGTATTGCTACCTTGTCTTTTTTTTTTTTTTTTTTTTTTTTTTGCTAGGTAAATTTGTTTCCAGCCCTTCACTTTCAGTCTGTGTAGGTCTTTCATCCTGAGGTGGGTTTCTTGTAGGCAGCATATGTGTGAGTCATGCTTTCTTATCCATTAAGCTATTCTATGTCTATTCATTGGGGTATTTAATCCATTTACATTTAAGGTTATTATTGATAGGTATTCATTGTCATTTTTCATATCTGTGTTTTTCTCTCTCTCACTCTTTTTCTTCCTTTTCTTAAAGCAGGCCTTTTCACATCTCTTGCAGAGTTTGTTTGGAGAAATTATATTCTTAAAGACTTCTTTTGTCTGGAAAATTCCTGTTTTGGCATTTCATTTTAATTGAGAGCCTTGCTGGATACAGTAGTCTAGGATGCAGGTCTTACATTTTCATTACTTGGAATATTTCTTGCCATTCTCTTCTGGCTTGGAGCATTTCCATTGAGAAGTCAGCTGCTAGCCTTATTGGGGCTCCCTTGTATGTTACTTCCTGTTTCTCCATTGTTGCCTTTAAGATTCTATCTCTGTCTTAAAATTTTGCCATTTTAATTATGATGTGTCTTGAACTGGGCCTCTTTGAGTTCCTCTTGATTGGGACTCTCTGTGTTTCCTGGATTTGTGTGACTTTTTCTCTCATCAAATTAGGGATGTTTTCCATCATTACTTTTTCAAATAGGTAGTCTATCCCTTGCTCTTGTTCTTCTCCACCTGCTACCTCTATTATACAGATATTATTATGTTTCATATTGTCTTGCATTTCTCTTAAACCCTCTTCATTCTTTCTAAGCCTCTTTTCCTTTTTTTGCTCTTTTTGGGTGTTTTTTTATACTTTGTCCTCCAGTTCACTGATCTGATCTCCTACTTCATTCATCCTGCTTTTTTTCCCCTTCTACTGTGTTCTTCAGTTCAAAAATTGTATTCTTCATTTCCTCTTGGTCATTGTTGATAGTTTCTATTTCCTTTTCATGTTGATATAGTTTCCAGTGAGTTCATTGTAGTTTCCCTGTGGTTTCTCGTAGCTCATTGTGAGCTCATTGAGCTTCCTAATAATCATTGCTTTGAACTCAATATCTGATAGTTGAATTGCCTCTATTTCATTTAGCATTCTTTCTGAGGCTTCCTCCTTTCCCTTTATTTGGGGATTGTTTCTCTGTCTTCCTACTGTTTGTCAGACTCTTCTTGTTAGCCTCTGCTTTTTAAGTTGACATGTTTTGTCTCCCTGTGCTTATGGTGTGAACTTCTGTGGTTGAATACCTGTTAGATTCAGTGGTGCAGTTTCCTTCGGGTCTCCTGGTGTTCATAGCTTCCACCTAGTCCTTTCTGTGATCAGTTGGAGGGGTAAGGCCAAATGGTTTAAGACAGCAAGAGAGTATTCTATGATATTTAGAGTAGCAGCCAGTAGAGAAGATATAGGAGATCCTTTGGCTATGTATAAGGTTAACTGTGATCTTCCACTCAGCTAGCCAGTATTTAGGAAGGATGGAAAGTAGATAAGACTCTTGTTGTTAAGGAGGGTAGGATTGTGAATTGCATCTAGAAAGCAGTGAGGTTGTGGGAGGTCAGATTTTGAGGTAGGGTGAGAGTAAAGGATAGGAAATAGGTGTAGTGTGTGAGATAATAGAGTTAACCACTACAGTAATATAGTTCAGGAAACTGAGAAGTGAGATAAGATCTGAGAGGAGTGTTTTTAAGTATTTACAATCATATGAAACAGCTATTATTTACAATAATATTAGAGCAACAATCATATGACAGAATCTATGTGATCTGGATAACCAGAATAGGGCATATAGGACCTTGAGTAGTGTGCTAAAGGAACACAAGTGACATAAAGGATAGTAAATTAGCACGACACTACCTCAGAGAGAACAGGGGAAACCTGTTAAATGATATAATATAACCAGTCAAGCAACTAAGACTACACAGAAAAAAAGAGGAATACAAAAAAAACTGTTAAAATAAAAGTTGTAGGAATAATGAAAAAAATAATACAAATATGCAATAACTTGCAGGTTCTCTGTAATAGCAAAGTGAATTTTGTCCCACTGTCTCAACTGTTCAGTTGCCCCTTCTTTGGGTCCAACTCTGGTCTTTTCACAGTTCTAGGTTTTGTTTTGTTATTTTTTTCCTTTTTGTCTCATTTATGGGTATTAAAAAAAGGTAGAAGAGGGGAAGAAGAAGAGATAAAATTGTGAGGAAAGGAAGAAGGAAATAGAGGAAGAAGATATTGAGAGATAAAACAATAATAAAAATTTAAAAAATAAAAGATTTCTAAAAAAGAAAACAACATCTCTTGTTGATTTCAACTGTCCAAACCACAAACCGGTTTCTCTGGTCTTGCTGGCTGAGGGGCTATTGGTATGGCTGTTCTCCCTTCCAGTTCTGCACTCAGCCAGTCTTGTGCCCACTCTCCCTAGAGCTAGTCTGACACCTCTCCCCAGAGCCTTGGATGTCGGACCCAGGTCTTCCTGTGAGTGTTCTTTCCCCTGGGGTTACTGCTGTGGACTGGGGCCAGGCTGTCTCAGTGCCTCCAGCTAAGGTGTGCACCCTTTCTAGTGGTATGGAGGTGTGCAGGGTCTTCCACACAAACTTCCCCATCACTTCTGGATCTCTGCCCTGCTGGTTGGGAAGGATACCAAGGAGATGATGCTGGAGTATTCTCCAAACAGTTCTTCTTCTTGGGAAATTGCTCCCATTCAAACTTGCGTCTCAGTACCCCCCAATTCTCCAGCCAGACTATTGCAGGCAGTGCTGGTCACTGCACAACTCTCAATCCTCCCAAGCCGGCGTCCACAGACTCTGAGGGTGATCCCCTCTTTTCCACTTCTAGCAACCAGGTCTGTCCCAGTGCCATTTAAGCCTTGATTGGCCAGAGAGGGAGAGAGCAGTTGACACGGCTCTCTACCAAGGACTCTGTGGCAGGCCCCAAGCGCTGGCCCAGGGCTGCAGCTGCCCTGGTTCCTGAGCTGGTCCCTGGGACCTTACTGGCCTGAAGTACCCTTCTTACCTTCTGGCTTTTCAGTATCTGCTACAATTTTTGGTCTCTTACTCTCATACGCTAGGGTACTGTTTGATGTTTGCTGTGTCCCTCCTAAGATCAGCTAGGTTTTCCCCCATGAGTAGAAGGAAGTGGAATCTGCTCCCTGCTACTCCATTGCCATATTCCCAAGCTAATTTTTACTTTTGACATGAGACATATATCTGTAATTTTATCATCAATCAATAGTATCACCTAGCTCTTGCTTCAGGTTAAAATGGTGGTTTGAGAGTTCTTACTCCTCAAAAACCTCCATTGGCTCATTTTGCCCAAGTTCGCCTTACAAAGTGTTTTTAGGACCACTCATTGTCTCTTAAGCATGCAGAGTAGATCAAAGGTTAATGGTTCTTAATTGGGCTTCATTAAGTGATAATACAAAATCTTAAGCTCCTCCTTAAAACCCAGGATTGGACAGTAATGTCATAACATGAGGAGATAATGAACTAGGAGGTGAGCATCATCATGCATTAGAACACTCCAGCAACTTGTTATCTTTCACATGTATTATCTCAAGAGAGGTATTAAGTGAGATGCATACTAATAGCTTTTTCCAATTCCCATTTTACGAATGAACTATATTTTTGTCAAAATGAAGGTTTTCTGATTTGAATTGTTATAATTTGGAAGACTATTGGATTCTGTTTATCTTTTATTACTATTTATTAGCTGCCCTCAACTATGAGAGACAAGGTTATTTAATAATTCCACAACTTCTGCAGTCCACTTGAAACCTAGGTTTTTGGTTATGCATCACTTTTAAATCTAGGGATTGTCCTTTCCTTCATTTTTTGTATGGTGATTTCAAACACCACTTTGGTTATATAGGGAATTAAGATAACACTTTTGCTAAGGACATTTTACTATTCTATTTAGATCAAAGTCAGTTCTATACTTTTTATTTTTCTCTGAGAATAGGAATCAATGCAAGCAGAAGAGTCATAACCGTAGTGATCATATCAGGGAAAATGAATGCCCAAATATATAGTACAATTCCACGTGCTTTGGTGATAACCACAATGAGGGATAATGAGCTGAACTTGGTCTTCTGTAACATAAAGCTAATATACTCAAAAAGATATTGCCCTTCATCACGATTTAGTATAATTGCTTCTAATCCTTTACCTGAACAATAAACTCAAATATCTTATTCAAGTACTAACATTAAACTGCTTTCCTCAATATGTCAATATGACAATTTATATTTATATATCTCAAGAGGAACTGGACAGTAAAAAGTAGCTTATAGGTATGTTCTTTCTGAACTTTTCTATAAATTTCTGTGAATAAGAAACAAAATGACTGAGTAGACACTAACATTTATAACTCAGATGATTCATGAAAGATAGATGTGGCAGTGAAATAGGTTACCTCCACAAGATACATGACAGCATTTTTTTCCTAAAACCTACATGAAAGAGAATATCAGGTTCAATGGTCCTTACAGGGCTAGAGGCTTAGGGAATTATTAGAGTTTACACTTTGAAAACATAGTAGCTGGAAGGAATACCAACCAACATATTTTTCACATTTAAGATTATAAGCTTTGTGTGTATACATGTTTATGTGTGTGCCTATGTATATGTAAGAAAAACAGAATGAAAGTTGATTTTATCCTTTAAATATTAAAATTACTTTTTTACTACAAGAGACTAATTCAAAGTTGCTACAAAGATATTTTGGAGGAAGTCTTTTTTCTATCCTTAAATCAAAACTACTGATTAACTCCAATCTATACTGGGAACATGGAAGCTCCCATTTGCTAACAAAGCAGTTGTTAAATAAATATTAGATTTCAGTAAATGACCAAAGATTATCTACTCACTCAAGTGGAATTGCTTTAGGAAAAAAATTTAGCAGGTCCAAAGGATATTGACTATCATGTGTGTAGACTTAATATTTCTCAGAGTGGCTTGTGGACTTCCACCTATAAAAAATGTTGGCTCCTCTTGTAGGGCACAGCCAATTACACAGGCTGGGTTTGAAACCTGGAAAACCTTAAAGGCTGGGAAAGAAAAGGTGAAAAGTTTGTGGCTGAAAAGGTGTGGCTGAAGGGATAAAGGTGAAAGTGACAGAATATTTTAAAGTTGTCTTCACCAGTCTGGAGTTTTCATACCATTTTCAAGGTTTTGTCCCACTTTAGTACCACTTGTACCAGTATTTCCTTAATTTGTTGCTTTTCCTCCAATCATTTTTTATTTTTAAAAAATTTCATATCACTACATAAATTCAAAGCCAGCATCATATAACATAAATAGAAGGTCGCTTTTTTACTATGATAAAACTGGTATAACATTATATACCTTTTTGACGTACAACATAATTTGTTATTTGTATATTACATAATGATCACCACTGTAAGTCTAGCTACCGTATATCACCACATAATTGATCCCCTTCACACTTTTTACCCTCTCCCCAAACCCCTTTTCTAGTAACCACCAATCTGTTCTTTGTGGGTTTGTGTTTGTTTTAGAGTCCACATATAGGTGTCATCATATGGTGTCTGTGTTTCTCCATCTGATTTATTTTACTTAGCATAGTATTCTCAAATGGCACATTTTGATTCTTTCTTTTTATGGCTGAAAAGCATTTCATTGTGTTTATCCATTCATCCATCAATGGATACTTAGGTTGTTTCCATATATTGGGTATTGTAAATAATGCTACAATGAACATAAGGGTACATATATATTTTAGAATTGGTCTTGTATTATTTGATAAATACCTAGAAGTGTAGTGTTTGGCTATAGGTTAGTTCTATTCTCAATTTTTTGAAAAATCTCCATACTGTTTTCCACAGTGGCTGTACTAGTTTGCAATCCAACAGGCAATGCATAAAGGTTCTCTTTTCTCCACATTCTCTCTAACACTTGTCACTTTTTGTCTTTTTGATAATAGCCATTCTAACAGGTGTGAGGCAATAACTCCTTGTGGTTTTTTGATTTACATTTCATTTACATTTTGATTAGTGATGTTGAACATCTTTCCGTGTACCTGTTTACCATCTGTATGTTTTCTTTGTAAAAATGTTTATTCAGATCCTCTGCCCATTTTTTAATCAATTTTTGCTTTTATGTTGGAGTTGTGTAAATTCTCTCTCTGACCCCCCCCCACACACACAATTGAATGTATAATTTCAAATATTTTATCTTATTTAATGGGTTGCCTTTTTATTTTATTGATAGTTTTCTTCATGATGCTGAAGCTTTTCAGCGTGATGTAGTCCCATTTGTTTTGTTTTGTCTTTATTTTCCTTGCCTTTGGAGTCATTCCACTCCCCACCAACCCACCCCCACAAAAAAAAAAACATTGCTAAGACCAATATCAAGCCTATGCTTTCTTCTAGGAATTTCATAATTACAGGACTTACATTCAAGCTTTTCATCCATTTTGAATTGGTTTTTGTGAATGGTGTAAAAGTTTTGTTCTTTTGCAAATGCTGAAAAGTTTTCCAGCACCATTTTTAAAAGAGACTAACACTATTGTATGTTCTTGTTTTTTTTTGTCAAAAATTATCACAGTATATGTGGATTTATTACTGGGCTCACCATTTTGCTTTATTGAGCCATGTGTCAGGTATTATGCTAATACCGTACTGTTTTGATTATTATGGCTTTGTAGTATAGTTTGAAATCAGAAAGTGTGATACCTCCAGCTATGTTCTTCTTGCTCAAGATTATCTTGGCTATAGGTCTGTGAAAAAATACCATTGAAATTTTTATAGGAATTGCATTGAATCTATATATTGCTTTGGATAGTATGGACAATTTACCAATGTTAATTCTTCCAATCCATAAACATAAACTATATTTTCATCTGTTTGTGCCTTTTTCAATTTCTTTCATCATATGTTATGGTTTTTAGTGCATAGGTCTTTCATCTCCTTGGTTAACTTATTCCTATGTATGTTATCTTTTTGATGCAGCTGTTTGTTATTATTATATAAAAATGCAATAGAGCACTAGCTGGATAGCTCAGTTGGCTAGAGCATTGTCCAACTATGCCAAAACTGCAGGTTGAATCCCAGGCCAGAGCACATACAAAAATCAGCCAATGGATTCATAAATAAATGGAACAAAAATTAGTGTGTGTGTGGGTGGGGGATGGAGATAATTTTACTTAAATGATAAAGAAAAGAAAAAAAGATCAAGTTAAAAAAATAAGTGGAACAAAAAGTTAATGTCTCTCAATCAAATTTAAATAAATAAATAAATATTCCATAGCTATATTTGTACATTAATTTTGTATTCTGCAACTTTACTAAATTAATTTATTAGTTCTAAAAGTTCCTTTGGTGGCAAATTTGGCATTTCTAAATATAGTTTAATGTCTATGACATGGTTATTCCTCCTTTTCTGATTTTAATAGTTTTATTTCTTTCCCTTTCCTAACTGCTGTGGTTAGAACTTCCAATACTATCTATATTCATTGAAAATGTTGAGAGTGGGCATCCTTGTCTTGTTCCTGATCATAATGAAAGCTTTCAGCTTTTCACCATTGAGTATAATATTCACTGTAGATTTGTCATAAATGGCCTTCATTATGTTGAGACATATTCCCTTTATACCCACTTTGTTGAGGTTTACTTTAATAATAAGTATATGTTAGATTTTTTTCAAATGCCTTTTATGCATCTATTGAGATGATCATGTAATTTAAAAATTTCTTTTTTCTTTTTTCTTGTTGTTCAAGTACAGTCATCTCCATTTTCCCTCTGTCACTTTCCCCCTCCCTACCCACCCCCACCTCTCACCCTCTATACTTCCACCTTTGATTTTTTCCATGCATCTTGTATGCATGTTAAAAGACTCATATATTTTGTTGAGGATTTTAGCAGCAATGTTCATCAGTGATGATGGCCTGAAGTTTTCTTTCTTTGTTGTGTCTTTATCTGGTTTTGGGATAAGGATGATGCTGGCTTCATAAAACAGTTTGGGAGCCTTCCATAATTCTGGATTTTGTGTAATAGTCAGTGAAAGAAAGGGATTAGCTCTTTCTTAAATGCTTTGTAGAATGCTGCTGTGAAACCATCCAGACCTGGACTTTTGCGTGTCAGGAGTTTTTTGATTACTGTTTCAATTTCATTTACTGTTATTGGTTTGTTTAGGCCTTCTCCTTCTTCATTCTGTTTTGGAAGATTATGTTTTTCTAGAAATTTGTCCATTTCACCCATATTTTCAAATTTCTTGGCAAACAGTTCTTCATAGTAATTCCTTACAATCCTTTGTATTTCTGTGGTGTCAGTTGTAATCTCTCCTCTTTCATTTATGATTGTGTTTATTTGGATCCTCTCTCTTTTTTTCTTGATGAGCCTGCTTAAAGCCTTGTCTATTTTGATTATCTTTGCAAAGAACCATCTCCTGAATTCATTGATCCTTAGAATTGTGCTTTTAGTCTCTATGTCATTTAATTCTCCTCTGATCTTAGTTTTTTCCTTCCTTCTACTTGCTCTGGGCTTTGTTGTTGTTCCTTGAGTTCTTGTAGGCATAGGGTTAGGTTGTTTGTTTGAAGTGTTTCTATCTTTTTTAGGTAGGCCTGTAGTGTAGGCTTGTTACACCATACACAAAAATAAATTCAAAGTGAATAAAAGATTTAAATATAAACCGAGATACTATTAAAGTCCTAGAGGAGAACATAGGCAGGGAAATCTCAGATATTTCATCGCAGCAACATTTTTACTGATATGTCCCCTAGAGCAAGGGACATAAAGGAAAGAATAAACAAATGGGATCTCATCAAAATAAATAGCTTCTGCATAGCTAAAGAAAACAGTATTAAAATAAAAAGAGAACCAACTGTATGGGAAAACATATTTGCCAATCATACCTCAGATAAGGGTTTAATCTCCAAAATATACAGAGAACTTACATGACTCCACTCTAAGAAGACAAGCAACCCAAATAAAAAATGAGCAAAGGACTTGAACAGACACTTCTCCTAGGAGGACATACAGAGGATCCAGAGACACATTAAAAGATGCTCAATATTGCTAGCTATCAGAGAGATGCAAATTAAAACCACAATGAGATACCACTTCACACCATTGAGAATAGCCATCATAAACAAAGCAACAAACAACAAGTATTGGAGAGGTTGTGGAGAAAAAGGGCACTGTTGGTGGAATTGCAGACTGGTACAACCACTATGGAAAACAGTATGGGATTTTCTCAGAAAATTAAAAATGGATTTGCCTTTTGACCCAGCAATTCCACTGTTGGGACTATATCCTAAGAACCTTGAAACACCAGTCCAAAAGAACCTATGCACCCCAATGTTCACAGCAGCACAATTTACAATAGCCAAGTGTTGGAAGCAACCTAGGTGCCCATCAGTAAATGAATGGATCAAAAAACTATGGTGCATTTACACAATGAAATTCTCTGCAGCAGAAAGAAAGAAGGAGCTCTTACCCTTTGTGACCCCATGGATGGAACTGGAAAGCATTATGTTAAGCGAAATAAGCCAAGCAGTGAAAGACAAATACCATATGATCTCACCTTTAATAGGAACCTATTGAACAAAACAAAGGAAGAAGCAAAATATAACCAAAGGCACTGAAATAGAAAACAGGCTAACAGTGTTCAGAGAGGAGAGGAGAGGAGAGGAGAAGGCATTTCAGGGGAATTCCAGGGGAAAAGGGGAAAGGTTTATAGGAACAAGTATAAAGGACACATGGATAAAAACTGGCAGGGGGGGAAGGAAATGGGATTGAGGTGGAGAGGGTGGGGTGGGTGGGCTGGGATGGGAGTAAAAGATGGAAAATTGTATTTGAACAACAATTAATATAAAATTTCAAAAAATAATACTCATACAAATTTTATTTTTCCTCTTGTTAATGTAATGTACCACATATTTTGATTTGCACATGTCAAACCATTCTTGTGTCCCTGAAGTACAACTCACTTGGTCATGATGTATGATTTTTTTAAGTATATTGTTTCTAATATTTTATTGAAGAATTTTTTATCTATCTTTATCAATAGAGGCCTGTGATTTTCTGTGTGTGTGTGTGTGATATCCCTGCCTTTTTGGTATCAGGGTAATGCTAGCTTCATAAAATAAGATTGGAAGCCTTCACTCTTCATTAAATTTTTAGAAGAGTTTTAAAAAATACATATTATAGCCCTGACTGGTATGGCTCAGTGGATTGAGTGCCAGCCTATAAACCAAAGTGTCTTCAGTTTGATTCCCAGTCAGGACACATGTCTAGGTTACAGGCCAGGTCCCTGTTGTGGGGCATGCAAGAGAAAACCACAAGTTGATGTTTCTCTTCTCTTCCTCCCTCTCTTTCCCCCTCTAAGTATAAATAAATAAAATATTTTTAGAAGAATCTTTCAAAGAAAACCAATTATTAAAAAATATGTATTATATATTTTTTGAATTTTGGTAGAATTCCAGTGATGCTGTCTGGTCTCGAACTTTGGTTTGCTGGGAAGTTTTTGGTTACTAATTTAATCTCATTACTAATAATGTATTCAGATATTTTACTTTCCCAAGGATCACTCTTGAAGATTGTATGTGTCTAAGATTTTACCCATTTATTCTAAGATGTTCATTTTTTGGTTTTTAATTGTTGTTTTTGAATCTCCCTTTTTAAATTTTTTTATTATTTTTTATCATTTTTAATTGCTGTTCAAATACAGTTGTCTCCATTTTCCCACCACCACTTTCCTCCACTCCACTCATGCCCACCTCCCACCCTTGATCCTATCCCCCTTTGGTTTTGCCCATGGGTTCTTTATACATGTTCCTCCACAACCCTTCCCCTATTTTCCCCAATATCCGTCTCCCCCTTCCCCTCTGGTTACCACCAGTGTGTTTGTTTCAATGTCTCTGTTTATATTTTTCTTGCTTGTTTGTTTTGTTAATCGGGTTCCACTTATAGGTAGATCATATTGTTACAGAACAAACAAGGGGGCCTGGGACGATATACTATTATTGAAAAAAAAAAAGCCCCCACGTCTGTCATGTCCGCTGCCAGAGGAAAGACGTCTCTCAATGCCAGAGATTTGTGAAAAGGAAAGGAAATGTTCATTTAATGCTATATAAACTTAGAGTAGTGACCTAATGTCTTTATCAAAAATTCTAAAGTCTCTTAAAACACCCACAAACAGACACAGTCCTTCCTTCCTTCCTTCCTTCCCCCTATGCCTAGTCCAGAGTACTGTATCTCAGGAAAGGAAATAGAAGTCCATGGCTCAGGTGGTCCTCTGGTTATTTCCAGTTAGTACTCCATCTTGACTGGGAGACCTCCCTGGGTTCCCGGCACCCTCAGCTGAGTCGCTGGGATCTCTGCTAAAACCAGGTGGTGGTTTCCCCTTCTAAAGCTGCGGGGGTCCCCACTCTGGCAAAGGCATGTGTCCTCTCTCCCAAAGCCACAGGAGTCTCCACTCTGCCAAAGCCGCGTGCTTCTCCCCCTGCACAATGGCTGCAAGGGGGAGGGGGGTCTCCACTCTGCCAAAGCCAAGTTGTCGTTCTCTGCTAAAGCCACATGGTGATTCTCTCTTGCAGGGCTGCGGGAGTCTTCACTCTGCTAAAGCTGTGTGGTTCTCTCTCTCAATAGCTGTGATCCCCCCTGCACTTCCACAGCTGCATGGTTCTCTCTGTCAGGGCTGCACATGGTTCATTCTCTCAGGGCTGCCACATCTGGGTTTAAATCCCTACGCCAGTCTTCCTCTGCAGCCCCATTTCCGACTTCTCCCACACTCGGCTACACTTGCCCTCAATCTGCTGTCTTCTCCAGCTTTTCTGGTCACCATTGTGGGTCTGAGCAGGTGTGACCCCATGTCATGGAGCCAATCTTCTCCAAGCTCCCACGCAGGCACTGTTAACTCGGGGGACCTGCCTCCCAGTTATGTCTTGGTGGGATAGTTACTTCCATTCCCCTGGCTCAGAGCCTGGCCACAGCTATTTAGCATATCTAAGCGACCAGCCAAAGGCCATAGATATGTTAAATGACCACACCAGAGGTTAGCTACAAGGCTGTTGCTATGCGAAAGAGCTCTCAAAGGCCCTGCTCCATATGTCCCTTCCCCCAACCCATACCCTGGGGGGTGGGGGTGAAGACATCTTAAAATCTCCTGGACGCCTTGAGTTCTGGACCCCATTTCAAATGCCCCTTTGGGGTCCCCCCTCTTGGCTGCACCCTGTAACAATATGGTATTTATCTTTTACTGCCTGGCTTATTTCACTTAGCATAATGCTCACCAGTTCCATCTATGCTGTCGCAAAGGGTAGGAGTGCCTTCTTTCTTTGTGCTGTGTAGTATTCCTTTGTGTAAATATACCACAGTTTTTTGATCCACTCATTGACTAATGGGCCCTTACTTGGCTATTAACAGTAAATAACAGTGTTTCTTATGATTTTAGTCTTCTTAAGTTTATTTGACTTGGATCCTGGCTCTTGGGGTCTGCAGCATTGTGTATGTGATACAAGAGAAATTCACACAGGCTACCGAGTCCTGTTGTGGAAAAGAGACAGCCTGGCCACTCTCTCAAGAGGAGAGTGCCTTGGCCCTTGCCTTGACAAGCTTTTATTTGGTTTAATTTGCACAGGAATAAGGCTCATCAATCATTGTCAGCCAGAAATAATTAAACAATAGACAACATTCAAAGAACTCTGAGGGCTTATTCTGAGTCAGTGTCAGATAGTTAAAAGGCAGTAAATCTTTGAGAAACAAACTCACTTCCTGCTTCGACCCTCATCATTTAAACTGAAGGTATTAGCAAAGTAGGTTTCATAGGATTTTATGCATTCTTTCTTAGGCCTGATCACCCCAGGGAACCTGCCCTTTCCAGCACAGGGTGACACCCACTTCCAGCATTGTTTCAGGCTTAAGGCAGTGTTTCAGGCTTAAGTCAGGCAGGTGAAGTAAGGCAGCCTCGAGATTAGGAGCCTTTTTGCAGAGAGAATGAGGACTCAGGCTCTTTCACACCCAAGGGGAGAAGGTCCATCACCCCCTTTTTCTATAGCCCCTCAAGTCCTTCCCTGAGGGCCCCTTCATGACCGTGCCTATCTTAGGTCATCCCTCTTTTGGGAATGTTACCTGTCTTTGGCTAACCAGTTATCCGCCTAGGGCCAAGCAGGGTGAAGAGAAAGGGGGCAGAGGTGGTGCCCCTACAAGAAAGATAAGCTTTGTCTCCTAAGTGGCTTGTGGTCCCAAGGTCCTTTACTCAGTCTTAGACACAGGGGAATCACAGCTTCTGTAACCAGGCAGGGCAGTTCCCAACATTTATTGAGACATATTTTGTCACCTAATATATGATGTATTCTGAAGAATATTTTATGTGCACTTGAGAAAATGTGCATACTGCCACATTTTAGATGAAATGTTCAGCATATATCTATTATTTCAATATGACTGAATTTATTATTTAAGGCCAAAATTTTCATACTGATGTTCTATCTGGTCTATCCATTGATGTAAGAGGAGTGTTAGAATATTACTATTGTGTTGCTGTCAAGTTAACATTTTATTTTTTTAAATTTTACTTTTCAATAACAAGTTTACATTCAATATTATTTTGTATTAGTCTCAGGTGTACAGCATAATGGTTACACAGTCCTATACTTTACAAATTATTCCCCACAATATTTTTAGCATCCACCTGGCAGCATACATAGTTATTATGTCTAATATTATAGACTATATTCCTTATGCTGTAATTTACATCCTAGTGATTATTTTGTAGCTACCAATGTGTACTTCTTATTTTTATTTTTATTTTGTATTGAATTTATTGGGGTGACAATGGTAAACAAATTTATATACATTTCAAGTGTACAATATATCATCTGTATATTTTATTGTATGTTCATCACCCCAAATTGAGTATCTTTTCATTACCATTCATTTCCTATACCTTATTCTACCTCCCTAGACCTCCTTTCTCTCTGGTAATCACTGTGCTGTGCTCTGCATATATAAGTTGTACTTTTTTTTTTTCTTTTTACCACCAAGCCTTGCAAACCCCTTCCACTCTGATAGCTGTCAGTCTGTTCTCTATGTGTGAGTCCATTTATATTTTGTTTAATAGCTGATTTTGTTCATTACATCCTACATATTAGTAAAATCATATGGTAGTTGTCTTTCTCTGACTGGCTTATTTCACTTAGCATAATGCTCTCTTGGTTAATCCATGCTGTCATAAAAGGTAATATTTCCTTCTTTGTAATGGCTAAGTAGTATTCAATTGTGTAAATGTACTAGGGCTTTTTTATCCACTCATTCACTGATAGGCACATAAGTTGCTTCCATATCTTAGCTATTGTCAATAACTCCATAATGAACATAAGGGTGTATGTATTTTTTTCAATTAGTGTTTCGTGTTTCTTTGGAAAAATTCCCAGAAATGGAATCACTAGACACAAAGCCATTGCATTTTTAATTTTTTAAGGTAATTCCATACTTCTTTCCTCAGTGGCTGCGCCAATTTACATTCCCACCAATGGGACGTGAAGGTTCCCTTTTTCCATATCCTCACCAATGCTTGTTTGTGGATTTAATGGTGATATCTATTCTGACTGTTGTGAGGTGATACTTCATGGTTTTAATTTGCATTTCTCTGATGACTAGTGATGTTGAGTATCTTTTGGCCATCTGTATGTCCTTTTTGGAGATGTGTCTGTTCACATCCTTTGTCCATTATATATTTCTATTGCTCATTCTATAGTGTTGAGTTTTATAAGTTCTTTATAAATTTTGTATATTAACCCTTATCTGATATATTGTTGGCAAATATGTTTTTCTATTCAGTAGGCTGTCTTTTCATTTTGTTCATGATATTCTTTGTTGTGCAAAAACATGTAGTTTGGTGTAGTGCCATGTATTTATATTTTTTGTTTTCTTTGCCCAAGAAGATATATCAGAAAAATATATTGTTATGAGAAATGTTAGAGATTTTACAGTCAATGTTTTCTTCTAGGATTTTTATGGTTTTGACTCTAACATTTAAGTACTTAATCCATTTCAAGTTTATTCTTATTTATGGTGTAAAAAGTTTGCTTAGTTTTATTTTTTTCATGTATCTGTCCAATTTTCCCAACATTATTTATTGAATAGATTATTTTTAAATAGATTATTTTTACACCATTGTATGCTTTTGCCTCTTTTGTCACGTATTAATTGACCATAAAGTCATGGGTTTATTTCTGGTATCTCTGTTCTGTTCCTTTGATATATAGGCCTGCTTTTATGCCAGGCCTATACCTTAAAATACCTTTTACTGTGCTGTATGACCACTATGACCTTGTAGCAATAATATAGTTTGATAACAGGCAGCATGATTCCTTCTACTTTGTTCTTTCTCAAGATTACTTTGGCCATTTGGGGTCTTTTATGTTTTCATATAAATTTTTGAAATATTTCTTTTAGTTCTGTGCAAAATACCACTGGTACTTGATAGGAATTGAACTGAATCTATAGATTGCTTTGGGTACTATGGACATTTTAATGATGTTAATTCTTCATACTGTGAACTTGTTTTATGCTTCCAGTTAATTCTGTCTTCTTTCATTTTTTCTTCTTTGCTTTGTAATTTGCCAAATACAGACTTTTCACATCATTAGTTAAATTTTTTCCTAGGTATTTTAATTATTTTATAAAGATGTGGTTGGGAATGTTTTCTTAGTTCCCAGCCACAAGAAGCAAAGTATCTCTTTTTGATAGTTCATTATTAGTGTTTAAAAATGCAGATGATTTCTGGATATTTATATTGTATTCTGCTATTTTGCTTAATTCATTTCTCAGTTCTACCAATCTGTACTTTTTAATCACTTTACCTTTTTCACCCATTCTCCTCCATCAACCATCAGTCTGTTCTTTGTATCTATGAGTTTGTTCAAATTTTATTTGTTGGTTTACTTTGTGATTTAGATTCCACATATAAGTGAAATCATATGATATTTGTCTTTCTCTGACTGACTTATTTTACTTAGCATAATACACTGTAGATTCATTTATGCTGTCACAAATTATAAGATTTCTTTCTTGTTTTAGAATCAAGTAATATTCTACTGTACTGTATATATGTTACTTAACTTTTTATCTGCTTGTCTGTGATGGGCACTTGTATTGTTCCCAAATCTTGGCTATTTCAAACAATGCTGCAATAAACATATGGATGCATATATATTTTTAATTAGTATTTCTGACATTAAAATAAAGAACAAACTGACAGAACCAGAGTGGGGGCTGAGGGATAATGGGGGGGAGGGGAGGTCTATCGAGAAACATGTATAAGGGACACATGGACACAAACCAAAGCAGGTCGGTTAGAAGGTGGGAGGTGGGGATGGGTGGGGAGAGGGGCCATGGTGGGGTGAAAATGCAGACAACTGTACTTGAACAATAATAAAAATAAATAAATAAATAAAGTAGTGTTTCTGTTTTTCTTCAGATTATTACCCAGAAGTACAATCACTGGTTTATAAAGAAGTACCATTTTTAATTTTTTGAGAAACCTCCATAACCTTTTCTTTAGTGATTGTATCAAACTTGATTCCACCAATGGTGTACAGGATACACTTTTTTTCCAGCACTTTTGCCAACACTTGTTTTTTGATTTATTGATGATATCTATAGTATCTCATTGTGATTTTAATTTGCATTTCTCTGATAATTAGTAATGTTGAGCATCTTTTCATCTGTCTACTGGCCATTTGTATAAACTCCTTGGAGAAGTGTTTATTCAAGTCCTCTGCCTATTTTTAATTTGGATTTTTTGTTTTAAGGGATTGAGTTGTATGAGTTATTTTAAGATAAATTTTGGATATTAAGCCCTAAGCAAATGTACTATTGGTTAATGTCTTGTTCAATTCAGTAGGCTCTTTTTGTTTTGTTGATGACTTTTTGGTGAACAAAACGTTTTTAGTTTGATGTAGTTTAATTCTTGAGTTTTTCTTTTTTGTTTCCCTTGTTTAAAGAGATACAGTAGAAAACATATTGATAAGAGGAATGTCAGATTTTACTGCCTATGTTTTCTTCTAAGAGTTTTATGGTCTTGAGTATTATATTTAAGCCTTTAATACTCTTGATTTTATTCTTGTATATGTTGTAAGAAGGTAGTCTGCTTTCACTTTTTCTACATGTATTAGTCCAATTTTTAAAACACCATTTCTTAGGTGAACAGTCTTTACCCCATTGTATATTTTTGTCTTCTTTATCCAATATCAATTGACCATATAGGTGTGAGTTTATTTCTGGGCTCTTTATCAGTTCCATGTATCTATATGCCTGCTTTTAATGCCACTATCATGCTGTTTTAATTACTAATCTTAGTACTATGGTTTGATATCAGGTAGGGTATCAGGTTTGATATCATGATAACTCAAACTTTGTTCTCAAGATTCCTGTGGCTATTCAGGGTCTTTAGTGGTTCTATATAAATGTTTGGATTATTTGTTTTGGTTCTGTAAATAATGCAGTTGGTACTTTGATAAGGATTGTGTTTAATCTATAAATTACTTGATGTTGTTAACATTTTGATGATGTTTATTCTTTCCATCCATAAGCATCATATATGCTATTATTTATGTGTACCTTCTTCAATATTTTTCTTCAGTGTCTTAAAATTTTCTGAGTACAGGTCTTTTACCTTGTTGGTTAAATTTGTTTTTATTTTATTTTATTTTTATTTTATTTTTTATGCCATTGTACATGAGATTTTTCGTTAGTTTCCCTTTCTGATCATTCATTTTGGTCCATAGAAATTAAAGCAATTTTTGGACATTCATTTTGTATTTTCCTAAGTTAGTGAATTTATTTATCAGCTTTAGTAATTTTTTGGGGGGAGTGGAATCTTTAGGGTTCTCTATATACATTATTATATTATCTGCAAATAATGAAAGTTTTACTTCTTCCTTTCCAGTTTGGAAAGCATTTATTATTTCTAATCTGATTGCTCTGGCTAGGACTTCCAATGCTAAATTGGACTTCCAATATTAAATAAGAGTGGTGAAAGTGGACATCCTTGTCTTATTCCCACTCTTAAGGAAAATGTTTTAGTTTTTGCCCATTGAGTGTGATGTTGGGTGTGGTTTTGTCATATGTGGCCTTTATTATGTTGATGTATGATCACTCTATTCCCATTTTCCTGAAAGTTTTTTTCATAGATGTGTGGATTTAGTCAAATGCTTTTCTCTATCTATTGATATAATCATATAATTTTGATCCTTTATTTTGTTTATGTGGTATATAACCTTAATTTATTTATATATTCTGTACCAACCTTGTATGCCAGGAATAAATCCCACCTCATTGTAGTGTATGATCTTTTATTTTTAGTATATTTTATTGATTATGCTATTACAGTTGTCCCATTTTTTTTCTCCCCTGTATCACCCTATACTCTGCAACCTCCTCCTACCAGCATCCCCCACCCTTAGTTCATGTCCATGGGTTGTACACATAAATTCTTTGGATTCACCATTTCCTATACTATTCTTAACCTCCTCCTGCCTATATTGTACCTACCATTTATGCCTCTTATTCCTTGTACCTTTCCTCCTTTCTCCCCCCATACCCTCCATGCTAATTACCCTCCATGTGATTGCCATTTTTGTGATTCTGTTCCTGTTCTAGTCGTTTGCTTAGTTTCCTTTTGTTTTAGTTTTTTTAGGTTCATTTGCTGATAGTGTGAGTTTGTTGTCATTTTACTGTTCATAGTTTTGATCCTCTTCTTTTTCTTAAATAAGTCCCTTTGACATTTCATATAATAAGGGCTTGGTGATGATGAACTCCTTTTACTTGACCTTACCTGGAAAGCACTTTGTCTGCCCTTCGATTCTAAATGATAGTTTTGCTGGATAGAGTAATCTTGGATGTAGGCCCTTGCTTTTCATAACTTGGAATACTTCTTTCCAGCTCCTTCTTGCCTATAAGGTTTCTTTTGAGAAATCAGCTGATAGTCTTATGGGAACTCCTTTGTAGATAACTCTCTCCTTTTTTCCTGCTACTTTTAAGATTCTCTTGTTATGTTTAATCTTGGGCAATTTAATTATGCTATGTCTTGATGTGTTCTTCCTTTGGTCCAATTTCTTTGGGACTCTCTAGCTTCCTGGACTTCCTTGAAGTTTATTTCCTTTGTCAGATTAGGAATGTTTTCCTTTATTATTTTTCAAATAAGTCTTTAATTGCTTGTGCTGCCTCTTTTCCTTCTGGCACCCCTATGATTCAGACATTGGAATGTTTAAAGTTGTCCCAGAGTTTTCTAAGTCTCTCCTCATTTTTTTTTGAATTCTGTCTCTTCATCCTGTTCCCGTTGAATATTTATTCCTTCATTCTGTTCTAAATTGTTGATTTGAGTCCCAGTTTCCTCCTCTTCATTGTTGGTTTCCTGTATATTTTTTCTTTATTTCATTTTCCATATCCTGAACTTTTTTCTCTATTTTGTGGCCATATTCAATCATTTCTGTGAGCATTCTGACTACCAGGATTTTCAACGCTGCATCTGATAGGTTGACTATCCCTTCATCACTTAGTTCCTTTTCTGGAGTTTTGATCTATTCTTTCATTTGGGCCATATTTTTTTTTTTTTTTGTCTCAGAGCACCTATTAGGTCATAAGTAGTGGAACCTTAGGTATTTTCCAGGGCTAAGCAACCCACATAGCTATGTTGTGGCACTGTTTGTGTGGGCAGGGTCCAAGAGGGAATAATGCCACTTGCTCAGCTCTTGGTCAGCTTTCAGTCACTTCCCCTTCTAACCAAAAGCAAGTTTGGTCTTTCTGGTGCTGATTCCTGGTTGGGTGGGCTTCTGTAAGTACTGGGTCCCTGTGGGTGTCTCCAACAAACTCTCCTTTGAAGCTAGGAGTTTCTCCTGCCACCAGAGCCACCCCCACCCCCGACACACACAGGCTTTTGCAGCCAGAGTATCATAAGCTGGTTGCAAGATCTGTCTCGCTCCCCAGTTGTTCCCCCTGGCTTATCCACATGAGAATGTGGGACTTCCCCATCCACCAGCCACTGCCTTACCTGCCTGGTTGGCTGCTTTGCCAAGTGTCTTCTCCACCTTGGCTGCCTGTCTCTGCCTCTCCTACCAGTCTGGATGAACATTTCTTCTTTAACTGCTTGGTTGTTGGACTTCCACTCAGATTTTCTGGAAGTTCTGGTTGTTTTTTGTTTTTTTAATTTTTTTGTTGTCCTTCTTTTGGTTTTATGAGGAAGCAAAGCATATCCACCTATGTTTCCATATTGGCTGGAAATGTTCTGATCTTTTTAATGTATTGCTGAATTTGGTTTGATGTTTTGTTGAAGAATTTTGCATTTATGTTCATTAGGGATATGACCTATAATATTTTATAGTGTATTTGGCTTTAGAATTAAGATAATGATGGCTTCATAAAATGAGCTAGAATGTCTTCCCTCCACTTAAATTTTAGGAATAGTTTGAGAAGGGTAGTTGTCAGTTCTTCTGTGAATGTATGATAAAATTTGCATGTGAAGCCATCCAGGCCAGTTTGTTTGTTGTTACTTTTTTGATCACCACTTTGATTTCCATAGTTGTAATCATTCTGCTTAGATTTTCTGTTTCTTTCGGTTTTATTTTAGAAGTCTTTTTAAGGAATTTATTTTTTCTTCCAGATTGTTCAATTGTTTGCACATAGTTTTTTATAATAATTTTGTAATCTTTTGCATTTCTGTGGTATGTGTTGTTCTTTTATTTATTTGGGTATTTTGTCTTATTTTCTTGATGAGCATGGTTAAAAGTTTGTGATTCTTGTTTATCTTTCCAAAGAACCAACTCTTGGTTTTATTAATTTTTGGACTCATATATTTTTAAATTTCTATGATTAATTTCATTATTCATTTTCTTCTATTCACTTTGGATTTTTTTGTTTTTTAGGGTTTTTGTTTGTTTGTTTTAGGTCTAAGGTTAGTTTTTATAATTGAGATTTTTCTTGTTTCTTGAAATAGGCCGATAATGCTATGAATTTTCCTCTCAGGACTGCTATCTCGGAGTCCCATAGATTTTGTGGTGTTGTATTTTTATTTTCATTTGTTGCAAGGTGTTTTTGATTTTTTAAATTTCATTGTTCCCATTCATTGTTAACTAAGTTGTCATTTCACTTCCATATGTTTTTTGTATTTTTTAAGTTTTATGAGTGGTTAAGTCATTCTATGACTTCTATTTTCTTACCATTGCACTCAAAAAAAGAGTTTTGATATGATTTTTATCCTGTTAAATTTATTGAGATTTATTTTAAGGCCTAAAACATGGTCTATCATGGAAAATGTTTCATATACACTTGAAGTGAATGTGTATTCTGCTGTGGGATGAAATGCTCTGAAGATATCAACTAAATCCATCTGATCTTATGTGTCATTTAAGGCCATTGTTTTCTTGTTGCTTTTCTGTCTGAAATATCTACCCATTGATGTCAGTGGGATGTTAAAATCCATTGCTCTGATGATATCCAATGAGCACACCAACCAGGGCTAAAGTCTATTTAAACTGTTACCCATCTTTTTAAAAATTCCATTTGCTTGACATCATGACATATCTTTATGCATCCTTTTGCTTCCAGTCTTTATATGTTTTTCATTCTAAGGTGGGTCTCTTTTACACAGAATATGTATGGGTCTTGTTTCCTTATCCATTTAACTACACTATATCTTTTCACTGAAACATTTCATCTATTTACATTTAAAGAGATTAGTAAAGGATATGTATTTAATGCCATTTTATTCTTTTTTTAAGATTTTATTTATTTATTTTTAGAGAGGGAAGAGAGGGAGAAAGAGAGAGAGAAACATCAATGTGCAGTTGCTGGGGGTCATGGCCTGCAACCCAGGCATGTACCCTGATTGGGAATCGAACCTGTGACACTTTGGTTCACAGCCCATGCTCAATCCATTGAGCTATGCCAGCCAGGGCTATTTTATTCTTTATAATTATGTTTATCTTTTATTTTCTTTCTTCTTCTTAAAGAAGTCTTTTTAACATTTCTTGCAGTACCGGTTTGATGGTGATAAACTCCTTTAGCTTTTTCTTGTCTGTGAAACTCTTTTTTCTGCTTCAATTAAAAAAATGCCTTGCTGGGTAGAGTCTTTTTTATTACTGTGAATATTTTTTGCCAATCTCTTCTGGCCTGAAATGTTTTTGTTGAGAAATCACTTGACAATCTTATGGAAGCTCTCTTTTGGTAACTATCTTTCTCTTACTGCTTTTAATATTTTTTTTTTGTCTTTAATCTTTGAGATTTTATTTATTTACTTATTTAATTTTAAATTTTTATTTTTTGATTGATCTTAAAAAGAGAGGGGAAAAGAGAGAGATATAAATAGCCATTTGTTGTTCTACTTATTTATGCATTCATTGGTTGATTCTTGTTTATACCTTTGCTGGGGATTGAACTGGCTACCTTGGCATAGTGGGATAATTCTTTAACAAACTGAGCTACCCAGCCAGGGTTAATCTTTCTCATTTTAATTGTAATATAACGTGGTATGGACTTGTTTGAATTCATCTAGTTTGGGACTTTCTGTGCTTCCTGAAATTATGTGTCTTTTCCTTCACCAGGTTAGAGAAGTTTTCCGTAATAATTTCTTCAAATAAGTTCTCAAATTCTTGCTCTCTCCCTTCTTCTTCTGGAACCCATATGATGCAAATGACGTTATGTTTTCCCAAAGATCCCTTAGACTATCCTTATTTTTAATTTTTTTTTTCAGCTCTAATTGGATGTTTTCTACTACCTGTGTTTTCCAGATTGCTAATCCAGTCCTCTGCTTTATCTAACCTGCTGTTGATTCCTTGTAATATATTTTTTATTTAAACTATTACATTCTTTATATCTGACTACCCTAGTTCTATTTTGTTGTTCCTATGCCCTTCTTTATGCTTGCTATCTCTTTGTTGAAGTTCTCACTGAGTTCATTCATTCTTTCCCTATGGTATTTGAGCATTTTTATAATCATTGTTTTGAACTCCTTATCTGGTGGATTGCTTGCTTCCATTTCATTTAGGTTTTTGAGGGGAAGGATTTTTTCTGTTCTCTCACTTGGGGTGTTTCTTTGTCTCCCCATCTTTACTGCCTCTCTGTATTTCTTTCTGCATATTAAGAATTTTTGGTATGTTTCCCAGTCTTGGTATAATAGCCTTATGTAATAGGTATTGTGTGGTGCTCAGTGGCACCACTCAGTGCTCAGTATTCCTGGCCACCTAAGCTAGGGGTTCCAGGAATGTCCCTTGTATGGGTTCTGTATTCCCTCTTGTTGTACTTTAGTTTTGATTTCTGTTGGCCTATCCATGAGTAAGGTTGACCCCTCTGGCTTGCTAACTATGAGGACTGGCTTTGACCACAGAATGGGTACTGACTTCATGAAACAGAATTTGCCCCAGCAGGATCCAGAGACTGCTGAGGTCCTCCTTTGTGAAGGTATCACTTGTGAAGGTATACCTATCACTTGTGAAGGTATTTGATCATGCTTTGATGTAGTCCCTTGTTGCCAGCAAGTGTTTTGGTTTTAAGGCCTATTGTGAGGGACTCTGGTGCAGATCAATATCAGACACTATGTGTGACCAGCCCTGGAGCTACCTCTTTGAAGCTATAGAGAAATTCACAATTTGTGGCTACCTTTGTTTGGCCTGGGTGCAACTGGGAGTGGCCAATCTGTGTACTAAGTCTGGCTTCCTCCAACACTGAGCACAAGGAGAAGGTTAACAAAAGTTCCAAGGCATCTCACAATCCTCTTCTGCCTGCTGGCTGCCTCTTAGGCTTAGTCACAGAAAGAACCTGTGGTGGTACATGAGTTGCATTAGGGAAGTTCTCATTCAGTCACCAGGTAAGTTCAAGTGATGTTAATCAGGTTGGTACATAATCAAACTTAGCACCAGTGCTGAGTCTGAGGCCATTCAGCAAAAGTCTCTGTGCATACCAAGGTCAGCTGCCACCAGGCTGGAACCTTTGGACCTGTGTTTGGGTGAGATCTCAGGTACATATCAGGGTAAGTCCAACAGTCTTCATCAGGCTAAAACAGACCAAGATTTGGTTTGTGGAGGGAACACTCTACTCAGTAATGGTGGTTCTGATCAGGGGAAAGTTGGTCATTGCTCAGAGCCACACACCTCAAGCTCTGCATCCCCTGAGTCTATCTGGACCTCCTTGTGAGCTTTCCAACTAAGCCTACACTATGCATTCAGTCCAGCAGCAGCCAGTTGGCTCCTCTGCAGAGTGCAAGCTTGGCATGGCAGTCTCACAGGAAGTTGGGAAGGTGGTGCTAGTGCATCTCCCCAAGCTCATGCCATGTGGAGGGGAATACTTGACCCAAGAAATATGGCATCCATGGGCAGTGTGAGAGAAGGACTCAGCACAAGGAACTTGTTGGCTATCCCTTCAGTCCTCTCCCCCAAATCACACATTTCAGTCTCCTCCTGTAAGACTTTAGTCTGCTTTGAGCCACTTTTACTCTGTTGAAGCCCAGAGTCAATACCTGAAAATTAGATTTTTACAGGTTCTTTAAGAGGACATGTGGGTTTCTAGCAGACTCCTATTCTCCTTGGTGGATGAATTGCTTTTAGTTTTCACAGACAGATGTTAGTTAGGCTCTTCTTTCAGGCTGTGGTATTCTGGGCCTGACATGGGATTAAGATCACCTGATGCTCTGGAAGAACCATTATAGCTTAGATATCCTGCTAAATTCTCAGTGACCATAAGTAGCTGTGGGGCCAGCCCTTTTCATATCGCCACCTCTCCTACCAGTCTCAATGTGACTTCTGTAAACCCTTTGAAATAATACTTCTGTTCAGCTCATCTTTAGTTGGTTATTCAGGTTAATAGTTGTATGATTTAGTTGCACTTCTGGTGTGGTTTTGGGAGGAGGTGAGTGCAACTTCCACCTACTCCATCACCATCTTGAAATGGTGTTTTATTTCTCACTTTAGATCTGTTAGTATTTGCTCTCTCTATCCAGGTGCTCTAATTTGGGGAGAATATATATTTCAAAGGTTATATGTACTTACTGGATTGAAAAGTTTACTATATGTAATATCCATCTTTGACTTTTATTATAGTCTTCATTTTAAAATCTGTTATCTAAGTATAGCTACTCCAGCTTTCCTTTGGTTTGCATGTAACATATTTTTTTCATCCTTTCACTTTGTCTGTGTATGTCATTGTACTAAACTGTGTCCCTATTATGCAGCAAAAGATGGGTCTTTTCTTTCTGTTTGTTTTTTAATCCATTTAGCTGCTATACCTCTTTTGATTGAAGAATTTAGCCTAAACAATTTAAAGTAATTGTAGATAGGAAAGTACTTTTTTAAATTTTCGGACTGTTTTGTAGTTTCTCACTCTTTCCTTTCTTGTTCTCTTTTCTTATAATTTGATCACTTTCTTTAGTGTTATGTTTAGATTCAATTCTCATCATATTTGCGCATCTGCTGTAGGTTATTGCTTTCTGGTTACCATAAGGCTCACATATGTCAGCCTACATATATATTTGGTCTATTTTAAGTTGCTAACAAGTTACTTTCAACATTTTATAACTCTACTTTTTTACTCTACCCTTTCACATTTCATGTTTTTGATTGCACATTTTATATATGTTTATACTGTGTATCAATTTACTAATTGTAGTTAGGGTTACTTTTACTACTTTTGTATTTTAATCAATGGAATATCACTTTTAAAGTGAACTAAACTGTTTTTAAAGTGATCACTTTATAAGATATGGAAATGTCTAATCACTGTGTTGTACACATAAAATAAAATAATATTGCATGTCAACTGTAATTAAAAATAAATTTTAAAATAATTAAAAAATAAAATAAATTAGGCTGAATTAAAGTAACATCATTAAATTATAACTCAGGGTTTTTTTTTTTGCCATCAGATGATGCTGAACATGAAGCCTGCTTTGTCAAAAATGAAGCCAGCAAGCGTTAGGGAGGAGATAAAGATCTTTAGTTACTTTATACTTTCTCCTTAGAAAGTAAGGTGAAAAATCAAAGAACTTTCCCATTATATAGTTCATGTGTATTTAGTTCCTTAACCATCTACTACCCCTTTGGAATACTGTCTAGTATCATCTCAAGAGTTTTTTAAAACGCATTTTATCTATTTGAGAATAATTATTATAAATAATAACAATTATAAATGCTGCCCTGAGGCCATTTAGAACCATCAGATAATTTTTAAATAATTCACAGTATGCTTTCTTAACTCTTTCATATAAGTACCCAAACCAACCTCAAGTGAAAGCAGCAAATTCAATTATTTTAGGTCACATGCTCTGTTTTCACCAATCAACTGTGATTTTGTGCTTTAAGGAAAATACAGACACCATTTATCATCATAATAATAGACTATTGAGTGAAATCTGTTTCACTAAAATGTAAAAGCAGAGATTAGGCTACTGTTCTTCTTTCACCTTTGTATCCCTCATCACATGCACAGGAACAGTCACAAAGTAAGTGTATACTAAGTGTAGGGACTTCTGGCCAAGATAGAGGCATAGGTAGTTACACTGTACCTCTTTGCACAACCAAAAGAAGGACGACAAATTTCAAAATGAAAGATAACCAGAACTGCCAGAAAACAGAATTGTATGGAAGTCTGACAACCAAGGAGTTAAAGAAAAAACATTCATCCAGAACAATAGAAGAGGTGGAGAAGGGCAGCATGGAGGGAGAAGACTTGTAGCAAGGCAGTGGCTAGAGGACCTGGGTGGGCAAGATGGAGGCTGGCAAACCAGGAGGTCCCACATCTACATGTGGATAAACCAAGAGTCAAAACTGGGGAGTGAGACATACCTTGCAACCCACCCCAAGGTTCCAGTGCGGGGAAAGAAAGACTCAAAACCTCTGACTGATAAAACCTGTGGGGGTTGCATTGGTGGGAAAAACTCTCAGACTCATGAGAGTTCATTGGAGAGACCCACAGGGTCCTAGAACATATACAAATGCACCCACCCAGGAAACAGCACCAGAATATTACAGTTTGCTTGTGGGTATTGGAAGAAATGACTGAAAGTTGACTGAAAGCTTAGCAAGTGGCATTGATCTCTCTTAGGCCCCTCTCCCACATACAGCACCACAAAGCATCCATATAAGTTGGTCTGCCCTGGTGAATACCAAAGGCTTCACCCCTTACTATGTAACAGGCACAAGATAAAAAAAGTGGCACAAATGAAAGAACAGATCAAAACTCCAGAAAAATACAAATAAATGTTGAAGAGAGAGCCAATCTATTAGATGCAGAATTCAAAACACTGGTAATCAGGATGCTCACAGAAATTGTTGAGTATGGTCACAAAATAAAGGAAAAAGTGAAGGCTATGAAATGTGAAATAAAGGAAAATGTACAGAGAACCAACAGTGATGGAAAGGAAACCAGGACTCAAATCAGCATTTTGGACCAGAAGGAAGAAATAAACATGAAACCAGAACAGAATGAAGAAAGAATAATTAAAAAAATGAGGAGAGGCTTAGGAACCTATAGGACAACTTTAAACATTCCAACAACAGAATCACAAAGTTGCTGGAAGGAGAAGAGGAAGAGCAAGAAATTGAAAACTTATTTGAAAAAATAATGAAGGAAATTGTCCCCAATCTGGCAAAGGAAATAGACTTCCAGAAAGTCCAGGAGGCTGAGAAAGTCCCAAAGAAGTTGGACTCAATGAAGCCCACACCAAGGCACAACATAATTACATTACCCAAGATTAAAGATAAGGAGAGAATCTTAAAAGCATCAAGAGAAGGAAAGAGAGCTACCTACAAAGGAGTTCTCTTAAGACTATCAGCTGATTTCTCAAAAGAAACCTTATGGGCAAGACAAGGTTGGAAAAAAAATATTACAAGTCATGAAAGGCAAGGGCCTACATCCAAGATTACTCTATCCAGCAAAGCTATCATTTAGAATGGAAAGGCAGATAAAGTGCTTCCCAGATAAGCTCAAGTTAAAGGAGTCCATTATCATCAAGCCCTTATTGTGTGAAATGCAAAGGGACTTAGATATCTAAGAAAAAGAAGAAGATGAAAAATACACACAGTAAAATGACAACAAACTCACAACTATCAACAACTGAACCTACAAAAAAAACCCCCCAAAACAAAAGGAAACTAAGCAAACAACTAAAACAGGAACAGAATCACAGAAAAGGAGATCACACAGAGGGTTATCAATGGGGGTGGAGAGAATGAGGGAAAAGGTGCAGGGAATAAGTAGCATAAGTAGTAGATACAAAATAGAAGGGGGAAGTTAAGAATAGTATAGCAATGGTGAAGACAAAGAACTTATATGTACAACCCATGGACATGAACTAAGGTTAGGGGGAATGCTGGTGGGAGAGTGGTTGCAGAGTAGAGGGTGATACAGGGGAGAAAAAAATGGGACAATGTAATAGCATAATCAATAAAATATATTTAAAACAAATAAATATATATACTGATAAGTACACAAATTCATTTTTTCAGTTTTGAAAATCATAGATTTAATGCATTTAATTTCCTCTTGAGGGAAAATATACTTCTGAATAATGAATAGATTAATATTTTTATATTTAAAATATGTTTGTACAAAGTCTTTGGTAGCATCACTTACTAAGAAAGCAAGATTCTGAATTATCATTATTCATTTAAACCAAAGCAACTCAGCTTTTATCTGTTTGACATTGAAATCTATGTCAGATTTTTATTGCTGAAAAGAATCATTTCTCGATTCCCACCTTGAGCTGAAATTCATTGTTGATCATTTTTGTAGGTTTCTTTACCTCACTATTTACTTTACTTCAAACATCTAGTCTAAGTTATTTTCTTCCCTTTCTTCTTTCTCTCTTTTTCTCCTCTTGCTCCCTCCCCTTTTGTCAGCTTCCCTCTTTTCCTTTCTCTCTGTCTCTCATTCATTCATTCATTCATTCAAACAAACATTAGTGTGTATAAGACTCTTTAGTAAATGTTCAGAATATATTGAATCGCTTTAGGCTGCCAAGGAAGCTCTAACTGTTAGGAATAGCATATTAATTTTCTACCTGGGTAAGAATTGGCCTCTTTTTTTTTTTTTTATACAAATTTTGTCCTTCAGAGATTTTGCCTTTGAGTATTCTTTTTTTTTTTTTAAAGATTTTATTTATTTATTTATTTCTAGAGAGGGAAGGGAGGGAGATAGAGAGATAGAGAGGAGAGGGGGAGAGAGAGAGAGAGAGAGAGAGAGAGAGAGAGAGAGAGAGAGAGAGAGAGAGAAACATCAATGTGCGGTTGCTGGGGGTTATGGCCTGCAACCCAGGAATGTACCCTGGCTGGGAATCGAACCTGGGACACTTTGGTTCCCAGCCCGCGCTCAATCCACTGAGTTATGCCAGCCAGGGCTAGAATTGGCCTCTTTAAAATTCACCAGTAGTAAATCCAACTCATACAGTAGGTTCCTAACAGTTATTTGTTTTCCTTTACTCTGTAGATAATTAACAGATTTTTAAAAATATGTAAAACTTGTATAGACAATGAGTCAGGAGAATTTCCTAGATATTCATCACAGTTTTATGTCTGCACTCTTTCTTTAGAGCCAAACTTTCATGAAAATTAGAAGTATCTTTGCAATAACAAAGCCCTGAGTCCCATGCTAAATTTATTTTGCCTATCATTATTTGATATGGATATAGAGTAAAACATGAGTGTTTCCCCTTTGTCTACTCCCCACACTAGTTTGCATAATTTTCTGTGTAACCACTCTCTAGAAGTATCCTTCAATTTTTGTTCATGGAGTTATAATACACAAAGAGAGAAGTTGACGAATCACAAATGTACAGATAAATCAATTATCAAAAAACCTACAAATGCTGATCAAGAAAATAAATAAAATCAATAGTCTTTCTCCTGTCTTGTCTAATCACCCCATTCCTTGCCAAAGGTATTATTCTAACTTTTAACCCTACATATTAGATTTGACCATTTTTGAACTGTATATGTTGGACTAATGCATTATGGCTGCTTTTATTAAACAACATATTTATGAAATTAATTATGTTGGGTGACAGTTTTTCATTGCATGTTATTATTATATGACAGTTTTAGAAATCCTCTGTAATATTCAGTTTCAGTTTGGGGTTATTATAAATAACAATTCCATGAACTTTATTGTATGTGCTTTAGGAACATATATTTCTATTGAGTATATACTTAGCAGTGGGATTTTGGATTATCACCTACAAAGCTTTTGTTTAGCTTTACTAGAAAATGTCAAGTACTTTTCCAACATGTTATTCAACTTTCTATTTATGCTAGAAGCAATATATGATGACAATTGTATCTTCTTGCCAGCACTTGTTTCTGTCAGTGTTTTTTAAAATTTTTGCCATTTTTTGTGAGAACTGCTATGACATTTGCTTTTAATTTGCATTTTATTAATTACTAAGGAAACTGAGCACTTGTTTGTGTAATTTTGGCCATTAAGATATCCTGTTTTGTGAGGTTTCTGTTTAAATTTCCTGCCCATTTTCTATTGTGTTGTCTAGCTTTTGCTTTTTTGATTTATAGAAGTTCTTTATATATTGGATAAAACATCTTTGTTATCTGTTTGGCTTATACTATTCTGTTGATTTTCTTTTTGGTGTCCTAAGGGGGTTTGCTTGCTTTTAAAATGAACAGGATTTTTAAACTTTAATGCAGTCAACTTTCTAAGTACTTTTTGCACCTGGCTCATGAAATCCTGAGTTAGAAAACACTACATTCTGTGCTGCCTTAACTAAGCATTGGTAAGAGCAAGTTTACAATGTTGATTTCCCACCTGACTGGATAGGTTAATTATTTTATAGTCATTTGGCTTTAATAAAATATTTTTAAATGGGTTATTTTTTCTTTATACTTATTCTGCATGTTTTAAAGTTCTTTTCCATTTTTAAGCAATTTCTCTAAATTAGTATATCTTATGTCTTTGTTAATACATGCAGATGCAACCCTGGCTCTTGCAATGCAATCTTTGCATTTTCATCAAGTGTTAAGTGGTTTAGAGAGAAAGCACAGTAGGTTTTCTTCATTTGGCATTCCATCATTTTTTTGCACTGAGCACAGACCCATAATGGGTAGGTAAAGATGACATTTTATCACTGGCTACCATTTATGAGATGCTTCTTTTGGTTATATGTTAGTATTCATGATAATTTTGGTCAAGTATATTCTTTGTGGCCTGCCATTTCTATTTCCTTAAGCTGTGGAACCAGGTGTATGCCCAGAAAGGGGAAGGGCTGTGACCATGGTCAGGTCTTTCTAGCTCTAAGCTCTAATCATCAGTTTTGGACAGATTCTCAAGTTGAATTACTGCTACTGATTATGTTCTCAGGGTTGGTTTATACCAAATAAAATCCTTGGAGAGTGGTCTAAAAGCTTGGAATGTAAATTTATAGAATGGAAATAATATGAAGTTGGGGTCTCTGTCTTATTCATCATCATATTCACAATGGGTAGGTGCTAAATAAAAGTTAGCTTAATTACAGAAAGAATGATGCACAAGATACAACTAGCAGTGTCCATCCTAGTCTTGTCTCTTTCAATCCAGCATACTTACCCACATGCCACTGTTATCTGACAAAATAAATATGGTCCCAGACAGCAATTTTGTTTTAAATGCTACTTCATCTGACTTTTGATAACATTTAAACCTGCCCTTGTTATTACTATCTGTTTTATAAATTCCTGGCTCTGTACTCCCTGCTTAAATATCATTTAAGTTACCCATTGGCATCTCATTTCAGTTACCCTTTTGCATATACCAAATACAGCTGCCACTCAAAACTCTACCAGGACTCTGATTTCTTGGCCTCTGTAAGAGCTGCCCACCTCCAGCCCTGGCCCTGCAAAAGTTCACAAAGTCATCCAACAACAGATACTCTATTAAAGGAAAGTAAGCTAAAAATTATAGAAGAAAAGTTCTACATTCGGATAAGATATCTTAAAGTGACCTTCACTCAAATTGTTTAATCTCTTAGAGCCTCGGTTTCTTCATTTCTAAAATAAGGATGATAATTATACCTGCCTTAGAGGGATGCTTTGACTAGGAAATGAGATAATGCAGGATAAGGGCTTGGCATGAAGGGAACCGCTATGAATATTGTTCTTGTCACTTTTGTGATTCTACTGACAGAACTGGTGTTATCAGTCATCTGCACCAGGGAATTTCTCCTGGTGTGTGAGTGAACTTTGAAAACCCAGTTACAAAGAAAGTTGTTTGGTGAGCATAAATTGGAATAAAGGAAGCTGGAGAACTTCACAGATATTCATGTCAAGCTACAGCGGGTTAATGAATTGTCTTTCTCTTCTTGAAGGAGATTCTGTCAGAGGAACTGTTATTAGCCATGAAGAATCAACTTGCTCTCCCCTTTGGTGTCAGAAAGAGATACTGAAGGACTCTAAAATTTATTCATTCATTTTTTTCTTTCTTTCTCCAGTGCGCTTTGTCAGGCACCAAAAGATTCTTTTATGGCTACATTGCCTGACAGTGAAAGACATGATTGATTACATCACAGCTTACAGAGTGTTCATGGCATTACAGCCTGGTGAAATTGCTGACATGCAAAGGCCGGCCACACTCTGGATAATATTTAGGTGATACCCATGTCATTCAGAAAACATGCCCCAGTATTTCTTGAAAATGTGTTCACTTATTTATTTGAAATTGATTTTTATGAATTTTTATTTTTCCTGAAGATAATACTTTGATGTGAGGAAAGCACCCTCTCAGTGTGTGTCACCCTATTGCTCTATGTTTCTCAAAATCTCCTCTCCACCCCACTTGCCTCAGGATCTCTGGGACATGGGTGAAATATGTTAGTCTGCACTGTGCTCCTGTCTCCCTGTTTTCACTCTGTTAGTGGGAGGGCTGCATTTTTAGCAGATACCCAATATGATTCTGCTGCACATTAAATATGATGAACCACAACCTTAACCCCTGTCTCTGTAATAAAGAAATATGTTTGTTTGGAGAAGTTTCTGAGAACAGAATAGGAAATTCACCACTGGGCTATTGATGTTTTTCTTGATATATCTCAAACAAAGTAACATGAACCCCAAATGAGAACAGATTACAAGTGAAATAAAGTACCTGTCCCAAGATACAATTTTAAGAAATACCTCTCACTTCACATTGCCATCTTAGTAATTTCAGGTACTGCTTATACAAAGTGGAACAAATGTAGGTTTACAGTTGTGAGTACACGAAACACAGAGTTTATTCTTGTATTATTTATTCATTATTGTATTATTTTCTACACAAACAACTGTAAGTCTGCTTTTGCTCTAGCCTGTATTATAGTTCTCATGCTTTAGGGAAACTTTAAGACTCATGAGGATAGCTGGTTGAATTCAGTGATTTGGATTCAGTTAGCCTGTGCTGGAGAATTCAAACCTACCCTAAAGGAAATCCCATGTGAGTGGTTCTTGGACCATACATAGTGAAGGGAAGAATGAAATCTTTTTTATAAAGAGTGTACAGTGTATTAATTTTGTTTTCGTTTTGTTCTGTCTTTTCCATTTTGCAAAATTAGTGTCAAACATAATGTATCACTTCTTATCTCTATAGGTATTTTCTCTTCTAATATCCCTCCTAGGGAATTCCCAAATAAGGCAAAGAAATGAGTGTGTACTCCAGGTAGCATGCATCATTAATTTAGAGTTTGAAAGTATTTCCCACAGGACACATATAACTAACAACATGCAAGCATTTATTAAGCTTGTTCAAGCAGCAGAAAAGCATGACTATAGACAAAATAAAGCGAATCATTTTTACAGATAAGTTAAATTTTAAATGTATTGTTTCACTAAAGATGCTAAGTTGAAGTATCTGATTATTTTTCCCTTTCTGTCTCTACTGATTTGGTTTTAGTGTACCCACCTGTAGAACTGATGGAGTGAAATATCTGAAGAAATGCATATGGATAGGTCAGGTTCCATACTATAAATTAGACTTCATTCATAAGCTCAGCCTAAATCTATAGTTGCCACAATTTTTTTTATTACAACAAAGACAGTAGAATCAAGAAAAGGGAAAGAGAACTTTTATAATAGGGCCACTGCTTGGCTTAAGGTCATAACATGCTAGGTAAACTATTTAATGTACTTTTGCTATAAATACTCTCTGAACTGTAAGCAACACAATAATGGACACTGGGTTTCTTTTTACCATGGGCAAAAGAGGCCTGATTGATGTAGTCATTATCCAGGACATGAGCTGATAGTGTTTTATTAATTTCTTCAGTGTCTCAAGAGCTGTTGAATGAATTGTGCACTTCCTTTGCTGTAACCATTGTTATGTGAATTATTGTGAGAACTCCTCCCATATTCTTGTTGCCATGTTTTTGCTTTTATCTCCCTTTTCTTTTCAAGGGTATCATGAGCTTTAATTCCTAAGTATCAGTCTTCTGAGCTATGAGAGTTCTGTTCATTGCAGGTTAACAAATGTTTGTTGAATGACTACTTTGTGCTACATTCAAGGGCTATAAGAAAGTAACAGACACAGCTTCCGGTTTCATGTAGATCACTACCATTGAAAATAAGCAACTATCACTTAGTTACAAGATGAATAAGTTTTGAGCTTTGATAGTGCAGACTGATGGCCAGTCTGAGCTTTGATGGATAATAATACTGCATTGTACACTATAAAATTTGCTCAGAATGTAGGTCTTAAACATTCTTTTTAAAAAACTACTATGTGAGGTGATGGATGTGTTAATTGACTTGACTGTGAAAGTATTTACAATGTATACATATATCTAATCATTCCATTGTATACTTTAAATATATCACAGATTTTTTTGTCAATTATACCTCAATGAAGTTGGGATAAAAGTAAACAAATGTGATTCAAATTAAAATGAATGTTTTAGTAAAAAAGTAAAGAGTATTCTGGAAGAGTATAGCAAGGAGCTTTGTCTGGTCTAAGGAAGAAAAAGATGTGATCTTGGGGATTGTGACAGATTATCTGAAACCCAAAGCTTTGCTAGAAGTTGCCTCAAAAATATAGAGACCTATGATATAGCCCAGCAGAGGGAACAAATGGTAGGGATGTGCCCAAGAGGTCCCAGATGGCTGAAAAGCAAATAGGACAAAGGGAAATAGAGCATATTTTAGGATCAGCCTAAATGTAGATTGGGGCAATTCATGCAGGGTTTCTTAAACCTTATTAAAGTGCTAAGCTTTATCATATGGGAGATGAGAAGCCATTAAAGTGTTCTAAGCATGAGAAATTAGACACAGTAACTGCCTCTTTCTGCTAAATAAAAAATAAACCATAATCCCTAGCTATACTTTACATCTCCATGACTACTCTGCAATGTACTTTGTAATCCCTTCACCTTTTTCACTCATCTTCCAATCCCCTTCCTATCTGGCAACTGTCAAAATGTTCTCTGTATCTTTGAGTCTGTTTCTATTCTGTTTTTTGTTTGTTTGTTTGTTTTAGATTCTACTTTTCACTGAAATCTTATGGCATTTGTCTTAATTTGACTTATTCCACTCAGCACAATACCCTCTAGGCCCACCCATGTTCTTGCAGATGGCAAGATTTTATTCATTTTTTTTTTTGTGGCTGAGCCATATTGCATTGTATCTACTACTTATCTTATCTACTTCTTACCTACTGATGAACATTTAAGTTGCTTTCATATTTTGACTATTGTATAATGCTGCAATGAACATATGAATGCATGTATCTTTTTGATTTAGTGTTTTGGGTTTCTTTGGATTAAATACCCAGACATAAAATTTTTAGGTCCCCTTTTGTCTCTTATTATAGCCTTTCTTTTAGTCTATTTTGTCTAGTATAAGTATTGCTACCTCTGTTTTTGTTTATATGTTTGTTTCCATTTTCATAAAATATCTTTTTCCGTCCCTTTGCTTTAGGTCTGTGTGTGTCTTTTGATCTGAAATGAGTCTCTTATAGACAGCATATACAAGGGTCATGTTTTCTTATCCATTCAGTCATCTTATGCCTTTTCATTGGAGTATTTAATTCATTATATACTTAGCATTTATAGTAACCATTGACAGATATGTATTTCTTGCCATTTTATTATTCATATTTTTATAATTTTCTTCTTTTTTTTTAAAGAAGACTTTGTACGATTTCTTAATTTGGTGCTAATGAACTTCTTTAGGGATTTTTTTCTTGTCTGGGAAATTTTTTATCCAGCCTTCAATTCTAAATGACAGTTATGCTAGGTAGAGTAATCTTGGTCATAGGTTATCATTTTTCATCACTTTGAATATTTTGTGACAATTCCTTCTGGCCTGCAAAGTTTCTGTTGAGAAATCAACTGAGAGTCTTATGGGAGTGCTCTTGTAGATAACTAACTGCTTTTCTCTTGGTGCTTTTAAGATTCTCCGTCTTCAACCTTTGCCATTTTAATGATGATGTTTCTTGTTGTGGGCCTCTTTGGGTTCATCCTGTTTTGGACTCTCTGTACTTCCTGAACTCATGTGTCTTTTCCCTTCACTAGGTTAGGGAAGTTTTCAGTTATTATTTCTTCAAATAATTTCTCAGTTGTTTGCTCTTTTTCTTCTCCTTTTGGACCCCTATGATGTGGATGTTGTTATGCTTTATGTTATCCAAGAAGTTCTTTGAACTATTCTCATTTTTTTAATTGAATTTTATTTTTTCTGATCCATTGGGTATTTTCTGCAACCCTGTCTTCCAAATTGTTAATTAAGTTCTTTGCTTCATCTAATCTGTTGTTGATTTCTTCTACTGTATTCTCCATTTCAAGTATTATATTCTTCATTTCCAATTGGATCTTTTTTATGGTTTCTATGTCCTTAATGCTTTTAAAGTTCTAAGTTCCTTGAGCATCCTTATAAGCATTGTTTTGAACTACATATCCTGTAGTTTGCTTGCCTCTATTCTATTTAGTTATTTTTCTGAATTTCTCCTATTCCTTCATTTGGTTCATGTTTCTTTGTCTCCTCCTTTTGGCTGCCTATCTGTGCTCATTTCTACATATAGATAGATCTATGTATTCCAGTCTTAGTACAGTGACACTCCAGGTATGCACTCTATGTGGGCTGTGTATACCCTCCTGTTGTAGCTGGGACTTGATTTCTGTTGGCACATCAATAAGAGACATTGACTCCCAGGCCAACTGGCTATGAGGACTGTCCATAACTACAGCAGAGGATCTGCTGTTCAGGGGTGGACTTCACGGAGAAGAACTTATTTAAGTGGGGTTCTGGTGCCTACCAAGTCAGGCCCTTGATTTTGTCTCTTGTGCAGGTGGTTGAGTGGTACTTCCATGTGGTCTTATGCTAGCCACCAGGTGCCCTGGCTCTGAGGCCTCCTGAGAGTTGCAAGCTAAGGTCAGCCACTGACTGTGCCCTGTTCAGGGCTACTTGGAATGAGCTATAAAGTGATAAGCAGATAGCTGCTACTTGTGCTGGGCTTTGAGGCAACCAGGAGAGGCCAAGCTTTAAAACATGTCTGGCTACCACTAATGCTGAACCTGGAGCCAAGGGGTATGGGGCATCCCTAAGCCAGAAGCTGAATTTTGGGGGGGTTTATGAAACTTTAAGAAAATTTAGGAAAGTCTAAAAACTAAGCCAAGACAGGCTATTTGTCTAGAAAAGACACTCAACATGGCTTGGATCTGCCCATAAGTTGGATGGGGCTGCCACCTACTGGATCTGTGGAGGTGGGGGGCTTAGGAAAACAACAATGGTCCCTACCAGTACTTCTATCTGGGAGAAAGTTGCCCTTACCAAAAGCTATCAACAAAAGCCAGACAATTCATTTCTTCCCTTTATGTCCTTGGAGACTTTCAAGCTCTATCCCAAAGCTGGAGCTCAGAGGGACTGAGTCTGAGTTAGTCCCTGTGGAACCAGCCTATTCCTCGCTCTGTCTCTCCTACCAGTCTTGATGTGACTTCTATATACCCTTAGTTGTAGGGTTTCTGTGCAGCTAGACTTCAGGCATTTCTGAATGATGGTTATTCTGTAGTTCCGTTGTAACTTTGATGTAGTTGTGGAATAATGCTGGTATGACATTTACCTATACTACCATCTTGACTCAAAGCCTGAAAAAGCCTTAATTCTTTTTATACATCAAGTTGTTAATTGTGGTGCTTAGGGGATGGGATGTAGTAGCAGACAGATATTTTATTTTTATTTTAGGTGCTTTCCTATCATTCAGACACACATTTCTTTTGCATTAAAAGTGTTTTCAAATGTCAGGTAAAAGAAATAGTAAAGCATTGGACTCTAATTTCAACATTTTTACCAAAATTGTCAAGAAAGGGACCAATAAGTTAAAGAATTTAAAGGGAAAAAAAACTTATCTAAAACAGTTACCTTTGAAACTTAAAACAAACAACAATAAAAAACAGAAAACAAAAAAAAAGCCAGACTAAGTCTTTTTCCAATGAGCCTTCTCCCCTTGGCAAATATTGATGCTCAACAATTTCTTGAAGTCAAGAGTGGGACTTAGGCACAGTTTTATTTATTGATTCTGTTCCATTATTGTGAGTGTGACTTTCATTATCATTTTGGAGACAACACTTTTCCCTGGGCAAAAACATCTCTGAAATGATTACTTGAGTCAATAGGAAAATATGATTTATTTATAGAAATTTTGTTTTCCCCTTTTCTCAGGTTACCTATGTTACCTTGGTTTAAAGCTATATTGCAAAAAAATAAACAAGTCTCCTTTGTTTCTATAAAAATGGTGGCTATGTTAGGCAGGTTTCTACTGCTCCAATACTGTGTAACAATCAACCCCCAAATCCTAGTTTCTAACAACCATAAACATTGATTTATAGGTTCATAGGTTTGCAGTTCAGTTGTGGTTCAGTTGATCTTAGCTGAATTTGGGCTAGGCTTTCTGTTATGGTTTGAGTCAGGTTTTGGACAGTTTTAGTGTCTTCATTTTAAGATTCAGGCTGAAAGATCTGAATTATGCCCTTCTTGTGGCAAAGGCTGGTGAAATCTTACAATGCTTTCTAAAAACATAGTTCAGAACTAGAAAGCTGTCACTTCTTCCCATTGATTGTAGCAAGTAAAATGGCCAAGCTTTTTTTCCTGGGCCAGACAGCCCAATTGGTTGGAAGATCATCCCATACACATACAATATGGGGATCATATTGGAGGCAATCAATAGATCTCTCTCCCTCTCTCTCCCTTCTTCTCTTTCTAAAATCAATAAACATATCCTCAGATGAAGATTAAATTCAAAAAACATGGCCAAGCTCAAAGTCAATAGGACAGGGATGCTTACTCTGCCTTTAGTAGAGGAAGCTACTACCAAGTAACATGAAGAAGAGCATGTAAATTCTATCACTGGTGGAAAGTAAGGCATTAGGAACAATAATCCAGTCCATGTTGGTGGCTAAAATATCCTTAAATGGGAGTCTCCGTTGCCTCTTCCACTTGGATTATACCAATGTACAAATTGAAACTCTTTACCATGAAAAACATAAAAAGATTTGACTAACCATGAAATTATTTGTATAGATATGCTAATGTAAAAACAGGTAACAACTGGTTAAATAGCAAATGCTGTGCTATCGTTAAAAAACTATATGGAGCTCAAATATTTATCAAATCATATAATCAAACAACATGATTTTATTTTGCCATATAGTGTCCATTTAATTATAAAATACTCTTTCAGGAATAAAGAATATTTGTATGTAATAAACCAATTAGAAATATAAAATGAGAAATAGTTATTTTCAGAAATCATATAAATAGGAACTTATTTTGTGTCATGTTTAACTAATGCAGACTTTTTTGCTAAGCTTGAGTTAGACTTCTCACAGAATAATAAAAGTATTATTTTTGAATGAGCAAAACATGGGTTGACTTTAACAATAGTCAATAAATTTAATCCTTAAATTTTTTAAAGAGAGTAATGCTGCTTTTTAAAATGGTAATGGGTTCATCAAGACTAAACTTAACTTTATGGCTTAGCTGAGCTAACTGAACAAAAGAATTAAGTTTTTTTGATATACATCATGTATCTCATGTACCTAGATACTCTTTTATTGCTTTTGCAGATACATTTCAACCTGAGATAGCCTCTACTTATATTAGAGGTTTCCATTGTAATTTACAATTCATGCAAATTGGGAAGTCAGGATGGCAGAATGAGTAAGAGACAGACTCAGGGGACCTTTGTTAAATTCTATAATTCTCTGTGCCTCCAGAACCTCCTGTGTACAGTGGGCATAAAATGATAGTGCCTGAAGCTCGGGGTGTGAGATTAACAGAATGAATACATACAACACATTCAGAAAATCATCGAGCACATAGATAGTATTTCTTAACAAATAATCACTTATTAAAAAATAGGGCTTATAAATAAAGATGTAAATGGGTTCTAAGTAGGAGATGTGCTTCTGCCTTTCCCTTGCTGTAGTGGGTTAAACTGTATCACTCCCAAGAAAAAAGATATGATGAAATGCATAATCCCAGTAGCTATGAATGAGATCTTATTTGGAAATAGTGTCTTTGCAGATGTTATAAATTTAAAAGAAATTCATACTCTACTAAGGGTGGACTTTATATCCAATGACTCAAAGAGATCTAGAGCCTTTATAAGGAGAGAAGAGGAAAATTTGGAGTTATACACATGCATGCAAACACACTTGGGGAAGAAGTCCATGTGAGGATGGCAAAGTATTTCAAAGTTTGAAACCTTAGTTTCCTTTCCATACCAGTAGCTGTCCCATAGGTTGTGAGTGCATAGTACAGCCCTGACTGGTGTGGCTCCTTTGGAATATCACCCCATGAACCAAAAAGTTGCAGGCTGGATTCCTGGTCAGGGCACATACATACTTAGGTTGTAGATTTGATCCCTGGTTGGGGCAGATATGGAGGCATCCAGTCAATGTTTCTCTCTCACATTGACGTTTCTCTCCCTCTCTCTCTTCTTTTCTGTTTCTCTAAAAGCAATGGAAAAAAAAAGTCCTTGGATGATGATTTAAGCAAATGTAATAAAAAATAAAATAAAGTGCAAAGCACAGAGTTTTTCATGTAGAAAATATTCATTACCCATGAGGTTTTGCAATCATTATTGTCATCATCATCATCATCATCATCATCAAGAATTGTAGTTGTCTTCTCCCAGGTTTCTCTGTTCTCAGTCTTTAAATACAGCTATTTAATATCCTATAATCCAACCCTGGCTGGCATAGCTCAGTGGATTGAGTGCGGGCTGGGAACCAAAGTGTCCCATGTTCAATTCCCAGCCAGGGTACATTCCTGGGTTGCAGGCCATAACCCCCAGCAACTGCACATTGATGTCTCTCTTTCTCTCTCTCTCTCTCTCTCCCTTGCTCTCTTCCCTCTCTAAAAATAAATAAATAAAATCTTTTTTAAAAAAGAAAGCAGCTCAACTAAGGAAAACTTAAAAAAATAATATCCTATAATCCTGTTTAAAATGGGCGGGCCCTCTGTATGCTAATCAGTGTTTGGGTCTTCATGTGCTTCTTCTGTTCTCTTGATGTCAGAGGACGGTGAATGTGTATTTGAAAAGGTTGGCATTATATAGCTTAAAACATAGCCTATAGCATTTGGAAATGTTCTTTCAAGCTTCCACTTACCGTAATTCAGGTTTACCCTGCAATAGATGTGCATTTGCTGAAATATAAGTATGGATGGTCTGAATTGCTACCTAAACTGATTAATTTACTTCTGAATCCTCAAAGGGAAGTTTGTACCCTGGGAAGAAACAACACTAGGCCCCTTGTTCCTTTATGCTGCCCCTAGACCCAGTGCACTGCTATAAATTACAGTGCTTAGCAGCATCTTAGTTTAATAATTAGAGAATTTTTGGTATAGAGACTCCTATTATTGTGTCTTATCTGGAATAACAGACTATGAACTTTCCATTTCTAAACATCAGTACCTCTAGGCCAGTGGTTCTCAGCCAGGGGTGATTTTCTCTCAGAGGACATTTGACAATGACTGGAGGTATTTTGGGTTGTTATAACTGATGGTGCTACTAACATCTAGCAGGCAGAGGCCACTACTAGAATCTAGTAGGCAGAGGTCAGGGATTTTGCGTGACATCCTATAATGCATAAGACAATCCCACACCAAACAATTATCTGGCCTAAGATGTTGATAATGCAGAAGTTAAGAAGCTCTGCTCTGAGCCATGCCCAGGATGATCAACAGTTTGGCTCTATCAAGCCATAGGGATTTCTATTTTTCATTGGGGTTATTACCATGTAATGTTTGATTTTTTTCCTGTCTCTCCACACATATCCATATCTATGTGTTTCATGTTTCCTTTATCTGTTACCACCAATGATGAGAAATACTGAGTGTTCAGTAAATGTGTATGGATGGTATATGCTGTTGTGAAAGTGTCCTGCACCCCTGACATTCTCATGCTCAAAGACATAAAAATATTTTTTCTCCTCTTATGTTTCAAACATAATTGGAAATGCATAAATTTCAGAGACAGCAGGGTTCTTAGAAGGTGGGTCACACACCAGAGAGCTGAGGTTTGGGGAAACAAATGATCCTCTAACAAGGGAAGAAAGGATGGAATCTAGTTGAGAACTGGACCCTGTTTCTGCGCTTCCATCTGTGTCTGAGCAGCTGTGCCAGGCCCAAGTTTTACATAATTTGTTACTTTTCCCTATGTCCTCAAAAGAGGAGAAACAATAATAATAATCTCATATCTGGAGGTAACTTGTGTTTAGTCCATTGTTCTGCACTCCAGTCCTCCTGGAACTATTTCCTACTGCCCCAGCCTCCACATACTCTCATCATACCCTAAATCCTCAAACTACTGCAATTGAAGTTGTCATAGTATTGCATTAGAATAACTTTTTGGTATGTCTGCCTTTCCCTCTCCATATTGAACTTCTGAGGGGCTTATGGCTTATTTATCTTTATTTCCCCCAGTGCCAGTAATGTGGTGGGTGATTGGCACATGTTTCAGTGGATGAATAAATCTAGCAGTCAATCAATCTGTAGATCAATTAGTCAACTTGGATGATACAAATGCGGGGTCTCTATTCGTAATGACTCATCTGTTTCCTAATAGGTAGTCACCACTCTTTTAGCCAAGACAATGAAGTTCAAATTAACTTAAGAAAAAATAAAGGAAGGTTTATTACCTCAAATACTGCCAAAGACCCAGAGTATAGTTGCATATGAGGAGGAAAAAATTTGTGTCTTTAATGCTTTCCCCTTCTTGCTTTGTTACATTTCATTTATGATTGAAACCAGGGCCTCAAACTGCTGTTGTCAATGACTCATGTCTCTGCCCATCTCGCATACTCAGTTTCTCAGCTCTGTGTGTAAGATGGTCAGCATCAGTCCATGCAGAGCAACTATTTCCCATAACATCTTTAGAACAGTCCTAAGGAAATCTTTAATTTATCCAGTTTGATTCATTAACAGCAACTGAAGTGATCATTTTTGGCCAAGGGCATTGGGTCATTTGATCAGAACCAACCACAGAACCATCACTCTGACTGGGGAAGATAGAGATAGCCCCTGCCAACTGCATAGGATGAATTTAAGAGGAAAAAAAAAGGGGGATTTCATCGGCATAGGAAAGTGCAGAAAGAACTGCTGGATGAAAGAATATAAAGGAGGTCCTGTGTATCAGATATCCCATCACAGCCTCAACATGCATCACTTCACCTTTCGTCCATGAGGCCTAGACTCATGTTTTATACCTCAGCAGTAAATGCTAAATATGTATAGTCACTAAATAAAAAGATGTGTAAGAATTTACTAGGTTAGGTATTGCCAACATGCTGGTTTGTTTAGAATGAGTTTGCCAGCACAGTGCATGAAAAAATTCTGTGGAACATAAATAGAACACTTAGGGTCTGCTAAAAAATACTTTTCCTTAACATACTGTATTGCTTCACTTAACAATAAATTGCTGAAATTTCGGAGAACTAAATGAGTATGGTATGGAGTATACACTTTAATCAAATCAGGTATATCTTCAGGAATTACCTGATTTGTACCTGGTAAGTTTTATAACAGCTCAATCACAAAGACAAGCTCCTCTAGGTTCAAAAAATGCAATGAGCATCGTACAAGCAAAAGTTGAAATTCAGGACCACAGGTCTTCATTCTCCACATCAGTAGAAACAACAGTGATAATTATGAAGAAGGAAATGTCAATTCCTTCTTTTTTAAAAATTATTTGCTGACAGTGTAATTATATTAAATCAATTTTAGTTCACAGGGGCTAGTCAAAATTACCCTACAGAAATATGTAATCAGACAAATCATGAATATATCTTTGTCAAAAAAGTTGCAGTAGCTTATCTTTAAAAAACTTAACAAATATTCTACCTTTAGGCCCCAAGGTTCAACTTGTTACCAAATTCACTGGTAAAAGAAAAGCATTTGGAAAGCTGACCTGCATAAGTCACATAGTGTTATTTTGCATTTTGGGTTTAATTGTTCCTGAATGTAAGTGGATTGAACATTTTCAAAACTTGAGTTATATATAATTAAGTATAATGTAACTCAGGCCTTGCTAGAATGTTAGCTCAGTGGGTGAAGACATTTTTGTCTGTTTTGTACGGTACTATATCACTAGGACTTAGCCTGTAAAAATTGTACACTCAACACTCAATATATAAATAAAGGAATGGTGAGCAATCTTTAAAAATCTTTACATGTTTCTTCACATTGTAATTTAATATAAATTATGTCATTTAAATATTGAATATACATGTAGTTCTAGAATCATAGAGCTATTCATAACACATATTAATATATTAAATTTGTCAATGCATATTTAATGAGAAAGTATTTTATCATAGCATCATACTCTTTTCTAGAGATTAAATAAAAATTTCTGGATATATTGATACTAATCAGAACTCAGTCAGTAGCAAGTGACCGAAACCAAATTCAAATTATTTTAAGTGATGAAAGGGAACTTACTGGGGTATGTTTTGGGAACTCCAGGGGAATAGATATGACCTCAGGTACAGCTGGATCCACAGGTTCTAATGATATAACCTGGATTCTGCCTCTGTCCATTTTTCATCTCTTCATTCCTCTAGGTTGACTTACTTTTTAGACAGAATCTATTCACCTGATGGTGAAGATGGTCAGAAGAGGACTCAGTGTATTGGCTTTATAGCTAGCGATCCCCCTGAAATTAGTCCAATTCTTCATCCCCTATTGATATGAATTTCCAAAAGTTACTCTGATCAGCCCTCTTTTATGATATTGTTCACCTTTAAATAATAACAGTGTCCAGAGGAAAAGAAGGAGAGATACTCTGATAGGACTGCCTGAGTCCTGTGCTGCCACTGCAGCAGGGAAGGTATAACTGGGACTGGGAGCCCATGCGATCTTCATGGAGTAAAAAAGAAGCAGAGCCCTAAAGGAAAGACAAAGTAAAAGCAGGAAAAACAGATGCCCATATATTTATTGCACTTCCTCTAAAAAGATTCTTGTATAGAGTTGTATTTGATTCCAGTGGTAACCTTTTCCAACTCCCTTTGGAACAAACTGAAATTATCTAGACTGAGGTGAGTTTCTCAAGGTTATGCAGTGAGTTGATGACTAGTCTGCGAGATAACTAAGACCTACTGTTTCCTAGTCTAGAGCCTGTTCCCACTACATCATGTGGATACCCAGATGCCCTATAAACCCAATTCCTTTTTCCCTTCACTTCAAGCATAGCTATTTTCTTTTAGTGGATCATATCTTATCACAGAATTATAAAGTAGATTGGTCAATTGCAGTTCCACATACAGTACAAAACTGACTTTGTATGTAATGCATTGACAGTCCACAATCTGGGTAAGCCCAAGAAAATTAACCACAACTTGATAACACTGGAGTGCAAAGTCATGTAACGAAAAAATTTTTTAAATTTATTCTGTAAGGTATGGATGATTTTTAGACATAATACTCTTTCTGAGATGATTTAAATCAGTTCAATAACAGGAGTTTGTGCTTTATGAACTGAAACTCTTAGTCAATAAATCCCATGGAAATTATTACAGAGAATGAGATCCAGCTGTGTTCATTTCACAGACACCCCCACACCCTGCCTTCTTAACACAGCCAGTCTGCGTACTCCAGACTGCCCTCCAAGCTTTATGAAGAGGTAAATGATGACAAGGGAGTGTCAGGAATAGAAAAAAAGGTCAGGAGTCCATCAGGACTCTGTGACTCTGGGTAAGGCACTTCATCTCTGAGGTAACATAAAATGTGAGAATTTAGAGCACATGTGCTGGCCAGTTTTATCAGTATTTGGTAGCTAAGTTACTATAATTGAGCCAGGGTGACCTTAGCCTGACATTAGACTCAAGATTGGAAAGTGCCCCAAGATAATTCTTTCTTCAAACTACTACATTTGTAATTGATGTGAATTTTCACAGGAATTGATTATAAGTGAAATATAAATCACTACAAACTATGTCCCAGAAAAACAAAATTACTGTTCACCTAAAGATGAAATAAAAAGAATAAATGGTCATAGAATTGGTCCTTCTCACACTAATAAGAAAGTGTATTAAGTACCAAAATATTAACCTGGAGTAAGGCAAAAATTAAGTATTGTACAGATCTTCTTTCCAGTTAAATTGAGTTTTTAGGAGACTTGCAAAAACATTCTGTGGTTAGAATGCATTAGAATCTTTTGCAGTAAAAGTGAGAATATAGTCACTGTGACACAGCAATTATATGACTAAGGACATGTCCAAAATTTCTTTATTATTTCATGTGCCAAATGGAGGTTGGAATTATTTTAAGTGCTTTTATTTTTTATTCTGTGTTTTATTTTATAATTAAATATTTACACAAAAATAACCAGCAGTCTTTGGTGAATAGAAAGGAAATTTTGGGTAAGCTTTAAACTACATAAACATTATGATATAAAAAAGAGATACACTATGCGTTTATTGAGTTAGTAGGATAATGGCTGATTTGAATTTACTTCTCTATTAATGTAGTGAATACTATACTTTCTCAGGAAAAAATGTAATATGACAAACAATGACAAACAATAACTAGTTGATAGCCATAAAATGAAATAAATGTCTCTTTTCCTCTTTAATATGTCTCTGTTTTGTCATGAAATACTACAAAATATTATCAGCTATGTGTTAATATTATTAGTCATGTTCTATAAAAATACAATAATTTCCAAATGATATTATTAGGATTCTTTTAGTCCCACATAGAAAAACCAGCTTACATAAAAAGGGGATTTATTGACTCATATATATGAAAAAATGATATTATGGCTTCAGCTATCATTGAATCCAGTTGTTCAACAACACCATTAATCATGCTTTATTTCTAAGCTCTGCTGTTTCCTGAATTGGTCTTGTTGTCTGATAAGGTCCCTGTGTGTGGAGATAAGAGAGCTACCCCCTGTTCCTGATTTACCTTGAGCCTGAGAAAACTTTTGTAGTTGGTTCCAACCAAAATGTTGTTGTTGAATCTCATTGGACCAACTCCAGCTACATGTCCATACCAGAACTTGTCACTTAGTCAGGAGAATGGATTATGGTAATTGGCCAGCCTCAGGTCACATGATCTACAGACCTGGGAGCTGGTGCCAGTCACATCCAAAGCACACTGACAAAGCATGGAGAAGACCTGATTCTCAAAGGATACTTTTTCAAAGAAGGTTGAATAATTTGACATCAATAAAACTCAGAAATATTTTATATGTAGTATATAAAGGTTTAAGGTCAAGGTTAATAACAAGTTGCTTTTTAAGGTCTTCTCTGAGTAAAAGGAAATTTTTTTTTAGCCCCAATTAGAAAAAACAAAAACAAACAAACAAACAAAAAAGGGTACTGCCCACTGTTGACGGATATTGGGTGACTTCGTAGTAACCGAGACCCATAAATTTATTTTTGTTGAAGCAGGGCTTCAAGATCCTATATATTATATTTTCTGTGTGTTTTCCAAATTAAATGATATTGAAGTGTCATGATTAATTAAAATTTGTATTGTTTCTGTATACTTTCACATAAACTCATAAAAGTGAAAAATATGATCACATGTTAAAGGGTTACCTATAGAGTAAAATATCATGTAACTACTTGGATTGACTATTTTTCTTATCACTTTAGTGAAATGACAGACTCACATAGTAGACAGTAATCATGAGCATGCAACTTCAATTCTCAGGTTCCCACCCCAGACTTCATCCAAAACTCTGGAAGTGGATCCCATCAGTCTTTGTTGAATCAAGCCTTCCAAGTGACTGATACAGCAAGTGTAAGAACCACCAATTGAGCATCCACAAGTAAATTTCCTGTCAGTAACTTTATAGTCATTAAAATTTTATTCTGATGGCACTAGCAGTATACTAGCAGCACCAGTAATAATTACTATTACTTGCTAATCTCCTACTATGCTCTACATACTGTATTTGTTAGTCACAACTCTAGAAGTTGGGTACTCTTATTATTCTAATTTTACAGAAGAGGAAATTGAGGGGGGGGGATGAAGTACTTATTCAAGGTCACACAACTAGGAAATAGCATCCATCCCATTCTATAATTTGGTCACTTGGAAAGGTGTATCCCCAGGTAGTCATAGACAACAACTGACTGAGACATTTTTAGAAATAGAAAGGGCCTTTAGTGTTTTGCTTCATATTCACATTAATTTAAATTGTGTCAATTTTTATTGTTAGCTTTATGTAAAGAGAAAAGATAAAGTTATTTTTTAACTCTTACAACACTTCCCATGATAACATTTTGCCAAACACAGCTGTGTAAAGGATGCAGAGGTTGGAGAGATTTGTCCCACTCATCTGTGGCTCATGTACCAGGACAAACCTAATCATTTTATTTTGGTGACTTGCAATATCAATGAGGCCCGTCATGCATTTCTTTATAACATTGGAGCTCACTATGTTGATTGGATCATGATGTTGGCTTTCCTTTCATCAAGGTGGTTACAGAAAGCAGCATCGGTATAGTATATCTGGGCACAGCTCTTTTCCTGGCCCTGAGTCTTCCACAGGACACAGTTTCAGAGAACCCTTTTTGAGCAGGTAGGGTCCTGCCAGATCCGAGGAAAAACCTGAATCCTGTCTGCATTAGTGCTCTTTTGTAGTCACTCATATGTCACCAACTGGGAGTAGTTATTTAAATGATTTGGGTTCTTTCATAAAGGGAACAGCTTGTTCTTGAGCTGAGTTCCAGCCCAACAATGCCTAATTCTTGTTCTGAGAAGAAAGCAGTGTCAGTGGTCCCTGAACAATATTAGAACCTCCATCTTTTCAGTGTCCCAAGAAACTCATTTTTCTGCAGAAAATAAAAGGACCAATCTAGGTCTCTTGGTTGCATGCACATGCCTTAGCCCACGCTGTTTCTCTGTACAAAATTTGCTCATATTCTATGCCTGTATGCTAGGCATAGTTTTCAGATGACCCTTAAAATTCCCTCTCTCTGGTGTGCATGTCCTGAACAACACCCTCCTCTTGGGTGTCTGTGGAACTTACCTAATCAGATGAGACCTTTAAAAGAGCTATTGGTCAGAGACTGAAAACCTATGAAATCAAAAGCTACAGATACACCTCCTGTTTTTTTAATACTACTTAATAAATAGGGCAATGTGGAAAGGACCTAAGAGTGACTGACCTCTAGATGATGAGGTCCCCAACTGACACCTACCACAACAATGGGAACTTCAGTCACACAGTTGGAAGCAAGCGAGTCCTGCCAGCAACCTGAGGTAGCTGGGAAGCAGACCTTCACCTAGTCAAGCTTCCAGGTGAAGATATAACCTGCTGATACCTTGATCACATCTGTGTGAGGCCCTGAGCAGAGGACACAGCTGAAATGTGCCAGAGTGCTGACATACACACTGTGAGGTGATAGCTTTTCATGCTTCTAAACTTATACGTTTGTGGTAATTTGTTATGCAGCAGCAGAAAACTAATAGAGCCAGAAACATGCTTAGTTCACTATTTGGAATACTACTTTGTGTAGCAGTAATTTTCAAGATCTTATACCAAAACTGGATAATGTGATTTTATAGCAAATGGAAAGCAATACAGAAATGTTGTGATTTTAACATACAATTAAGTTGAGAGATTGGCATATCATACTATTATTGTCCTGTCTTGCTTCTTGAAGACTTCATTTGTCTTCCTCCACATGCTCTATTGTATGATCTGTCTCTTCTCTGGCACTTCAGTCAGTGATTAGACATTGACTCAAAATTGCAGTCCTATTTTTTGTTTTTTGAATTGTTAAAATATTTACTATCATTCTATCAACAAATACTGCAATATCATTCATGTTTTCTATGTTAGAGAATACAGTATTATTTATAACACAGGTACACAATTTATAATACAGATACAGCTATAATAAAAAGTATAAAAGCTAACACAATTTATATATAATGCATTGTCTCAGATTGAAATTTTAAAAATACATATTTTAAGTCATTAGACAGAAAACTTATAGTAGCTGAAATTCTGGGCCAATCTTTTGAACTCATTAACGTCAGTTTTAATTTTTTTCTTAAGCATATTTAAATAAAATATCAAGCCAGAAAAGTCTATCACAAATCTTTTTTTTCTTTCTGTTGCACTGGCTTTGTAATGAGCTGGTGTTTGAGAGAAAGATAACAGGAGAAAATGACTTGAACTACCTGTCCTATTACTACCAAGTCCTACTGTATTTTTGAAGATTTTTCTATTGTTTAACACTTTCCATTTGTTTTACCTTTGAAGGGTGATTCAGTTATCGAGAACTGAAGAAATAGAATTTCACTTAGAGATTTCATCACAAATATCTTGACTGAAGTTGGGAAAATCAAGCTGTCACAATGCCCATTTCTTAGGGTTTTTCCTCTAAAATAAAAGTTTGCCTGTATAGACATTAATTCAGAGGACTGTCCTAGATTCTAGGACCATCACTAATACACATTAATTAGGCATATTGGTGAAGTCCAATGAGCAAATCTAGGAACTTGCTCCCCAGGTGAAAGTGTTCTATGTGACAACCCAACTAAGATCCACCTCTAAGTTCCACTGTGACCAACAGAGTAGATTCTGAACTGATATTAATCAGATTATGTCACATTCAGATCACATCTGATTACATATGAACCTGCTTGAAAATGCACATTTTAAAATATTTTCTGATATTCTACTATTTGCCAGTCACCATTCTACCATTACCAAGGATACTGTGGCAACTGAAGTGAACAGAGCATTGTCTCTCATGATGCCTATATTTGGGTGGGAGAGATTCTTACCAACAAGGAAATAGACATCATAATGATCATCATACTGAAAATGAATGGTCACTGACATAAAAAAATAACTGGCAGATAGAGGTTACATAGAAGAGGGTAGCTATAGATGAAGAGATAATTTTTAACTCGAGACCAAAAGCATGATTAAGGAACCTGTACTGCAAAGATAGAAAATGGGTTGGCGGGAAGGAACAAGTAGGAGGAAAGAGCAAAGGCATGTACCATTAAGGGAATAGCCTGACTTGTTTAAGAGTTGATAAAATGATCAGAGTGACTAAAGCACAGTAAGTTGGGAAAAGAGGTGCAGGAGAGGAGACTGGAGAGAGACAAAAGCCAGATTACATAGGACCCTGATTACATAGAACCCCTGTGGGTCCCTTCTAGATGCTATGGGAGCTATTAAGAAGTTTTTAGTAGAGACACAACTAGCAACTTGCTGCTTTATTATGTTTTCAGTTTATTAGTCTTGCCACTAAGTAGCAATGGATAGTTTCAACAGTTGTTATCCTTGTTCCTCTTTTTGTTGTTTTTTATAGGTCCATATGTCTTTAGTTTTAGAATAAGACATCTTCATCTTGCAATGTACAATTATTCTTCCTTCCTCCACTAGTAGAACATTATAAAAACACAAAACCACTTATATGACATGATTAATGTGTGTCCATTTACCCATTTATTACATTTTCTCAGACTCTACTCCTCTTCAGAATTGTGCTTTACCTATAGTTCCTCTTCTTAGTGTTATTCATATAATATGTCAGTCACTTTTATAAAGTATGTGCAAGTGAGGCCAGACAAAGTGAAAAGTTGAGGGAATGGTGAGAAGGCTGGAGAAAGGGAATGGTTGCTATGGAATTATTTATCTTTTACTTAGGTAACATCTTTGCTTGGTTATGCATGTGCACACTCAGTCCTCTGGTTGAATTAGACACTGGGCAGCTAGATGGGAGTGCAGCACACCAGCTTAGCCAGAGAGGACTGTCAACTTTAGAAGCTATCAGAATATTTCACAATCTCCCTCAATAACCTTCCTCAGGGCTAGCAGTCTTAACATGTAATAGTGGTATTTATGAAACCATTTTAAGCAGAGAAAATATATAACACAAACCTGGTAAGATTACCAGTTCCTCTGCACCTCAGCCAAAATTGGCATCTGATTGTTTTTGGTGGTATGATCAATTATAATACCTCATTTTCAGTAAAAAAAGAAACCAAATCTTGCTAATATAAATAGAAGGTGACCTTATTGCATGACTACCAGGAGACTTGGGAAATTGATGGGAATAGTGGAAAAACAACTTTCAGAAAGGAAAAAAAAAAGGAACAGAAACCAGCATGTGTCCATGATTTAAGATGTAGTATCTAGTTTACATTCTCTCCTAGTTTTCACTTCTGGGATGGATGGTCTCCATCACTTTTTGCTTTTTTCTTTTTGCATCATTCTGTTTAACATTAAAAATCTCAATAGAGAACTCATTGATCTAGCTTGACACTATAGAACTTGGAGAAGTAATATTCCAGAAGAAAATCAGGGTGCTGTTAACAAAAGTGATATTTTTTTTATTTCTTACACCTTAAGTTATTACAAGGCAAGGGGGTAAGTTATTCCATATATGAAAGGTTTAAATTTTAGGGGAAATGTCATCAAGCCTGTAGATTCTATCACTACCATACCTAGCCAAGAAGATGTGCAACTTACATGTTTAGGGTAATTTGATCAGTAAATTATGAAAAGCCACATGCCACATCTTTCTATGTAATAATCTTCAATTTAGGAATTATGTCCTCACTAAATGTTAGAGACCAAAGGATATGCACAGTCTAAATCTTGTTATTGTCTGTGTCATCCAGGAACTTCTGCTTAGCACATTCTACCACTATTGAGTCAATTCAACCTTGACTTTATTTTTAAAAGATATTTGAATTTTGCTTGTCTTAACCCAAGATGGGCATTATTATACATAAAACATGACTACATGTTCCCAATATCATCTGCTTATACATGTGTCTATTGTGCTACCATTGGGTGGCACTGGACTATTTCTCAACTGATTTTGACTATCCCAGTTAAATACATTAGCATTGATTTCTAAGATTAGCTTATTAGAAAGAACAGATCAGCTAAGCTTTGGTATTTTTCTTTGACATACATTGACAACTCAACATTCATATTCCAGACACTTTCCTCTATCCTCCTCATTTCTATTTGTAGAATACAATAATATTTTAACCTGCCAATCATTCTTGGAACAATATTGCTTACTTACTAAACTGATCAGGAACTGAGCTCTGTCTATAGAAGCTATGATTCTTGGTTATTCTTATTGCAGTGTGGAATAAATAAAAATTTCAGGATAGTCATCCAAAATTCTCCCATCCTATTCCTTGCGTGCTATGAGGACCTTTGCAAAAAAAAAAATGCTGTGAAGAAGTTCTAGGCTTCTAACTACATGATTGCCATTGAGCAGAAGGAAAGGTGCTTCAGAGCACAGGCTCTGGGTTCAAAGAGACCAGAATTCAAATCCTCATGCCATTTCTTTTTCACTCTGTGACCCTGGACAAGTTACTTAGTTTCTCCAGGCCTTTGTTTCCTGGTTTCAAAATAAAACATTAATAGTAACTGAGATTTGGTATGTAATATGTGTTAAGTTCTTGTTACTGTGTCTAGCACACAGTAAGAGGTCAAAAAATGTTTTAGGTTATCATAAATAGCTTTAGTTTTCCCTTAGAATATGCTTTACAAGATGTTCCCAGTCTGCTCTTATACAAACTATCTTTGATTATTTATTGTATTCATAAGATAATCCATTGCTCCTGCCTTTTAAATAATATATGCCAAATATTTTCTTTTGAAGGTGGTAAGGAAAGACAGACCTCAGGCAGCAAGTGGGAACTTCTCCATAATCTTAGCTAAAGCATCTTATAAAGGAAAAAAAGTTACAGTTTCGCTTAGAGGTTGTATATACTGTTACTGATCTGTGAAATGAAGGGCACTCAGGTTTCTGCATTATTTAATCATATCAGTATGAAGCTCCATAAAACTACTTTAAATTCAGTGATACATCACTAGTCCAGTATACCAGGAGGATACTCTGAATTAGTGTGCTTATAGCTGAAGTCAAAACACGAGGTAATGAGCATATCAAGGAGGAATAATAACAATGAAAACAAAATGATAACAATGCATAGAAAAACGGATTGTACTCAATAAATCCAGAGTACTTTCCATGAATTATTTAATCTTCACACCAAATAACAAGTTTCTTAAGAAACAAACCTAGGGTCTGGAGGTCAGATGATCTGAGTTGAAATTCAAGCTATGTGACCTTGGTCCAGTTACTCTTCAAATCCAAATTTTTCCATCTAAAAGAAAGGAGTATATAATTCTTGAAAACTGCAGGGTTGGAGAAAATGTAGATGAAATTGGGTTTAGTAATTATTTTAAATATAAAGCTAAGAGCATGACCCAAGAAATAAAGTATTGATAAACTAGACTTTATTAAAAGAATAGGAAGACAACCCATTGACTAGGAAAAGATAGTGAAAGACAAATATACCATAAAAGACAAAAGACCATTAGAATGACTAAAATCCTAAAAACTGACAACAGCGATTGCTAACAAGAGTATGGAACAATCAGAATTTTCCTCTATTGCTGGTGGGAATGAAAACTGGTGCAATTGCCACAGAAGACAGTTTGGCAGTTTCTTACAAAGTTAAAAGTAATTTTATCATATGATTCAGCAATCACACCCCCAAATGATTTGAAAGTTCGTGGTCACACAAAAACCTGCCCATAAATGTTTATAGCAGCTTTATTCATAATCACTTCAAATTGGAAGCAACCAAAACATTCTTTAACAGGTGAAAATGTAAACAAATTGTGTTATATGCTGACAATGGAACATTGTCTGACCATAAAAACTGAGCCACCAGAGTCATGAAAAGACATAGAGGAAAGTTGAATGCATATTTCTAAGCGAGAGAAACAAGTCTGAAAAGGCTATAAAAAGCTTGATGTCAAATACATGATATTTTGGAAAAGGTAAAACTTAAACAGTAAAGAGATCAGAAGTTGCCATTAATTCAGGAGAGGGCCAGGTTAATAAGTAAAGCACAGAGGATTATTGTAAGGCAGTGAACTACTCTGTTTAATATTGTAATTGTAGGGAGATGACACTATGCATTTGTCAAAACCCACTGAACTTTACACAACAAAGAGTAAATTTTTAAAATATATTTTATTGATTATGCTATTACAGTTGTTCCATTTCCCCCCTTTATACCCCTCTACCCTATACCCCCTCGCACCCACATTCTCCATCTTACTTCATGTCCATGTGCCATACATATAAGTTCATTGGCCTCTACATTTCCTATACTATTCTTAACCATCCCCCATCTATTTTGTAAATCTTAATGCATGCAAATACAAAAACATCAGAGATCATGGACATCCTGGATGAATGCAACATGTGACCAAGAAAACACACTAAATATATTAAAATACATGAGAGAGTCTCATTGAAAGGAATGGGGAAAAACAACTCTGACAAGTACTTTTGGAAATAAGTGAAGTTTGTGAAACAAAAGGTAAAATAAGCTGTACATAAACATGGTACTCTAGCTGATAAAAGTGTATCCCAAAGGAGTTTGGGTTAAATGTGTATATGCTTGGGATATATACAGGTATATTTTCTTGCACTAGCATTGAGCTCATAGCTCATCTAGTTCCCAGATCTTGATTTCTAATATTATTATCTAAGGGAAGGATCCAGGGCTAATTCAAGGACTTGAGCAGAAAACACACAAGATAAGTCTGGAATATATTGTAGTTCCAGAAAGTAAGGATGTGCAAATGAAAATGTCCCATGTTGATGAGTCAAATTGACACTGACACCAACTGAAAGAGTTCCCAATGACCAAAACTGAAAAAAAAAAAACAAAAAACAAAAAGAAAACTTGAGCATCACAATAAAGTAGTAGTGGGTTGTAAACCAAAGTTGAAAGTACATATCATGAGTCCATATTGATATAAAGAAATAATTGAATACATAGGTAAACAGAAGAGAATAGACAAAACTATATAGGGAAAAATCCCAAATAAGTGTTTTAGCTGTTCCACTCTTAAGGGGATGTGGGCTGTAATGACTTTTGTTCCAAGTGAACAATATGGATAAGTTAAAAAAAATGAAAAATAAATTTATCACATTTGTAATGTTTTAAATGTTTTAAAAGGAGAAAAGGGTAATTTTACAGTGGAGAAAGCTGACAAACATTACCTCAGCCTGGTGATTAGGTTTAACATAAGCAGTGATGTTATTGTGATAGTATGTACCTTTGATATAATAAAATGAAAATGACATGGTCTCCGGTGGTCTTCCTCTTCAAATCCTATAGTCTCAGTCTAATAATGAGAAAAACATCAGACAAGTATAAGTTGAGGTATGTTCTACAAATTATATGACCAGTACACCTCAAAACTGTCAAAGTCATTCAAAACAAGGAAAGTCTGAGAAACTGTCCCAGTCAAGAGCAGCTTCAGAAGATATAATAACGAAATGTAATAATAGTAGATGTTAACGTGGAACAGAAATGTGTCATCAGAAACAAACAAAAAATAGAACATCTGGATAAATTTTTGATTTAGTTAATAATTCTGTATCAATATTGAATCATAAATGATAATAAGATCTTTATAATAGGGAAAACTGGGTGTGAAGTATGTAAGAACTCTGTACTATCTTCATTATTTTTCTCTAAGTCTAATACTGTTAAAAAGACTTATTCTTACCACCCTAAGTCAAAGTTCCTTCCATCACCATTTAGCCACCATACAATACACAGCTGATGTATTGTAGATTTGTATACCTGAAACCTACATATTGTTGTTAATCAATGAAACCTCAATACATTCAATTTAAAAAGTTAAAAAATAAATTTATCACATTTGTGCTGTTTAAAAAAGTTATTTTTATTAAAGATGGAGAGTTGATGTGATAATATGTATTCCAAACATCTTGTATGTATTGATTTATTTCATTGTTACAATTGCCTGAGTTTAGTGCATTTATTATCTTGTGATCTTCACATTAACCCTTTGTATTGCCTAATATGTTAACTTTTTATTATTATTATCACTTTTATTTTGATGGGTATTTAGATTTGAAGAACATACCCTGTGAGGGATTGGGTGGACCTCAAAAACTATATGCTGAATTCTGTGTACTGATATGGATTTCTGGGAAGGGTGTCCAAGCACTCACCATGTCCTCAGGTCTTTCTGGCAGATGGATCTTTACACAATATATTCCCTGGGGAATTTAATCAGCATCCCATAGGATTTGTATTTCAATTTTCCAACAGTAATTCAATTTAAAAAATTTCAGCTCTCTGGTCACAACTGTAGAAACTCAATGAAGTTTCCCAACATTTCCACTTCCGTCTATTTAAATAGACATACACTTCAGATTATGTTCTCAACATTGAATGATAAATGGCTTTAAGATATATAAATGTTGTTTTAAAGTCTTAGTTTAGAGTGTGTTTTGATGTAATGATGTGTTCAGGAGGATCAAATGTGACTTCTAAGTATATAGGTTAATTAATCACAGTTTTATTTTTACTTAGTTATTCATTCAATTATTTTTCAGTTTGTCTACATTTAATTTAGGGTTTTATTTTGCATTTTTTAATTGTTGTTCGAGTACAGTTGGCTCCATTTTTCTGCCACCACTTTTCCCCACCCCACCCACCCACATCTCCCACACTCAATCCTTCACTCATTTGGCTTTGTCTATGGGTCCTTTATACATGTTCCTTGATGACCCTTCCCCTTCTTTCCCCCATTATTCCCTTCCCATCTCTCCTCTAGTTATTGTTTGCTTTTTATTTCCAAGTCTCTGATTCTATTTTTCTTCGCTTGTTTGTTTGGTTGATTAGGTTCCACTTACAGATGAGATCATATGGTATATGTCTTTCACTACATGGCTTATTTTTCTTAGCAAAAATGCTCTCCAGTTCCATGCTGTCACAAAGGGTAGTAGCTTCTTTCTTTCTGCTATGTAGTATTCCATTGTGTAAATGTACCACATTTTTTTGATCCACTCATTGACTGATGGGCACTTAGGTTGCTTCCAGCACTTAGCTATTATAAGTTGTGCTGCTATGAACATTGGGGTGCATAGGTTCTTTTGAATTGGTGTTTGAGGATTCTTAGGGTATAGTATACAGTATGGTATAATCCCAGCAAAGGAATCACTGGGTCAAAAGGCAGTTCCATTTCTAGCTATTTGAGGAAACTCCATGCTGTTTTCTATAGTGTCTGCAGCAGTCTGCATTCTCATCAACAGTGTACTAGGGTTTACTTTTCCCTACAATCTCACCAATATTTATTGTTTTTTTATTTGTTTATGATGGCCATTCTGACCGGTATGAAGTGGTGTCTCATTACAGTTTTAATTTGCATCTCTCTGGTGGCTAGTGATGCTGAGCATCCTTTCGTGTCTCCGAGCCCTCTGAATGTCCTCCTTGGGGAAGTGTCTGCTCAAGTCTTTTGCCATTTTTTAATTGGATTGCTTGTCTTCCTAGTGTGGAATCATGTGAGTTCCTTATATATTTTGGAGTGCTTAAGCCTGACTGCTGAGTGCAGATTCACTAGATGAATTAACCACAGTTTTAAAAGGGGAGAATTTTATTTTTGATAATCTAATTCTCTGCTTTATTTTGATTAATTCTCCAAGCACCATGTGTTGAGTGGGGATGAGAAGAAGCTGCCCCTTTTGACTGTTTACCACATTGTTCATCACTCCCATTGTCTCATGTTTTCATATCTTATGTCTTTAAGTCTGTGTTTAAATTTCATGCTTGGCCTTATAGGTATCCAGGTTCAAACATTGGAACTGTCCAGGTAGAAGAGAAGTGCAACTTACTCTCTGAAGTGCCAGAGAGAAAAGCTTATGTAAAATTAAACATTCACATTGAATCAAATTGCTGCTTAAGTAACGTAAAGAATATGTTGTGTTGTGAGACATTAGATTCCTGTCTGCGACAGCAAGTGTAAGGGCTATCTGAATGTGGGTTGGACTGAATGAAGGGTCCCTGTAAAGTTTTCAAAGTATACAGTTTCTCTGGCACCTGTGGTTTCTTACTGCCCATCAACATCACAGATATAACTTCATTTTATCTTTAACCCTAAATGTAAAATCCTTTTGACTGTCCTTGATATTGTTGAAGAATTTCAAAATATTACTGAATTCCTAAGCATGCTCTTTTTTAAAAAATTATTTTAAACCAAGATGTTCTCTAAAAGGATTTACAACTTACCATTAGAAATCCTCTTCATTGAATGTTAGCCCTTCAGGATTTCATAGGAATTACTAAGGGGATTTCTTTTTATCCCCTAGGGAAATATGGCAATAGTTTTGTATCTTTAAAAATAAATCTTAAGCATAGCCTGATGGTAAGAAATGAATTTATATTTCTCTCCAGAACAGTTCTCCATATACCCAAAGACACTGTTAAAAGTATTTTAATTTAACAAGAACTATAATAAAATAAAAACCAAATGAGCTCAATCTACCTTTGAATGTATTTTACTAATATAGATATCATTGAACATCAACATAGTTTAGAAAGTACATTACTTAGGAAGAAATAATATTGTAGTACTCAATCATGCTTTTTTTCAGCTCTGTCAACAACAATTGTACATAAATATGGTGTCTTTATAATCTCACTCTAATCTTGCTTATACATCAAGGTCTATTTGACCAGCTTTTTTGCTGGCCGCCAGCCAGTGGTTGCTCTCAGTCCTCAGGAGGACCCACAGATGAGTACCTGGACTCACAGATGAGTACCAGGTTTGGCTGGAACTGGTTATGAGTCTGGGTATTATAATTTGTTGCCAGGTCAAAAAGAAATCTAGTCAAACAGAAAAAAAAGAGGTACCCACAGGTGTAAAAGCACGAGAAGATTTTGTCCTTCTTGATTATTTGTGGATTTAATGTACTAAATTGATTTGTAACTTTTACATGGCCCTACTTTATGCAAATCACAAATTAGACCTTTGAAATAAAGAATTCTTAAGTAGAAAAGAATACCATTTAGTTTCTAAATTTAGTAATTTATTATCTCAGTAAGGCAAAATATTATATGATTGGTGGGATAGGTACCCTAAGAAAGTATAATTTCCTGAAATAGATAAATAGATATTGTCTGCAATACAGTGCTGAATGAAGTCAGTGCTAAAATAAAGTGAGACCTCTAGAATATCAGGTGAGGAAGTAATTAATTCAAACTGAGGTTATTGTCACAGATATGGAGGCATTAGTGCTGAGGCTGGGAACAGAGCAAGGTAACATATTTTTTACTCACTACAACTTAAATACGCAGAGAAGGTGTAATTTCTTTAATTTGTCTAAAATTAATATAGTCTTCTTCTTAAATCCTTTACCCACTCATTAGTAAAGTGAGAAAAAAAACTCTAGGGGAATGTCCAATTAAGTTTACAGGTCTTTTTAGGGAGAGTTCTCTGGCTGACTCAGCCTTATGTTCTCTCCACTGATACCACAGATGCCTCTTCAGACTGGCTATAATTTTCATCAAGACCTGGTTTCAAAGGTTTACTTTCTAGCACCAGCCACAGAGTTGCTTTTCTCCTGCTATAGCATACCTGTCAAGTAGAACCTAATCAACAAAACAAACAAGCAAAGCAAAATATAACCAGAGACACTGAAATAAAGAACAAAGTGATAATAACCAGAAAAGGTAGGGAGGGGGATAATGGGTGAAAGAAGGGGAAGGGTCATCAAGAAACATGTATAAAGGTCTCATGGACAAAACCAAAGAGAGGTAGGATTGAAGGTGAGTGGTGGGGATGGGTAGGGTGGAGGAGAATGGTGGGGAGGGGAATGGGGACAACTATACTTGAACAATAAAAAAAATTAAAAATAAAAAGAAGCTACCCAGTCAGATCCTTAGCAGCTTCTAATCCTGCCTCTCCCACACAAATATCAAGTGTGCCCCAAGACTTCCCTCTTCCTGCTATTTTGTCACACAATGTCCTCAAACTGTATGGAAATGGCCCAAATGACCATCTCATTCCAGTTCCAAATGTCATTTTTCATTTGTTCGTTTGGGTAACTCCACTCATTAGGCCTTATCTGTTCTCCTACCCAGTATTTCTTAGACCCTATTCCTGCTCTTGTCAGGATCTGTCTTCCATAAAACCCTAACACAAAGAGATTAGATTGTCTCCTGATATGTTAAAGAAGGAATTAAATAATTCTCAGGTATATTTTCTCAAGAAAATAACCTGGCTTTTTTTTAAAGATTTTATTTATTTATTTTTAGAGAGAGAGAGAGAGAATCATCAAAGTGTGGTTTCTGGGGGCCATGACCTACAACCTAGGCATGTGCCCTGACTGGGAATAACCTGGCTTTTAAAGCAATTATTTTGCAACAACATTGATTATTTTTTTAATGTTAGAAGCAAAAAGTTACCTTTCTCCTTATCTTGCTTCTGTTCCTACACTCCTAATATCATCCTCTTCTACCTCCAGACAGATGGGTGCCCAGGAATCTAAGTGAATGACAAAAAGCACTGTCATATTTTTGAAAATCATTTCAAAGAATGTTAAATATTATTTCAAGTAGCTGGGTATCTAGATAGAACAGAATGAGTGAATATGGGATGTGGAGGTTCAGTGACTCCAATACACAAATATGATATGATTGTGCCATTTTGTTTTAATTTCTTAAGATGCACCAATAAAAATCATAATATTTGTCATACAATTTGAAAATAAAAATTATTACATATTTATGTAGTAGAATGAGAATTCATAGCATATTTGTTGAACACTGAAATATAATAGGGAATGACACCTGGAAGGTGCTTTGGGAACCACTGTGCAAAGCTTATTCTCTCAAGATGAATAACTGTTGGTCCTCAGTAAGCCAAAAATTTTCTTACTCTTTCATTTTACTTTCATGGTTTTATTGAAGCTTAAAGGAATACAAGGAGAGAACCTAACTTATTTAAGTTTGTAGTTCTGATTTACAAGTGAAAAGTTAACAAGTGTGGTTTTAGAATTGCAACACACTTAAGGAGTAAAGACTGATGTACTTTATCTTGTCCTTTTAGATCAAACTTTATCTGATGTCATTGAGAAAAAAGTCTGCCTTTAGATCATTGTTCTTTTCACAAGATAAATTTCACACCAGATATAATACTATATTGTCCTTCCTGTTTCCTTGTCTGATGAAACTTTACTTACACAGTTAGGGTGAGGCAATCAGAGTTGGTCACTCACCTGATTATCTCTGTCTCTGGCATCTTTGGAGTTCTCTGAAGGGTCAGGCTATTTTTTCCATATTTCCACACCTTCTCACTCTCACAATTCCTAACCAAGTTTTTGCCACCCACCTGGAGGATATTCAATATCTATTTGATTCGTTAATTTTGTTGCATTAACTTTCCACAGTTTATTTGTAAAGGACCTTTGTTCACACACAATGTAACAAATTAAACACCCTTTCTGATGAAAGAATCATTGCTCTAAATCATACCTTAGGGATTCTTTTTTAAGGAGTGAGGAGTATTGCTTTCTAAAATATGACTCACATTCCACTGAGAATTCTTCATATGACATTTTTTATTTTTTAAGGCTTGCTATCCCCTTTTGGAAGACCCAAGTTTGATGACTAAAGTAGATAATTAGGATGGGTGGTCCTCTTTCCACATAAAATTCTTAGTCTGATTTCCTCAAAAGCCTACTGAATAATATTTAGACACTTTCAAAGTGCTGCAGGGTGAGATAGTTTACCAAGCCTCTCAATATTTCCATGTACACTTGAAAGGAAGTAATAAGCAAACTGGACTTCCCACTCAAGGTTTTCTTTCAATAAATGATTACTGTGTCCCAGGCTAAATAGTAAGCACTTTATATACATTGAGCTATTCAATGTCAGACAATCTTTATAATCAATGTAGCTAGGCCATAGAAATAAAGCAAACTTAAAACCATTCCTAATTTTCTTCAAGGAATGTGTGTATGCATATGCGTATAAGACTCTTAGGTACATTTTATATCATTGCCATGCCTGTGTAAGAAAAAAATAGGTCTTCACAGAACTTTACCTACAATGAGATAGATAACATGAAATTTTTGAGAGACCATCCAAGCTTCCTAAATAATATCCTAAACATTTAGTCACCTAAAGTTTTTCCCGGGCCCCTTTATGGGATGGGAAGTTTAGGTAAATGACAGAGTCTCACAAATAATGCTTATTCAGCTGGGGCCATAACACTACTGTTCAGGGCAAATGTAAAGCACAACACACCCAAAATTATTGGCAGTCTTGGGCTGAAATCTGTGATTGATCAAAGTGTCATGGATTTTACCTGCTTTAACTTCTGTATGTAAAGTTGAATAAAAGCCTACATGGCCATGTTTATGTGAATACATCAACATCCACTATATTAATTTGACTAAATATGATCAGTTGTTTAATTTGTCCAGAATGGAGTTCCTTAGAATACAATTCATTAAGCACAAATTTCATAGTCATCAACCATGTGAGTTTTGGCAAGCTGCTTGTATTTAGGGAATTTTATGTCTCATCCCAGAAAAATGCTTTCTGATTTGCTGCTCATATTCCATATAAAATCTAAATACCTGAGAAAGTTTTAAATGTATATCTGAATCACTTTAGTAGATAAAGGTAGATGGAGGCAAGTTTAAAACTGTACAAAAGAATTCAGGCAAAGACTGTCACTGACATCTCCTTCAAATGGGTTTTTTCTCTTTCAGTACTCTGACCCCAGCTTATTTAGCTCAACTTTAAATATTAGAGATAGTGATCTACCCAATCCTTAGAATCAGGTTCTGACAGAGGAAATATAATTATTTTACATTTTAATTCTTTTTTTTAATTGTCATCTAAGCTGAAGGGCTGCTAATTTAAAGTTTATGAGGCAAACACTTTGGCATTCTGGAAGTCCAGGAAGTAGAGTGGTCTTTCATTTGAGATGTGTGTTTCTTTCTTGAAAATTTTGTGGCCTGTGGCTATCATCATGAGAAACAGTACACAGTATGGTTAAAAGAGTATTGGACAGAAAGAGTAGCCACCAGAGTCATTTCCTTGGCTAAGGTTTAGTCTATCATTTTTGGCAATTCCTTTCATTTCTCTGGGCCTCAGTTTCCCCACCTATGAAATGAGGCATTTGGCCCAAATGATTTCTGAAATATATTAGCTCATACTAATAGCCAATAGTAGAAAAGGGGATTTTAGACTTGTGGTGGGGGAGGTAGTAGAAGATAGGAGTGAGTGGACCTGGGATTGTGTTCCTTGGTGTTTTGCATTTCAGAAACCTTTGAGGTGCAGCACTTTATTAGTCTTTTTGGGTGCAGTTTATGTCACTGGGTTTAACCCACTGTCATCTAATGTGCAAGAAAATATATGAGAGGGAAGTTTTCAACAACCTATAATATGAATATGGGCACAAGCTGATCCTGTCTCTATCACTTACTATGAGAGCTAGCCTGACTTTCCACATGTTAAATTCTTCTTTGTCTTTGTTTTCACTTTGCAACTATGGATCTTGAGCAAGTTTCATAATGTTTCTGAGCCTCAGATAACCACTCTGTGAAAGGAAAACAATGATACCTGTATTCCTCAGGGTTGTTGTAGCATTAAGTAAACATAATCTGTATGAAAATACTTAAAAACCATCTAAGAGTATGAAGAGAAAATATATTATTATGTCTAAATTTGTGGCATAGAGTGGAAACATGACTGAAACATAATTTCACAAAAAGAATTATTTATATCAAAACACTCATTTGGCATGCAGTCATTAGAAGAATTGAAATTCAAGTTCCATTTTCAGTGTTCAACTAATGTTCAAAGAAAGACTGGCCAATTGATAAAAACATGTTGTGGTTTTCTTAGTCTCAATTGTTCCACCTTTCCGAATGTCCCTTGCTGCTTCTCCATCAGACAAACACTAGAACTCAGGTTGTAGCTCAAAATGAAATGATTCTGGCACATATGAATGATTTTGCTCAAAAGTCAACTGATGTGCTCAGTAAAGCTTGGTGTGATTTCATGCCCATGAACAGAGGGAGAGGAACAACCATATTTTTACAGCCATGAGTTTCTTGTCTCTCTGTTTCATGTTCAAATGCATGGCCCTCATGCTTCTTAGGGACATGATTTTATATGCACATATGAATTATCATTTCAAAATGTTTATTTGCTCTTCCACACCACCACTCCCACCATTTAATGCCATCTCTATCATGCCTTTCTCTGAGGTCCCAATATGAGACACAAGGGGCAAACAAAAATTAAACTTGAGATATGTCTTCCTTGGCCTCAAGGACCTTGTAATCTAAATGGGAGAGGAGGCCTGATCATTTCTTCCCTTCTGCCTTGCCCTTCTCTTCTTCGTATTAACTTCCATTGCATAGCACATTTTACAAGATATTTTCATGTATATTATGTTATTTAAAACTCTCAACTGCCCGTAGATGTAGACAGAGCATGAATTATTCTCTTTCTTTTGAAGTTTGAAAAAAACAAAGTTCAGAAGTGATTTGGTCAATTTGGCCCAAGTCGCAGGACTTATAATTATTAGATACTGGTCACTTCCCAGCTCAGCTCCTTCCTGATGCCAGTGTTTTTGCATTTTATCACACCTCATGCACAAACTTGGGAAAACAGTTCTTAGAAAAGCCAGTGACAGCCAATGAGTGCCATCAGAAAGTGACTAAAAGTTCGAAGGAGCACAGGGTACCCAGCCTTGTCCTAGGTATTGTGGAGCATGTAAGGAAAGATGACTTGAACTCTGTCATTTGGAGAACATTTATTACCATGGGGGTGTCAAGTTGCATACATATGCAACAGTGAGCTGTTGCCAGCTTGGAGTCATGTCATCATTTTCCCTGTTGTAGTTTAGTATTTAAATATTTCAAGATTTGTTTTAATGAGAGCCAAATATTCTCTGTAGGTATAACTTACATGCAAATATTGAATATAATGTATAGTACTTAACTCATATGTAAATTTTCTATATTTTATATAAAATATATATTTTAAATATAGATTAGCTTGTATCTTACTAATCTCTGTTTAGATTTCATCTAAACAGGAGTAGAACTAAACATAAATCATGTCATTAGATAATCTCACAATACATCCATTAATTTCCCTTACTGCTAAAAAGTAATAAAGTTGTGGTTTAAACTGTATTAAGAATACTACATGAAAAATGAGGAGAGGGAATAAAGACAGATTAGAACATAATTATGGGGTCCGGGACTGAGTCAGGTTCTTTTAAGCCTTGCCAAGTAGGAGGCAGCTGATCTCCAGGTGAACCTGCAGGAGTAATGCTTCTAATTCAGAATGCCACCTCCCACATAGCAAGACTCCATATGGCAGTTGGGGAAATACTGAATAATAAAAGACTCCCAAATGCAAGGGGGAAAATTGAGTGGAAGGCTGAATGGAATTGGAGAAAATAATGTTGGTCACTTCTGTGTTACAGAAGAGAGTGCTGTGTTGAGCTTTTATTCCCAACTTTGGTCAGAAATATTAACTTTCTCTATATATATCTGGCCTAAATCTCTCATGAATTTCCAAACAGGATATGAATTTATCACTCAATATTGGGAGCATCTGGGACTTTTCATTTTATTAAAACAGTCCTTTTTTTCCTACCACATATGCTCCAAGGAGCAAGGTCTATACATTATAAGTGAAAAGCGATTCCCCAGAAGAAAATCTTTTATCACTGGTTGTAACTTAGAGTTGAGCTTGTCCTTTATTTTGGAGGCTCCTTTTGGAGAAAACAACAAAGGGTTACACTTGGAGACAGGCTGAGAAGTGCATAACATCCTGGGCCTCCAGGATGGAAAGATAGAACACAACATAATTCACCAAGTGTATTTGAGGTTCACTCATCTATAAAACTGGACCAAAAAGAAGTAGTGACCTGATTGGGTAATTGTGAAGATAAAATGAGACCAAGCATATAAAATACCATCTTATTACCTGATATGTAGTAAACCCTCAGTAAATATTAACTGGTAATGTATCAGGGTTGCCAGATAACCAGACTCAAAAAACTTCTATAGAAAATAATTATGCCTGTATGTATCTTTTCTGTCCTGTAGAGTAGTGACATATGGCACTATACTTTTACTTGTTTCATTTGCTCTGGTTGGACTGGTTAGTCGTTAATTTGTTTACCTCTGCATCTCTCCTATTCTACAAATGTCTCGAGAATGAGGTTTATTCTTGTGGTGTCTCCTGGTCTCCCCAGTCTTAGTGTCTAGAGCTCAACATTTACTTGTTTTCAGGATACACAAATTTAATTGACTTGAAAGCAGCATTTCTTTGCTTCTTGGTAAAACCTGCTTTGGGAAATATGCCAGGACTTGAATAAAACCATCTGATTTGATATCTTACTTGCAAGGGAAACAGACCAGGATGAGATCCTTCCTCCAGTTATATTGTGTCTCATTCAAAGATATGAGATTAGGTGAAGGTTGAAAGAAGGAGAAAGAAAAAGGAAAAAGGGGCAGTGTGGGGGTAAAAGTGAAAGGAATGTATCAGAAGAATACATTTTGCCCAAGGTAGTTTCCCACTCATTTCTCCTCCTCTAGACTCATGCATGGCCCACTATACTTTCTGTTCCCTCTAAATATGGTATCTGATTCAACTTTTGTGAAACCAGTGGCTTGATATTCATTAAAGGCAACACATCTTGGCTACTAACTTGACATTTTTTAACCAAATAGCCTTAGCAACAGTTTGTGGGTTTCTTACTGGTTTTCTTCATTGACAACCAACCGGACAAATAAGATTTTTTTGTTATTCTTATTTTTTTTCAGGGTTCAAAAACAACAGTTTTTTTTAAAGAATTTATTTATTTATTTATTTATTTATTTATTTATTTATTTATTTATAGAGCAGGGAAAAGAGGGAGAAAGAGAGGGAGGGAAACATCAATGTGTGCTTGCCTCTAGCATTCCTCCTACTGGGGACCTGGCCTGCAACACAGGAATGTGTGCTAGACTGGGATGTGAACCAGTGACTCTTTGGTTTGCAGGCCAGCACTCAATCCATTGAGCCAAACTAGCCAGGGTCTAAAACAACAGTTTCATCATTGTGAAATAAACATGTATAAGAAAACTTATATGCTAGCTGCAAAAAAAAATGTAAATTTTTACTCAGATATCTTTTTATACAACAGAAAAAATATCTTCTGCTCAACAATCTAAAATATTATCTTTTAACTATTCTCATTGGTTTGTGATTGAATTAGTGGTAAATACCCCACAGTACCTAAAATAGAGGCACAAAACACCATACTGTTTTTTATTTTGTTTTGGTTTTGGTTGTTTTGCAAATGATTACAGAATATTTTTCTCATATAGAAAATGTAGAAGCATAGGCTAGAACTACAGTAATTATATCACAGGTAGTTGAGGGGTTTTTTACATTATTATAATTTTTGGTGGGTGGGGGGAGTACTAATAAAATTATGATCTATGTCATTTGAGTAGCTTGCAATGTGTATTCTTTCAAGTCAGATCTGTTTCAGATTCTAACTCCCTGACTTATATGTGCATTTTAATCCCTGTAAGCCTCAGCTTCTTCCTCTATATAATGGAAATATTTAGGAATGGAAATATAGGTATTTCCTATAAATATTTAGCTATTTTGACAGCTAAATGTAATAATGTCTATAAAGTCCTCAGAGCAGACCAGGAGATCAGGCAGTGGCTTACTAATAACTGTTAAGTATCATTCATTCACTGTTTCCTGAGTGCCATCTCTAATCACAACTATCTTACCACATTTAATGCATTTTTCTCAAAGACATAAGGGCTTATTTGTTCACATTTTTTAATTTAAATATGTGAGTGTTTGCACACTTACAGAAATATATAAATTAGAAGGTTCAATTCTGTTCAGCATGCCCAGATATACCAATTTTTTACAGATATATTTTATGACATTTGATAAACATTTCAAATGCTGACAAAACTCTACAGTGAACACTCATTATCAACACTTAGCTTGCACAATTAGCATTTCATTATATTTGCTTTACTATATTTCAATCAATCCATCTGTCCCTCAATCTATTTTATTTTTGCTAACAGCTTTATTGAGATTTAATTTATATATCATAAAAATGTACTTGTTTTAAATGTAGAATTAAATGATTGTTAGTAAATTCACAGAGTGTGCAGCCATCACCACACTCCAAAATTAGAAAATTTCTGTCATCCTCAAAATATTCTTCATGCCTATATGAAATCACTCTGCCTTTTCACCTTCAGCCCAGGCAACTATCAATGTTTTGCCTCTATAGATTTGAAAGGCTGTAAGTTTTAACCAAAAAAACAAAGATTCATTGGTTACTCCTATACTATAACTTCCAGGATGATAAAACAAAACTTACATGGCACAGAAAAGTCTTCCTGAAATTTTGGTATCATTATGCTCACTCTAATTCCTTATGCCTGGAGCACTAAATTATTCTCATTTTACCAAAAGGAAAAAAATGAGGTGAGAAAGAAGAGGAAAGACTGAAAGTGACTGGAAAGCCCTGAAAGGGTAGATTTAAGCCAGGAGACCCATGCTGTTAATTGCTTTGCTCACTGCTCTGAGGCTGGCTTTGCTGACAATCACTGTATCTCTGCACACTACTGGAGAGGGCATGCACACAGGTTTCCCAGCAGCTGAGCTTTCCATAGGTTATCCACCAGGGTGAGGATTGCTTGAACAGATTCTCCACCATGGTACGTGAGAGTGAAATCAAAGAACAGCGGGGGCAAGTGTTTGGAAACTGCATTTGGAATTAGCCCCCACAGACAGGAGCTAGATTCTGGCTTCTTGGGGGATGAGGGAAGTTGACAGAGTTCTCAGAGGGAAATTAATTCTATGACAGGTTTCCAAGCAAACAGATTTAGGTGTCTTTCGCATTGAAATTTCCTGAAGATATATGGGAGAAAGAAATAAGAATGCCACCTTTGTAACGGGGTTGTAACGGGGAGCAGCCAGGGCCCCCCAAATGAAGGATTTGAAACAGGATCCAGAACTCAGGATATCTAGGAAATATAAAAGTACAGGACATCCCCACCTGCACAAGTCTGGACTGGGGGATGGGACACCTGGAGCAGGACCATTGAGTTATTTTGCATATCAACAGCTGTCCAGCTTCACACCTGATCTGTAAAAATGGTTATTTTGCATATCCATAGCAGGCAAGCCAGGGAGATGAATATGACTTTAACCTGTGCTGTAGCTGGGAGGCAGCTCCCCTTATAGCTCCTGCATGAGAACTTAGAGATGGTTTGCTTCACACCATGGGGCCACACCTTCCTGGACAAACTATGGCAGCCAAGAAAGGCTGAAAATAGGGGAATGCTGGCAGGTATAGCCGATTGTAGGAGGAGTCAAAATGGAGTTGCAGAGGAAGATTTGTGCTGGGATTTAAACCTAGGTGAGGCAGTCCTGCGGGTTCTGAACCACACATTTTTGGGTGGCAGAGAAGGGATCCCTTGAACTGAATGGCTTAGAAAAGCAGGAAAGCAAGCTGTAGCAGACATGCAGAATTCTCTCTTAGCTGTTCAGAATGCAGGAAAGACAATGCAGGCAGAAAAGGGGTGAAAGGACTATTGCTGGCAGGCCATGGGAAGGCGCCATGTGGTTTTGGATTAAGAACTGGAGATGTGGTGACACAGTGGACAGTGCTGGGTACTGGGAGAGGCCTGCCAGCTGAGCATGGATTACTGGGAAGAATCGGGAATCTAGCTGAGCTACGGACTTCTATTTTTTCCTGAGATAGTGGTACCACTGACTGGCCTGACTGGACAAAGAGGGAAAGGAAGGACTGTGTGTGTTTGTGGGTGTTTTAAGGGACTTTGAGATTTTACAGCTACATTCTGCCATTACTCTAAATCTGTATAACTTCTAAATAAATAGTTCATCTCCTTTTTACCAAACTCTGGTATTGAGAGCCATAATTTCTAACACCTGATGGCAGGCAAAGACTCTAGTGACAGAGAGACCCCCTATCTGGGTCACCCTGTACCACGGGTCCATTTTGTAACACCTTCACATGTTGAGTATCTTCTCTTTCAGAGACAAAATTGTCAATGCTAACTCAAAGGAGAGCATTTAGGATTCTTCAACTCTGGGTGTGATTAAAGTATTAAAAAGCACCAGTCTTTCCAACATGCTGTAAAGTCATAGTTAACATTTATTTTTACTTCCAAAATTATTGGCTCTTGACTCATTCACAAGTGATGTTACAGAACAGGGCCAAGGGGGGTACCATATACTATTACTGAAAGAACCACTCACTAAATTCTTTATGCCTGCTGCCAGAGGAAAGATGTTTCTCAATGCGAGAGATTTGTGAAAAGGAAAGGAAATATTTATTTAAAGCTATACAGACTTAAAGTAGTGACCCAATGTCTTTATTAATATACTAAAGTCTTTTAGGATACCCATAGATGCACACGTTCCTTCCTTCTCCCTTGTACTAATCTGGGGTATCCTATCTCAGGAACAGAAGCAGAATTCAGGCTCCTGGCACCACCAGCTGTATCACTACCATGATCTCCAGTTAATCCAAAGCCATGTGGCACCTTCTCATGGCCCACCAGCAAGAGTCCTTTCATTACTTTTCTTCCAGGCAAAGTCTCTCCTGCTTCCTAAGCCACGTGACAAAAGGGAGCACCCCAAAGCTATGTGGTTCTCTCCCGGCAAAGCTGCAGTGGTCCCCACTCTGGCCAAAGCAGCGTGGTTCTCCCTTTAATGGCTGCCGCATCTGGGTTTAAATCCCCATGACAATCTTCCTCTGTAGCCCCATTTCCAACTTCTACAATCAGTTACACATGCCAGCATTCCCGTATCCTTCCAGCTTTACTGGGCTGCCATAGCCAGTCTGGGAAGGCATGGCCTCTTGGCATGGAGCCAATCATCTCTAAGCTCTCAAGCAGGCACTGTAACCAGGGGGGAGCTGCTCCCATTTACATCTTGGGTGGACGTCACTTCCATCCCCCCCCCAAAGCATGGCCACAGCTATTTAACATATCTATGAAACCAGTTAAAGGTTATAGATATGTTAAATGACTATGTCAGAGGTTAGCTGCAAAGCTGTTGCTTTGCAAAACAGCTCTCAATGGCCATCCTCCAACTCACACCTGTGGTGGGGGTGAGGGGTGAGGATATCTTATATACCTTTCTAATATTTCCTGGACACCTTGAGTTCTGGACCCCATTCCAAATCCCTATTTGGGGCCCCCTCTTGGCTGCACCCTGTTACAGTGACACTGTTTTGGACTCTCTTTTTATGACTTTTACTTGGCCCACCAAAGCTCTGCTTGGTTCCCAGATGGAATCACCCTTGACTACATTTTCTACTAACAGTTAATTTCTCCTACATTTCACTTTCAGTCTTGGGAAGCTATCCTACCCACCCCAAACACACACATACACTGTCACTACCACCACCACCAAAAAACACCCCAAAACTCAGCATAATTGGTGTTTGCAGTATATGTACTTAGATTTCCTCTGACTATTCAGTTCCTGAAAATCACGTATCTAAAGACAAAGTGGCAGAGCAGGTCACTTTTATTTCAAATGATGTAGATTTAGTGTCTATTTTGTGCAACTTGTTTCAAATTCCTGGCATAATGTCCATGCTCCGTAAATACCCTTGAATGAATGGATGAGTAGAACAGATCAACACTCTGCAGTCTTGGATACATATTTGAATCATTCCCAATTCCCTGTCCCACCTGTGTGTGCATGTGTGTGCATGATTACACACACACAATCCCTGGAGTATTGAAGGTCTTGCTCTTTGAAGTCAATATGCATTTTCATCTCACTTAAAGGTGAAGGGTATTTGCTACTTCGGTTAAGAGTCTTAAGTATTTTACTGCCTCAAATTTTGCAACTTTGTAAAAAAGATTTGTGTTCAGCTAGTTAGGTAGAAATCTTTTTTATTCAAATCAAGCCAGGTGAATCATTTGAGTTAAACAACTTTCCCTCCTATATCCCACCACATAAATCATGTAAAACATTTTAGAGATCATGTCTTAATAGACTAGGGGTCTTCAGGAGTACTTACTTTGTCTCTATTATATTGATAGCAGCTAAGGGTTTATTCATAGCAGGTGTAACACCTGCCAGCTATGAAATCCCAGGCATGTTACTTATTTTTTTTAGTACCAGCTGTCTAATCTGTAAGTCACATATAACAATTCTAATAAATAGATGGTACTGTGAGGATCAAATATTGCCTTATAGGTTAGTTCTTTGCTCAAATAAATAGCAACTGCTACAAATGAAGAACTTTTGTTTATGTCTTTTCAACACCTATTTCCATTTTTCCCCAGAGATTCTGGGGAGTCCTTATGATCTCATTGTTGCTGACCCTACCCCATGCCTTTTAGGTAAAGTATGACTGGCTAATCAAGTTCCTGTGACCCAGAGTAGCCCAGTGAAATTCATATCTGGGGCTCTGGCTAAGAGAAACTGTCTCACCTACACTTAACACTGGGAGAGTATAAACATGTTGCTTTCAAAAACTACCATCCACATTGAAACTTCTTGAGAGTAAATATTAAGCTCAGACAATTAGAGCTGAGGTAGGCAAAGGGATGGAGTTCTTATCACACAAATTGAGTATCTCTTTTTTTGCATTGTTGTTCAAGTACTGTTGTCTCCATTCTCCCACCACCACTTTCCCCTGCCTAACGCACCTTCACCTCCCTCCCTCAATCCTTCCATCCTTTGGCTTTGTCCATGGGTCCTTTATACATTTCCTTGGTGACCTTTCTCCTTCCCCCCCCCCCCACTATTACTCTTCCCTCTGGTTACTGTCACATTGTTTTTAATTTCAATGTTTCTGGTCAAATTTTGCTTGCTTGTTTGTTTTGTTGATTAGGTTACATTTATAGGTGAGATCAGATGGTATTTATCTTTCACCTCCTGGCATATTTCACTTAACATAATGCTCTCCAGTTCTATCCATGTTGTCACATAGGGTAGGAGCTCCCTCCTTCTTTTTGCTGTGTAATGGGTTGAGTATCTTACAGCTATTCCTAACAGTAGAACCATTCCAGATTTCCAAGAACAGAAATACAAATTTCCCTTATTTGTTTAAGTTGATTTGAGTTGGTTTTTGGAATCTGCAATTGGGCGGCTTGTTTAATATACAGCTGTGGTTATTAATAGTAAAGCCACTACCACACCTCTTTCCCCTACCATCCCATCCTATTGTATAAGGGTAATGCTCAACACAGACTATATAACTGAAAGCTCATAGTTAAGAAAAGTGAAAACAAGGGGAAAACATTACTTTATAAGAAAGGTGGGAATTCTGGAGCTGCAAAATTATTCATACCTCTAATTCCTCAGGACACATGAGATAATATTCTAAGTTTCTTGTTAAAAAATTAAAAGATTGTTTTGGTTATAGGTTAATTTCATATATCTGTGTGTGTGTTTTAAACAATTTTTGTTATGTATTTATGTATTTGTGTATTTATTTATATATTTTTATTTTAATTGTTGTTGCAGTACAATTTTCTATCTTTTACTCCCATCCCAACCCACTCACCCAGCCCTCCCCACCTCCCTCACATTTCCACCCACCCCTAGTTTTTATCTATGTGTCCTTTATACTTCTTTCTGTAAACCCTTCCCCTTTTCCCCTGATATATATATATATATATATATATATATATATATATATATATATCCATCAACCTTCTCATTCAGAGTAAAAATTATAAATTATTATCATTACTAGAATTAGAAAATGGCTTTATCTCAGAAGTTGAAATACTGGGCTAAGACCAGTTAAACTCACTACCTTTCATTATTTGATGATGTACTCTGTAACGGAGTTACACTAATAACAAGATGTGCTGAAAAGAGATATTAATGGACTCCAGCTACTCAGAAGACTGAGATTAGCTACCCAAGTACAGGATAGGAAAAATGACAGAGTGGAGTTGTTGAAGCATCTCTAATGCTCCAAATGTTTCAGTTTCAGTCTTTCATATGCAGAATGAGTTAATGTTACTTATGAAACATGTACATCTTTCAGTGGATTTTAATTATTTCTGAAATTAAGTGTCCACTAGACTATCCCCATCTGGTCAAAAATGTGACTTCACAGAAGGGTGTCATCATTTAAATTGCTTCTTTGGACTTTCTGGAAGAGTTTTGTTGGAAATGTAACACCTTCTCATAAGATCATGATCATAGAATTTTTTGTGGAGGATTATTAACAGCACATCAATAGGAGCTCATAAAATATGTGCTGAAATTAATGTGGACTCAACAGAAATCTCAGAGATGAATTAGCTGCTCTAATCAAAATTAGATTGTGTTCACTAAACAGTAAATCATTGAATATTATCACAAGCATATGTTTGTATTGTAAGGCTGGATACATAACATACAGACTATTGATTCTCAGGTAGCTAACAGACCACAGTTGGTTTATTTGAAATGTCACTCATAGATCAGATACAAATGGATAACTAGGCATGCATATATGAATTCATGTGGTAATGAATGTGACTCATGGCATTCTGGGGAGTAACATTTTATAGATGAGTTATCTTGTAACAATAAACAAATGATTGGTATCTGTATTTTTGCTACCTACACATTTTTTGCTCTAAATTTTTTGTTGGTTTGTGTTTAATCACAAGTATATTCCTTACTCATTGTAATAATAAAAGTATATCCAAAGATACTGTATTAGTCAGGGCCCAGTTAAAAGAGAGAAATCACACAGTAGTTGGAATAGGATATTTAGTACAAAAATTTATGAAATTCAATACATTAGAGTGTCAAGGTCTTAACTACAAACAGCACCAGATATAACCAACAATATTGAACCCCAGTCCTTGAATTTGGCTGAGAAAGAATTCAGAACCAAGAACTCTAATTATAAGAGGAAATTTGTTTAAAATGTCATGGAGATAGAAGATGTGAGCCAGTTGGGCTATAGGAACTCAGTAAAACAAGTACATATGCAAAAGAAGTTCCCTTAGAACTTAAGAGAAAGAAAATAAGAGTATATACTTTAAGGGAAGAAAGAGGGAAGTAAAGGTCCCAGCATGCCTGAGAGACAAAGAGAGCATGCCTGAGGTAAGAAGGTAATGGGAAAGGGGAGGGTCATCAAGGAACATGTATAAAGGACCCATGGACAAAGCCAAATGGCGGGGGGGCAATTGAGGATGGGATGTGGGGGTGGGTGGGGTAAGGAAAAGTGATGGTAGGAGAATGGAAACAATTGTACTTGAACAACAATTAAAAAAAGGTAGTGGGAAAAGGCACGGGTGTGCTTGAGAGAGAACCTAGGCTGGGTCCTTCATATTAGGGGATTTTGTCTGTTTCTTTAAGGTGCGAATTTTAGGGTAGGTCTCAGAAAAGGATCTCAAGGGAATATTTATCAGTATTCCAGGTGTGTCCATTCAGGTTCATGGACTATGCTGATCGGTTGGTGCTGGGGAAGTAGGTCATTAGTCATTGCAGCTGGTCTAGATGTCAGCTATGGCATCATTTCACCTGGTTTTGCTGCTTTTCTGAGCCTGGAGCTGAAACACAACTGAGGCCTAGCTATTACCTCTAATTTGACCAAAACTTTGACTCTGAGGTTAACACACCCCAGGCTTTGTTCCTAAAATTATTTGAAAGGTCCAGAATATAATTGTCCTGAGGGCTTACTACTCAAGGGAATGGCCATGCAGGGCTTTTATATGGGAGTCACACAAAGTTATTCTCCAGCCTCTGCTAAGAGGGTCTACCACATGACCAGTGATATGCTAGGGTAGAAAAGCTAACCCTATGGTTGAAGTCCCACTCTACAATGCTTGTTTTCTCGGTTTTGCCAATTGCTAAGCACCCAGGGTTCTCTGCTCTGGTGACCTCTGTACTTGGCCTTTCCTTCCTACTTGCTCATGTCAATCTAACTGGCTATCATATCAAAGAGATTGGCTATAAAGAACTAAAAACAACCCTAAAAATATCAAAATAGCAGATGTAAGGAGCCATTACTACCCTTAGGGCTAAGACAGAGCAATCTAGTAGAACCTTCCTCACTTAGGCTGAGACCTAAACCTTGTTGTGTTTTATGTACCTTCTTAATTGTACCAGCTAATTTTCTTTAATCATTACATGTACTGGAGAAAGAAGATATTCAGGATTTTCTCTTAATATAGATTAGCAACTTGAGGGCAAATGTGGGGTCAGACAGCAAGAGTCTATAGCCAGTTAGCACAATTCCTTCAGGTAGTTTGTCCAGAAATGAAACTTTGGTTTTTTGCCTACATAACACATTACATGATTCAGTATTTCAGTTAAATTTTGAAAATTTTATTTTTCTGGCAACGATATGTACTTAGTAAGAGTTTTAAATGATAGTCAATCAGAAAGTGACTAAATATTAAAGAGAGTGGATTTGTTTTGTTAAATCTTTCTTTTGCTAAATTGATGGCTGATGATTAAATATTTTATATCATAATGGAAATGTGAACATTGCATATAGCTGTAGTATTAAATTCAATTTAGTCTCCCTTCTTTACATGGACCCTGTCATTACATGCCTAATTTTATTGGAAAATTTTCAAACTGCAGGAAAATGTTACATATAAATGAGTATTTAAATTCATAGATTATGCTTAGTTTGCCTTAAATAGATATTTTAAAATTTGAAACATGCTGTAATTAATGGTCTATGAAGTTTTTGGGAGTGAAAACTTTAAAATTTATCCAATTTTTAAACTTATTGATTCATTTTGGCTAATTTCCACGAAGGTTTCCCAATTGGAAACTTACACTAAATATTGCTTTGCAGATTAATTTTGCCAGAAGGTGATTTAGCAAGGCACAGACTTGAATCATGATAGGGATGTGTATTTATACTTATTTGAAATAAAATTCACTTTTATGAATACATAAATCAAATAGGAAGTAAGGAATTTTCCTAGTTTTCCATCCCTTTTATCTTTCTATTTGTCAAGATTTTTTTAAGATTTTATTTATTTATTTTTTAGAGAGGTAAGGGAGGGAGAAAGAGAGAGAGAGAGAGAGAGAGAGAGACATCAATGTGCAGTTGCTGGGGGTCATGGCCTGCAACCCAGGCATGTGCCCTGGCTGGGAATCGAACCTGCGACACTTTGGTTCGCAGCCCGTGCTCAATCCACTGAGCTACGCCAGCCAGGGCCCTATTTGTCAAGATTTTAAGATTAATAAATATAATAAAGAAGAAAGTAAGAGCCAAGAATTAGTACAGTACTGATTTAAGCTGATGTTGAAAGTTTGTCAATAAGTTATTAGTGCATGAAATAACTCCTGTTATTTGTAAATAAGGTGCTTAAGTTTCTATATCTCAGTTGTACTGAATTTCCAATTTATGCTAAAAGATATACTATTATTTCTTCCCTAGTGTTTGGTAAAAAGATATTTTCCCAGTCTCCAGCCCTTTTCCCAGGAGAGGCATCTAAATCCTGTGTGCATTGCACTCTTCCTCATCCTAGGCTCAAATCAAAACAGTAACCATGATGACAACATTACTAGTATTTGAAGATGGGCCCATGCCTCTTAATTCTCAAGTCACATATAGAAGAGTTCAAGTAATGTTTAGTGTAACTTCTAACCTCTCTGAGGCTTGGTTGCCAAAACAATGAGCAGATTTAGACAGGAGAAAGGAAGCAGTCCATCTGCTTCTTTTGTGTCATTTACAGCAAACAGCCAAATGATCAACTGAATACCTCTGTCAATGAGTCAGCACCCTTTGCAGTCCCCATGTCCCAGTGACACCTTATTGACACATTCATAGATGAAAAGACAGATGGTTTCATTGGAAACGAACTTGTTTTTAAAATATATACTAACACCTTACAAATAAATAGTGCTTTACTGCTAGAAGACTTTCTTATACATTCTGACATCTGATGCTCATGGCAACTCTTTTTAATGGGTAATTTTTACAAATGAGGCAAAAGAGTATTAGAGAGATGAAGTGATTGCCCAGGTTTGCATATGAGCTTGGATTAGAATGTCCCATCTTTTTTTACTGCCAGTGCAGTGCTCTCTCTACTATGTTTTTACACATGATGGAGTCAATGGGATGCTCTTGGATATTTTATGCTAAAGGATCTAGGAATACTCATATCCTTTCTTCAACTATCCCACCCCACTTTATAGTGCCCTCTTAAGAGACATTTGAACAGGGGAAGTTGCTTAAGAACACTTTGTGTGTAGCTGAGCATGTGCAAAACAGCAAGGAAGAACTCTTATTAATTAGGGACAAAGGGATTTTTCCCTCTTTCTTAAACACAAACATAAGTCTCAGGCTATTGTCATTGGTCAACTATGTGAGAGTGCTGCTGGTTGGAATGGGGTCCTTGCAGTGTTGCAAGAAAGGCATTTCCAACCACCCACATGGGAGGATAAGATCTAGTGATAAGGTTGATTTGGGTGGAAACAGAAGGCATTTCTAAGTTCTGAATGCTTCATCTCTGTTCATGGTAAAAAAAAAAAAATCCAACCTTTACTTCATCAAGCCCAGTACAAAAGACAAGGTCCAGATATTATGTCCCTTTTGTTCAGTGCAATTCAGTCCTGGGATTCATCTGGTTAGCTTAGCCTGTGTTCCTAGCTGAATTCCAGCTGGTGTTGCATTGTCATACTCAGGCTTGTGCTTGGAGCTAGGCCCCCAGGCAGCTGCTAGACCCACATGGCTGCTGTCTAGAGAAAACATGCAAACAAACCTGGCTAAGAACACATTACAAGTGAGAGGGCATGAGAGAGCTCCTTTGCTAGTCTAATTATATTATCTGGGCTTGGGAAGGGCTAGGCAGTTTTTCAAAATAATGAATCAATATCTCAATCTTTCACAGGCTCATGTTGTGCATGCCCCCAACCAATCTATTTCCTTGATCTTCCAGGGTTATATATCCCTTAACCAAGCCAATCCTTTTCCCAGTATAGACTGACAGGCCTCTATTGTTGTCATCTTGGCTTCTACTGTGCATGCCTCATAGTAGAGGCACCTCTGCTTGTGCCATCTTGGCTTCTATGAGCATGCATCCACCAGAAGAATTTCTTCTGCTATGTTATCCCCCCCCAGGTAATGGCCAGAAATAATCCTTCCTGCCCCCTTTCTACCCACTTACATGGTTAGGACCCATAGGCAGAGGTTGTCCTGTGGAATATGTGAAAGGTTAGCTACATAGTGAAACAGGCTTCTTAATGTCTTATTCACTTTGCCCCCTTCCTTTATTAATATCTAGCTACCTACACTAATGAGAGTTCAAGAAAACAGAAGAGGATGCCAGAAGACTATAATTCAGAATATCATATAGCTCTTTGGTTTTACTCCAGCTGCACAGAGATAAGCATAATGTCCACATTATGTCTAATTTTTATGATCTTGTACTACAGATCAACCCTTCCCACTGGTGAGCAGAGTTCGTTATGTGACTTAGACACATATATCCTAGTATTTGAGCATTGGGTATTTATCACTCTCTTAGGAAAGGAGCAAGGTAGGAGAAAAACAAAAGTCTTGATTATATCCCTCCTTTAGAGTCAACATGCTTTCTAAGCTGCTATGCATTTTAGAAAGATTTTTTTCCAAAGAACTCATGAACAGTTTCTTATTAATTTGTACTGTTAAGAAGAAAAAAAGTAGACATGCCACAATTTCTCAGTCTAGACTTTGTTGTACAGAAATAGAAAGGAACCTAGCCACGAACACAGAACCCTAAGAGGTATTAAATAATTCTAACTTTTCACCATACTTACCTCTACCAAAGAAAGTTTGGAGGCTATAAAATCAGCTCTGGTGTGAATATTCTCATATCTTTCTTTGATTGAGAATAGGGGGAAGATACACACAGATACAAACCATCACAGGACATTTTTGGCTTGTCTGTTTGGAACTAGAGTACGAAGCTTTATGTCTTCACAAAGATTAAATCAGTTATCAGGTGTCAGGAAAAAGTTGGTGTTGGTGAAGTAATACTTATTTTTTTTATAAAATTGCTATATCTCATAAAAAGTTTGATACTCCATCTATTGGAAACAGCACAAAATAAGTAAAGTCTGATTATTACAGATTTAAATAGAAGAAAAAAGAATATAGCAGTTGCTTAATGACCTTCAGTATTATTTTTCTGCATACTCTGTCATGGTATAATTATCTTCTGGGGATGTTTTTGACAAATAATATGATTTCTGTGTGATTTTGTTTTTTAAGGCCCTCTGGACTCAATACAGGGATGGGCAAAAGTAGCATTACAGTTGTGAGTACACAAAACATAGAATTGATTGTTATATTATTATTTATTAACTTCTGTATTATTTCCCAATGAACAACTGTAAAACTACTTTTGCTCACCTTTGTTTGTAATGGAAGAAACTATATTGCAAAGTTCTTCTTTTCATGATTTTTAAGAATTTTTTTTCAGCTTACATGTGAATTAGTGCAAAGAGAAATTGTATTTTACAGTGAAACATAGAACACAATCCTAAACTCCAAATGAATGCGGTTTTCCATGGGTATAGTCTTCTCCCATAATTACTTGGGTGGGATGTTTTTGAATATTAATTTCTTGTTGAACTGATTATTATACTTCTTTGTGACTCTTTTCAGAATGGCCCAACTTTACTCCTCTTTGGGGGCAATAGCTAGGTGAATATGTGAATGGGCTGAGGAAAGAGTGGAATAAGCATGTGGACATCACACTCAACTCAGTGCTTAATTCAAAGGTTTTATTTTTTCCTCCCCAGCAGAATACAAAACCCCCAAAGTCCAATTAATTTTGGAGCCAAAGCCAAAGACAATACTAGTAGGAAGCACAGGATGTGAGAAAGACATTTAAAAACTGGTAATTTGAAAATCCTGTGTCTTTGTAAATTTTCTGAATTTTCTAAGTAAGTTTTCTTTATAAACTTTCTAAATTTTAGTGTCCCATAAAAATTTGGACCCAGAGATTTTGTTTGGCCATTTTACCATATTAATTTGTTTTCTGCCATGTTAGTTCCTGAGTCTTGGCCTCTACCCCCTTGCTCTACCTGAATGTGCAGTAATACAGCCTAAGGACAGGTTCATAGATTGGCAAACTGGAGATAATTGTTCAGGACAGCAGGTGGAAGCTAGTAAGGGATTCCCTTGGCATGAATGGGTTTAGGGGGATCTCTTGTTAAGATGTAATTCCTGCTCCTGCACTATCCCAAATCTCCCATGACTTGGTGGGTAGATAAGAAGGATTTCTAATAACCACCTCCATTCTTCACATACATGAAGACTTATAAAGTACTCATTGATACTTTTAAAAGTATGTGCTGTTTAAATATTTTTCTTAGACACTTCTTTGCACAATTTCTTTACATAGTAAATCTTTCCTTTTAAAAACATTGAAGAAGTGATAAGTAAAGCAACCCCCTTAAGTTGTACAAGTTCTAAATTAGTGGAGTCTAAATTAATGAAGTTTTACTGTATGAGGTTTTATATTTTACATTAAATACAGTATATCTCTAGCACTTGGGACTAATGAATTTTTGCTCCTAGTTATTAAGTGTTATTTAATTATTGTTAGAATCTCTAATATCACCTACTTTAATTACCATATTAAAAACTATTTTAAAAATTTAAGTGATTTGTCTTACATCACAAATTTAGTTATAGAACTAAAAATATTGCTTCTTTTTCCTATTTCAATGTTATTGGTGAGGATTAAGTGCAGGCATATACTATATAAACTGCAATTTTGATGTAGACTACATAAAATATCTCTTGATGTATGTGTTGTATGTAACACTTAGCATATGGTGACTCTAAAGAAACAGTGTGAAATGTATGTGTGTGTATAATGGAAGAAGTGTCATGAAATAACTCCATTTCTCTCTCCTATTTCCTAGGAAGCATTTTAAGTTGATATTTACTTGCCTGAATAGCACAGGCAGCAGTGAGCTTCAGGTTTTACACTGCAATTTTACATAAAGAGGAGAGTTTTAAAAATACTCACTTAAAATACTAAAATCAGAATATTTTTTAACTTTTTATTTTGAAATAATTATAGACTTACAGAAAGGTATAACAAAATTTACAGGAATGTCCCATATGCACTGCCACATTGTTAAACTTGTGCATGTTTATAGGCACAGTATCAATACCAGGAAATCAACACTAGTACAATTCACAAAGTTGGGTATGTGTGTAGATAACTTTTATCACATGTAACTTTATTAAATATGACCACCACGAATACGATTAATTGTACTATCATCACAAGGCTTCCTGGTATTGAAATACTACCCTTTTATAGACATACCTACTCTTCCTCCCATCCCAAGCCCCCCCAACTGCTACTAATGTTCTTTATTCTATAAATATGTTATTCCACAAATATTATATAAATGGAATGATGCAGTATTTAACTTTTTGAGGTCAACCTTTACCATTTAAAATAATTTCCTTGAGGTTTTCCCAGTGTGTTTTATGTATCAATAATTCATTCCTTTCTGTTTCTGAATATTTCATGGTATGGATATATCACAGTTTGTTTAACCATTGACCTATTAGAGAACATTTTGGTAGTTTCCAGTTATTCGTTATTGTGAATATATATGCTACGCATATTCTGAGAAAATAAGTTTTAAATTTTAAAAATTTTATTATTTTTCAATTTTTGACCGAAGGAGATGTTTATTGATTTCAGAGAGAGAGGAGAGTTGGGGGAGGAGAATGAGAGAGAGAAACACACATCCATGTGAGAGAGAAACATCAATCAGTTGCCCCCTTTCAGAACCCAGCCTGGTATCAAACCTGAAACCTAAGTATGTGTATCCTGACCAGGAATTGAACCAGCAACGTTTTGGTGTATGGGATGATGCCCCAAAAAACTCAGCTCCTTGGCTGGGGTTGAGGCAATGATTCTTTTAATTTTTCTGGAAAAAATACCCAAGTGTGCAATTTTTAAAAAATTTTATTTTAATTGTTGCAGTACAATTTTCTTTTACTTCCATCCCAACCCACCCACCCAGCCCTCCCCTCCTCCCTCCCATTTTCACCCACCCCTAGTTTTTATCCATGTGTCCTTTATATTCATTCCTGTAAACTCTTCCCCTTATCCCCTGAAATTCCCCTGAAATTCCCTCTCCTCTCCCCTCTGGACTCTGTCAGTCTGTTCTTTATTACAGTGTCTTTGGTTATATTTTGCTCATATCTTTGTTTTGTTGTTTAGGTTCCTGTTAAAGGTGAGACCATATGGTACTTGTCTTTCACTGTCTGGCTTATTTTGCTTAGCATAATCTGTTAATCCATAATCCATGCTGTTGCAAAGGGTAGGAGCTCCTTCTTTCTTTCTGCTGCATAGAATTCCATTGTGTAAATGTACCATAGTTTTTTGATCCTTTCATTTACTGATGGGCATCTAGGTTGCCTACAACACTTGCCTATTGTAAATTGTGCTGCTATGAACATTGGGGTGCATAGGTTCTTTTGGATTGGTGTTTTAGGGTTCTTAGGATGTAATCCTAGCAGTGGAATTGCTGGGTCAAAAGGCAGATCCATTTTTAGTTTTCTGAGAAAATTTCATATTGTTTTCCATAGTGGTTGTACCAGTCTGCAACTTCACCAACAGGGTACTTGGATCCACTTTTCACCACAACGTCTCCAACACTTGTTTGTTTTCTTTGTCTATGGTGGCCATTTTGAATGGTGTGAAGTGGTATCTCATTGTGGTTTAATTTGCATCTCTCTGATAGCTAGCAATATTGAGCATCTTTTCATGTGTTTCTGGATCCTCTGTGTGTCCTCCTTGGAGAAGTGTCTGTTCAAGTCCTTTGCCCACTTTTTAATTGGGTTGCTTGTCTTTTTAGAGTGGAGTCGTGTACGTTCTTTATATATTTTGGAGGTTAAACCCTTGTCTGAGGTATCATTGGCAGATATGTTTTCCCATACAGTTGGTTCTCTTTTTATTTTAATACTGTTTTCTTTAGCTGTGCAGAAGCTATTTATTTTGATGAGATCCCATTTGTTTATTCTTTCCTTTATGTCCCTTGCTCTAGGGGACACATCAGTAAAAATGTTGCTATGTGAAATATGTGAGAGTTTCCTGCCTATGTTTTCCTCTAGGAGTTTAATGGTGACATGGCTTATATTTAAGTCTTTTATCCACCTTGAATTTATTTTTGAGTATGGTGTAAGTTAGTGCTCAAGTTTCATTTTTTGCATGTAGCTGTCCAGTTTTCCCAACACCATTTTTTGGAGAGACTGTTTTTACTTCATTTTATGTTGCTTCCCCCTTTGTCAAATATTAATTGACCATAGGGACTTGGGCTTATTTCTGGGCTCTTTGTTCTGTTCCATTGGTCCATGTGCCTGTTTTTATGCCAGTACCAGGCTGTTTTGATGACAGTGGCCTTATAATACGGTTTGGTATCAGGTATTGTGATCCCTCCTACTCTGCTTTTTTTTTTCTCAAAATTGCAGCAGCTGTTCAGGGTCATTTATGGTTCCATATAAATTTTTGAAGTGTTTATTCTATGTCTGTGAAATATGCCATTGGTACTTTAATAGGTATAGCATTGAATCTATAAATTGCTTTGGATAGTATGGACATTTTGATGATGTTCATTCTTCCAATCCATGAACACGGTATATGTTTCTGTTCATTTGTGTCTTCCTTAAGTTCTTTCTTCAATGTTGTGTAGTTTTTTTTTTTTATATATATATATAGGTCTTTTACTTCCTTGGTTAGATTTATTCCTAGGTTTCTATTTTTCTTTTTGCTATGTAAAGTGGGATTTTTTTCCTGATTTCTGTTTCTGCTGTTTCATTGTCGGTATACAAAAATGCCTTTGATTTCTGGATATTGACTTTGTATCCCGCTGTTTTGCCAAATTCATTTATTAGGTCAAGCAGTTTTTTAGCAGAGTCTATAGGATTTTCTAGGTACACGATCATGTCATCTGCAAAAAATTACAGTTTTGTTTCCTCCTTTCCAATTTGGAAGTCTTTCATTTCCTTTTCTTCTCTGATTGCTGTGGCTAAAACTTCCAATACTATATTGAATAGAAGTGGTGAAAGTGGACAACCTTGTCTTATTCCTGATCTTAGTGGAAAAGATTTTAGTTTTTTCCCATTGAGTATGATGTTGGCTGTAGGTCTCTGATATATGGCCTTTATTATATAGAGTAATGCTCCCTCTATTCCCACTTTGCTGAGAGTTTTTATTGAAAATGGGTGCTGTACCTTTTCAAATGCTTTTTCTGCATCTATTGATATGATCATGTGATTTTTGTCTTTGTTTTTGTTTATGTGATGTATTACATTCACTGATATGCAAATATTGTACCATTCTTACATCCCTGGGATGAATCCCACTTGGTCATGGTGTATGATCCTTTTAATGTATTGTTGGATGTGGTTTGCCAATATTTTGTTGAGGATTTTTGTGTCTATGTTCATCAGTGATACTGGCCTGAAGTTTTCTTTCTTTGTTGTGTTTTTATCTGGTTTTGGGATTAGTATGTTGCTGGCTTCATAAAAAGAGTTTGGAAGTCTTCCATCATTCTGGATTTTTTGGAGTAGTCTGTGAAGGATAGGGGTTAGCTCTTTCTTAAATGCTTTGTAGAATTCACCTGTGAAACCTTCTGGACCTGGACTTTTGTGTTTCCAGAGCTTTTTGATTACTGCTTCAATTTTATCTTCTGTTATTGGTCTGTTCAGGCTTTCTGCTTCTTTTATTGAGTTTTGTAGGATTATATTTTTCTAGAAATGTGTCCATTTCACCTAGGTTTTCAAATTTCTTGGCATACAGTTCTTCATAGTGATTTCTTACAATTCTTTGTATTTCTGTGGTGTCAGTTGTAATCTCTCCTCTTTCATTTCTGATTGTGTTTATTTAGATCCTTTCTCTTTTTTTTCTTGATGAGCCTGCTTAAAGGCTTGTTGATTTTGTTTATCTTTTCAAAGACCCAGCTCCTGGATTCATTGATCCTTAAGATTGTGCTTTTTGTCTCAATCTGATCTTGGTTATTTCCTTCCTTCTGCTTGCTATGGACTGTCTTTGTGGTTGTTCCTTGAGTTCTTGTAGACATAGGGTTAGGTTGTTTGTTTGAAATGTTTCTATCTTTTTTTTGTATGCCTGTATCACTATGAACTTCCCTCTTAGGACTGCCTTGGCTGTGTCCCATAAATTTTGGGTTGTTGTGTGTTCATTTTTGTTTGTTTCAAGAAACTTTTTGATTTCTTCCCTTATTTCATTCTTGACCCATTCATGGTTTAATAGCATGCTATTCAATCTCAGTGATTTTGAGTGTTTTGGGTTTCTTCCTTTGGGGTTGGTTTCTACTTTCTGTCCCTTGTGGTCAGAGAAAATACTTGGTATAATTTCAGTTTTCTTAAATTTGTTGAGGCTTGCTTGTGTTCTATCACGTGGTCTATCTTTTAAAATGTTCCATGTGTGTTTGAAAAGAATGTGTATTTTGCTTCTTTGGGATGAAGGCCTATATATATATATATATATATATATATATATATATATATATATATGTTAAATTCATTTCCTCTAGGGCATTATTCAATGCCACAATATCTTTGTTGATATTTTGTTTGGAATATCTGTCCATTTTTGACAGTGGGGTGGTAAAATCCCCTACTATAATTGTGTTTCTGTCAATATCCTTCTTAAAGTCCTCTAAGATATTCTTCATATATTTGATTGCTCCTATGTTGAGTGCATATATATTTACAACGTTTATGTCTTCTTGGTGGATTCTTTCCTTGAGTATTATGACATGACCTTCTGGGTCTCTTTTTATGGCCTTTTTTTGGAAGTCTATTTTGTCTGATGTGAGTATCACTACCCCGGCTTTTTGTTGTTGTTCATTTGCTTGGAAAATTTGTTTCCAGCCCTTCACTTTCAGCCTGTGCAGATCTTTTATCCTGAGGTGGGTCTCTTGTAGGCAGTATGTGTGTGGGTCATGGTTTCTTATCCATTCAGCTATTTTATGTCTTTTGATTGGAGCATTTAATCCATTTACATTTATGGTTATCACTAATAAGCCCTTATTCATTGCCATTTTCATATCTGTGTTGCTCTGTCTCTCTCTCTCTCTTTTCCTGAAAGCATGCCCTTTAGCATCTCTTGCAGTGCTGGTTTGGTGGAGGTGTATTCTTTTAGACTTCTTTTGTCTGGAAAGGTTCTTATTCAGCCTTCCATCTTGATTAAGAGCCTTGCTGGATAAAGTAGCCTTGGTTGCAGACCTCTGGTTCTCATTACTTGGAATATTTCTTGCCATTCTCTTCTGGCTTGAAGTGTTTCCATCGAGAAGTCAGCTGCTAACCTCATTGTGGCTCCCTTGTATGTTACCTCCTGTTTCTCCTTTGCTGCTTTTAAGATTCTCTCTTTGTCTTGGTATTTTGCCCTTTCAATTATGATGTGTTTTGAGGTGGGCCTCTTTGGATTCTTCTTCGTTGGAACTGTCTGCTTTTCATGGATTTGTGTGACTTTTTGTCTCATCAGATGAGGGAAGTTTTCCATCATTACTTTTTCAAGTAGGTTTTTCATCCCTTGCTCTTCTTCTTCTCCTTCTGGCATCCCTATTATATGGATATTATTACGTTTCATATCGTCTTGCGTTTCTCTTAATCCCTCTTCATTCTTTCTGAGCCTCTTTTCCTTTTCTAGCTCTTTCTGGGTGTTTTTTTCTACTTTTTCCTCTAGCTCACTGATCCGATCTTCTGCTTCATCGATCCTGCTTTTCATTCCTTCTACTGTGTTCTTCAGTTCAGAAATTATATTCTGCATTTCCTCTTGGCCCTTGTTGATAGTTTCTATTTTCTTTTTCATGTTGATATAGTTTTCAGTCAGTTCATTGTAGCTTCCATGTAGTTTCTGGTAATTCATTGTGAGCTCATTGAGCTTCCTGACAATCATTGCTTTGAACTCAATATCTGGTAGCTGAATTGCCTCTATTTCATTTAGCATTCTTTCTGAGGCTTCCTCCTTTTCTTTCATTTGGGGATTGTTTCTTTGTCTTCCCATTGTTTGTGAGACTCTTCTTGTTATCCTCAGCTTCTTAAATTGATCTGTTCTGGCTCCCTGGGTTTGTGGTGTGAACTTCTTTAGTAGAATAGCAGTGAGTTTCAGTGGTGCAGTTGCCTTGATCTCCTGAGCTCACTGGTCTTGAGGTGTCATTTATGTTGGCTTTGTGCTTGCCTTTGGGTTTTGATTGTTGTTGGGTCGTTCTTTGGTGGTTCCATTTCACCAGCTGGGTAAATGAGAGTCACTCTGTCCACCCCCTCTTGTATTTTGTTGTGCTGGTGAGGGCATGTTGTGTTGAAGCTGGTTGTTCCGTGTGTATAAGGTTTAAAGAATTCTTTCTTGCTCTTGTTCAGTTGTTTGTATTGGGTACTGTCTCTACTGTTTAGTTGTATTTCCAGATAGTTCCTGGATTGAGGCTTGTGTGGTTACCACTCCTTCACCTTCTTCTGTTGTTATCTTTTAGTGGTTCCTTTGCTGTTGGGTTTCTTCTTCCAGTGGGTGTCCTGGTGTTCACTGCCTCCACCTACTCTTTTTTGTTATCATTTGGAGGGGGAGACGAAATGGTTTAGGACAGCAAGAGAGTATTCTATGATATTTAAAGTAGCAGCCAATAGAGAAGAGATAAAAGATCCTTTGACTATGTATAGTGTTAACTGTGATCCTCAACCCAGCTAGCTGATTTTTAGAAAGGATGGAAAAAAGATAAGACTCTTGTTGTGGAAGGAAGGATTGTGAGTTGGATCTATAAAGCAATGAGGTTGTGGGAGGTCAGCTTCTGAGGTAGGTGAGAGTAAAGGATAGTAAATAGGTGTAGTATTTGATAGAATATAGTTAACCACTGCAGTAATAGAGTTCAGGAAACTTTGAAATGGGCTAAGATCTGGGAGGGGTGTTGTGAAGTAATTACAATTGCATGGAACAGCAATTATTTACAATAATATTAGTGTAACAATCATATGTCTGAATCTATGGGATCTAGGTATCAATAATAGGGGGTACAGAACCTTGAGTAGTGTGCTAATGGGACACAGGTGAATTAAAGGACAGTAGTTAGCAATACACTATGAAAGAGATATCAGGGGAAAGCTGTCAGGTTATACAATTTAACCAGCCTAGCAAAGCAGACTATACAAAAAGGAGAGGGATACAAAAATACTATTAAAAAAAGATGTAAGAATACTGGAAAAATAATAATAATACAAATATACAATCTCTTTCAGGTTGTCTGTAATACCAGAGTGAAATTTGTCTCACTGTCCCAGCTGTTTTGATGCCCCTTCTTTGGTCTCAACTTTGGTCTTTTCACAGATCCAGGATTTTGTCTCACTAGTAGGTATTTAAAAAAAATAAAAAAGGCAAATGAAGGAAGGAAGGAGAGTTAAAACTGGAGGGAAGAAGGGAGGAAGGAATAAAACAAAAAAGCAGGAATGAGAGGGAAAAGAAATTAAAAGAGAATAAAAATAAATAAAAATTAAAAAATTAAGAATTTTTTAAAAAATAGCATCAAATTAAAAAGTCTCTTGGTTTCAAAGTGGCCAAACCAGTTTTTCTGCTGTTGCTGGCTGTGGCAGACTGAGGGGTGATTGTTATGGCTTTTCTTCCACAGTCAGCTGTGTGCGCACTGTCTGGGAAGCTACTTTGGCTCCTCAGCCCTGCGCCCTGGGTGTGGGAATCAGGCCTTTCCCGAGGGTTACTGCTGTGGACTGGGATGCTGGGATGGCCTCCCATGCATGCACCCGTGCACCCTTGGCTGGGTGGCAGGGAGGCTGGACTGATTGATCACATGAGGAGAATTCCCCAAACAGTGTCTGTCTTTTGACTCCTTCCTCTTGAGAAATTCCTCCTATTCAAGCCTGCCTCTCCACACAATTGCCTGGCTTCTCCAGCAGCCCAACTCTCCAGCCAGACCAGTGACTGTGGGGATCAGGGCCTGCTGCATGACCCAACCCCACCAGTTTCCACAGCCTCCAAGGGTTCCCACAGCCCTTGTGTGTTTGTTAGCAACTGGGTCCCTCTCAGTGTGGCTCAGACCTTGTTTGGCTGGGGAGGGAGCAGTTGTCCCAGCTCTCTCCCAAGGACTCTGTGGCAAACCCAGCAGCAGGCGCTAGGCCTAGGGCTGCAACCCTCAGACCCGCGCTGGTTCCTGGGACCCTACCGTGTTTCAGCAGTTCCCTTAGGGTCTGTTTTTTTCGGTTCTGCCACAATCCTTGGTCCCCTACTTTCACATGTGCTGAAGTATGTTGGCCACTTGCTCCTCTACTCCATAGACCGGCCAGGATTTACTCCCCAGTGGAAGCCAAATGTGCTCCTTCCTACTCCGACGTCATCTTAGAGTCTGTCTCAAGTGTGCAATTTCTAAGTCCATTTTTATTTTTTAAAGGAACTGCCAACTATTTTCCAAGTAGCTGTGTGACTTTCTATTCCCAAAAGATATATGAGTCATTCAGTTTCTCTGAATCCTCACCATCATTTTTTCTGATCACTATTCTTTATTTTAGCCATTGTGATAGGTGTGTAGTTATATCTCATTGTGCTTTTAATTTGAATTTCCCCAATGGCTAAGATGTAGAACATCTTCTCAGGTGCTTATTTGTCATAGGTAAATCCTCTTCAGTGAAGTATCTGTCATGTCATTTGCCTATTTTCTAATTAGATTGTTTTTTAATGTTGAGTTTTCAGAAATCTTCATGTATTTTAGACACAAGTTCATTGTCATGTATGTGCTTTCCAAATACATTCTTTTGGTATCTAGTTGGTCTTTTATCCAATGTCCTCTTGGATATTTTGCTAAGAAAACGCTTTAAATTTAGATAAGGCTCAATTTATCAATTTTTCCTTTCATTGATTGTTTTTTGATGTCAACTATAAGCACTCTGCTTAGTTTTAAGTCCTAAAGATTTTCTCCTATCTTTTTTCTGTAGATTTTAGTGTTTTATGTTTTATTTTTTCATTAAATTTGTTAAGGTAACATTAAGAACATTATATAAATTTTAGGTGTCCAGCATTATAATTCAGTATCTGTTTACTCTATCATGTGCTTGCCACCCAACATGTGGTTTTATTATATTACCATAGATTTAACCCCCCTTTACCCATTTTGTCCTCTTTACTCCACCCCTTCCTCTAGTCACCACTACTTTGTTGACTGTATCTGTGAGGGTTTTTTGTTGGTTGGTTGGTTGGTTGGTTGATTGGTTGATTGGTTAGTTTGCCACTCTTTGTTTTATATTCTACATATGAGTGAAATCATATGGTTTTTTTCCTTTCTGTCTAACTTATTTCACTTAGCATAACACCATCAAGATCCATCAATGTTACTATAAATGGCAAGAATTCATCTTTATATGGCTAAGTAATATTCCATTTATTCCACTGTGTGTGGGCAAATGGGATGGTTTTCTTCATGTATCTTTTTGATATTTAGTTGTCAGTATATGGAAATGTAACATTTTGATTGAGCGCGGGCTGGGAACCAAAGTGTCCCAGGTTCGATTCCCAGCCAGGGTACATTCCTGGGTTGCAGGCCATAACCCCCAGCAACCGCACATATCTATCTCTATTTCTCTCTCTCCCCCTCCCTTCCTTCCCTAAAAATAAATAAATAAAATCTTTAAAAAAAAAAGAAAGAAATGTAACATTTTTCATATTTATTTGGTATCCTGAAAACTTACTATATTTGTTTATTGTTTATAATAGTTTTTGGTAGATTCCTTCAGGTTTTCTAGATATAAAATTATATTTTCTGCAAATAGTGACAGTTTTACTTCTTCTTTTCAAGCAGATGCATTTTATTTCTTTTCTTACCTAATAGCTCTGGCTGTAATTTCCATAAGTATGTTGAGTAACTGTGGCAAGAGTTTGCATCCTTGTCTTGCTCCCGATCTTAGAGGAAAATCTTTCAGTTTTTCACCATTGAGTATGATTTTAGCTGGGGGTTAGCTATATATGGGCTTCATTATGCAGAGGTACTTCTATGTCCGTTTTATTGAGAAGTTCTTTTATAAATTGATGTACATTGTCAAGTGACTTTTCAGCATCAATTGAGATGATCATATAATTTTTTTTAAAGATTTTTTATTTATTTATTTTTAGAGAGGGAAGGGAGGGAGAAAGAGAGAGAGAGAGAGAAACATCAATGTGCAGTTGCTGGGAGTCATGGCCTGCAACCCAGGCATGTACCCTGACTAGAAATCGAACCTGCAACACTTGTTTCGCAGCCCGCGCTCAATCCACTGAGCTACACCAGCCAGGGCGAGATGATCATATAATTTTTATCCTTTTCTGTTGTGGTTTATCACATTGATTGATTTGTGGATATTTAACAATCCTTGCATCCCTGGAATGAATCCCATTTGATTATCATGTATGGTAATTTTAATGTATTGTTATATTTGATTTTCCAGTATTTTGTTGAGGATTTTTGTATCTAATGTTCATCAGAGATATTGGTTTGTAGCAGTGTGTGTGTGTGTGTGTGTGTGTGAGATGTTCTTGCTTGGTTTTAGTATCAGGAAATATTGGCCTCATAAAGTGAGTTAGAAAATATTTCTTTTTCTTCAATTTTTTGATGAGTTTGAGAAGTATAAGTATTAAACCTTCTTCAAATATTTCATAAAACTTACCAGTGAAACTATTTAGTCCTGTACTTTAGTTTTGGGGGAGAATTTTGATTACTGCTTCAATTTTCTTACTAGTGAGCAGTCTACTAAAGTGTTCCAATTTTGTCCAGGAAGGTTGTATGCTTCAAAGAATTTGTTCTTTTCTTTTAGACTGGCTAGTTTGGTGATACATAGCTTTTTATAGTACTCTCATATAATTCTTTGTATTCCTATGGTATCTTTTGTAACTTATCATCTTTTATTTCTGATTTTAATTATTAAAGTCTTCTTTCTCTTAATGAGTCTAGTTAAAGGTATGCCAATTTTTTCAAGGAATTGAATATTTGTTTCATTAACTTTTATTATCTTTTTATTCATTATTTCATTTATTGCTGCTCTAATTTTTATTGTTTCCTTTCTTATCGACTTAGGGTTTAATGTGTTCTTTTTTTCTAGATTAAGGTATAATATTAGATTATTTGATATTTTTCTTGGTTCTGAAGGCAGACCTGTAATGCCATGAATTTCCCTCTTAAAACAGCTTTTGCTGCATCCCATAAAATTTTGGGATGTTATATTTTGAATGTTCCTTAATACTAACATACTGTACATGTACAGTAAGGAACATACTGTAAGTATGTTCCTTAATACTAACATATTTGTATTTTTCCTCAGCTTTCTTCTTATAGTTAATTTACAATTTCATACCATGCACTAGCAAAAGATGCTTGATATGATTTCCATTTTCTTAAATTTACTGGGACTTGTTTTCTGTCCTAACATATGGGGTTTCCTTGTGAGTGATCCATGTGCACTTAAGAAGAATGTGTATTCTGTCATTCAGGGCTGGAAAATTTTACAATCATCTGGTCTAATGCGTCTTCTAAGACAGATGTTTCTTTGTTGTCTTTCTGTGTTGATTATCTACCTACTAATGCAAGTCAGGTATTAAATTCCCCTGCCTTTATATCATTGTCAATTTATCCCTTTAATTGTGTTAGTAATTGCTTTATGTATTTTGGGGCTCTCAGGTTGGGTGCATATATATTAAGAAATGTTATGTCTTTTTGATGTGTTGTCCTCTTTATTATTATAAAATGTCTATTTTTGTCTCTTGTTATATTTTATTGTCTTAAAATCTATTTTGTCTGATATAAGCACATCTACACTAAATTTTTTCTGAATAACATTTGCTTGGAGTAGCAAAGTGAAACTATGCTTCACTTTGAGCATAGGTTTAATTTGGGAACTGAGATGGGTTTATTGCTACTCTGCCTTTTGATTGGTGAGTTCACTCCATTTATACTTAGTGGGCTTATTGATATATCAGGACTTATTATGTATCCCCATTATTTTTCCCCATTTTTTTCTGTCTGCAATTTTAATCTGGTGGTTTTCTATATTTTTTTTCTTTTTCCTCTTTTTTTATGTTTTATGTCTCAGCCCTTGATTTTATCTTCTGGTTTCCATGAGAGTTTTATAAAATATCTCATAGATAAATGAGTCATTGTCTCCTGATTGCATCTTATCTTCATTCACCTATAAAACTTCAGTCTTTTTCTCCTCTTCCTTTATACTTTTGCTACCACAAATTATCCCTTTTTATGTTGTGCATTCATTACCAAAATACAGTAGCTATAGTTATTTTTAAAGCTTTATTTTTTTAACTTTTATATTATAGTTAAGTGTTTAATATCCTATTCTAAAATTGAGTTGCTAATTCATGCTTTTATATAACAGACCCTGCTTCCTGAGTCTGTTCATAACCATACTCAATTTTTTGGTATACTTTTGTTTTTTTGTTTCAGGTAAAAGAGTTCTTTACAACATTTCTTGAATCTTATTGTTGCAGATTCCTTAGCTTTACTTTGTCCAAGAAATTCTTTATTCCACCTTCATGTCTAAAAGATCACCTTGCCTGATATATTATTCATGGCTGCCGATGTCACTCTTTCAATATTTTGAATATATTATTATACTTTCCCCTGGCTTATAGGGTTTCTACTGAGAAACCTGATGGTCATCTGATCGGGTTTCCTTTGTAGGTTACTGTCTTTTCTTTCCCATAGCTGCCTTGACAATTCTTTCTTCCTCTTCTTTTTTTTGTCATCATTAACTTGTGACAGGTTTAATACAACATGTCTTAGAGAATGACTTTTTGCATTGAGATAATTATGAGTTCTGTTAATTTCTTGAATTTGAACACCCAGCTCCTTCCCTAGGTTTGGAAAGTTCTTCTCAATTATTTCCTTGAATAGGTTCTGTTCCCTTTTCTCCTTCTGGGATACCCATAATCCTTATGTTGCTCTTTCTAATGTAGTCAGAGAGTTCTTGTAGAGTTCTTTAATTTCTTTTAACTCAGTTCTCACTCTTATTCCACCTGAATCATTTCTAGATTTCTATATTTGAACTTGCTAATTCTCTCTTCCATCTGGTCAGCTCTATTTCCAATATTCTCTAACACATTATTCATCCCATTTATTAAGTTCTTCAGCTCCAGAATTTCTGTTTAGTTATTTTTTATAATTTTAATATCCTTGGAAAAGTATTCCTTTTCTCCATTAGCAATATTCCTGAACTCACTGAACTGGTTTAAGTTTTATTGTGTCTCATGGGATTTCTTTGTAGCTACAATCTTGAATTCTCTGTCATTTAAACCACAGTATTTTATGACTTTTGTTTTGGTTTCCAGAAATTTGCCATTATCTTTGTGTATTACCATGCTACCTTAGTAGTTCATGGTGGTTTGTAGATGTTTTTCTGCCTGCACACTTGAAATGGTGAACTATTTTCTTGTTTATATATTATATCTTGACAGATCTCAATGATTTGTCAAGTTGATAATTAGAGACCTTTCTTTTGTTTTCCAATAGATGGTGATATAGTGCAAGTTTCTGTCTTCTCTTACCTAAGCTGCCTGTACCTCCAGGGTTGTGGTTTCATTGCACTCTACCGTGATAGGGGGATGTGGTGGGTGGAGAGGTGCCAGGTTTATGATCCTGAAGCACTGCCTCCTTGTTACTAATGATCCCTGGCACCACTGTGTTGTTTGATACATCTCTGCTGCTGCTAGTAGATTCCATTACAATGATGAAGTGAGGAGTCAGCTTCCCAGGCACTGACACTGCTTCTGCCCTCTTATCTTGCACTGAGCCATAGAGTGAGGACATCCCCTGACCCTCTATTTCCTCCATTGCTACTATGTAAGCTGGGCCCATGGCAAGTACCAAAATGCATCTGCAGACACCATCCCTGTCCTCTCCAACTTGTCCCAATATGTCCACCTCCAGATGTACTGGATCTCTCAGGTATGTTTGTATGTGAGCAGAGGAAACTTTGTTAGATTATAGATGTCTGACTCGTATATTTAAAGGAAGGTGCAAAGCAGTTTTATCACTCCACTGTGATGCTGACATCTATGTTTTAGATTGAATTCTGTGATCCATTTTTAGCTAACTTTTGTAAAATTAACTAAATTTTTATGTGCTCAGGTTAATTTGATTGCCTGCGATTTTTAGCACCATTTGCTGAAAGAATTATCTCTCCTCCATAAAATTAACACTTAAAAAAACATACATAATCCCTAAATAATGTATCCTACATACTAATTATTAAAAACTGTTGAGCATTCAATTTATGCCAAGCATATTTTGAAGTACTTTAGTTGCATTATTAGCCATTTATTATTTGAAGAAAAAATGTGAGCAATATTATTATCTTTATTTTAGAGGTGTGGAAACTAAGGTTTGAAAAACATTAAGTGATATGCCAAGGTCACAAAGCTAGTATGATACAAAGATAGTTAGAATTCAGAACTTTCTGACTTGAAAACTTATGACATTCTTATTAAAACCATGAGTGAGCGGTGCTGGGGCCAATTGGCTGTTTGGCAGCAGGGGCCCAAAGCTGGGCTAACCAGCCTCTGTGTTTTGCTCAGGACACCCCCAACGGGAGGCTGGCCCTCAGCCTCTGGCACCCAGCTCCAATCTGGGCACACATGCCACCAGCCAGAGCAGGCTCCTCGGGGAAGCAGAGTCCTGGCTTTCAGGAAGGGCAAGTCTCGAAGGTGAGCATCCTTCTCACTGGGGAGGCGAAGGCCCAAGGCTGACATGCACTGCCCCTGACACTGCAGCTCAGCACTGCTGCCCCACCTCCCACCCATGACATATTTAATACTAAAATGTTTTCTTATCAAAGAAAGCCCTTAATCAAGCTTTTGACCTCTTAAGCCCTTATTATAGTATTCAGTCAGGATTGATGACCACTTTGGCATACTCTTCAAATTACAAGGTGGGAAAAAGGAGGTGTACAGTTATTCATATGGAAAATGATACAATGTTTAATAAATAATAATATAAGAATAAACTCTGTGTTTTGTTTACTTCCAACTGTAAGCCTACTTTTGCTCCATCTTGTATGTTTTGGCAGCTCAAAAATTCAGCTGGAAGTTTAGAGATTGCTCATAAAATTTGACCAGGCATGTGACATTATCTACCATCATTTTAGAAAAAGAAATACTACCTCCCTCCAGAATCAAATTTTTAGCAATACTCTTTGCCCTGCTAATAGTTACATCCACAACATCTAATGTATTTTTGATCCTCTATATTCAGTTTTTATTTAACATAGCTTCTTCCAGATCCATGTTGATTTTTAACAAAGGTCACGTAGCTAAGAATGACTTTCCTTATTTATAAAGTCTCTAATTCTTTTCAGGAATTTTGATACACTATTTTTCCAAATATTACCCTGTGATGTACATATTATACCTTCAATTTATATATATTTCTAATGTACTACTTTCCATTTCCTGGAGATTGTGTAGATGTTGCATATTATGGCAAAATGAACAAGAGGGTCACCTAGTGCTATATGTTGCTTGGAAGGGAATTGATAGGAGATTTTTTTATCATAGTTCTACTTTATTTCATAAAGATTTAATACTTGGTTACTGTTTACAAATAAAAAAATCTTGTGGGTAGAGCAAGAATCAGAAGATAAATTACTTTGCTTCCTCTACTGATTACTTGCTGAATGACCTTGAGCAGGCTCCAATTCTATACCTGCCATCTTGTAAGTGCAGACCACAAAGGAAAATAATAAATGTTGTGCTTTTGAGGGTTGGGATTTATTGTATCTTTCTTTCATGATTTGTATGGGCTGGTCTTTTGTAAGCAAGAGTAAATATGTGGATATTTTACAAGAAACAAGAGAGGGTCCATCTGGGGCAGACACCAACATAGAGGTATGAGTTAAAACTAATAGGCACAGAATAGTCTACAATAATGGAAGCTCTCAGAACAAAGAATCTGTGTGTTTTATTCCATGACCTATCTCTATAGTCAACAACTGTCTGTGGTACTCTTTTGGTTCCTGTTTCCATACCCTGATGCAGAGATTGTAAGATAATAAAGTTAGCAAGCTGTGCTTTGGACCACACATTCCATTCATCCTAAGGCAATGCTCATCAACCCTCAGCACCTGTTGCCTTCAGAGCTATAGCACCAGGATTACATACTTCGAAATGGGCAAAGCCTCATTTTTCCTATGTATATAATGGGGGTAAGTTTGGGTAACTGAGGATTCAGAAGGATGATAAATATTAGAACATGGAATTAGGAGGACTGGGTTCAAATTCTGGCTCTTACTGATACTGAACTTTCTATTGCCTCAGTTTCCCTGCCAGTTCAATACCATACGATAATTATTCTTACTTCATGGGGTTGATGCAAGAATAAAATTACAACTTCTCAGGTGGTGGCTTATATTCTTTATAAAATGAAAATAATTTGAATATCAAACCACTATTGACTAAATGGTGGAATTAAGCATGACCCTCACTTGGAGTACTGGTTGCAAAACTGTTAGGGGAAAAAGATAAACCTAATTTCAAAATACTTTTAAGACCTGAACATTGAGACTGGGGTGAATGTGAGCCTTTGGGCGTCCAAACATTTGGTGTCTTTGTGCTACACTGGAAGAAGAAGAGTTGTCTTCGGCCACACATTAAAACACTGTGACACATAATAACAAAAAAATCCCATAATGTTTTAAGTAAATTTATGATTTTGTGTTGGGCCACATTCACAGCCATCCTGGACTGCATGTGCATGTGGGTCTCAGGTTGGACACTCCTGCTTAGAACATAATAGACTTTCCATGCATGCTTATTAAAAAGAAAAGCTAAGTTTATTGTAAAACATCAAAAATATTCATTATATCAATAATAATTTCTAATAACCATTACATGGTGGCAGTATCACATAAAGATTACTTGTAAAGTCTGAAGATGAGACTACTTATTTTATAAATCAAAGAAATTCCCAGTTTGGTTTATTCAAAATCCTACAAGTATTCACTAAGTGGAAACACTTGACAAAGTTACATAATTGAGATCATTAGTGGGGACATTTCAGTTTGTCTTAGGCTTGATATTCCTAGACATACAATTAAATTATTAAGAAAAGATTAATGATGAGATAAATCATTGGAAAGAAAAAAAAAGTTTAACAAATGAGTGAATCTAGAGGGCAAAGTAAACATTTTATTGATGTTGGCATGCCTAATGAAAAGATAACCCCCACACATGCTGCCTGCCTTCCAAAACCTGATTCAAATAGACTTAAGTGGCAAAAGAAATGTAGTAACTCAAGTGACTAAAATAATCTAAAAATAAATACAGATCCAGGAACTTGATGATGTTATCAGGACTAGATGTCTTCTAGTCCCTTAACTGTTGGTTGTTGTACTGGGCAGAAACTTCTTATCAAGTCAAGATATTTTGGGAGTTCCAACCTTCAACATTACTAGCTCAACAGTTCTACTTGGAACAAAATGTCTTTTCCCAGGTATATCTGTAACAGATTTGAGACTGAATCTTAGCTACCTGCTTTGGATCAAATGACTACCCCCAAGAAAATCACAGTTGCCAGGGCTTGATTTCCATGATGTTTGTCCTTTATATAACAGCACAGAACAGTGTTTCCTTGGAGTAAATTGAAGTTCTGTCAACAGAAAAGGGGAAATGGCTGCTCAGGAGATAAAACCACATGGTGTCATTCACCACCCATCTGCCAAGGCTGGATTTGACAGGCACAGGTTAGGAGAAGGTAGGACTATGAGCAAGAAGAGATAAGAAAGGAAAAGAAAACTGAAAGGGGTAAGCCCCTGCACCAAGGTCCATTGTACCCACTCAGTCATAAAGAAGTAGAATTAAATTAAGTCTGCCAAAGATATAGAAAGCACACAACTGCCCTGAAACAAAGTCCTAACTAGATTTTTTGAGTGTTTTCTGAGTATCCTCTAGAGCCAAATGTGGAGTACCTAATCCAGGGTGGACTTCAGTGTGATGCATGCATAGGTCTCAATCACATATCCTCCAAAGTCCACCTACTTGAATAATGCAAAACAATGAAAAACTCTCTAAAAATTTATTTTTCTTTCACCTTTCTCTGTCTCCCAAATGTATATTGAAACTATTTTATTAATGTTAAAGCATACAATTAATTCACTTTGGGAAAAAAAAAGTATTTCAGTGAATAAACTATATACTCTCATCACCTATAGTCATATTCCTGCCTCATTGTCTAGTATAATCGTTCTAATTCAGACTTTTCTACCTTCTAACTGTAACCCTGGGCAAAATCAGCTCTCTGTTTACTTATCCATCCAATGCAGAGAATAATAAGACCCCCTGCAGGATTTTGTACCATAGTACCCAACAGAAGTTAATCATCTGTTTTCTGTAATTATTGTTAGGTCATTTTTACTTCATTTGAAAATGATCTCAGAACTGACCTGGCATACTTGCTTATAGTATTCCAAGAAAGTATAATACACCAAGGGTCTGGGAACTACATCAGGAGTTATAGCTCTCCTAGCTCAGCCTGGGTCCTCATACACATTTTGTCCCAAGGGTAAAATCTGCCCACCTTATCTGCCCAGGCTTACTAGTAATAATCCACAACACTTTATTTTCTCAAAAGACTAGCTCTTATTCTTAAAACATTGACAGATTCAGCTACAAGATGTCTTGCATGCTTTAAAATTCCCATCTATGAAATCTTTTTCCAGGTGACCAGCTCCTGAGGTAAAATGAAAATTTCTTGAGTGGGGATTCAGATAGAAATTCTGAGAAGAAAAGGAATTTTCTAGCTAAACTGGACAAACTTAAATGATCCTTCTTTCTTTCTTTCTTTTTTTTTTCTAGCAAATTCCTTCTTCCCTAGAACCTGACTCCATAGGACAAGGATCTATTTTCAAGTCAATTACTATTCATAAAGGGTATAATTATATAAAAATCAGAAAAGGAACCCTACTTATCTTATTATGGTAATGTAATGGTAATTTTTGAAAAAGAAACTACAATACATAGGATAGAAACAGCATTTGCTTTCTCTTGACTTCTCATTGCTTTTAGTTTAATAATATACCATTCCCAAATTTCCAATTTACCAGCAAAGCAGCAACAAGTGGCAGTTTATAGATTATATTTAAGCAAGAAACCAAAACAAATTGTAACTCACCATTATGACCAATCAACTTCTCATCAGATAGCATTCAAAAGTCTCTCCAAGAAATCAGAGGATAGTCCATTGAGAGTTTGTGCCATGACAGTGGGCACTGATTATCTGCTCAGAAGCCTGTTCACAATCTCAGACTCCAACCCACAAGGCTCATCTCCAGTTCCCTGCCTCCATTTTAATATTTCCCATCATTTTAGCAGCATTTTTTAATGTTTGGTATGGCTTTGTACTAAGTGCTTTACACATATTATATGTGTCATTTAATCTACATACACTTCTCTGGTAGAAGTTGCATTATTCCCTTCCTTTGGCATTTTTAGTCCATTCATTCATACCCTTCAGTGAATAGTCATTGAATGCCCACTCAAGGCTAGGCAGTATTCTAGGTGCTATGGATATAACAATGAAAAAATAAAGACTTGCATTCTGGTGGGGAGGAAAGACCAGAAGTGAAAGGAGAAGCAGGTGGTAGTGGAGAAGGCACCCATGGAAATGATATTTGATAAGATACATAAATGAAGCCATGTTGTGAGCTCAGCGGGAAGTGTGAGTTATAGGAACTATCATGTGCAAAGTCCTAAAGAGGACATGGTTGTGAAGAACAGAGCATGGCCTCTGTGAATGGAATGTGCTGAGAGGGGTAGGAGTAACATGAGCTAGAATAGGTGGCCAGGGACTTAAAGGCCAGGTAAAGACTCTAGATTTCTTTCTGAGGATAATAGGAAGCTATACCTATGTAACAGCAGGAAAGTGACATTACTCACCTGCTAGGAAACTGAAACTAAAGAAATTAAGTAACTCGTTGATATAACTCATCTAGGAAGCCATAGTCAAAGCAGGGGTCTATGCAGTTCCAAAGTCTTAATTATTTTTAATCACAGCATAGCTTTTCAGTTACTCAGTAGATAATTTCATGTAGTATATGTGCTCTGTTATTGCTTTTATTAATCTGCCAAGCCCTTGAAACTAATTTCTATTGAGATCACCTCACTCAAAAAATCTCAGGTGGTTTTATTTCTCATATTATTCCTGGATCTAACTTTCCCCAGATCACCCCCTTCTGTCAGAGATCCAATTAATTATCCCTTGTAAAGTTCATGGATTGTATTCCCTATTCTCCATTGGTCCTGCTACTATTTGAGCTTCTAGCTGTGTATACTCCATCTTCTCCAGATTTTGGAACACTTAATAATCTGATACCAGCCTACCTTTACAATCTCATTCCTCATTTTCTTCCACATCCAAGTTAGTCACCTGCAGGCAATATTTTGACCCTATGTTCTTTAGAAAAATATATACAAATTAAATGACTGGATTCTAATTTTTAAAGATCAGATCTGAGAATACTGGCCCTATGTTCCCACAAGGCTGGAGCTGAGCAGTGGTTGCCCATTCTGTATAGGGCATGAGCACCACAGTCTCCACTAATCCCTGTGGTCAGACATCCACAAGTATCACAGTTAACCTGGCTGGCCCTTGAATGCAGTAACATATTTTAGCAATCGTTAAGAATAGTGGCTATTAAGGGATTGAAACAACTGGGATTGAAAATCCAGCTCTACCACTTACTATCCTTGTATTGCTGACTGGTTACTTAATATCTCTATCACTGCCCTGTAAAGTGTAGGTAATAATGATTATCTCACATCCCTGGGGTGATGATTAAGTGAATTAATACATGAAAAACCATTTAGAGCAATGGATGTACATAGAAAGCACTTAATAAAGGTTAACTTTAGAGGTTTCCATTTATAACTTTTGCTCTGTATCAGTTAAATCCCTATACTTGTCAAATCAACATATCATTTAAAATCCCATCTCCCTGCTCTTGCACACCTTAATCCTCCTAAAATGGTCTGTCCAGGCTTCTGTGATCACTGAATCCTAATCATCTCTTAAGATCTGCTTCAAATCTCACCCTTTTAGTAAGCCTTCACTGGCCACTCTGGCTGAACATCATTTCTTACTTCTCTCTATCCCTCTAGCTCTGATTTCATTGTATACTTACTTACTCTTTTGCATTGCTATTTAACTTTCTTGGGCTGATGTGTTCTCTCTCTAAGCAGACTGGAGCATCCTAATGGAGAAGCAAGGCAGGTGATCCTTAGGTTATGTTTCAACCTTCTGGCAGAGAGTTGGCACAAGCTATACAGTACAAAATTCATTTTCTGAAATTCCTTGAGGGAAATTTTATCATGACACTTTTCTTGGCCAACAATATCAAGTTAGAATGTCAGGTTTCTATCTAATCCATTATAAATAATACAGTTATGGGATTGAAACAGTTTTTTCACCCCTTTTAATATAGGTTATTGTGGATTGAAGGTCATTACTGTGTGACACTAGTTCCAAAATGAAGTTCATTATTATGTGGCAAGTCTGTTATGATTTAGTTCTTCCTACCTTATAGAAGCTGTAAACCTATTTTGCAACTTTTTAAAAATTATCAGGGAGTTCTGAAAGTTATATAAGAAACCGTATATCTCTATCTTTATCTCTATGTCTATGTCTATCTCTAGTTCCATCTATTATTTATTATATTTAAAAATATGTTTCATATCAAGCCTTGGTCTTCAACATAGATAAAAAACAAAATATGAAAATTCAACATATACTAACTTATGTAATGGAGATGATGAAAATAGTTACAGGAAAGTATGAAAATAAATTACATGAAGGTTGAACCATCTAAGATAGATCGTTAGATGAGACAAAATGTTCAAAGGATACTTTTTCATTAATGTAATTTAATGCCTATCTAAAATTCAGTAAAATGTCAGAAGAATTTTTCTAAACTAGAAGGAAGATACTCCTGTCATCATATGCATAAAGTCCTTAAATAGAACACTTTTCCATATACCATCATGGTGAGGAGTGAGGTTGTATTCAGAGGCCCCTTTCTGAATACTGTTGCTAAAACCCATCCATATGGGAATCAAAGAGATCCTGTGATGGAAGTTATTATCTCTGTGGCGGAAAGCTACAACTACATAGGAATATTATAAGCAACCCCAGATTTTATCAATGGGTCTACCACAACTAAATCCTCATTTTTTGAAAGTGATCTTCTGGGATGTTCATGTCTTACTGAACTCTACAAAGGCTTCTGGTGTTATGGAGGCAGAAGGGAGTAATAAAATCATTTGATGGGCAGAGAATGCCAAATTAATCCTGTTTACATGAAGTGAAACCCACAATTCTAGTCTACATAGTACAATAAATACAAATATTAATTTGATCCTCTTTCTAAAACTAGCCCCAAAGTGGTAACCATGAGGCCTCATTGAAAAAATGGGGAGGAAGTGAATTTTGCAATTAATTACTTGTCATTCAAAAAAAAATTTCATTTTGCAAAAGGAAAGAATTACCCAACAAAAGAGTGGCCAATTTGTCAAAAAGGAAGCAGTAAATTAATAAGATCTAATGAAACAGATGGTGAATAGTCATTAATCTTGAGGTCATCTACAACCCCAAAGTAGTATAATAACATAGAATGATTCAATCTGAGAACTGTGACTGGGTAAAGAAGAAACAAAGAAAATCCATCAGTTCTCAAGTGACCTTCTATAATTCTCTTTCTTTTAATGGCTGTGATTTACAAATCTATATTTTGAATATGATTTGTTCCTAGTACAGAAAAACAATCCATTTATATTTGTTGGCTTGGTTCTGATTGCAAATAATCATCAAAATGGGATAGTGGAAAACATTTGTCAACTCTTCCCTGTACTAAAGTATTGTAGATCGAAGACCTTGTTTAAGGTCTTGATGTAAGATCAGCAATCACCAGTACTTTTCCTTAATTGTGACATTTATTGGGAAGGGACCTATATGTCCCTCTCTATTTCTAGTATTGTGAACTAACTATTGTCTATATGTTCATTCACAGAATACCAGGATTGATGTCTACAGAACAGGGGATCACTAAAGTAAAACTAAATCCATGCTATAGATCTTCATCATTTTTGTTTGTTTGTTTTATGCCTATTTGTTTTGTGAGGGATAATGACATACTTGTTAAAAGGGCCTGGAGCTTCTTAGAATTTTCTTTGGTCTCACATATCTGCAGAGGGGATAGTTGGAAGCAGGCTGATAGAAAATGAAAGACAATTTTCTCTGGCTGACCAGGCAGTTAAAATGTAAAAAACTGAGATTTTAATTTTAACAAACATGTTTTTAATCAACAGAAAAGGGAATCATTTACTAATGATTCAATTCATTAATGAATCCACTTACTAAAACTGCTTTCAGAATACTAGCTCTAACTGTTGTAATACATACTATTTATCAAAGACAGAAAATCATATGAAGACATTTTCTAAATGTTTAATTCTAATATTAAGCCAGATGGCTACTCTGGCTACATTTTGGGTATTATAACTATTTGGTGTAAATTTTTTTAAATGCGTGATTTTAAATATGGAGTAAAATACAAGTTTTTATTCTCACTTGGTCCTAGATACACTCTGGCAGTAGTTCCTAGTGGCCTGTTCCTGAAGTGTTTCCACATTTTCTAAATATGTTTCCGTAACCTCAAATGTCTTCCTTTAGCCCCAGGAAAAACACCAGGGGTTCTCTCAATCCAAAGCTCCCTTAGCACTGAAATATATCATACTGCTTCAGAGCAAGGAGATTGACACTGAGGCCAAGATATTCAGTTACCTAACATGTTTGTACCTCAGTCATCACATCTGTAAAGTGGGTTAATAACTGTACCTACCTCCTGCATAAAGTCACATTTTAAATAGTTCTGACCTACATGTCATTTATGTATTGCTAATGTCTTTTTGAGAGAATAATTTCTTTTTTCTCTTTTTTTTAAAGATTTTCTTTATTTATTTTTAGAGAGGGAAGGGAGGGAGAAAGAGAGAGAGAAACATCAATGTGCCGTTGCTGGGGGCTGTGGCCTGCAACCCAGGTATGTGACCTCACTGGGAATCCAACCTGCGACACTTTGTTTCGCAGCCTGTGCTCAATCCACTGAGCTATGCCAGCCAGGGCTTAGAATAATTTCTTTTTCAAATAATTAACAGTACTCTCTGTTAAAAGACTCAGGTGTCTGCCCTGGCTGGCGTAGCTCAGTAGGTTGAGCGCGAGCTGCGAACCCAAGTGTTGCAGGTTCGATTCCCAGCCAGGGTGCATGCCTGGGTTGCAGGCCATAACCCCCCAGCAACCACACATTGATGTTTCTCTCTCTCTCCCTCTCTCTCTCTATCTCCCTCCTTTCTGTCTCTAAAAATAAAATAAATAAAATCTTAAAAAAAAAAAACAAAAAAAACTTCACATTTAAAAAAAAAAAGACTCAGGTGTCTAGTCTAAGCAATAAAGGTATCATTGAAAGCATTGTATTTGTACAATTATTTTTTTTAATTTTTAGTGCACATAGTCTTCTTGTATGTAGTTTAATGTGCATGGCCATAGAATTATGAAGAATAGTTATTTGGAGACTGTGCAACAAGATGATGGCAAATTCAACTGTGGGGTTATAAACCTGGAAAGTTAATTATAATATAAATTAATCTATGTAATGTGGGGAAAAAAAGAGATTGGAGATTTTTTTAAAAAATTTAATTATTTATTTCTAGAGGGGAAGTGAGAAAGAAAGAGAGAAACATCAATGTGTGGTTATCTCTTGCATGCCCCCTCTGGAGCCCTGGCCTGCAACCCAGGCATGTGCCCTGGCTGGGAATTGAACCAGTGACCCCTCATTTTACAGGCTGGTATTCAATCCACTGAGCTACACCAACCAGGTTAAAGGTTGGAGATTTGATGTGTTTATGTTTACTGAGTGGGTACAACCCTTTCTCCCTCTCCCTGTTGCCCCCACAACTCCCACGAATCTGTGTACTAGCCATAATATCACAGTTCCCTAATTTCTTTTACCTCATCCAGCCTGTTTTCCACACTGCAGTCCACCTGGTTTCTATAATGCTGGCTCACCACCTTATGTCACTCCCATGCTTAGCAGCCCTCCTAAGTTGGACTTCAGATAAATAGAAAATGTCAGTCTCTGGCCTCTCTCCCTAGCTTCATCTCCCATCTCCCACTGGTCCTCAAATCCATGAAGTATGTCCTGCCCCAGTGCATGTGCACACGCACTGTTCTTTATGTAACATCTTTAATGCACATTTTCTTTCACTCTGGTTCACATCTCAGATCACTGCTAAATATGGCTTTCTTAACACTTCTTTGAAGCACAGACACCCTATCCCAAGAATTTAAATTAATCTCCTCCCATTATTAATCTATTTTTCTGACATAGCACACTGACCTCATCTTTTGAATAACTTATTCCAGTTTGTAGTACTATGTTTTTTAATGTGTTTGTTTCCATCTATCTTTCCCAATAGACAGTTAACTCCATAAGCACAGGGACCTTGTCTGTTTTTTTTTTTTTTTAATCTTTCCTGATTCCCAGGATAATGCCTCAGACATGGTTGGTGGTTGATAAATAGTCATTGAACCAATGAATGCATGAACAAATAAATGCTTACTGTGTGTCAAACACTGAGCTAAGTGCACACTACTCATGATTTTATTTCATCTACACAATAAATTTTTGAGGTAATTACCATTAGAATCATCATTTTACAAATGAGGAAATGATCTATCTTCACACAGTGGGCATGAATTGGTCATATCTCACTAAAAAGTGGTTACCCTTCCCCCAGGGTATGGGCTGAACTTATTGATTTGCTTCCAAAGAACAGAATATGAAAATGGGAAAATGGTGAAAATGGTAACTTTAAAGCATATAAACCTGAAAGATACTGCTGTCATCAAGTGATCAAGGTTAATATAACCAATGATAAAATATTGATATAATCCCTCTGATATGATGTGATAAGAAAGGTACCTTACCTATAGGATATTATTCCCCAAACTCATAATCCCAGACCAATTACTAAGAAACATCAGACAAACCCAGTTTTAAGGATATTGTACAAAATACCAGATCATGACAACAAGGAAAGACAAACAGAGATCAGAGGAGACTAAAAAGACATAGGTAGTAAATACAATATGTGATCCTGGAAAGGAAAAAGATAAAAATAAAAGAGTGTTGAAATTTAAATAATGTGTGTACTTTATTTAATGGTAATAAACCAATCCTTAGTTAACTTCTAAGTTAACTAAGTTAACTTCTTAGTTCTGACAAATATAGCATGGTTATATTGGGTATTAATATTATGGCAAACTGAGTAAAGCTCTCTATAACATCTTTGCAGTTTTTTATAAATCTAAAATTATTCCAAACTAAAAAAAAATTTAGCCAGGGATGGCCTTTACTTGTATGTGCTAATTTTTCAGCTACCATGATATGGTCACTGCCACATCCTGGTCCCAATGGGTCATAGCTCATGAGGGCATATTGTTAACTATTTTGAATATAATGAGTGTGCTAGCCTGTCTCTGTCTCTTAAAAAAAACCTATAATAAACTTTTTATTTACTCTATTTACTCTTTTAAATAATTTTAAAATATCTTCTAATAAATTCTTTTCAGAAGAATAAGAAACTTATGCTACTGTAGTCATTCTGTCTAAATGAATGGTTATCATGCTGAATCTGTGTTCAGTGAATATTTTCAAATCAATACTTCAGATAATGCTAATGTCATAGCACAAGAAGAATCAGCTGTTGATAGTGTGGATACAGAGTCATACAACAACTTCATATATTTATTTCTTAATTGGAAGGCTTCTAGTCCATTTGGGGCATATTTTGCTTAGGATATCCTCAAGATATCCAGCATCTATACATTCAAAATGCAGTCCAGAGACCACCAGCATCATTTGGGAGCTTTTAGAAATTAAGACTCTCAGGCCCTACCCCACAGTCACTTAGTCAGGGTTTTCAGTTTATCAGTAAGATTTGAGGATCTAATGTATAACATGGTGACTTTAGTTGATAACAGTGTATTGTACAGGTGTTAATATGTGAAGTTATAGATGTGTTAATTAAGTCCATGGGGGCAATTCTTTCACAATGCATACACGTCATCAAATAATTATGTTGAATATTTTAACTATATTAAAATTTCATGTATTAGTTATACCACAAAAAACTGAAAAATGTTAAGATTTTACTGATGATTAAGATCTGCTATAATAACATATTTCCCCATATAAAATTAACATACTTATATGAAAATATACACAAAAATTGATGCAATATTGAAGTTAGAAATTCATATGCTGCTTAGCTAGCATTGCAAGAAACACATTCAATTTAGTATTATTTCCATAATGCAACATTTATTTTCACCTCATCATTACTGTGTTTAACTTGGGAGCGCTTTTTGAAAGAGTCACATCAAAAACCATTCCACAAGATTAAAGATGGCAGAGGAGTAAGTGGAAGCCACAACCAACCTCCTCCCAGGACCAACCTGGAATTACAACTAAATTTAGAGAAATCATCATGAATAACCAACTGAATTCTAGCTGGAGAGAAGCCTTATAACAAAGGACAGTCAGAAGAAACTTCTTCACCACAATGTAACTGGTAGGGAATGTGGAGGAGGTGCAAGAGGGCTGACTGGGCTCCCAAGGGTGGCAGCTGCAGTTCTGGAGGGATATTTCAGTGGCTGGAAGGTTCTCCTGAGAAGTGTGGGGTCTAAAGTCCAAGCTGGGCTCCCCAGCCTATAGCACCAGAGCCAGAATGGAACCCAGATAACATCTAGCTGTGAAAGCAGCAGGGTTTCTGACTGCCAGGTAGAGATGCTCAAAGAGCCTCTTCAAGGGCCAACATACAAAATTTCATTTTCAGACACTTACCCTGGGCTCTGGCAGAGGGAGGGCAGAATGTACTAGAGACCTGTGAGGAGAGTCTGGGGTTGGTGGCTCTGGGAGAGAACTGAAGGAACAGCCACTGGAATCCCTGTGCTGTGTCATTCTCCAAATTACAGAAGCCATCTTTCTCAGGCAGAGCAATCTTCCAAGTATTATCAGTCTGATGATCATGGCAAAAGGAGTTACCTGTTCTACCATGTGGTACTTAAGCCAGGCCTCTGATTACAGCTTGATCCATTTAACATCTGATCTCTTTAATAAATGATTAGTTTAATCACTAAGGCAGAAAATACAAAGAACTAGCCTAAATGGGAGGATAAAGAAACAGATCCAAGATGAAAGAACAAGAGAATTCTCCAGAACAAGAACTAGATGAAGTGGAGGCAAACAATTGAAGAGATAGGGAGTTTAGATTAATGATTATAAGGATACTCAAAAGCATAAGAAAAGACATAGGGATCATAAAAAAGGACTAGTCAGAAACAAAGAATTCAATATTTGAAATAAATAATATACCAGAAGCAATAAACAGTAGGTTTGGTGAAGCAAAGAAACATATCACTGATTGGAAGACAAGGTTAAAAAAAAAACAAACACCAAGGCAAAGCAGCAAAAACAAAAAAATAATTTTTAAAAAAGGAGGAGAGCTTAAGAAACATTTTGAACAACATGAAGTGGAATAACATACACATCATGAGAATAGTAGGAGGAAAAGACAGAAAGCAAGGGATCAAGAACCTATTTGAAGAAATAATGACCAAAAACTTCCCTAATCTGATGAAAAAAAAAAAAAAGACACACAAGTCCAGGAAGCTCAGAGAGTCCCAAATAAGTTGGACACAAAAAGGCCTCCACTGAGATGAATCATAATTATAATGGCAAGGCTTAATGACAAGGGTAGATTCTTAAAAGCTGAAAGAGAAAAGCAGATAGTTACCTACAAGGGGCCATCCATTAGACTGGCAAATGATTACTCAATGGAAACACTTCAGGCCAGAAGGGAGTGGTGTGAAATATTGAAGGAAGGACCTACAAAAGCAAGGACCTACAACCAAGGCTACTTTACCCAGAAAGACTATCATTTAAAATTGAAGGGGAATTAAGGAGCTTCCCAGACAAGAAAAAGCTAAAGGAGTTTGTTAATACCAAACCACTGCCACAAATGTTAAAGGGCTTGCTTTAAAAGAAGGAGGAGGAAGAGGAAGAAAAGAAAAAGAAAAGCAAAAACAGAGGAAAACAGTCTAACAATAAAATAGCATTACATAAATATCTATTAATAAATTACCTTAAACATAAATGACTTAAATTCTCCAACCAAAAGACACAAGATAGCTGAGTGGATAAGAAAACAAGACCCATATATATGCTGCCTCCATGAGACCATCTCAGATTGAAAGATACACACAGACTAAAAGTGAGGGATGGAAAAAGATATTTCATGCAAATGGAAAAGAAAAATAAAGCTTGGGTAGCAGAACTTATATTTGACAAAATGGACTTTAAAGCCAATGCTATCACAAGAGACAAAGAAGAACACCACCTAAGATAAAGGGAACAATCCAACAAGAGGATATAACCCTAGGATATAAGGGGTTATATATATAAGAGGATATAACATTTACATACCCAACATAGGAGCATCTAAATATGTAAAGCAACTCTTGATGGACAGTAAGGAAGAGATCAACACAAATACAGTCATCATCGAGGATGTTAACACACCATTGAGTTCAATGAATAGGTCTTCCAGGAATAAAGTCAACAAGGAGACAGTGTCCTTAAATGATACACTAGATCAAATTGATTTAATTGATATATTCAGGGTATTTTACCCCAAAGCAGAAGAATATACATGCTTTTCAAGTTAACATGGAATGTTTTCTATTATAGGCCTTGTTAGAATATAAAACAAGTCTCAATAAATTTAAAAGATTGAAATCATACCAAGTATATTTTTGACCACAATGCTATGAAACTAGAAATCAAGAGGAACATTGTTCACAAGAGGAACAATGTTCCACAAGAGGAACATTGAAAAACATGCAAAGACATAAAAGTAAAAAATGTGTTATTAAATAATGAATGGGTCAACAAGGAAATCATGGAAGAAATCAAAAGATGCCTTGAAACAAATAAAAATGAGGACACAACAATCCAAAATCTGTGGGACTCAGAGAAAGCAGTCTAAGAGGGAAATTCACAGCATTACAGATCTATCTCAAAAAGACAAAACAAAACAAACAAACAAAAAAAAAGCTCAAATAAACAATCTGACTTCACACTTAAAGGAACTTGAAAAATAACAGCAAAGCCCAAAGTAAGTAGAAGGAAGGAAATAATAAAGATAAGAGCATAAATAAGTGAAATAGAATCTAAAATATATATATAAAAGATCAATGAACCCAAGAGCTGGTTCTTTGACAAAATAAACAAGATTGACAAACCTTTAACCAGACTCATGAAAAAAAAAAAGAGAAAGGACCCAAATAAATAAAATCAGAAATGAAAAAGGAGAAGTAGCAACTTCCATCAAAGACATAGAAAGAATTATAAGAAATATTATGAACAACGATATGCCAACAAACAGGACAACCTAGCAGAAATGGATGAATTCCTAGAAACACACAATATTCCAAAACTATATCAGGAAGAATCAAAGCATCTGAATAAACAGATCACTGCAAGTGAAAGTGGTGTGATTGCACACAAAAAATGAACCCCCAAAACTCACAACAAACAAAAGCCCTGGACCATATGGTTTCAGAGGTGAATTTTACCAAATATTCTGAGAACTATCACCCTTGCTTCTCAAACTATTTCTTAAAATTCAAGAGGAAGGAAGTCTCCAAAACTCATTGTACTAGGCCAGCATTATCCTATCCAAAACCAGATAAAGACACCTCAGAAAAAGAAAATTATAGGCCAATATCTCTGATGAGCATGGATTCTAAAATCCTCAATAAAATATTAGGAAACCAAATACAGCAATACATCAGAAAGATCATATACCATGATCAAGTGAGATTTATTCTGGGAATGTAGGCTTGGTACAATATTTGCAAATATTAATTGTGATTCACCACATAAACAAAAAATAAAAACCACTTGACCATATTAATAGATGCACAAAAAGCATTTGATAAAATCCAGCACTGATTTATGATAAAAAAAAAAACTCTCAGCAAAGTGGGAATAGAAGGAACATAACTAAACATAATAAAGGCCATCTATGACAAACCCACTGCCAGCATCATACTCAATGGGAAAAAACTACAGGTGTTCTCCTTATGGGAACAAGACAGGGATGTCTGCTTTGATCTCTCTTATTCGACACAGTACTGGAAGTCCTAGCCACAGCAATCAGACAAGAAGAAGAAATTAAAAGCATCCAAATAGGAGGAGAAGTAGTAAAACTGCCTTGATTATCAGATGACATGATTCTGTACAAAGAGAATCCCAGAGCTTTTACCAAGAAACTACTAGAACTGATAAATGAATTCAGCAAAGTAGCAGGATACAAAATTAATATCCAAAAATCAGTTGCATTTTTATATGTCAATAACAAACTAATAGAAATTGAAATCAAGAAATGAATCCCATTCACAATTGCTTCAAAAAGAATAAAATACCTTGGAGTAAACCTAACCAAGGATATAAGAGACCTGTACTCAGAAAGTTATAAGATACTGAAGAAAGAAATTGAGGAAGGTACAGATAAGTGGAAACACATACTGGTTTATGCATAGAAAAAATTAACATCATTAAAATGTCCATACTACTGAAAGTAATCTATATATTCAACACAATTCCTATCAAGAGTCCAATGACATATTTCACAGAACTAGAACAAATATCTCAGAAATTTATATGGAACCACAAAAGGCCCCACATATCAACAGTGATCCTGAGAAAGAAGAACAAAGTTGGAGGAATCATGCTACCTAATATCAGACTGCACTATAAGGCAACAGTAATCAAAACAGCATGGTATTTGAACAAAAATGGACACATAGATCAATGGAACAGAGTAAAGAGCACTGAAATAAACCCACACCTTTATAGTCAATTAATATTTGACAGAGGAAGCAAGCACATACAATGGCCTATTAGTTTATTCAATAAATGTTGTTGGGAAAATTGGACATATATGTGTAGAAAAATGAAACTAGACCACCTTCTTATACCACACACAAGAATAAGTTCAAAACGGGTCAAAGACTTAAATGTTAGACCTGAAACCATAAAAACTGTAGAAGAAAACAGAGTCAGTAAAATCTTGGACATTGCTAGTAGCAATTTTTTATCGGATGTATCTCCTCAGGCAAGGGAAACAAGAGAAAAAATAAACAAATGGAACTACATTAAGCTAAAAAGTTTTTGCACAGCTATGGAAATTATCAACAAAATAAAAAGACAACTCATAGAATGGGAGAACATATTCACTGATACATCTGATAAGGGGTTAATACCCAAAATGTACAAAATACTCACATAACATAATTTAACACTAAAAAACAAACAACCCAATTAAAAAATGGGCAAAGGACCTAAACAGACACTTCTCCTAAAAAGAGATACAGATGGCCAACAGACATATGAAAAGATACTCAATATCACTAATCATCAGAAAAATGCAAATTAAAACCACAATGAGATACCATCTCACACCTGTCAGAATGGCCATCATCAATAAATCTGCCTTTTGACACAGCGATCCCACTTCTAGGAGTATATTCAAAGGAATCCAAAACACTAATTTGAAAGAACATAAGCATCCCTCTGTTCATTGCAGCATTATTTACAATCACCAAGATATGGAAGCAGCCCAAGATTCCATCAATAGATGAGTGTACAAAACAACTATAGGCCATTTACACAATGGAATACTACCTGGCCATAAAAAAGAAAATCTTACCCTCTGTGACAGTATGGATGTAACTGAAGAACATAAGCCATTCAGAGATAGACAAATGCCATATGATTTCACTCATATTTGGAATCTGTTAGAAATGCATGAGAGATAGAGATGGGAGGAACCAGATGATCTGACACAAGTGCTGTAATTTAATGCTGTGCTTACAGGCAGGTTAAGTCTGGACTGCAGCCATGGGGGAAGTCAAGAGTGGAATGTTTTAAAAGAAAAAGTATGGGGTTTGTAGGGGGGTAGGGGAAGGATTAGTGTCTTGATCTTCTGGGTGGGTGCCTCAGGGTTTCAAGTCTGGAGCCAGGACAATGGGTTAGGTAAAGGGCTGGGCTGTTCTCAGGTATAGGAGGGTCAGTCTGACCACTGACCATTGTGGCTGATGACAGATGTCTATTGTGGGAATTAGGAGAGATTTTTATTTAGCTTCGGGCTACAAAGTAAGTCGAGATAACTGAGTCATGGGCAGTCCCCTGTTCATCAGAATCTAATGAACAAATTGAACTAACAAGGAAACTGGGGATAGACTCATAGATGGAGAGCAGCATGACAACTAGTGGGTGGGGTCAGGTAGTGGGTAAAGGGATTTAGCAACAAAGACAAAGGACTCAGAGACATGAACAACAGTATGGTGATTGCTGGTGGGAGGGAAATATGAAGGGACTAAAATGTAATGTAAAAAAAGTACAATAAAGATTTAAAAAAAATAAACATACTCAGGCTCTCATCACTTAGATCTCAATCTTTTGTTTAGTTTTCCTCAGCCACTATTAACATGTGTTGATTTTATTTTCTTTGCCTTAATCACTTCTTGCTAGGATATCTAACCATAGTTTCACCATTCTCACTGTATGCCTCACAGAAGCCCTGGTCTGATTGCTTTCGACATCACACTAATTTAGGAGGTCTTTTCATGTGAAAGTGATTCTTCATCATCAAGAGCAACTCCATTTTTATTAAAGATGATTTATCACACTAGCCCAGCATCCTAACAAGACCATCTTATTTGACTCCTAGCATTTGGCCATATCCCCATGTCATACTTGATGTTCCCAGTAGGAATTTCTATGGATTACTAAGCCTCAGAAAGATGCTTTAATTTGTCCCCTTGAGGAAGAGAAACTTTTCTGTGGTACAGATGCAATGTGAAGCCTGAACTAACTGGGTTCATCTCCAGACCTGGGAAAGATCATGTAAATAGACAAGCACATCTTTGCAGCCAGTTTAAAGGATCTGTCTGTGTAATGATGTGTTACCAAACTGTCCCAAGACACTCAAGTCCCTTCATTCCCATAGTCTATAAACATGCTAAATGAGCCTCTAAAAAGTCTCGGGCTGCATAACTCTGAGAGAGACCATTAATGTGCCAGGTCTAAGAAGCATCAGGCTGCTTCTCCAGGACATTCACAACTTCAGTGTATCATCCTAAAGGGCTTATACCTGGAGGTAAAAGTCCTGAATATTAAGAAGAAAAAAATCATATAGTCAATAAAATGCTAATGTTCTGAGTTTCTACATTGAATGGTGCTGTTAGATTAGGCTCCCCAGACACAGTCAGCAAGTTCTTATTCTTTTTGCCTCAGTCTGGCCACTGTGTTTTAGGACATAAAACATTTCCTTTGTAGGGAAAAGAATGTACCGATGATAAAGAAAGTGTTAAAGAAAAGTGGTCAGTGTTGGGGTTGAATTGAGACAGAAGTGGAATGTCATATTTTTCATGCAGTGCAATCTAACTAATAGCCAGGATGGTCATTTAAACTTTTATACCCCGTAATAAAGGTGCCCCTGAAGTTAGTGGAAAGTGAAGTTTGATCTTTGGCTTAAAAGAATGAGATTGAGATATAAAAATATCTTTAACTGAGCAGATCTATATGATATCTGCTCTGAAGTTGAAGGTTTTATAAATACAGCTACCATTTTTACCTAAAAGAGATGTGAACAGGCTGACCAGAGTAAAGCTCTGCTGCCCATCAGTGTCATCATTAATGGTATTGACATTTGACTTGCTTTTTATGGTTTACAAAGGTTTTTCACAAGCAGAAATTCATTTAACCTTTACATGTCTCTGGTGTACACAGTATTGTTATTCTCCCTTTACCCAGACTTGCTTCAGGTTTGGAAATCTGTATTTCTAGACCAAGCCTGCTAACTATTAGATGTGGTCTGGGAGCAGGGCACATTCCAGGAGACACACAGGAAGGGATCCATGGCCAGAACCTAGAAAGGTTCAGTTCCCAGATGATTGAGGACATGCAGAAGGTAGGGAAAGGGATTCCGAAGAGTCTGATTGCCTTTGTCCAGTAGTTTGTCTGCCTTCTGCAGCCCTCCTTTCTAGGGAATGCTGCCAAGAACCCAGGGATAAGTGTGTGGCTTTAATTGGCTTGCTATCATAATTTGAAGCTATGACTGGCCTGCCTGACTAGTCTTTAATGAGGCACATCTACTCTTGGCTCAGTCATGCAGAAGAGGCCTCTGTGAATTTATATACTTAAGTTTCTCCTGTGAATATTGCCACAGGTGCAGGGGGCTTTGTATGTCAATAAAAACAGATTTCTCAGTGATAGACTTCCCACATTCAAATGATTCTCCTTATCTGGGGATATATTAACAAGAAGAGTTGAGTTTCCCCTCACAATAATCCAAGTTTATTCACACCTATTAGTGCAAACTGGACCATCAGAACACATAGAATCAGACTTACTGAATTCATATTAAGCATTTAACATGTATGATTTCATTCAAATAGTATAATCCTGGGCTGTGACTAATGTAGGTATATTATCATCATCATTCCAGATGACGAAACCATTCTCCCAAAGCTCCAGTAACTTGCACAAATTACACAGAAAATCAGGTGTGAGGCCAGTATGTGAAGTGAGCTATGGTGTCTCCAGCCTGCGTCCCCAGTGGTCACAAGAATTCCCCCACCCTACAAAGGCAAGCTTTTAGTCACCACCTTGACTTAAGTGAATTTTATAGCATATTTGTGGGGATGTTCCTTCAGAAAAGGGTAATTGATTCTGTTAATGTTTCTGTATTGACTCCTGAAAATTTTCTTCTACCCTGTACACATTGTTTAAAGAATTTATTTTTTAATGTTTAAGGGGTGGAGTGGAGAGATCCAAGCCTTATATTACTCTCTATGTATGTAACTTCCAATTCTGCCTTTTCTTTTCTTTTGAGTGTTTTTTCTGTTACTCCACTTATTTCTGCAATGGGAAGATGGCCAGCATGAGATAAATCTCTGCTACATAATGGTCAGATGTTATTAAGGTTGCTAGATACTGCTATGAATATGAACCAGCAAAGATAACTTAGTTCCAGAGTTTTTCATGTTCATGAACTCATTAGAACAGCCATAGTCACTTACTATTGGGAGACTAGACAGTGCACTGTACTTGTTCTTTGTGTTGAAATTTCCCAACTCTGAGGTATTGGGAGGTAAGGCCTGCTTTCAGAACCATTCATTTGTTCTTTTCTAGCAACAGCTCCAAAAATAAAGTGTTACGGTGTTTGACTGCCATTGTGGATCCTTCTCATTCTGAGAATGTGCTCAAAGTTTCTGCTCCAAAAGATAATATCCTTTAAAAAAAAGACATGTTATAAGAAAATAAGGAGAGACAGCACCATTTCAGTCCACAAATAAATATATTTTAAGCTGTTGCCTAAACTTTGACATTTTAAGGTTTAGAAGATTAAACCAAATATCAAAAATGTTTAGCCCTCATGATGCAATGTACTGTAAGTACTGAGAAGTGTGTGGGGGTGGGAGAGGGGACAGTTCAACTGTCAGCTAAATATTAAAGTCCTTGAGATATTTCCTTCTGTGCACATTGACCTCTCCTAAATGGGTATTATCATCATCTCTCACCACCCCCAGGAGTAAATATAGCAAAGGAAATGAAAGGTGAAAGGGATAGAAAAAAAAGAATGGATGAATACTAGGGAGAGGCCAGACACCTGACACCAGGAGAAGAAGGTCAAGCAAGGAAAGCCCTTTGGTTTTCTTCCAGAAACCTAAAAATATCCACCTCTCGTCTGATTGACATTTCACTCTGCTCTCATTATGTGTGTGCTGTGGGGACTGCTGATGCTGCTTAGCTCACATGCTCTCTGCACTCCCGTTCTCTTAGAAAGAAACAAGTCAGATAGGTACTCATGATAATTAAAAAAGATATAAACTTTTGGAGAGGCTGACACTAACTCATTACACTAAGCTATCTTGCCTGACTGAACTAACATTAATCCCAATATCATTACATCAGACATGTAATAGTTTCCAGCTAATGTAGATATGGATATTTCTCCCTCCGTTGCCTTCCTTACCCCACTCTTCCTACCCTCTCTCCACTTCTATAGTATGCTCTCATTGATGAGAATGCTGCTGTCCAAGTACCAGGGTTTGAGAGCTGGTTCCAGATCAGTATATCCCAAAATTGAATGTCCATCTGCATCACTTGGGGATCTTACTGAAATGTAGATTCAACAAGTCCAGGGTGAGGCCTGGTGTTGTGCTTTTATCAATGCTCCAGGAGATGATGATGATGATGGCTCAAGGGCCATACTTTGAGAAGTCTCAAGACAATGGTCCACTCATTTCTAGTATTGTTAGACCGCTGCTAGAACCTGTTGCTCAGATTTTCATCTGATGACATAATCCCCATGCCGACACTGGGAAGGCTGTGACACTTTTCCCACTGCCCAGAGGCAGGCTTCAGGGAGCCACATCCAAATCCATTCTGTTGTGATGCAGAATGGAAGTGGCTACAACCTCTCTATTCTGGCAGAAGTGGATTTGAGTCTCTGCTCTATCACCTCCTTAACCTCTCTAACCCCCTGATTGAAATGGGAATAAAAGTAGTAATTACCTAATGGGGTTGTGAAAGAGCCTCAGTGAAGGGCTAGCAAGCATCAGAATATGTTGGGAGTTAAAAATGTGAGCTGTGATATTTTGAGGTGATCCTTATCACATTTGGCATATTTGTGTCCAGTAATAAGGTAAGAAAACATTCCCAAATTTCCTGAATTGCCTATACTTGGAATTAGAAAATATTTACTGTTATCTTTCAATGTATTCCAAAGTCCTTTGATGTTTCTATGTAGCATTGATTCCCCTGTCAATACAAGCCTTTGGAATTTGATTCCTCTGTGTATAAAGGATTTTCCAAGAGGTCCAGGTATCTGTGGTCCAGGTGCAAAAGTATAACCTGGTACTGCCAAAAGCTCTCTCCACCCAAAGCATCCTTCCTCTTAGCCTAAAGCCTCTATCAGAGAAAGGCATCAGGGGATAGTTCAAAAGTAACTTTATTTCCTGGGAGGTTTGGTAGACTAATGCACCAACAGTTACAGGACATAGTATGGACTTAACAGTAGAGGAAAATCAACCCTCAGTTTATAGTTTATTAGGGAGGCACATGGGAGCAATTTAACATATATGATTTTTTTTATAAAATGAGCTCACAGAGTGATGAAAAGTGAACTGAATTTATTATTTCTATTGAAGACTTCTTAAAAACATTGATGTACATCTATATTAATCTATATTTTTGTTGAAAATGATAGAAATCCAAACAAAATCACCAAGCTCAAAAGAAAAGGAGGAGGCAACAGAAATTGTTACATTAAAGAACTGAAGTTTGAAAGAATGTAGCTGCTTTGGAACATGGCAGGTTGAAGGAATCAAACTATATTGTATTCCCCCCATTCAATCACCTCTTCTTCTCTTTCTCACCCTTTTAACCCCTTGGTGTTGTTTTTTTTTTTTTTCTGAATTGGTAGCAAGGATGGCCTCTGGACACTCCAGGTCTATTTTCCACTGTGTCATAAAGTTCCAGTGAAATTCAGAACTCCTGCTTCCCAGGTGAATCCACAGAAGTCCTGGCATCAAATTTCATAGGCCTTATTTCATCACTTGCTCAACCCTGAGCTAAATATGTGGTCCAGGAATGGAACTGTCTGCCTCTGATTGCCAGGCCTGGGGCTATGCGGACCACATAACTGAAAAGGCAGAAGAGATCGTTTCCTAGTAGAATTGGGTGGTTGTTCAAAGATGAATAAAATGTGGGTAGGAAAAACAATTGATATTTAAAACCCAAAAGGAAATAAAGATAATCTATTCCTTTTAAAAACTGGACATGACTCAAAGAGTACAAGGTTTCACAACACAGAGGATGAGCAGCTTTCCCAAGTGTCTGTCAGAAATAAGGGGTTTTAGGCAAATAATTTATAGCTTCCAAATAGTTAATAGTTTAGAAGATGGGGAGGGGAAACATTTAGATAACAACTACCTGTATCTTGTCTGTCACTTTCCATATTAAATTTTACTCACATTTATGTGTGTGTATATACACACACACATACATACATATACACTCCTTAAATATGAAGAATAGCCCACTCACCTCAGAAATGGGGATGTGATACCAGCCAGGGGGTGTTTCTTAAATGATTAGAATATGGGTGATTTTCAAGTACACAGCAATTTGTACTATATAACTATAAATAGATGCTCAGGGGAAAACTCTCCCCAATCCTATTGACTTATGGAGATGTATAGGAAGATCCAACCTAGAATAGAGTAAAATATGACTTTGTATTGCAGTTGCTTTCTGTCAAAGATAAAAATTACTTCTCATAAAAGAGCCTTATTCTGAGTAAAAAGTTGCTTTTTTGTAATAAAGCACAATAGTTTGAAAAACCACATCACTTCTGTGAGCATGGGAGCGCTATTCAATAAGACAGAGAATAGGGGCTTTAAAACTGTCTACTTTAGCACCAATCTGCCCTCGGGTTGTACTTGTGCCTGGCCATTTCTTACCTGGGGGACCAGCTTCATTTGCTAAATCTTATTTCTTATCCCTTTGGTGACTATGACAAAGTTACCTAAAGCATGAGGAGTTAGGACAAAATAAGATAAAACCCCTAAAACTTGTAATATATGGGGCCTGGCATATTATGAAGGCACAAACAACTAGTGGTGCACGTGTGTGTGTGGCTACTTGGTAAGTGGAGCAAATGCAGTAAATGGAATGTAATAATTCAATTCAAGTTAGGAAAAATGGTACTTTTATTCTATTTATAGAAAAACTGGATTAAAAAGATAGATTACATGTTAGGTATGAGAGTAAGCAGTTTTTGTGGTACTTATCATTAATTAATCTGTCTTGGCAGTAGTTTCTTCATTTATTAAGTAAGATTTCAATGAGATCTTTAGGATCCTCTCAGACTTTAAAAGTCTAAGACTCGCAGTAAAACACTTTGGTAGTATTCATTATTATGTACTGTAAGAACATGCTGAATGTTTTTGAAACAAGGCTAACTTTTATGTTAAGCTAATCAATAATTTGGTAGTGGCTGAAACTAAAATATCAAAATTATGTTTTAATACCTTTATCTTCATATAGTTGGACATGCATTTGATGTGGAGGTTGGAGCTTTGGATTCAAGTCACATTTATTCTTTTATTCTGCAAGGATGAACAGGGAACCTACTCTTTCCCTTGCTGTGTGCTAGGAACAGGGGTTATATTTTAACAGGGGAAAGGGAGTAAAATTGTATCAAAAATAATTATAGTCTGCTATATATTATGATGGAAAGAAAGCAAAAGAAACAGAAAAAATGCTAATACAGGCAGTCTGGTTTTCATATAGCAAGGACTCTAAAGAAAGTAATTAATGTAATCAGATACTTAAGTAATTAGGCACTTAAGCTAAGTTATAGAGTGTAAATAATTTGATCATGCAGAGGAGAGAAAGAGGAGTATTTCAAACAGAGGGGGAGCAAGTGCAAATGCCCTGGGGTGAGTGAGATATGAATATATTGGAAGAACTGAACAATAGTGTAGCTGAAGCATATTGAGCAGGACAAAGTAATATGGTATGTTATTGGAGAAAGAAAGGAGCTGGATCTCGCATGATTGTGTATTGTTGTCAAGAGTTTGCATTGTTTTCTTTACGCCTTGAGACACTATTGCAAGGAATTAGAGTGATGTAAATTATAATATGAAATCACTCTTGCTACCATAGAGAAAAAGATTAGAGAATATAAAAGTAGAAGCAGGGAAACAAGTTAGAAAGCTACTAGAACAACCAGAGAAGAAATGCTAGTGGGCTAAACTAGTGGTGACAGTATAATGCACAGGAAAAATGTTTTAACCTTATCATTTTCTGTGTGACTTGCTTACATGTATTTCCACTCTGAGACTCAGTTTTACTGTAACATGAGCATGTAGAATATAATCTCTGAAGACTCTCCTGGATTAATATTTTAGTCTAGTTTATAAATATCCCAGAGCCAGACCAACTTTTCCATCCATTCCACTGGCTTGGGTAGGATGCTCTGACCAGTTTCCCATCTCATTCCACAAGGCAGAGATGTGGAAATATTAATGGGAAAAAAAGTTATTGTAGGGATTATTGAGAACTGTAGGAGCTGGCTGGCCTTGAAATGGTATTATCTCTGTTTTACATTCAGAATGGCTTCAAAATGGTCTACTCAGTCAGATACATAAATACAATTCCAATTTCAAATCCAGACTATAAATTTCCTAAATCCAAATTATAAATATTAAGTTTCACTCTGTGGTATTTAGGATGATGGTTTTCATGAAGAAGTTCCAAATATTAAAAAGAAAAAGGATAAAAGTTATTAAATGAGGGATTCAAAGAGAAAATTCTCCAAGTTTCCTTCAGTATTTTTCTTTCTGGTGTCCAAATTTTTTATTTAAAAAATGAAGTAACAAAGGAACAACAGTGTGGGGATGCCTCAATGCAATTCATGCAAGAAAAAGCCACAATTAATTTCTGTCTGCAGATTCAGTGCCAGCCCATCAACGCAACCTTCAGAGTGTGGTTTGAAAAATTTGTTCTACAGCTAATATCCTCAAGGACAAGACCCCACCTGCTTTGGCTACTGCAGGAGTTTGCCTGGATTGCTGTGGGAAGTGATATTTTCCACTGAGAGGACTTTAGGGGAACATATGGTTACACAATCCATAAATCCTTTCATCAGGGCCTCAGAAAAGTAATGAGGACTTTGATGTTTGTAGCTTGTTCAACTTGAAAGCTGTGGGGGTATGGGGGTGTGTCCCCAGCCTCAGTCAGAATTTTGATTGTGGGCTTCTTTCACTTTAATGCAATTAGCCAGATTATGACTGCTTGTGCATGCTTTTTCACTTTTGCTCTTTTTTTCTTGTTTAGTTATATTCTCCAGAAATGATTCTATTAGCAAAGGACCTAGTTTGCATTTTTGTTGTTATTGTTGGAAACTTTATATTTAGACCATATGCAATTTGCAGAAGCACAGTAGAGACGGGTCTATAAAAGTTAGTATTTCTTGAGAAAAGCAGACAAAAGTGTTATTAAAGATTTTATTAAATTTTAATTTTAAAAAAACTGTTTCAGTTCTGAGGGATGCAATAAGTGAATGTTAAGGCAAGGCCTGGGATGACAGCAGGGATCTGGAAGATTGATGCCCTGCCTTTGCAGGGCATACGGCCAAGAGAAAAGATAGACCAAGTAAGCCAATCACTAAACTGGATAAATAATTTTGGAGAGGAACATGGTGAGCAACCTAAGTGGACAGGGAAGAAGTTGTGTTTAAAGATAACTGCTGATGTGTGAATAGTTATTAGTCAGGATGTGGACAGAAAGAGTTTTAGACAGAGGGGAGAGTCCAAAGGCTCAGAGACAGCATGCTGTGGTAAAGAAACAGAAGAAGACCACTGTGGCTAGAAAGAGGAGAGAAGGAAAGGCGGACTTCAACAAAACAGCCCACATCCTCAGAAGTCACCTCATCAAGGCCTTGAAGAACTTTGGGACTTTTTTTCAAAAATCATAAAAAGTCATTATTGTAGAGACAAACAGTAAACAAGTAAACAAGATAATTTCAGATAAGGAATGTGAAGCAGGGCAATGATATAGAGAAAGCTCAGAGGAGACAATAGCCAGGATGATCAGGAATGTCCTCTCTGAGGGAGGAGGTGACATTTGAGCAGAGATCAGAATGGCACAGAAGATCCACCAAAAGAAGAGATTTGAAGAAAGGACATTTCCAACACTGAATAAGTGGTATGAAGCTCAGGAGACAGGACCACACTGTTTGTTTAATGAACAGGAAGAAGGAAATGGTTCACTGGAATTTAGAGATCCAGAAAGTCAAAGCCGTCAAATTACTTAAAGGGGTAGATACAGCCTAAATTACCAGAGGAAAAAAGTCATATAAAGCAGAAGTTTCTCAACCTCAGCACTCTTAGCATTTTTCACCAAATAATTCTTTGCCAAGGGGACTGTCCTGTGCATTGCTGAGCAGCATTGCTAACCTCTGTCCACTGGATACTCATGACATCCTTTCAGTGGTGACAACACAGAATGCCCAAGATATTTCCATATGGCTTAGTTTTGAGACCACTGGTATAATAGTATTCATGCCATGACACTTTCTAAAATGTGGAAGTTGCATTACCCAGAGTGGTTTCAGTTGATTTGAGTGGAAAGTTTTCCTGAGAGGCATGATAAATGTGTCCCTTGGACTGAAATACTGTACATCATACATGCATTCTTAGCAGCAGCAAAACAAAAATGCTTATTTTTTTATTTTTATGGTTAGTTTTGAGATACCCATCAATGTAAAAGAAACTGCCTTCAAACTTTTTCTTTATAAATATGTAATATAATTGTGAAGTAAACCTCCTTTATCATCCTGATGGGTGATCAGACTAATACTCGTCTTACATATTGAGTTTTATCAGAATTTTATTCTATTTTTAAGTAGTTTATAGAGGGAAGGAGAAGGAGAAAAATATCTTATTTGCAATGTTGAAATCTGTGGAGTAATATAGTTCTACTTTGACATTCAGCCATATCACACAGCATTTTTAAAAGAGTTTTAATAATTTTTAAAAATACCTTTGTTTTTTGCCCTGATTTTAAATAGTCAGATAATATAGGCAAATACACAAAAGGAAATTAAAATCATCCATAATCCTACTATTTATTTTCTCACCATTAAAAGATGTTCCAAGCACTGTGCTAGGGCTGGGGATTCATGATGGACCAGGTCTACAAGCTGCCTCTTCAGGTGAGACCTGATTGTATACCCTACCAGCTGTACCTCAACACCTGGAGAGTTGAGTAATGCTTTGGCCATGAATAGTTTGGCTTTGGCTGTGAATGACAAAAACCTCAAAAAATATTAACTTAAAGTAATGGCTTTATCTATTTATATAACAAGAAGTTTGAAAGAGAAACATTCATGGCCTATGCAGTTAGTTCATACTTTCACTGGCTCCTTCTTCCTTTCCATTGTGCCAATTCTAAGCATGGATCCATTGGCCCAGTGCTTACAGAACAGCTGTTCCTTAAGGAATTCCTCATCCACATTCAGAAATGGAAGAGGTGGGGAAAGGGTAAAGAGCAAAGGCAGGCGCCGCCTGAATGTGACCCTGTAAACGACCTTTCTTAGAACTTAGAGAGCTTTCCCAGTGACGCCCACTTATGTCTCATTGGCTGTAACTGTGTCATGTGTATGGAGATACAAAAGTTGAAAATGGTGCAAAATTGTACAAAGTTAAAAGTGGTAGACTGTGGTGCAGGGGGCTCCACCTGCAGAGCTCCCCCCGGCCACTGCAGATGAGAATAAGTCTACTAAGACATGATCTGTTTGGGAAGGAAAGGCTGACCAGTTTCTTAGAGGACTGATGTTTAACTTCTCTCTCAATGGGCTTTTATTAAGTTTATCTTGCATAGAGATGCATGTCAAAAAAAAAAGGAGGTATGGTTTACAGATAACATTTCTGTGATAACGAGGGTCCTTTTGAGTCAGGATCTGGTAGACAGGGTGACACCAATCATCTGTAAAACTTTGGGAAACAAATTTATTTTGTGCTTGGTCCCTTAACATTTAAATTAAGGACATTCTTAGCAAAGCAGGTTTCACAGGACTTTATGCATTCTTTCTTAGGCCTGATCACCCCCTGCCAGGAATTGCTGGTTGTAGCACAGGGCTGCACGTCTCTTCAGCATTGTTTCAGGCCTGAATCAGGCAGGGGAATAAAAGCAGCTGGGAGATTAAGAGACTTTTTACAGATAGAATGAGGACTCAGGCTATGATAAAGCCGAGAAATAAGGGATTTTTGTCCTTTCTTCACAATCCCCTAAGTCCTTCCCTGATGGCCTCTTCATGACTGTGCCTGTCTTAAGTTGTTCCTTTCTTGAGGAATCTTACCAATCATTGACTATCCAGCCATCCTCCAGGGGCCAAGCAGGGTGAAGTAAAGGGGGGAGGATAAGTTTTGTGTCCTTAGTGTCTTATGGTCCCAAGATCTCCTAGCTATGGGGCCGTTTCACCTGTCAGCAGGGTTATAGCTCCCAAAACCAGGCAGGATGGTTCCCAACAGTAGACATCTTTCCAAAAGTAAACATAATCTTTCCCCAAGGTAACCATTAATCATTAACCATTGAGTATTAGACTCCCAGATGCTTGCCTATGTACATACAAAGAGAGACACACATATAAGCATTAAGGTTGTTTTTTTTTCTTCCCATTAAAAGGGTAATAGACATTCTCCTCTTCTCAACAATATATCATTGATGCCCTTCAAGATCAGTATTTAGATGTGTCACTCAGAAATAACAAAGCATATAATAATAAATTTTACAAATAATAATTGTTCAATAGATCATACTATGAACATATTATATTTATTAAACTGTCCCATTTTAGTACATACATAGACTCTCCAAATTGTTGTGTTTATAAATAAAGCCACAATGTAAATCTTTGTACTATATCCATACACAAATGGGTGACTTCTTCTGCAGATAAACTTTCTAGAAATAGAATTATTGGATCAATATATGTGACACATTTAAAAACCTTTTAATAGTTTAATAGCTTGACAATAGTCAAATTGCTTTTAAAAGGTTATAATCATTTACACTCTCACCAAGAATGTATGAGAATCTTCTTTTTCCACTTTTATCAACAATGGCTATTATCAATCTTTTGATGTTTTCTAACTACATAGACAATGATGTACCTCTGGATGGATTTATTTTTACACATGTTATAAATAATTTCACAAACTCAAGAGTAGAATGAATATTGTATTAAATTCCCATTAGCCATCATCCAGCTTCAACAATTACCAATATATTGCTACAATTGTTTTATCCAAATGAGGTGAATTTCTTTCTTATTTTTCCTGCCATCCCCTAATACTTATCTTGCATGTTGAGTTTTATTAGGGTTTTGCTCTATTTTTTAAGTAGTTTATCAAAGGAGAAAGGAGAACAAAATCAGTTCATTGGTTTTCTTTTTTGATTGTTCATTTTTTAAATTCCCATTCTAGAATAAACTTTGATTTCTTCCAAAATCTTATGTATTTGGTGTTAAAGCTTCATCTCCATGAATTAATTTTTCTACCTAGAGCAGAGATAAGGAATACCTGGATGAATCTCATCACATTTCCCCTCCTGTACCTTGGTAGATACTAGTAATTGATCAATACATCATTTTTCAGTAACCTTGGGTGTATCTGTACAACTCTTTTTAACAGAGTGCTTTAGACCACTAGTTCTTGAACTGTACCATGCCAAACACCACCTAGAGAGCTAAAAACACATTCTTAAATCCTTCCATATAGATTTTTTCTCATTCAGTGGGTCTGAGGTGGCACTTAATATTCTGTGTTTCTAACAAGCTGGCAGGTGATGCTGGTGGTGTCTGTCTACATGTCATACTTTGTTAGCATTGCTTCCAACTGTTAACATGAATATGATCACTGGGGATCATGTTGAAATGCAGATTTTGATTTGGTAGATCTGCTTTAGAGTCCAGGATCCAAGTTTTCTAACAAGCTTCTAGGTGATACTGCTTGTCCAGGGACCAAATCTGAGTATCTAGGTCCCTCATGCTAACTTCAAAAGATAGCTTGTGAAGTAAAATCAATTGGCCATGTCTTATCTAGAAACTAGGGTTTCCTTGGTCACAAAGATTTATAAATGTCACTCTACACACTAGATCTGACTACCTGTAAAATACTCAACTAAGAGTATCTTGAAAATTAGATTTCATGGTTCTACATTGAGAAATTCTAATTCACTGAGTTTTCAGTTAGGCCTAGGAAACACTATTTTTCAGACAACTCTGTGTCAGTAAGTAAGTAAGTATTGGAGCCACTAGTTTGCATGCCATGGATGTAATGCACAGGTGTTCTTTCTTGGACTCACCTCATCCCTCCCCAAAATACCCTCCTTACTTAGACACAGGCATTTGTACTGACCTTTTATATGACGATGCTGGCTGCTGTGGGCCATGCAGAAATAAATGAGGAGTTGAATCAGAGATAATCCTATTTCTCTGGACCTGATAAGCTAGTCAAAAACATATAGATATTAAGACATCAATACCTATAAAAAGTCAGAAATAATATACTCACTTATTTTCTGTTTCCTCCTTTTGAGAAGTTAAATTCAAAACATTTACTTAATAAAAAACCTCTCACTTGAAAACAATCTCAGAAAAGCATATAAGTAGCAAGGCGATATTTTCCAAGTAACATTAAGTCATACTATGGGATTTGTACCTGGGTTTTATTCCCAATTATTATCTAGGTTTGTAAGTATAACTCAACATTCATTACACAGTACTAACAACACTGAGGAAATGAACACCACCTAGAGAACTATAACTTTCTTCATTCTTTAGGGGAATTTCTTTTTGTAGTTTTAATGATATACCACTTAGTGTTTGCATTTCAAGTAATGTGCCAACTTAATGCAGTCTTGCACAACATTATTGTTTTTTTAAATAACATTCTGTATAGCTTTCATACATGTTGTGAAAATCACAAAATGCTAATAATGTAAGTGATATGTTTACCACCTGCTGGATGGTGCTATTCACTGTCATTAAGATTCTGAAAGAACCACTTGAGAAAATGGAATAATGGAGAGGAAGAAGAAATGTAATCAAGCATAAAGGACTTTTAAAAGGGGGAACTGAGACATTTTTCAGTAGTGACCTTTATAACACTGATATTGGACCAAGACTGTAATTGTCCATCACTCTTTTCAATGGTCAATACTCTGCTCACCACAAGTCACTCTTTCAATACCATCGATCCTTTTAACAGCACTGGCTAGCAATCTCTTTCTAAGTTACAAAGCTAGTGGCATTCCTTCTGCCCTATTTTGTGGTTCACTGTTAGGCGGCCTTAACATTCTATGCCTTGATGAATGGACCCTGGTAAGTGAATTTGGAAATTCCTCAGGTGGTAAAGAGTGGTTTTTAAGCAGAACATTATCCGGTTAAAGGGATGCATGGGTGGAATCTGGCAGGCTCATATCATTAAAGACCCTTCCCTCCACTTTGAAAGGAGTGAACTATGTGTTGCCTTTCCCTGCTGCACAGTGGGACACTTAGAACTATTTTCATGCTGTTATGCAACTTACCTCTTAGTCTTTTGTGCTATTATACACAACAAGAAACATTATACAGAACAAGAAACTTATATAATTTCTAATAAAATATTTTATAAAATGTTAGCATTTTAAAGTTTATATTCATTATTCGCTTCAATTCTCACAATAGTCCCTTATGATAGGCATAATGAATGTTTTATTTGAGGTTTTACAGGTGAGTAAATTGAGGCTTAAGGAAATTGACAGCCTTATACATTGCAAAACAACTTAAAGTTGCACAAAAATAAATGATGTTATGAGAATAAAACCCTTATTTTCTGACTAGTGCTTTTGCTACTACACCATTTTGCCCTTGAGATTACCTATACATCATATTAAGATTATATTTTAGTGTTTTTCAAATCAGAAATTCTAAAACTATTTTGCAACATCAAGCCCCAGAATCTGTTATTTAAGATGTTTTGATTTGTCTGGGCATCATTTTCCACATTAACCATACTAGTGACACATATAGCTGTTGTTGGGAAAGGCAGGCCAGGAGAATGCAATCTTTGATACTTTATTTATTTACAGCATGAGAGTGATACAGGTGAATTGCAACCAACTTAGAGTTTGTATTCTGAATCTTCAACCATCTGGGTTATTGTTCACAAAGCCTAAAACTCAGTTAAAAGCATGGTGATCCTCTATTTGATTTTCACATAGCTCTATAACTCAGTTAAAGGCATGGGGATCCTCTATTTGATATTATTCCTCTGTTGGAACAGATAATTTGGTATTTTTCTTCCATGGGAAGTTTTTATATTGCTTGGGAAAGTAAAAGAGTAAATGCATTTGTAACATCATTATTCTATCTCTTTGAATTCAATTAGAATAAATTATCAATATTATTTCTGATCCCCACAAGAGAATGAAATCACTTTGCTCTCTGTCCCTCTTCCTAATGGTGATGATAATAACAAAAGGTACTGAGAACTTACCTGAATCAGTCTCTGTTCTGAATACTTTGTGCGTATTTATGCATAATCCTTTCAACTGCCTTATAGGGCAATTACAGTTATTAATCCCTATTTTACAGATGAGAAAACTGAGAATCAAGAATAGTTCTGTGACTTTCCCAAGTCTACACTACAAGCAAATGGTAGAATTGGGATTTAATGCCTTATTTCTCAGTTCTAGCACCCATTCCCATAGAGGGTAGGTGGTGCTGCCTCTCCTGATGTAATCTAAAGCAAAGGCATGGGTATCTCCCATATTTACAAAAGAAATATCTTCTGACACTAGTATGCTTTGAGGCCTTGTAACCATGTCTGACATTACTCATTTTCTTCTCATCAAAATTACTCTAGACACACCTTTGTCCATCAGGGTAATATAAGTATTTTAAGGGTATTTTCGGTGCGTGGGCTGCCTCTTTAATGCTGAAGTTTGCTGTTTCTTAACAGTGTACACTGGCATGTTATATCATTTTTTCTTCTTATTTCCCTAATTGTTTTTGCCTGTCTTCCATTTTCTTTTTTTATATATATTTTTAAAGATTTTATTTATTTATTTTTAGAGAGGGAAGGGAGGGAGATAGAGAGAAAGAGAGAGAGAAACATCAATGTGCAGTTGTTGGGGGTTATGGCCTGCAACCCAGGCATGTACCCTGGCTGGGAATCGAACCTGCGACACTTTGGTTTACAGCCCACGTTCAATCCACTGAGCTATGCCAGCCAGGGCCCATTTTCTTACATGTCACATTTTAACATTTTCCCTTTATTCCTCCCTCCCTCCTTTTTTCCCTTCCTCCCTTCTTTCCTTCCTTCTTTCTTTTCTTTTAAATTAAATTTATTGGACTGATATAGGTTAATAAGATTATATAGGTTTCATGTGTACAGTTCTATAATATATCATCTTTATATTACATTGTGTGCCCACCACCTAAAGCCCTTCTACCACCATATATTTGATTTCCTTTACCCTTAAGCCCTTCCTCTTCTCTCTGGTAAGCCATATACTGTAGTTTGTAGATTATGAGTTTTCGTTTGTTTTTCTTATTTGTTCACTTGTTGATTCCAGCTTTATATCCCACATATGAGTGAAATCGTACAGTTCTTAACTTTTTCTGCCTAATATAGATGGATCTTGAGAAGATTATGCTAACTGAAATACTCATCACATTTAACACTAGGTGCTAAGTACTCTGAGCATGTTATGTATGTTATCTTATCTCTTCACCACAGCCTTATAAATTATCAATGACTGTCATCCTCATTTTACAAGGTGAGAAAACTGTGACTTAGAAAGTTTAACTAAGTTAGGCAACATCTAACAGGTAATGAAAAACAGCTAGGATTTAGACCTAAGAAGTCCAACTCTGTTCTCTCTTCTTTAGCTTATCCTCAAAGGATTCATGTTTGCTCACTTAAAATCTATATAGGAATCTCATTATCTCATTATGGATGTATCACAGAAAATAATCTCATAGAGCAGTTAAAAGCTGGCCATTTGTGAAGAACTCATTTCTTAATACAAAATTGAGAACATTTAAGTTTCTCTAAATTATGTTGTTTTTTTCTTTAATCTTCACCTTAGGATATGTTTATTGATTTTAGAGAGAGAGGAAGGGAGACAGAAAGGGAGAGATCTATCCTGCAAACTTTTAGTGTATAAGACAATGCTCCAACCAACTGAGCCATCTGGTCAGTGCCTAAATTATTTTGTTTTAATTACCCTGAGTTCTGAAGCGCTCTCTTGAATGTGAGGAAGGGGGCTATAGTTAAAATGAAGTTATGGAATCCACAATCTGAGCACCATCTATTAGCAGTGTCATCATGAAATCATGGCTGGGAAGAATATTCCCAAAACATCTCATCTGTGAACAGGAGAATTGTCCTTCATTCTCTAGTGAGTCAAGTATTTTCCCAGTGTGTACAATAATTTTATTTTGTCAGTGGGACTGTCTGAAGTATAATAAATTCAGGTCAATTGATTCTAGGTCTGGTATGGCTAAACTGTTGATCACATGACTCATGAAAAAGAACTTCAACTTTGAGCGTACAGTGCATAAAGTGGGTTCCTCTCTTATCTGGCATATACTAGAGCTTTCATTTGTTATGTAGCTGCATAAGTTGTGAAATATTCATTGATTAGTTGAATCATCTTGGATAAATGGTGCATAGTTTTCACATCTTGTCAAGTTAGGTAGAAGGCTAACATCTACTTAACCAGAAGCCAAGACCAGAGCTTCTCAGGAGAAAATCTGCTATGGTGTGTGATATTATTTACAACTGACCAGGCTGACATTAGGCTTTTGATGTTGGATCTGCACAGATGACCACTTTCCCAAACAATTCTGAAGGAGGAAAAAATTAGATGAGCTCTGAGTTTTTCTCTTTTTGAATTGTTTGATTATTCCTAAATTTTTTTCAGAGCTTCAGGAATTAAAAGTAAGTGCTAGCACTGTATATCCACCAAGCATTGAACATTCTTCAGAATAACCAAAATTTAAAAGATTAATAATATTATTTGTTGGTAAGTATATGGAATAACTGGAACTCTCATACTTTACTGATAAAAATAAAAAGGTAAGCCACTTTCATAAACTAATAGTCTTTAACAAAATATATGCCTTATTCACAATAGTCAAAATTGGAAACTATTCAGATGTCCATCATTATAAGTATGAGTAAATGAATTGTGCTATGTTCATATGATAACACACTATACAACAATAGGAAAGAACAAATTATAAATAAACTCAACAACATGGGCAAAACTCAAAAACATTCTGTGGAGTGAAAGAAGCAAAGTACAGAAGAGACTTTCTTGTAGCAAGTTATATTACATAATTTCATTAAAATAAAGTACAATGATAGGCAAAAATAAGCTATGCTGATGGCAGTCAGAATGTTTGCTTCTAGAGAATAGCTAATGACTGTCAAGAGGCACAGGGAACTATCTGGGGATGGAAATGTTAATATTGATCTGGATGGGGTCATATTATGTATATATAGGTAAAAGGCATGAAAATATGCTTTATAGTTTTGGAGATTTTATTACATCTACATTATACCAAAAAATTCCAAATAAACTACATGTTTATTGGAATAGATTCATTAGTATGTTATGTCATAAAATTAGTAATTTTATATGAAAAACCTTCTGACTACCTAGTTTCTTTAAAAATGTGTGGTATCAAAAAAAGGAGTAAGAGGTAACTATGACAGACTAAGAATTATTTAATAGACATATCACTCAAATGTAAACTATATGAATGTTCCTTGGGCTCTGATATTTTTTCTTTTAATAGTCACCTAAGGATATGTTTATTGATTTGAGAGAGAGGGGAAAGAGAGTAAGAGAGGAGAGAGAGACAAACATCAATGTAAGGGAGAAACATCAATTGATTGCTTCCTATATGCACCCCAACTAGGGATGGAACTCACAATCTAGATATGTGCCCCGACCAGGGACTGAACCAGAAACTTTTTGGTATACAGGATGACATTCCAACCAATGGAGCCACCCAGCCAGGGTTGGGCCCTGATTTAAAAAACTGTGGTACATTTATATAATGAAATGCTAGGCAACTGAAAGAAAGAAGGAATTCTTACCTTTTGTGATAGCATGGATGCAACTGGCAACTATTATGCTAAGTGAAATAAGCCAGTCAGTGAAAGACAAATACCATATGATCTCACTTATAAGAGGGCTCTAATGAACAAACCAAACTAATGAGAAAAATAGAGACATGGAAATTTGGAATAGACTGAAAACTACTAGAGGGGAAGGGAGAGAGGGGAATTGTGGAAAGAAGGGGAAGGGATCAGTCAAAAACATATATAAATTACCAATGGATATGAAAAACAATGTGGAGATTGATTGTGGAAGTGGGGGTGGGCTTGGCAGAGGAGGGCAAAGGGGAAAAATTGGGACAACTGTAATAGAATAAAACTAATAAAATAAATAAATAAATAACAAATAAATAATTTTAAAAAGAAAAAACTATGAAAATATTTTAGAACCCCTGGGGGAAAATTGAACATGGGCTGGTTGCTAAATAGTATTTAGGGTTTGTTATTATTTTTGTTGGGTTGATAATGATATTGTGACTCTAGGTGAAATAATACAATGTCTGGGATTTGCAATAAATATTTCAACCAATAAACTGAGAGCAAAAAGATAAAGTAAGAATGGCCAAATGTTGAATTGTAGAAATGAAGCCCAGTTTTATAATTTAGATGGCTGAAATAAGTAGTACAAAAATAATAAATCTGTATTAGAGTGTGAGGGGTGAGCTAATGAGTCCATTTTCTGAAAGAGTCTGATGTTCCAATGAGCCATTCAAGAGAAGGTTTTGGCACTGACTTGTGGCCTGGACTGAAGAGAAGGATGTGAGGATCTCTAGTCATACATGGTGCTGCTCTGAGTTTGAAAGAGATCACAGAAAGAGAATATTTGGAGTGAGCAAAAGAGCTATCAGAAGCTGAATACTTCAACATGCAAGGAGCAAACAGAGGGGGTAGAAAGTTTAGAGATGCTAGAAAGGATTAATAAGGGAGAACTTGAAGGGAAAAAGGCAGAAAGCCCAGGAAAATTGGGAATTACGAAAAGCATCTTTTTAAATTTAATTCAGCAAATATTTTATGAACAATATTATCTGGTCATGGGACTTGGGCAGCTGAAGAGGTCATGGCTGACATCTTCCTGGGGCTGTCCCAGTGGAGTCTTAGGGGACTAGGAATGAGCACAAGGTTGTGGTAATGTAGAACAATTCGGACATTGAGTGTTAACTCTTACCAGAGGGTAGGAGAAAAAGAAGAATAAGATGGTGAGGGAAATTGGACAGAGCTCTCTATTCCTTGTGTTGACAGACCACAGAAAACCATCTTACTTGGAGAGCTGGGCCCCTTGGCATCATGCTTTTAACAGAAACATCCTCAGTTCTCTACAGTTAAAATAGAGGCTCACTGTCCTTTATACTCAGCAGTTGCAGAGCCCTGTAGTCTACTACACTGCAGAGAATAATTCCAGAAAACAGTTATATCTCCTGCCTAGAATTAAATTATGCTTTCATAATTCCCAAAGCTTCACATCCCAATGTGGAGACCCTATTTGCCAAGTCTCGGCTCACAGCTCATTTACTTTGGTTTTATTTGTCCTTACTCCAGAATTGAATAATCACATTCATGAAGAATGCCATGTGTAATAAATAGAAAAGCTGATAGCAGCCAAAGTGTAGTATAGCAGCCCAAATTAGGCTCCCACCATGGCCCAATCACACAAACAGCAGATTTCTTTCTGCCCTTCATTCATCACCTGCTAACTATGAAAACCTAATTCAGCTGCTTTGTTTTAGTGGCAGCTGCCCTGCCCTTCACTGCGCCTCTCCCCACCCTACTCCAGGAGAAAACAGATGAGTTTCATTTGGAGTTGAAGTTATTGTGCAATGAAAATCATAGTCAGGGGCAAGATTTTTTTCCTGCCTTCATGGGACAGGAAGTATTAAGCACTGCTCTTTGTCCCTTGAAGTCCAAAACTTAACATCTGGCTAACTATCTTATCACACTCATCAGACTAAAGCACCCCAGCTTTGCACTGTCCTTACTGCTAAAGGCTTTAGAGATCTCTTCTGATGTTTCCAAATGTATATTGTGTTAAATATATATTAGAGGAAATGATTTGTACTGGTTATTTTCTAGCCTGTGTCACACTTCCAATTAGAACTATTTGTCCTTCCTTCCACCTTGCCCTGAAGCAAGGCCCATTTGTGAAATTTAATTATACCTGCCTATTTCCTTAGAATGAAGGACATTTTTAGATCTTTTCACACTTCTCATGTCTGGAAGATTTTTGTTTGGTGGTGGGTTTTGGTTTTGTTGTCTTTTGTTGTTGTTGTCCTGAGACTCCTCAAACGATTGGAGGTCTTTGGTTTATTTTTATTGCACATCAGTTTTCACTGGACATTGCAGGAACCAATGCTTTAGTGAAGGCCTTTTGTTGAGTTCTGAAAGCTCCTTTGCTCTCAATTCCCATTACCTTTCTCTCTCGTCAGGCTGATCTCTTCTCTCCTGCAGGGTTGAGAGGTCTTGGCTGTTTCTAATTCAGAGTTAGCAGGAATAGAAAAATGTGCTCCTCGTGGTAATAATTCTCTTGCTTTGCTGCTGCCCACCTGTCACAGTGTTATGTGGAACATGGTTCTAGGCCCACATGTGATCTCTGACTTTGCCACAGGCACAAGAAGAACATTTATTTTTAAAGCAGCTTTGCCAAGATGGAACTATCTCCTCGCGCTCATATCTGTGCCGAATCTAAAGAAGTCGGCAAAAGCAGAAATGAAGCAAATAAAATGCAGATTGAGTCCAGGAAACTCCTATTTCTTTGGCTCAGCATTCTGGAGAATTGGCCCATGGAAGAATATGTCACCATTTGCACTGAGTTAATGTGGCTGTTTGTCAAGTGAGACTAGAATTCTTTGTATTTGTATTCTTACCTAGCCCTCATTTTTAATGGTGTCTCTTCTTCATTTCTCATCCAGACATTTTTTCCTATCTGCTTTCAATGCTAATGTATCCCTGTCCTATTTCTCAAATTAAATCTCATACTTAAAATATTAATGCCCCTTGTTCTTTGATTCTTTGTTTATTCATCTTATGCAAAACAAAACCACGATCGCTCCATCTATATTAAATGCTACTGTATGGGCAGATTTAGTGACTTATTAATGACTGCTCCATGATATGGAGATCTAGAGCTTTATATAATCATGCAATTCTTATTCAAAAATGTTCTGCTAGTACTACCCTGAAGGAAAAAAATGAAATACATTTATCTTTTCCAAGAAAAATGGCAAGATAAAGATAACTTATCTCTTACCATTGTAGAGATAAGTAAGTATTGAAACTAGGTCATCACCTCAGTCTCCAAAGATGTTACCTCATGTCTTGACATATTTGGATATGTAAATTTCTTTTACATATGTTGAAGTATAAACCACATAGCATAAATGTATACTTCAATGAATTATCAAAAAGATTACAACTGGGGATGCCCAGTCAAGATGGCAACATAGGCAGACATGGCTCACATCTTCGCACAACCACATCAACGTTAAAACTAAAATTTAGAACAACCATCACTCACAACTATCAGAAATTGATTTGAATAGAAATCTAATGACTACAGAATTAAAGAAACCAATTCCATCGAGACTGATAGGAGGGGCACAGATGCAGAATGGGATGGTCTCTCACCCACGTGTGGTGGACAAATATTCAGGAAAAATATCTCAGGGACAAGGAGTCCCAGCCCTACACCAGGCCTCCCAGCCTACGGTTCCAGTGTCAGGAAGCTAAGTCCCCACAACTTCTGGCTGCAAAAACCAGAGGGGATTGAGTCAGTGGAATAAAATTCTGGACCCCCAAGGAGTTCCTCTTAAAGAACCCACACATGGACTCACCTTATCAGACTTATTCTCTTGGAGCTCCAGCACCAGTGTAGCAATTTGAAAGGCACTAGTAGTATACAGAGAGAGACTGAAGTGTCTCTGATTAAGGTGAAAAGAGGCCATTGTACCTTTTCTAACCCCTTCCTCCACAGAGCCAGCAAGCTTGTGCCATATCAGTGACTCCATCAACCTGGCTAACACTATTTTACACACCTTGGAGATCCCCAGAGACCCCATCCCACCCAACTTACAGGCCCACTCAAGCTGCCTTTCCATATGAATAGCTCATCTTGGCTTGTGCTCCATAACTTCATAAATTCTATCAAACAAGCAATGGTGGACCTCAGTGAGCCCCAGGTCTTGAACTAGCAGCAGCCAACCTAGATTCACAGCTTGGCTTTGCCTGTAAATCTCCAAGCCTAGCACCAGTAGCAGCCATCTCAGACCACTTTAAGGTCAGGAAGGGTGGCCCCAGGAAAACACCCTGTGTTTTGTCAGGTGTGGGCTGACCTTGGCTTGCAACACCCAGGGAATACCCCAGGGCTGGTGCACCCAGTGGACAGCTAAAGATTGTGTTGGAGCACCACCATCCTGTCCCTGCACAGCTGATCCTCCATAGAGGTTGGAGGTTGGTGATAAGTAGTCACAGGCCACCCTTGCAGCTGACTGGCCTGGGTAAATCCCTCCCATTGGTTTGCCAACAGAAACTAAGGCCCAACTACAAAAGGAGGATATACTCAGCCCACAAGGTAGGTACACCTCAAATACCCAGCTTAAGTGATAGGGGAGGCTGTGCCACTGGACCCTACAGGGCACCTACTACATTAGGCCACTCTACCAAGCCCAGAAGATGTATCAGCTCTACATAATACATAAAAACAAACATAGGGAGGCTGCCACAATGAGGAGAAATAAAACATGGCCCAAATGAAAGAACATATCAAAATTCCAGAAAAAAGCTAAACAAAATGGAGATAAGCAACCTATCAGATACAGAGTTCAAAACATTCTTTAAAAGATGCTCAAGGAACTTAGTGAAGGCCTCAACAGCATAAAAAAGATCCAGTCACAGAAAATGAAGAATACGCTAATTGAAATAAAGAGCAAATTACAGGGAAACATCAATAGAGTAGATGAAGTTGATAATGAAATCAATCATTTGGAACATAAGGAAGCAAAAAGAAAAAAAAAAAAAAACCAATCAAAACAGAAGAAAGCCCTGGCTGACGTAGCTCAGTGGATTGAGTGTGAGCTGTGAACCAAAGCATCACAGGTTCGATTCCCAGTCAGGGTACATGCCTGGGTTGCAGGCCATGGCCCCCAACAACCACACATTGATGTTTCTCTCTCTCTCTCTCTTTCTCCCTCCCTTCCCTCTCTAAAAAATAATAATAAATAAAATCTTTAAAAAAAAACAAGAAGAAAAAAGAATTAAAAAAGTGAGGACAGTATAAGCTGGGATGACTTTAAGAGGTCCAACATTCACATCATAAAGGTGCCAGAGGGAGAAGAGAAAGAGCAAAAGATTGAAAATCTATTTGAAAAAATAATGAAAGAAAACTTCCTTAATTTGGTAAAAGAAATAAACACAAAGTTCAGGAACCACAGAGAGCCCCAAATAAGATGGATGTGAAGAGGCTAACTCCAAGGCACATCATAATTAAAAAGCCAGAAGGTAAAGATAAAGAGAGAATCTTAAAAGTAACAAGAGAAAAGCAGTTGGTTACCTACAGGGAAGTTCCCATTAGATTTTTGGCTGATTTCACAAAACAAACTTTGCAGGCTAGAAGGGATTGGCAAGAAATATTTGAAGTTATGAAAAGCAGGGACCTATAGCCAAGATTGATCTATCCAGCAAAGATATTATTTAGAACTGAAGGGCAGATAAAGAGCTTCCCAGGCCAAAAATCAAACACACACACACACACACACACACACACACACACACACACACCAAAGGAGCTCATCATCACCAAACTATTATTATATAAAATGTTAAAGGGACATATTTAAGAAAAAATAAGATCAAAACTATGAACAATAAAATGGCCAAAAATACAAATCTATAAAGATTTTAATCTAAAAAACAAACTAAGTAAACAAGAAGAACAGAGATACAGAGAGTAGATCATCTATACAGAGAGTTTCAATGTTTGCCAGATGGGAGGCAGGTGTGGGGGAATGGGTGAAAAGGTGAAGGGACTAAGAAGTACAAATAGGTGGTTACAGAATAGCCATGGGGGTGTAAAGTACAGTACAGGAAATGGAGTAGCCAAAGAACTTATATTCATGGCCCATGGACATAGACAATGGTGGAGGAATTGCCTGAGGTTGGGGGCGGGGAGGGGTCCTGGGTGGAGGGGGACACAGGGGGAAAAATTAGGAAAACTATGATGGCATAATCAATAAAATATAACTTGAAAAAAGTGTATAACTACTGATGTGGTGAAGACATAGTATATTTTTAAGATGCCTCATTCATGATTTAGCCCCACCTTCTGTTGGATTGTTTCTATTTTTGTCTGATTTATAGTTGTTTATGTACATTTTTTGTAAGCAGTAGATATGACTGCTCTGTCTAGTATATGTGCTAATATAATACTACTACGTATACTGCACTTTCACTCTTTTTATATATCTTTTGATAATAGAAGTTCATTTTAATGTTGTCCAATTTATCAAAGTTTTCTGCTATGATTGGTGGTTTAGTTAACCCTGTTCAAAAAATATTTACCTGACCTGAAGGCATCCAGGCAGTCTGTAGTACTACTTTTTAGAAGATTTACTGCTTGTCCTTCATAGTTAGATTTGTATTCACAGAAATTTATGTTGGTGATCATGTGAGAGTCATGAAACCTCTAGAATAGTCTTAGGATAGGGATGGGCTAGCTTTTATTTTATGAATACCTCTTTGGCTGCTCTGTGGAAGATGGATAAAAGTTGAGGCAGGAAAAACACTTTGAATATTCTGCCTCAATATTTCAGGCAAGAAATGAGTATGGTTAGGATTCGGGTAATAGCAGTGAAAATAGAGGGGAGTGGTCAGATTTAAGATATGTTGCCAAAGTTGACCTTCAGATTTTATAGACAGGAAGTGAGAGAAAAAGAGAAATTAAGGATGTGTCCTTGGTTCTTGACCTGAGCAACTGGGTGAGTGATAGTATTATTCAGTGTGATTGATTGAGCAGACAAAAACAAAGAGAGAGAGAGAGAGAGAAAAGATTTGTAGGTCAAATGAAGAATTCTATTTCATTCAGATCAGGTTTGAGGTGACTCATCTAAGTGGAAATGAATGAATAAGTGAACCAATGGACTTGTTCATGATAAATAAGTCAGTTTCAGAATTAGAGCTCCTGGGTAATTTTACTGTGAGTTTAGGATTTTTACTCATTATTTGACACCAAAGAAATATTCCATTGAACTCTAATTTCAAAGTATTATATTGTAGAAAACAATGTAAGGATCCTCTGGTCAAGTCATTTGGTTCATTTTATATACTAACTCCCCTGATTATTTATTGTATACTTGGGTCTCAGAGTTTTGCAGGAAAAAAATACTTCTTTTGCTTTATTTAACCCAGTATATCTCAAATTTACTTTTCATAAAAAGTCATACCTGTTAATATTCCACAACGCTAGTATTAATGTTCCATGGACTAAACTTTAGTAAAAGTCTGTCTTTAATTCACCATGTTAATATTTTAAACACACACACACACACACACACACACACACACCCTGGAGACTTTTTTGCCTTACTGCAACACTCAAAAAAACATGAACAAGTAAACATTATTTCTTGTTCAAATTGGTCTATATATGCAATCTTATCTGAGTGGAAAATGTCTTTAAATTGCCCTTTCTCAAGGGTGGTTCCCCTCATGTCAAAATAATTGAAAATTAAGAAGTTACAGAGTCATAATTAAATTGTCCCCTTTGAACCTTTGTTGACTGAAACTGCATATTAACCACATCCCATTAGGACAGGCATAGCAAGAAATATACTGAACACCAGCTGCTACAAGATTACATAACAAGCTTTGACAGATTCCTAATTACCTGAGTACTCAGTATTTAAAAACTCTTTAATATTGTAGAAATTCTCTTCTTTGCACATAAGTCAAAAGGTATACCTAGTTTGCTATTTAATTGACATCTATATTGCTACTTTTAAAAAAATGCACATTCCCTCTGTATATTTAACTTTTAATTTGAAACATTTTATCCATATACGAGAAATAATTATACAAAGAAACTACACTATCAACTATCATATTAAGAACAGATAAATTTAAAAGCTAACTTCAAGTGAATTGAACCCCACCTTTTAAAAACAAACCCTTGGGACTTCCAACCAAGATGGAGGCATAGGTAGACACACTGTGCCTTCTCCCACAACCAAGATAGGGACAAGAACAATTTAGAAACAGAATAACAACCAGAACTGACAGAAAATTGAACTGTATGGAAGTCGGACAACTAAGAAGTTAAAATAAACCCGTTCATCCAGACCGGTAGGAGGGGCGGAGTCAGGCAGCCATGTGTGGTCGCGGTGGCATGGAGAACAGAGCTTAAGTCCGGGCACTTAAGGCATCCAGGGCACGCAAGACTGCAGCGGGTGGACCCTGAGCGTGTAAGCGGTAGCTAGCATACCCAGCGAGGCAGCAACTGTGAAGCAAAGCACTGCTTGCAACCCAGGTTCACAGAGCTGGAAAATAGAGCCATGGGTCACTGACTGAAAACACCTGTGGGGGGTGAGGCACAGGCAGAGACTCCCAGCCTCACAGGAAAGGTCTTTGGAAAGTCCCACAGGGTGCACAAGCCCACCCACATGGGAATCGGCACCAGAGGGGACCAGTTTGCTTGGGTGAAACGGTGGAAAGGTCTGAGGTCCGATGGAGAATGGAGCAAGTGCCATTGTTCCTTATCAGACCCTGCCCTCACATAAAACATCACAACCCAGTGACTGGAGTGCCCCACCATAGTGAAGGCTCTGCCCCTCACATGTAACAGGTGTGAACAGACCAAAGGAAAAAAATAAGATCGCTCAAACAGAATGAAAGCCCCAGAGCCAGTTTTTTTAAGCAACTGAGAGATAGCCAACCTATCAGATGCATGGTTCAAAGCACTGGTGATCAAGATGCTCACAGAATTGGTTGATTTTGGTCACAAATTTGATGAACAAATGCAGGCTATGATAAGAGAAATGAAGAAAAATGCACAGGGAACCAATAGTGATGGGAAGGAAACTGAGACTCAAAACAATAGAGTGGATTGGAAGGAAGAAAGAAACAACCAAGCAGAAAAGAATGGAGAAATAAGAATTTTTTAAAAAATGAGGAGAGGCTTAGGAACCTCCAGGACATTTTTAAATGTTCCCACATCCGAATTATAGGGGTACCAGAAGGAGAAAAGGAAGAGCAACAAGTGGAAAACTTATTTGAACAAATAATAAAGGAGAACTTATCCATTCTGGCAAAGGAAATAGACTTCCAGGAAGTCCAGGAAGCTCAGAGAGTCCCAAAGAAGTTGAACCCAAGAAGGAACACACCAAAGCACATCATAATTACATTAGCCAAGGTAAAATGAAGGAGAGAATCCTAGAAGCAGCAAGAGATAAGGAGACACTAATGTACAAAGGAGTTCCCATCAGACTGTCAGCTGATTTCTCAGAAGAAACCTTGCAGACAAGAAGGGGCTGGAAAGAAATATTCCAAGTCATGAAAGGCAAGGACATACACTCAAGATTGTTCTATCCAGCAAAGCTTTATTTAGAATGGAAGGGCAGATAAAGTGTTTCTCAGATAAGGTCAAGTTAAAGGAGTTCATCATCACCAAGCCCTTATTTTATGAAATGTTAAAGGGACTTATCTAAGAAAAAGAAGATAAAAAAACATGTATAGTAAAATGACAGCTAACTCACAATTATTAACAATGACACCTAAAACAAAAACAAAAGCAAACTAAACAAACAACTAGAACAGGAACAGAACCACAGAAGTGGAGATCACATGGAGAGTTAGCAACAGGGGAGTGGGAGGAGGAGAGGTGAGGAAAAGGTATGGAGAATAAGTAGCATAGATGGTAGGTAGAAAATAGACAGGGGGAGGGCAAGAATAGTATGGGATATGTAGAAGCTAAAGAACTTATGACACATGAACATGAACTAAAGTGAGGGAATGTGGGTGGTAGAGGGTGTGCAGGATGGAGGGGAATCAAGGGGGGTAATGGGACAACTGTAATAGCATAATCAATAAAATATATTTAAAGAAAAGAAAGAAAAGAACTAGAGGTCCCAGTGACACTGCTGATGGTGCAGGGAACCGAGGGAGGCCTGCCAGTCTATCATGGATTACTGGGAGGGACTGGAAAATAGCCAAGTCATGGACTTCTATGTTTTTTCCTGAGAAATAGTACCCCTGACATGCCTGATTGGGCAAAGGAGGGAAGGAAGGACTGTGTTTGTGGGTGTTTCAAGGACTTTGAGTATTTATTGGTGACATTGTGTCATTACTCTAAACCTGTAAGTTGGTTTTTGTACTGAAATAGTTTATTTTTTCTTTTAAATTATATTTTATTGACTATGCTAAAAAATAAAAATAAAAACAAACCCTCCTTGCCCTGGCTGGCGTAGCTCAGTGGATTGAGCACGGGCTGTGAATCAAAGCATCACAGGTTCGATTCCCAGTCAGGGCACATGCCTGGGTTGCAGGCCACAGCCCCCAGCAACCGCACATTGATGTTTCTCTCTCTCTCTTTCTCCCTCCCTTCCCTCTCTAAAAATAAATAAACAAAATCTTTGAAAAGGAAGTGGAACAAATTAAAAAAAAAACAACCCTCCTTTTGCCTCAAGATCTAACCCACTTTCCATTTCATAACTATATATTCTTGTAAACTTTATTTTTCTCATCTGTAAAATGGGGAAAATAATAGTCATAGGATCAATGTTGTGAAGGGCAGGGGAAGAGGAACAGAGGCTATGTGAAAGCAGGCATAGGGAGGGAAAATGGGGGACATCTGTAATATTGTCAACAATAAAAGTATTTTTTTTAAATGATGCATGTGAAAGGACAAGATCAAGATCTGGCCCAAACAGAATGTTGAAAGAATGTTAGCTCCATGTCAGTTTAAAGACTTTTGGATCTGCCAGTAACACAAGTTAATTATATGTATTTTTCAATTGAAATAACATGCAACTCACATAGAAATTTCCCTTACTTTATTAGTAGAATAAGATATTTAGAACAATAGTCATGAAGCATGACTTAGAATTGGCAATGTAATACGGACAATCTAAAAGGTGCTTTTGAAAAAAAAAAGCTACACCTTTCACACAGAGTGCTTTTCACTTGCCTGGTGGGGTGCAAAGTCCTTTAACCTTGACAACAGGTCTGTGAGGTGAACTTTTTGATCCCATTACAACAACAACAAATTAGCCCTAAAGACTCCAAGTAATATATCCAAGACCAAACAAATAGTAAGTGTTGGAGGTAGATTTTGGCCTAAGTCTGTGCCAGCAGAAATGGTACTCTTAACCATTCTACATACTAACTGCTATTGATAGAGTGTTCTGAAAATAAGTTATCGTATAAAAGAAGGAATGGAAGCAGAGAAGGATCTACATGTTCAGGTGATACAAATTGACATCATATACTCATTCTTCACGGAAAGAATCTGGATCACATTTAAGGAATTTTAAAGTATTATAAATCAAAATATCATTTAGGGACACAAAACCCATAAATCCCATAGACTAAATATTTCTATTTTTCACATTTTTTATTGTTATTCAAGTATAGTTGTCTCCATTTTCCCACCACCACTCCCCTCCACCCCAGTAATCCCCACTTCCCACCCTTGATCCTACCCCTCTTTGGTCTTGTCCATGTGTTCATTATAGTTGTTCCTGAAAACCCTTCCCACTTTCTCCCCCCATTATCCCCTCCCCCTTCCCCTTGGCTCTTGTTAGATTGTTCTTAATTTCCATGTCTCTGGTTTTATTTTGCTTGCTCATTTGTTTTGTTGATTAAGTTCCACTTAAAGATGAGATCGTATGATATTTGTCTTTCACCTCTTGACTTATTTCACTGAGCATAATACCCTCCAGTTCCATCCATGCTGTCAAAAAGGGTATGGAGCTCCTTCTTTCTTTCTGCTGCATAGTATTTTATTGTGTAAATGGACCATAGTTTTTTATCCTTTCATTTGCTTATGGGCACTTAGGCTGTTTCCAGCATTTGGCTATGGTAAATAATTCTGCTATGAGCATTGGGGTGCATAGGTTTTTTTGAATTGGTGCTCTAGGATTCTTAGGGTATAGTCCCAGCAGTGGAATTACTGGATCAAAAGGCAGTTCCATTTTTTAGTTTACTGAGGAAATACCATACTGTTTTCCCTAGTGGCTGCACCAGGCTGCATTCCCACCAACCGTGCACTAGGGTTTCCTTTTTTCCACATCCTCTCCAACACTTGTTTGTTGCTTTGTTTATGATATGGCCATTCTGACCAGTGTGAAGTGGTAGCTCATTGTGGTTTTTGCATCTCCCTGATGGATAGTGATGCTGAGCATGTTTTCATATGCATATAATAAATATTTCTTAACTAGTAAACATGTTTATTTAGAATATTCTGGGTCAACTGTCATGCAAGGAATAGCAAAAATAAAATCATCTATTCGCTTTAAAAGCTAATTTTCTAGTGGTGAGATAATACGGTGTCATGCATATAATATTTTCCTCATAAATATATGGGAGATGGCTGTATACATGAGATAATTTTAGTCTAATACAGACCAATTTAGACCACAGGTAAAATATAAGGTAGCAAAGCCATTACTTAGGGAAGTGAATAAGGGGAATTGGGGCATTTGCTGAAGGTGTTTTAGAAAAGGTGGCTTTTCACCGGCTTGTTATGAGAATAGGTTAGCTAATTCAACAGTTTAGCTACTTTTGTAAACAAGAGGATGAGTACAGTATATACTAATCATTTGTTGCAAGGGAAATCAAGGAAGCCAGTCTGACTGGAGGTAAATCCACCAGGAAATGATAGAACAAGTCAAGTTCCCAGGATAAGGAGATTATACTTGATGGTAAAACAAGCTCTCTGAGATTTTGAAAAATTTGTATGATTCCTTTAGTTTTTAACTTTGTAACGGTTCTAACAAGAATATTAGGGAAACAAAAATTCAGGAAAATTTTCCTTTGAAATTTTAAGATGTTATTTCTGTATTGGTGAAAATATGGTTTCAATTTTCATCCATGTCATATACTCTCTCATTTTTTATTTTCTCTCCCATCCAAAATCAACCTAAGCATCAATTGTAGTTTTTTCATGCACATTATGTCAAATGTTGTATATTCCAAACATTCAGTTAAGCATATTTGAACCATATTTAGTTTAACTATGTATACATAGTTCATAGTAGCTGTGTGGACTTATTTAGTTGTGCCTACCTAGAGATTTAGGGAAGACCAGACATCTGTCCTTATTTTCCTTACTATCTTATCTATGGCCTTTTTTCTCACTATTCTTTTGCTTTTTTACCATCTATCTTCCAGAAACTGTTCAAAGATTTTGAGATTCTCATTAACATGTAGTTTGAGTTATATGTAAGAATTTGCATAATCTTTTGTTCCTCTCTTCATTCCCATCTTGTAAGAACTCCTTGGAAAAAAATAATTACTTCCTCATTCACACCCACAGGTTGGGTTAAAAGGCATGTCATTGATTAATTCCCTTCCATTCCCTCATGAATTCCAAAAATCTACATATTCAATCTTGTACATTTTTAAGGTGTTAGTATAAAAAGATGACTTTTTAATGCCTTAGGTTTGTACTAACAACTATAACCTGATAGCCAGAAAAGTCCACAGAAAGATTCACTTCTCTGTACACCAAAGGTGCTTAACCCTTCCTAGTTAATTGGAGACTTTAACAGTGTACTAAAAGTTATAGATCTTCTCCCTGGGGAAAAATGGTCATGCTGACAAATGGAGCAATAACACCAGGTGCTTCATGTAATTTCTGACATTCATCTGAGAACCCAGATTAAAAATCCCTGTGTAGATTACCCTTCAGTTACCTTGTAGAATGACTAGAGTACAACAGTTCAGAGTATATACTCAGTATCAGGTGAACAAGAGCTAAACCTCATTCTCGACTCTTTCTGGATAGATCACAGGCAAACTGCACATTCCCAGTCCCATGGTTAATATCAGTAGGTCTCTATAAGCACTAAATGAGATATTGCATATAATAGGCCATGGCATGTAGCCTAGCACACAGGCTCAATCGATGTTAGCTATTACTCTCTTCATAAACCATTTGTATTTATTTAGTGGTTTAGGCTTTTCAGTGGGAATGGAAGCAAAAGTAAAGAAGCTGATCTTTGGAGACTTTGCAGTGGTGGGGTATCTGAAGAGCAATTTCCAGGTGGAGAACTGTGGTGGGAAAGGCTGTTTTCATTTCAGTTTGAGACCCACTAAAGGACTGCTTCCTCCAGCCTTCTTATGAACAAGATTAGGGAGAAAGGCAAACCTTGTCAAGAAAGACAAAGAAGCAGAACCTGACAAAAGCACACGACCTCCCTGCAAAAGCTATCAATTAAGATTTTAGTATTTTTGTTCATTTGCAGTGAAATACATTCAGAAGAACATTACCAAAACATACTGAGCAGTTAAGAAAAATGTTTCTGATTTGCTCCTGGCTTGGGATTTCCCTTATTTTAGGAAATATGTTAGTATATCTGTAATTGTCAAAGTATGCAATAAATAACAACAAAAACATAAATTTTAATATACTATGTATGATTCTCCCAATGCTCAAGGAATTGTAGGATAATGTAATCAGAGCAACATTACCCAAAATAAGTGAAATATAAGCCATATATATTTTAAATTTTCATGTAATCAAAACTTCAGAGGTTAAACAAAGTGAAATCAATTGATAGTTAACCCATGATATCCAAAATATCATTTCAACCTGTACTTAATATAAAACTGTGTTAATGAGATTTTTATTTTCATACCAAGTCATAAAATTCAGTGGGTCTATTATACTTACAATGCATTTATGTTCTAATGCTAAATTTTTTATGGTAGAAGTAAAATGAAGTTCTGCCAAAACAATTAAATGTGTCAAGAGGAAAACTATTTTATATTATTTCAATAAAAATTTACACTTAAAATAAATAAAATTAAAAATTTAATTCCTGGTTGATAGAGCTACCACATTTCAAGTGCACAGTAGTAAATGTGGCTAGTGGCCATCACATTAGACAATCCAGATTTACAAGAAAAAAATGTAAACTTTGAGTTAGAAGCTCTAGGTTTGAATGCTGTCTCTCCCATTATTTTTTTGTGTTCTTGTGAAACTCATTTGCCTTCTCTGAGCCTCAATTTCCCCATTTATCCAGGTCCCTTAGTTCATGCATTTATTGTGCAAGTTGAATGAGATGATGTGAAAGAAAGTTCTGTAAAATGAAATGTAAAGTATTAAATAAGGTATGTTTAATTTAATAATTTGGAGAGAGTCAATTGTTTAATGATCTTGAATTAGGTTCCACATTTGTAGAGTCAGAATGATATCATCTTTATTGCCACCAATAATTATAAATTGTAAAGTTAGGATTTTATGGTTGGCACCCTCTTAAACCAATCTTTTTAATATTTTATGTTAGAAAAAGCAATGTTGCCCTGGCTAGCATAGCTCAGTGGTTTGAGCACGGGCTGCGAACCAAAGCATCGCAGGTTCGATTCCCAGTCAGGGCACATGCCTGGGTTGCAGGCCATGGCCCCCAGCAACCGCACATTGATGTTTCTCTCTCTCTCTTTCTCTCTCCCTTTCCTATCTAAAAATAAATAAATAAAATCTTTAAAAAAAAAGAAAAAGCAAAGCTTTGATCTTGATTATAAGATCTCAAACTGTATTTTTAAAATTAAGTAAAACCTAAAGATTTTGAAGATGAGATTAAGTGATAACATGAACACCATGGAAGGTATGTGTGTGTGTTTGAAAAAGATACACATCAGCCCTGGCTGGTGTAGCTCAGTGGATTGAGCATGGGCTGCGAACCAAAGTGTCGCAGGTTCAATTCCCAGTCAGGGTACATGCCTGGGTTGCAGGCCATGACTCCCAGCAACCACACATTGATGTTTCTGTCTCTCTATCTCCCTCCCTTCCCTCTCTAAAAATAAATAAATAAAATCTTTAAAAAAAAAAGAAAAAGATACACATCAAACTGTCAAGACTATTTACTCCCACAGAGAGAGATGGAAAAGGAAAACTTTTCCATTTTATCTCAAAGACTTCCTTAGTATTTCAGTTTTGAACAAAGAGCATAAGTTATTTTATAATAAAATTCATACATGTGAAAAAATTAACATCACACAAGGCTAAGGGCTCCGATTCTACATTGATTAAGAGATCAAATTAATTCTTTCTGGAAAATGAGCCTCATTATTGTTCATGGGAATTAATACAGAGAAACCAACAGATCATAGCTACGTGATGTCATTGAACCCTATATAACTCTATACATGATCCACATGCCCCCACACAAATCAGCACTGGCACTTTGGATCACCTGCCCTCACAACATTTTGTTTGGGTTCATATTTGACATCCACATTTGCTGTTCCCAACTACAGTCTTTTAAAACATATGACATGTCTCTCCAAGTGTATGCCCTCTTGAATTTCAGTTGTAGCCTCTCTGGAGAATTATTACCTCTTTGGTTTAATTGCTCCTTGAATTTCTGTTATATTTTTATATTCTTTATATAGACCCCATAATTTCAAATATTACCTCAGAATTTAATGAAAATTCTTTTAAGTGCTTTCATGACAAACATTCACAAGAAGATGGAGTCAACTTTATGTACTCAGATTATTCTTGAAAGGAACACAAGGTAGCAAGTAATTTTTAAAGGCTCATAAAGACATCTACTCAAAAAAATCTCCTGCACTGTTTTGCAGCCAACCCACTCTTAGGTCTCTGTTGAACTGATTTGTCTGTATGTAAACTCTTCTTATTCAACATACAAACTGCCCACCTTTGTGTCTTTATATTAATATACCAAATAGTTATTGAAATTTTACTGTCTTAGTTTGGGCTGCTATAACAGAATTAGAATGGGTGGCTTAAACAACAGAAACTTATTTTCACAGTTGTGGAAGCTGGAAGTCTGCAGTCAGCATACCAGCATGGTCAAGTTCTTGGAGAAAGCACTTTTCCTGCTTTGTAGATGGCTGTATTGTCATTGTATCTTCATGCGGCAGAAAGCATTGAGGACCATCATTTCTCTTATGTCTCTTCTTATAAGAGCAGTTATCTCATTCATGAGGGCAGAACTCTCATGATCTAATTACCTTCCAGAGGTTACACCTGAATACCACCACAATGGGGATTTAGGCTTCTATATATGAATTTTGAAGGATCATAAACTTTCAGTCCACAGGAATTACCATAGATAGACACTGTGGTAGGTTCTCAGGCTACAAAGATGTACAAAGAGATGTGGCTGCTGCCCTTAGGGAGTTTGTTATCACTGGGAGCACTGTTCATCAAATAATGAAATGGAAAAATGTAACCACAGTAAGTAGCATGTAAAGATGACGAAAGCAGTAATATTGAAAGATTTAGAGAGGAAATGACCTAATGTGAGAGCTCAGAAAGGCTTTTTTAATTTTTTTTTTGTTCAAGTACATTTGTCTCCATTTTCCTGCCACTAGTTTCCATTACCCCACCCATCCCCACCTCCCACCCTCAATCCTACCCCCCTTTTGCTTTGTCCATATGTCTTTTTTACATGTTCCTTATGACTCTTCCCATTCTTCCACCCATTATTTACCCTCTCCCCTCTGGTTACTGTCAATTTGTTCTTTATTTCAATGTCTCTGGTTATATTTTGCTTGCTTATTTGTTTTGTTGATTAGGTTCCACTTATATATAAGACCATATGGTATTTGTCTTTCACCTCTTGACTTATTTCACTTAGCATAATATTCTCTAGTTCTGTCCATGCTGTCATGAAGGGTAGGAGTACAGGAAGAATTCTTTGATTGAATTGAGATCCACAGTATGAAACATGGCTAACTAGGCCATAGGTGAGAGGAGGGTGGACATTCCAGGTGGCATAACATGTGCCAAAACTCTGAGACAGCACATTCAAGAAAGTCAAAGTGAGCCCATGTAGCTGAAATGTAGACAACAAGCAGAGTATAACACAGGGTGATACAGAAGGGATGGACAGGAACCAAATCCTGCAGGACTTGGTAGGTTCTGTCACAAATATTAATCTTTATTCTTAAGTTTTTAATATAACTCTAGTCTTATGTTTATTCTAATACCCATTCTAATAGGGTATTCCTTCTCATTAACTAAGCTTGTGGAAACTCAGGCCTTCATTTTCTTTAAGAAAGCCAAGAATTATTGTGGAACCTTCTCCTTAAGTCTTCAGAACAGTCATTCTCAATTTTGAATCTTCATCCTGAGCCCTTGTGAAATTGAAAACAATTCAGATAGTAAGACTTCCACCCCCAATTCCTGAAAAATCTGATTCCATAGTTTCAGGGTGGAGCACAGCCATCTTTATCTTTTACACCTTCTGTTAGTCACTCTGATGAGCAATAAAATCTGGGAACTATTGCATTAGTTCAGTTTTGTGTATCACCCTTTGATTATAGATAATATCATCTTCAGTGGAATACATAATATTACCAGTCACTTTTGGAAATGATCTAATAGAGAAGAAAGCTTACAGAGAGGTCTTAGTACCCTGATCTCAATGAGCTTTGTGATATTTTATTTTTTTTTGAAGCTTCTGGATTTTCTGTATTAAGAATATTTCTATATATTCTTATCTCTTCCTTTACTTTCCTCCTTGCAAAATTTTTATTCTTTCTAGTTTGGTGTTTTTATTTAATCTGATACTTAATAAATTATTATAACAAGCTCAGTAAGTCTAGCATTTCAGATACTGCTATATTGAACTTGGTTCTCATTCAATAGGAACTTATTATTATTCAAATACTTTCTTGCAATCAAAATTGTTTACACTTTCTGAAACTTCAAAAGTAAGACAATGACGTTTCTTCCCAGAAAAATCAGTTCGTTGGATCTGGAGATTTTTTTCCTGTCTTTTATGTGTTAGTCCTTTCCCATCTGTTAGACTGAGGTGTGTGCTCTTGCTCTAGCCTTCCCTCAAGAGCTTGTACCTACATTACCTGACAAAAAGTGAGACAAAAACACAATTCTCTCAAAAGCAACTGAAGGTGGACATGGATTTTATCAGATACACTTAGATGCTTCTTGCAGGAATTTGAAATAAGATCCAATATATCTAATTAGTGAGAAGCCATGTAGAACTAGAACCAGAAAGGCTGTCAGTATCCATGGACAAATATGGCATATGCTGAGAAGTTTTTGGGAAAGGGGAGGCCAACTGAAGAAGCAAACTGGAAAGGACAGAAAGGAAGAAATTGGAGGAATTGCAGAAGTGATGGAAATTCTGTAGCTTGAATGGTGGAATGGAGTGGGGGAGAGGGAGAGAGAGAGAAATACAAGGGAGGCAAAATGAGAGAAAAGGGGAGATGGAAAGAAAAGAGAAAGAAGATATTCAGAGAAACACTGGGAGAGAAGACATAATGATACAAAGAGAGAACTGGGAAAGAGGGATGGGACCCACCAAAAGAAGAGGGTAGACCACAAATGCTTTTACTCCGAAGACATCCCATCATGAATTCATTCAGCATTCCTTCTTTATTTTCCTGAATTCTTTATTGTTTTGATATTTAGATCCCCCATTTTCTTCCAGATATTAGTTACTATCTATTTTTTCTTACCTATTTCATTATTAGTTGTCTGTTTTATTTTCCCAACTCTGTGTAACTTCTGGGTTTTTTACTTTGTTTTGAAATAATACTAGGCTCACATAGTTGCAAAAAACAGAACAGCATTCCCATGTACCCCTGGCCCAACTTCCCAAAAGATAACTTTTTATGCAAATAGCACAATTATTAAAACCATAAAGTTGATATTGGTGAAATACTATTAACTAAATTACAGACCTTATTTAGATGTGATCGGTTTTTACATGCACTCATTATTTTTTTTAGTGTATAGGTCAATGGAATTTTACCACACACATACATTCATGTAACCACCACAAAAATCTGTCATCTTTTTTAAAGGTAATTCATACATGTGTATAAAAAACCAAAATACCATTAAAAGATACCCAATGAAACATTTAAACCCTTACCCTGCTCCCCAATTCATCCTGTTCTCTGTCCGATAAATAGTCATTTTTACTATTTTCTTGTTTTTTCTTTCCACACATTCTTTTTCAATATGCAAGCAACTTTAATATAAATTTTTCTTTGTATCTTCCTTATATAAAAGTTAGTTCACTTATGTAAACTATTCTGTCCCCTCACTATTTTCACCTAATATATGTTGAAGATCATTTCATATCCTCACACAAAGTTCCTTGTTCTTTCTATAGGCACATAGTATTCCATTGTATAAATACTGCGTCTTTAATATACTTGGGCAATCTTTGAACAGCTTTCTATTAAAAAAAGAAGACACAATACATGTTACAAAACAAGAGTCTCAGGAAAGCTCCAGAGAAGCTGTCCAAATGTGCACAGTAAACTGGGACAACTCTACCAGATGCAAGGATAAACTGGTCACCTGGCTGAGAACAGGAAATGTAATTCAGAGCTACTGGCAAAGTATACCTCTGCACTGAAAGATAAAATTTCTTTTAAATCAAAGACAACATCACCTGAACTATTTAAGAAAATAGGGTTATAACAATTAAAAACCAGCACTGGGGACTCAACAAGCTCTCTGAGAATTGTCAGAAGTCTATTAGATGACTGAAAGACAGTTCATGCTTATTTGGGAAAGCAAGAAAGACCACCACTCAACTGTCTAGGCCAAGTTGAAAAAGAGATTATATTTCAGAATGATAGGATTAATTAAATGTACATATTTTAGAGGTATATTTTAGTAAGTTTATTCAGCTTTATATCTTAGTACATTTTATACTAGTCCATTTTTTGTTAATTACTTATTTTTATCTTACTATTTTTTCTTTTGTGATAAAATGTATTCAGAATTTATTTTATAATTTCTTTTGGAAAAATATATTTAACACAATCCTAAATTCATTTAAGATGCATTTGATGACCAATACCAAAGATCAGATGTTTTCTTTCACCCTAATTCAAAGGAAGAAATAAATATTCTTTGTTGGACTTCAAAAAACCAAGAAAATACTTACATTAAACATCAACTCAATAAAACTACTAGAGACATAGGTGTTTGCTCTCAGGCCAGCCCAGTGATCTTTTCTTGCTTTAGAGATACCAAGTGGTCCCTGGAAAGGCAATTAAGTTCAAAGAATATTTTTTTAGCATCTCTTGTGCCAGGCACTGTGCATATGTCCAAGAGGGACTTTTCTACTCAATGAATCCCCGATCTCTCCCATCAAAATTTATCATGACATCTTGATGTAGAACATTTCGAAATAACAGCTGACTACTCTGAAAAATGGATGAAGCCTATGTGCTGATGGGGACTTTGGCAGTAAGCTTTCCCAACCCCCGTAGGGTGTAAAATCTCCTTTTTCATTTTCTCTTTAGCTTTTTAAAAAATCTCTGTTTTTATTCATTATTTACTTGTACCTATGAAAATAAAAGTTTCATGAGTATAGAGTTCTTGTCTTGTTCACTGTCATGTTCCACATCTGGGAAAAGTGTCTAGCACATAGGAGTACTCTATAAACCCTTTTGAGAGAATGGGACTGAGGTGGCAGTCTAGCCTATAGGAAAGACCACATGACCAGAAGCCAGGGAGACCTGAATTCCCATCTTTCCTTTGACATTTGCTAGCTGTATAAACCAGCAGAGAAAATAATACTATCTAAGCTACAGTTTCTGCATTTATAAAATGGGACAAATGATTCAGGCCCAAAACACAGGTTCTAGAGTCAGTAAGTTCTCTCTGAGATCCACTACTTACTAGCTGCATATAGTCTTGGACAAGCTACTTAAATCCCTGTACATCAGTTTTCTAATTTTTAAAGTGGGAAACTAGTAAGTCATAAGATTGTTGGGAGGACTGCCTAAATCCTTCAGAGTATGTAGCCAAGTACATAGTAGTTGGCTCAACACATTTTAGTCACTTCTGTCACCAGCATTATTATGAGAATCAAATGAGACCTAGTGAAGGAAAGGACATTTGCCGTATAAAGAGATACCAGGTAGATATTTCCAGATTTTAATGCTACCCCTCTGGAAACATACATTTGTCTTCTATCAGGAGGCTTCTAGAACCACGGTGCTTTTGACAAAATTCATAGGTTTAATAAACATCCTTCCAAATGCTGACTTCCTGATAAAGTGAGATTTGGAGAGAAGGAACTTCTGATTGACGCTAACATAATCTTTCAAAGTTAGCCATTTACTCTAAAGAGGGAATAAAGCAAATGTTCTTGGTCCAAATCTCTTGGTTATGGAAATTCTTGAGAAGAATTAAAAAATATGTCACAAATAGGCAAAGTTCTTATAGAAAGCTACTGGTTTGCTGACGAGTATCTAAAAATAGTTAAAGAACCAGAGTCCCCACCCCCTTATTAAAATATTTTTAAGAACAAAATAAAAGCGTTTTATTTCTTTGTGTTACCCTAGAACTATAGCCATTAGAATTTCAAATAGTAGGGCTGTACCCACAATATAGTGTTTGCTTAACAAACATAGACATTATATTTGTGGAAAATTGAAGTGTATGGTAACAGTTTTACCCACAAAGAATAAAGCAGAGCTGTTCAAAATGATAGAAATATGAAATTGGATATTTAAATATGGCAAAATGAAGGTTTCTAAAAGCATGGGGAAGTATTCTAAACATATTTTGTTTGTTGCCTATTAAAGCAGAAAGTGTTCAATAGCTGTGTGATTTAAATGATAGATGCCTGATGTGAGCATATGTCAAGGAGTTTGCATTTAGAACAAGCTATCTCCAAAATTCAAATGCTATAGCATTGTATTGGTTAAAGCCCAAATCAACACAAGCAAGTATCTTACCTAGAGAAACCTTGAAGTTTTTTTATATCTTAACTGAACTAAAAGTTCTTCCTGTTTATCATTTTATAATTCTATCATTGCTAATTTTTCAGTATGTAATTCTTTTCCAAATAATATGAATGAAGAGGAGGATGTGGGCCTACAGTATGCCCTGTGCTCCCTCCATAGATCAGGATGTGCATGAAGTTTGAGGAAGATATCTTATTCTCAAGATCTGTACTAATAATAGAGTAATATTCACTACTGTGTTACCCAGGAAATGAGATGAACCTTGTATAACATAATAACATTATTATGTTATACAAGGTTTCTTCAAACAGCAGCTGAAATATACTTACAGTATACTTACTTAAAGAAGTTGATGTGTGATTTGTGAAGGCCACAGTTTTTAAAAGAAGAACCGAGAAAATAAAATTAATTTTGATGCTAATGAATTATTGGGTCAGATCATAAGACAAAGTAAAAGTGATGTCATTGGGGAGAAAGTTTGCCAAGGAAGTTTCATTTGTTTCGTTGCTTAGGTATTTTCATATGTTGTGAATTTTGGCTGACCAAGCCAGAAGCCACTGGGGTAGACCATATAACTACATAGTAGTGGATCCTCCATCAAGTCTCATTTTATGCAAACTGGAGTGAAAATAAAATATGAAAGACCATATTAGTTCCCTAGGACTGCCAAAGCAAAGTACCATTTTAACACAATAAAAATTCATTCTTTAATAGTTCTGGAGTCCAGAAGAATGAAATCAAGGTGCCACAGGGCCAATCTCTCTCTGAGACTCTGGGAAGAATTCTTTCTCCTTTCTTCCTAGCTTCTGGTAGTGTCATCTATTTTTGGTATTCCTGGGCTTACAACTGCATACTCCTATCTCTGCCTCTTGTCATCACATGGAGTTTTTCTTGTATGTCTGTTTCTTCTGGTGTTTTTCAGCTTGTATAAAGACACCAGTCATACTGGGTTATAGCGCACCCTAATGACTTCATCTTTATTGTATCTGCAGAGACCGTATTTCCAAGGCAAGTCACAGTTATAGGCACCAGGGCTTAGTACTTCAACATATTTGGGAGGGAGTGTGGGAGAGCACAATTCAACCTATGATAAATATGTAGGGAAAAAGAAAATTCCTTGGAAGAGTATTTTCTAGAGGGAACAAATAAGTAATTACACCCCTGGGAATTACAGGAATATACTAGAGTAAATAATTTCAATGATTCCTATGTGGGAAGTTGGGTAAAGGCATCAAAGTCTTACATACTACCCGTTTGAGCTTAGTTTTCCAACTTGCAGAATCAATCTCTTTAAATTCAAACATCCAGTTAGGTGTGTGTGTGTGTGTGTGTTTAAATTTACATGCTATCAAAAGTGTGTTTTGGCTAAACAGTTTAATTTTGGTATCATACAAATTAATTGCCTTGCCACTGGATAAACCCGTATTTCAGAAGAGCTACAGCTGGCCTTTGTAAACATATTATATGAAAAACTATCCCAACTACAGAGTTATTTGTTTCCAGTGTCTGAACCAAGTTTCAGGCTTTTGTGGACCAGGTTGCCCAAGATAGTAGCGATGGCACATGAGTTGCTATTCTTAATGCTGAATCTTCACTATACAACAGAAAGCAATTTTCTCTAGAGTCCACATTTCAGTACCTGCCTTACCCCATGCTTCCCCATGAGACCAATTATGTCTTAATTCACATATTTTCAATTTTTTCTGACAAATATTTGCACACCTTTTTTTCTGTAAATATTTGGTGACATTTCAAGGCAGCATTATGGTTAAGATCAGGTTAAGAACATGATCTTTGGAGCCAGCAAGGACTGCTCAAATGCTAGCTGCACCAAATGACTTTGGAAAGTTATTGAACTTCTATAGACTTCTGTTTCTTCATTTGTAATATGCTAATAATAACAGTATAATAACAGTAAAAATTTAATACATTGCCCAGCACATCACAATGTATCTAATCAACATTGCTAACTTTAGCTATTATTTCTCATACCACATTTTCCAAGACAAAAGTCCACTTTAAAATACAATGGGGAAAGCAAATTGCTTAGTATATTCATTTGTATCTTATTACACAAAAGTTAAGAATTATTTGGGTTAGCTTGAGTAGAAATAATTGCACAATTTTAGAATTCAGAATGAGAAAGAAAAAGTACAGTTTGGATAACTTGTCTAGTACCTCATTGCCTAATAGAGTGGTCTTGTAGGTAAGGTCATCTCCAAGTTTATAAATACAGAATAGCTACAAATTCGACAGTTTCAGCAATATGATATTTGGATCAGTATTACATGCTGTACTCAACAGTAACACATAACAATATGACTAAATTTCTCACATTTACTGGATATAGATATATGGCTTTGTCTAGTTCTCATTTCTGGATTTAATTGGAAATTTGCCTTTACTTTTCCTTGAAACAAGTTTTGTGTTTTAAATTTATTATCTGATTCCTACTTTGCTTGGCTGAGCAGGGCAATTTGAAGTATGTCCTGGACATTTTCCTTTATGTGACACATTAGTTTCATCCAGAGAATTTAAGAATTCAGTGGCTTCCCCAGGACTGGAAAGATGTAATGAGAGATGTAAGAAGGTAAACATGAGGCTTGCTTTAAGAATATGTAAAGATGCGTAAGAAATAGCTTATCATTATACCAGAGACTCATAATTACCCTTACCAATGCATTAGTGTCTAATATGACTATAGTGGTCTCCAAGAATGTTCAAAATGTCTATTTTTAGAGAAAGAACTAATTTTTAATATTAACAACATTAAATAAATACATCCAATCCTTCCCCAACATACCAAGTAGGGTAATCAATTAGGTGATGTGAATAGAATATTCAATTCCTAATTTGAAAATAAGCTAAGTGAAATCAATCAGTCAGAGAAAAACAAATACCATACAATTTCGTATGTGGAATCTAGTGAATGAAATAAACTAACAAACAAAATAGAAACAGATTCATAGATACAGATAACAGACTGACAACTGACAAAGAGAAAGGGGGTTGGGGGCTAGATGAAAAATGGAAAAGTTAAAGGGAGTAAACAAAAACAACAACAACAACTCATAGACATAAACAACAGTATGGTGATTACCAGAGAAAAAAGGGGATGGGAAAGCAGGGAAGTAGAAGAAGGTAAAGGAGGGATAAATGGTGGCAGAAGGAGACTTGATCTAGGGTGGTGAACACACTATACAATGAGAATTGTACACCTTAAACATATATAATTTTATTAGGCAAATCACCTTAATAAATTCAATAAAAATTAAAGAATACATCTGTAACTAATAGCAATTTTAAAATGAAATAAATGTTGAGTGTGTCTTTTTGAAAAAAAGGAAAGAAAATGAGTCTCAAAATTATAGCATATTCAGGCTGAAAGCCTAGAATTTACAAACCCATGGTATTGTGTGAATCAGAGGCTCCAGGGGGGTTTCATACCTAAAGTAATTGTCTCACATACACTGTTTGATATCCAAACTTCCACCTTTCCTGTTGCATTCTGTGTTCATTAACATGCTGCCACCCCTCAAGTGGCCATACTCTAAGTTTCTGCTCTTCTATTTTACTTTTTTAAAGAGGTGCTTACATTCATTTTGTAATAAAATATAAATACTTTTCCTCTTTTTGTTTTTCCCCTATATTTCCTCCTACCTTTTCCAATGAATTTTCTATCTCTTGTAAAGACCACATAAAATAGAGAATATAGTAAGCAGATGCCTTTATAACACTGCAGAAAATAAAAGCTTCTAATTTTCCAGACTGTTCATAAAACCCCATGATCTATTTTGTAGTCAACAATTTCCAGTAACCCCCATAATGGCACAGAAAACTGGTCACTCCCATCAAGTGATTATATCAAGAGGATAATGCTCATTTATTTTGAAAATATGCTTCTCAATGACAGCAGAAACAAAGTGCTATAAGAAGGTAGTAAGTAGCCAGACCCCCCCCCCCGCCTCTCTCTCTCTCTCTCTTTCTCTTCTGAAAGTAGAATGTAGAAAGTAGAATGCTCATTGAAAAGCATTCATTCACTGCACTAAAACAAAATCCAAATTGAGTACCCTAGCTTACCTGGCTTTAATGATCTTATTCCTGAACACAGTTCTTATCTTTACCACTTGACTTCCTCAGTCTCCTCCTGCCAAATCAGTCTCCTCCTGTTCCTAGAATGCCAACCTTGCTTCAGAGCCCTTGAATGCTCTCTGGAATGTTCTAAAATGTTCTCTTCATAAATCTTCATATGGTTAATTCTTCCTCATCATTTATATCTAAGCTAATTTAAGGTATCCTTTACCCCATACATCTGACTCCCTCAATCTTGTTTCATTGTCTTTATAGTACTTACTACTCTTTGAAGTTTTGTTAATTTTTTATTCATTTTTACCCACTTTACCATAAGTTCTGTGAAAGTGGGAAATGTGTGTGGTCTACGATATTTACCATATATCCTCAGTCCAGGACACACCAAGCATACAGTTGGTACTCAAGAAATATTTGTCAAATGTAGTAATGAATTTATATTTCAATAGTAAAGTGAGTAATCAGTCATAGTATGTACAAAGATACTTAGTATCAGGAAATAGAAATAAACTCTAACAATTATTGTCATTTACTGAGCATCTACTGGAACCAAGGTATTATGCTTAAATTATCTAATTAAATTCTCACATTGACTCTGTGCCATAGCACTAATAAATAGCCAAGAGGGATTTGAACCTATGCCTATGTTACAACAAAACCATGTCATTAATCATCATGTACAAATGTGGAAAGAAACTCAGATTATATCCAATGGAACACTCAAAGGCAAATTTACCTACATAGTACTTTTCCCTCTGGAAACCAGAAATGGTTGTTTGTGAATAAATGCTCCCTGTGACACTTGCATCATTTATATTTTTTTTGTTAGCGATGGCAGAAATTTCTACTTTAATCTGCCTAAGTGAAAAATATAAAATAAAATAAATAAATGTATCAGCCCACAAAATTGAACAGATTGAAGGGGTGGCTTTAAAGTGGTTTCATCCAGTGCTCAAAAGATATCACCATGACCCAGTCTTTCTCTCAATTCCCACACTCCACTTCCTTGGTTTTAATGTGGCAGGTGGGTCATTCTGGCAGCTCTGGACATATGTATTCTCTTTTAGGTCAATGGGAGGAAGAAGTTTGCTTCCCTAGTAGTCAAGGCTCCTGCCAATTCATATGGCACATTTGTACAAATTGGAGAAAGGTACCCTTTTCTTAATGAAATTTCCAACGTTTGTGTGTGATTTAGCAGTAATAATTATTGGAACATAAAGTACTCTAAAAAGTAACACAAATAATACTATTGAAAATTACATAGTAGAAAAATGTAAATTTTAATCACAAAAATTGTTAATCAAAAGACACTACCATGTATTAATTGGTATAAAACAATTACTTATCTTCCTTTCAGAAAAACAAAATATGATAGTTTCAAAGCTTATCTGCACCAACAATCAATCAATAGACTTCACCATCTTTCTAGTGAGTGTGGAAACTTTTGTTTTTATTATAATTTTAATAAGTCAAGTTCTTGACTAGTGAACAATACTGACTAACTAAAATATATCCTAAATATTTAAAAATAAAAGGAATTTTTCAGGTGAATTATTACAATGAATATTTCAGTATGGCTATGAGAGACATTCTAAATATTACAAAACTATATATAAATTTAGCTCCTCATGTACTGACGTATCTTCAGTATCACATTCCTTACTATTGTAAGTTCCTAGGTCAATTTCAAGTTTATACTTTATATTGTCAGAGTAGCCAAGTTCATTGCAACTTTTCAAATTACATCTCATCTAACAATATCATTAATTATTATAAACTTGTATTTTAAAGGTGATATAGTTAATGGAAAATGGAAAGTGTAAGAAGTATTTTTAAATTAATTCTGGAACATAAAAGGTATTTCATGGGATTCATATTTAAAATGAGTCTAATTTTTTTATGCTGGAGAAGTCAATGTTAATACTAAAATATTTTACACTTATGTACCTTTAATTATATATATGATTATAATATGATTTTATATATGATTTTTATTTTTAAAACATAATTTTATTCAAAAGTATCCTTAAATGTTGATTTTCTTAGAGCAAGAAAACCTTGCACCATTTTCCCCCAAGTTTAAGATAAATATATAAGTCACCTATGTTGGAGTTAACAGAGTTATGATAAAATAAGAAAAAATGTCAAAATAATGAAGATATATCAATATGAATGGTACCCTCTTAGATCTAATCCCTCTTTTCTACTGTATACAACTACCCTGAAAAGAGTGTAATAAAAGCCCCAATACTCACACTACTTGGACCCTAAATGGCTGGACATGTGTCCTTTGCCTAAATCAATCACTGCCGCTGGGTCATGAACTATGCTGGTGGGCATTGCCTCTACTCTAAAGGCCTGGGATTAAAGTCAATTTCAATAGAAGCCCATGAGGGGAGAGTGTAGGAAGGATCTGCTTTAAGGCAGAGGTGTGAATATTATTAGCCTGCAGAAATCAGAAAAGTGACTTGCATATTTGATTACAGAAATAAGAGAAATGTAGGAAGAAATCTGTTTTTCAATATTAAGCAACAGTATAATTGTCACTCCATTATGTCTGAGTATCCTTGAATAGGATTAAAATAATTCCAGTTTTCTTTATTACTTTTTTAGACTTTAAGGGCTTATTTAGTTTGGTGTTTGGTTGTCTCTCCTATGATAGCCTATGGAAGATCTTTCAGAAGAAACGCCACTTTATATATTTTTAATTATTTTATTGTTGTTCAATTACAATTGTCTGCATTTCCCCCCAACTCCCTACCACCACAGCTAAAACCCACTTCTCTCCTTTGCTTCCACAGTCCCCCTTGGTTTTGTCCATATCTTCTTCACAGTAGTTCCTGAAAGTCCTTCCCTACATTGTTCTCTCCTCTGGCTATTGTTAGATTGTTCGGCTTTATATTGAACACTTGGTCCAATTAGATAGCAATCACTGACAGGCGGGTGAGTAGGCAAGTGCACATTTCTTCATGAAATTCAAATAGAACACCTGTTCCTATCCATGGAGAAGTTGATCATATGTTAAAAGCTGAACTTTATTTGGATACTAATTCTAAAGGAACTTAATATCTGCCTTTTTGTAGCAAAGTCCTGCTGCCAACATCTAGTCATTCCTGTCACTTCCTCAGTCCCCTACACTCTGGTTCTTCTGCTATTAATGTTCACAAACTGGTATCTGCAAATTCTTCCTAAATCAAAACCACATATCACTGAATAAAATTAAAACATTTCACAAATGTTTCTTTTGATGGGATTAATTTTTAAGGAGAAATCTTTACAGTATGCAAAAGTGCAGGGATGTGTGCACACATGGTTGCTACTTGTGATGGTGACTAGTCAACAAATGAAAGGCACTATTTCACTGATACTGGAATTGCATTTGTAAGTGCATTTAGCAGGTGCTTTTACATTTCATCTTAAAAATTCTTTTCAAATACATGATGTATGACGAGAGAAAGTCAGCCTGGTCCCTGAATCTTAATAAAATAGAAAAACTCTGATATAGAAAAGATCACAAATAATATTTAAAGGTTCATTGTTTGAAAGGTGTACCTAAAACTTGACTTCAATTATTCTTGGGTCTCAGGATAGTTATATAGACCGTGATGCTAATGATGACAGTGATGTACTGACATTGAATAAGAGAATAAATATGTTATATTATCAGTTAGTCATAAGTTTTTTGTCTGTTAAATAGGATTTTAATAAGTAAGGAACCATTATTCTACCTCAAAATCATGAAAACCAAATTTTCTAATGATTTTTCCTAAAAAGGTTAGTGTGGGAGAAACTACCAACATATGTCATTTATAAGTTCTAATGAGCAATTAGATTTTATGATTTCTGATTGGAAAGTGATAGACTAGAGAGCTGTAGAATTACAGAATTAAACCAAATCAACAGAAAACTGTCAAAAACAAGTTTAAATGGTCACCATGTTGGTGAACACATCCTTGATTCTGTCCTGTTCAGTCACTGAGATGAAAGAACATCGTGCCCTCTGACATTGAGTTAAGAATGATGTACCTGAGTCATCCTGCTCCATTGAGTTGTGTGTGGAAAGTATGTGAGTTTTACTGGCACAGGCAACTTGGTTTGCCCTGAAGACCTTCAGAATTAACTTGATGATGAACTCTCATGCCTTAAGACCTGACTTATTTCTCCTGAAGATACATTACTCACTTCACTTTATTCTTCTTATGCCACGTGTGCACGGTTCTAAAAATAAAAAAAATTCACTAAACTTAAATAATTTTTACATATAATTTTCAACTGTCACAGAATTTGACAGATCAAATCATTTTAAAGAACCAAAGCAAGTAGTTCACGTTGAAACAGCTGTAAGCACAGTATGCAACTTATGTTTACTGGTAGCTTATGCTCCAGAGAAATAATCATTATATGACTGCTTTATTACTTACAGTACTTTTGAAATTTAATTTTTGTCAGCATTGACAGATGTCATCCACATTAATACTTAGACTGCTATGTATGTAAAAGGCTAAACATAGGCAGAGATCTCATGTTTGTGAGGTGATAATGTGGTTGACAAATAGATTTAACAACAGTCATTCATTGCTGAGCAGTTGACGAAATTCACCTGAGGTATGCTCAGAGTGAGAGTGGAAAGTCAGAGGAATATGAATAAAGAAGGAAGAAAAAAAAAGGCTCTGGAAAGCAGTGCACATAATGAAAGCATAACAGAGGATGATTAATTATATTTCAGAGCCAGATAATTTCCAGAGAATATGTGTGTATGATAAAAGCTTTCTAACCTTTCCCATTGTAATTAAAGAAGGGATTCACTAATCTAAGCTGAGTAAAGACTATTTTGTTCCATAACCATACTAATACATGTATAGAAATAATTTATTGTAAATATGCATTTTACTGCTTGGCTTGTAAACTTGAAAAACTGAAGACTGGGGTTGAGCATGTAGAGACCTTAGAAATTATCAAAATGGTCACATAAAATTATGATGAATTGGAAAATTTACCTGCCCTAAAATATCTCAACATTTACCTTCAGGCTAAAATGAAAGGGAATTAATTCTTTATCAATATTGTTTTATGTTGTTTTACATTTAAATCTTTCTTCATAACATTTGGGTTTTCATATTTTGTGTCTTTCAGGTTGCTAACTTGCAGTGGTCTGGACTTTTCTACTCTCTTTTTCTTGTCATTTTCTTTAAGACAAAATAATGAAATGGGTGTAACATACATATTGCAAACTATAGGTTTTGTGAGGGGTTTCAATACATAGTAAATTCACAAAATTCCCATTTTTTCAACAAATATTTACTGACTATTTTGTACATGTCTGAAACTACTATAGGTATTGGTGAATTTAATGTCTGTAACAGTGCCTGGTACATAGTAGGTCTCAGTAAACATTTGAAATGAATCTGCAAAGTAGAACTACATGTCTATATTTGAATTCAGTGGCATTAGTTAGTTCTTGGTCTGCTTTCCCAAAATATGGAGAAAAAGCATAGAACATGGTTAATGAATTAACATTTAAGTGTTTTGATTAATGGAAAAAATAGCCTCATACCTCCACTATTTCTTTCTTTATTTTTTCCATCATATTTTGACGGTGGTATGTACATGACAGAGTCAAAATAACATTTGAAATAGATGGTACCAGATAAGACATAATATTAGTCAAATTAAATGCACATTAATTGAAGAGTCAATAATTTGGTAATGAATGGTGGAAGTGGATGGCTATGAAGATGATTGTTGAAAAGTTTATTATTAGAAAAAAGGATTCCAGTGATCTGTTGAAAAGATAGTTGTTTTTTGGATATAGTAGAGATATCATGTATTTAGAGGTCCCATCTCCCATGCTAAATTGCTGGGGAATTTTATAGGGTTTCTTCTGCCTCAAATGAAAGACCATAAATTGGTAGATTAGACAGTAGTTTAGATTGTGTTGCATTATCAGGCAACTCCTATGTTTCAGTTACCTGCCACAGCTGAGGTTCGCTTCTCAATTAAGCAACATGCCAGTGGCCACTTCACTCTCAGTAGCTCCCCTCCCAAGACCCAGGCTAAGGTATCAATATCTATTAAGAGTATGGCCAGTCTGCAGAAGAGAAAAAGAAAACTGATAAACTGTGCTGGATGTTAGAGTCCCTGTCCCCAAGTGACACACACTCTTCTGCCTATGTTTCAGTGGTCAAAGCAATTTACATGGTCACTCCTGCACTTACTAGAGAAAGGAAGGATGTATATCCCTGTTAATGGGTGGCATACCCAAGGATAAAAATTGAAATATTCAATAAGCTAGTGACTCAACCTATATAACTGATTTTGATAATTTCTCACCAGTGTACAGAAATTACAGGGTCTGCACAAATAACACCCCTTTTATTACAAAATCTTTTATTACAAAATCATAAGCATATAATTCTGTAACATTACAATATCACACTCAAGCGTACCATATGGCATTTTAAGTGAAAAGTTCAAATTAAAACTATAAATTATTACATCCATATAATGACCCTACCAAACATACTTAAGCAGTCCTTATTTCTGCCAGACCCTGTATCTTTAAAGGGATCTTGACAAATAGCGTTGGTGTGGGATGCCAAGGTAATAATGATGAAGTTCCGAAGTCTGGAGTGTGCTTTGTTTTGCTCACCACAAGGTCCCATGAATGTAGCACAGTGCCTGGAATGTGTTAGATGTTCAGTAAATCTTTGTTGATTATAAGGTCAGCTACATTTGTGGGATTCAGTGCAAACTAGAAATGCAGGGTCTATATTTAAAAATAGGGGTAAACCTTCCATTAGATTTATAAAAGTATAAAATCTCTATCTCTCTTTCTCTGTCATGGTGTTTTTATTTACTATCTAGTGTCAAGCTTGCTCAAGCAGAGGGATTCTTGCTGTTGAATGCATATTTATACGTATGCCTGGGAACCTCACTCCATGACCTACCAGCTGCCTGGATTCTCTTTTTGAAGTCTTTTAACCTGACTTTTATCTGACTGCTGAGGAACTGAAGCTGATAGAAAGAGTGACATGTTTGTGGTCACATGACAGTATACCAGTACAGACTTGATAGAAATTGAACTTTCCTGACCATCTCTCTAATATAATTACATATTTTGATTTCTTATTATTTTTTTCTTCCTCTTTGAAAGTTTACATAATTTTATTTTGGTTTCCAGTTTCCATTCGAAGTTGTAGGAGAGAATAAATGTTTTCTGAAACTGAGAAATTTGTTTTATGAGAAACTTAGTTCTCACATCTGAAGAATATCTCTTTCTTCATGATTACTAAAAATTTCTAAGATAATCTGGTCAAAGTAGGCTTATTTGCTGAGAATTAATTGATTTTAATCCTTCTGAATTATGTCCTCTTCAATAAAGAGGTACCATGTAATTCAACTACTAATAAAAAAAGAGGGTCCCAATATTTAAATTCATAGCTAGAAACAGAATTTGTAATATGAGTAAATGCCCACATTTTAAAGAAATTACTTTAATGCAGTTAACTCAGAGACAGCATTTTATTTGGACATTATTCTTTCTCCTCCTCCTCTCCCTTTCATACTTGTTCATCTTTGGCAAATATATCCTTTTCACAGTGTACTTGAGGTATCCTAGGTCCCATTAGGCATATCAAAACTAAAATTGTGGTTCATTTTAAGAATGTATAAAATAGTTAGGAAATGATTTAATCCCATGAAGAGATTTGATCTTTGGGTATTTATTCCATACTAGTACAATCCAGTACAATGTTTATGATTTTTAAAGCTAAAAGTTGAATTAGTTCAACAAAACTAGCAAAAAACAACCAACTATAACATAAATGAAATAGATAACTGTAAATCTCTGGAGCAATAATTATCAGCTGGGTATTTTGACTCACTCTTTCCTACACAGGGGACATTTGACAATGTCTAGAGAAATGGATACCATGACTGAGCAGAAGTGTTAGCAGCATCTCATGGACAGTGTCCAGAGATGAGGGAACATCCTATATTACAAAAGGCAGCACCCAACTCCAACAAACAGCCATCTGACTCAAAGGGTTAATATTATGAGTTTGAGAAACCCTAATCTAGAGACCCATCCAAAGCATTCAGGAAGGTGGGTAACTCATAAAAAAAGCAGTCGAGTCTTGTCCAATGTTATCACATGGACATGCATTGCTGGAGTCTACCCTCGTTACCATTAAGTATTTTGACTAAGTTAAATTCATTCTGGGCTTTGTCCCTCAGGTAAAAATTGTGTTTTCATATCCCTTCCCTAAATTAATTTATCATGCCTGAAATAGAGTGAGAAATATTTTTTCTTTATACTTCAAAAGAGATGTTTCCATATTAGGATTAAATCCTTCATTCTAGCTTAGTATTCCAAACATGGAAGAAACCAGTTAAGCCATAGTTTGGATCTAATTTATCCTGCTAAGCTATTTAAAGTCCTTATTATCATACAAAATTGGTATTTTCAGAGTAACTTTAGAATCGTTGCTAGGTTTGATAAATCAAGTAATAAGAATAGTATAAAACAGTGTTTCTTCTCAAGTGATTTTACATGAATACTTCCTGTCCAATTTGAATACATAGATGTGTATCTATAAAAAAGAAACAGAAATCCTTCACTTCCTACAATTTAATGGTAGGTTTGACCATTTGGGTTGGGGATGGAGGGTAATAAAAGCCTTTTCTCCAGCCCCCCAAATTCCAAGTCAGTGAGAGAAATGCAAATGAAGATATAACAGTATTTTAGCTTTATTAATGATAAAGCCAAGTTGAGAACAGGCTTAGGAAAGTAGCCACAATCTGGTTTCTGTGTGTCTTTCCCTCTAAGTTATAAACATGCCCACTCTGTGGGTCTGGTTGTTCTGCACCGCACCCTGCCATCCATCATTACCTTCTCATTCCTCTGCTTTGTGGAGTGTGGCAGTCTGCAGCAGGCTGCATTTACCTTGCTCCTATGCCAGCTGGGTTCAGACAATGATATGCACCAAGGGTAGGTTGGAAGGTTATGGGGAAGGAGAAGCAGGTGTTCAGACAATGGTGTGCACTAAGTGCAAGATGGAAGATGATTGGATAAAAGCATTAGGGGCACTTCTCCCTCTCTGCCTCTCTAATGTCTTCTGTGGCAGTTCCATCCTCTCTGTGCTTCCAAATCCTGCCACAGAGGCTGCCCTGGTTCTCTCTTCCACTGAGAGACCCAGTTAAAGTGCCTCCTCCCAGCCTCCTTCTAACCCAGGGCCAGAGGTAACTTCCTGCTATTGCCAGTCCCCACTTCCTTTTTAGCTTCACACCTCTGCTCTCACTTCTTCTGTAACCAGTTTTCTGATTAATGCCTCTTCTAAAGATTCTCATGCTAACAGACACCAGAACTACAGGGTGTGCACCAAGGGCAGAAATTCAAAAGGAGGAAGTGCCCACCTGAGATCTCCCTCTGTGGGGCTGGAAGTGCTTCTGCTCCTTTCCTCCCTTCTACCAGGCCTGCAGTCAGCTACCACCCCTTCTTCCCACCCAGAATGGGAGAGAAAGTGCCAGGGAAGCACTGAAGAATCTACCCTATTTACCTCATCTTGGCAGATCAAGTAGAAATTTTCCCTTTGGAGGCAATATAGGCCATGGTTACAGCAATGGGCTCCAGAACCATACAGTTGGGTTCAAACCTCTGACCTGACCTTTGCTGGTTGTGTTTTTGTAGGCAAACTCAATTACCCTTTCTTTAGTCAAATCTAAATCTTTTCCTATGAAATGGGGGATGATAAAACCTACTTCATGAGATTATTATGATGTATATATAGTCTAATAAACAAAAGCTGTTAGAGCACAGCTCAAAACATGGGAACTATAACATTAGCTATTATTATTATCCTTCTTGGGCATCCTATAAAATGGGGATATCATGGCTCCTACTTCATAGGTTAGACGTGAGACTTAAAGGGATAAAGCATGTGACTGGCACGCAATGAGTGCTCAGGAAATTAGCTATTATTATTGTAACCTAATCTGGAAGTGTCTTTCATCAATATTCCCCTTGATGGTGGAGAGAAAGAGGTAATTAAAAGTTAATAAATAAGTAAATTAAAATATTAAATACATATTAACCAGATATTCAGTATTTTTGTCTTATTTCTTTTACTTTGCAGGTATAAGAAATCAGCCCTGGTTTAACTAACAATCATGAGTAAACAAAAGCATATATGAAATCAAGGTTGAAATAAAAAATGCTAGAGATTTTTCAGGAAGCTTCAACCTTTCCAGCATTTGTCTAAGAGGAAGCCATTGTTGTTCTTATTTATCTATTGTCTCCTCTTTCCCTTACCTGGTGCCTTCTTCTCTGAGCCACCCCCACCCATTATTTATCTATCCCCATAACCCCCTCCCACCATGCCTTCAAAGTTTTATTGCCTCTGCCCACCCACTCTAGTCTCCAACTTGATGTCAAGGCCATTTTAAAGGACATAGCCAACTATAATCTTCAAGGTGTTCTGAAAGGCACTGAATATAAATAATCACTTTCTTTGCAGTAGCATCAGCCATAACAGATATATTTCCATCTTAAAAGGAGTTCCTGGGCATTTCAACTATATCCATTCCCAATGGTGGAGAGATACTTATCTATAGTCATGTACAGACATCAGGATTGTTCCAGAATCTCAGAGAGTACTTTATAAATAAAAAGTAATTTTATAAATTATTAATTTATAATTACTACAAAAATAATTAGTAATTATTAATTTGCATGGGGAAGCTATTTTTCTAATTTCATGGGCTTGGGGCCATAAGTCAAAATAACCTATATAAGTTAAATTTTTCTATGACTTTATTGAAATTATTCAGTTTGTTTCAAACTTTATAATAATTGTTTTATTACAAAAATAGCATTTTAACATATTACTGATTAAATTACTTGAAGCTCAGTCTTTAAGTAAAATTAACGCTTCATTAAAATTTGCTATGTTTGTGCCCATGTCTTTCTGTTCCTCTCACCACTGGCATATGCCCTTAGAAGGACACACACTTCCCCACAAAAATGCAGAGAATCGTGTTAGTTCATTCTCACAATCCTAAGACATTAGTGGAAGAATCTCTACTTTATTAGAGACCCCAAATTTGGAGGAGTTACTTGGCTTGACCAATCAAATTTTTGTAGTTAGAGACAGAGTTTGAACAAGAGTTAAGTATCTGGCTATAAGTACAATGTCCTTCCCATTACACCACACAGACTCACTACTTCCAGGAAAATCAGTGTCATTTGGGGTTTATAATCATATTCATAATTTCTGGGAAGCAGTACTATTGCTTATATTGAAAAGCGTTTTGAAAAATAAAGCTTTCATATACTCCTCATGTAGTTTTGCCAAGTATCTTACTTTAAAAATTGGCTTCAGTATAACCAGGGCTGTCTGCCCTAGTTCTTGGTGAACTAGATATTCCCCAGAGAGAGATGATGTCCCCTCCAAAAGAAATGAATCAGGATATAGGCAGCCACCTGTATAACACATTAGCTGCCACCTGCTGACCTACCCAGCTGTGTAAAATTCACTGGAATGAATACATTCAAGTGGCCAGAACTTGGAAACAGGTTGAAGAGTTAGAAAATAGAAGCCAGCCAGCATAAATGCAAAAACAAACAAACAAAAAACAGAGGGGAGTTAGAAACCAAACCAAACAACAAACCACTGAGTTTTATAAAGAAAGGAAGCACCAGCATTTGAGTTCATCAAAGGCCAGTGACTGACAATTCTCAGGCCAAAATGTATTGAATTTCTGTCTGTGTTTGTGTAACTAGGTAATTTCGGCCTTTAAAAGTATTATTTTTCAAGGTACAGATGCCCATTGTTGAAGCTGAAAGGGAAGGGTAAGAATTGTCAACTGTCAGATAGTGAAGGTGAACCAAATGATACAAATATTTGTTTATTCCTTTAACATTTGAGATCAGTTGGAATTCAGTTCTTGAAAAGTAATTCTCAAAAGCAGCATGACATAAGATAATGCTTATCAAATGCCAGCATTTGGTGTGTTTCCTATGAAATGTTAACTTTGGAACACTCCATGTGAACAGGCCCCTGTATTGTGTTCTGGGCCAGGAGGGGAAGCTGGATTGCAACTAGGATAATTTCTATGTAAACATTTCAGATAATATATGTAAGGGAGTATCAGAGAAGGGCACCTACATCTCCAAGACTACAGAAATTATTGTGTTCCTTTCCTCATTCTTAGTAACCATCAACTTTCCAGCTTAAATTTTGTATTTTTTAAATAGGTTCCCCCCCACCACCCCAAATTATATAAGCATTAGCCTTCCCAAAGCCCAGAACTTCCTGACAGTGCTGGGCCAATGCACAAAGTTTACTAGTCTAAAATAAAAAAAAAATAAGAGCAACTTAGAAACTTTTTCATAATGCTAAATGAATAATAGTGGATAATCATGGAACTTATTTGGCAGGAGGGGGAGAGAGTATTTCCTTACTATTGCTGCTGATAAATTCACCTTCTTTTAGGATTATGGCTATAGATAAATGATAATAGTTTAAAGAAATTACCCTCACCTAATAAAAAATGTATTTAAAGACACTATCTTAATACAGTCAAAGAGCACCAAATAATATCAGAAACACCACAAGAATACCAAGAGTATCAGAAGTCAATAAAAGTTGGGCTTTTGGCATGTCAGAAAGAAAACAGCACTCCTTGTAGAAGTACGAGCAGTTGCAACAAAACAGTATAAGGGAAGGTAAATTATAGGACTTGGCTTGTCAAGTATCTGGGAGATGTTTCTTGACTTTGCTCTGGATTGGGTGCTTTCAGAAAGTATAAGTGATTCTATGATCGAGTATCTTGGCAACTTTTATAAGTAGGTGGGAGGAACAAAGTGGGGCTAAAGCAGTAATTAGTAAAGAAATAACAGTTACTCAGCCAAAGAGGAGTTTAGATCATGTTCTGTTTTAGTCTGTACTCAGATACGATTAGAGAGTGGCCTCTTTTTTCTTTCTCTTCATCATGGTCACAGAGTAGCCTTAGCTGGTGTTTGTTGGTGTTCTATGAAATCATTTATGTACAACAGCAGAATATGAGGCTCTAACTGTTACAGCCAGATATGCTCCAAACTGACACCAGTACATCTATTAGGGGCCCTTTTCTTTTCTCTCTCTATCCTCTCAATGTCACAACTATTCATGAGATCCAAATGTTTGAATAACATTGCAACAAAATATAGAGACCTAGTTTTAAAAGACATGATTTGAGTCCTTGTTTGTCCCTTACTAGATGTGTGACCCTAGGCAAAATCACTTAATCGCACCACATGTTAGTTTCATCAGTTGTAAGAGGGAGGTTGAGTTAAACATAGTCATTCCTTGTAAAGCCCTGTGATTAATCTTGGCCCCCACATATTTCATGACCTTTGGGATACTTATTCAACCTATTCCTCATCCTTAAACTGAGGAAAATATTAGTATCTATTTCTAAGGATTGCTGATGATTCAATTAGGCAAAATATGTAAAGATTGTACAGCAGTGCTTAGTATGGATTTGTACCTACTAGCACAATGGTGATTATGAAGATAATTATCATTATGAAGATAACTATCATTTTTAATTGTATATATATATATATATATATTATGTTTCAAATGATGGGCTAGAAATCACAGAGAATTTCCCACTAGGAGCTGAGATGGCAGTGAGCTTTTTGATGAGCCAATTGCAATTTTGAGATCCATAGCTACATTAATCATACATAATAAGTGACATGTATTGATTTAGCTCTTCATCACTTTATTCAGTTCTCATAACCCTATAAGGCTCCTAAAGTGTCTTTAGAGCTACATATTTTGAATGAGGAAACTGAGTCTTGTGAAAGGTTAACTAATCTGCTTAATGACACATACCTTGTTAGTGATGAGGTAGACTTCAACCCAGATCCCAAACTCTCATTCTCTCCTCTGTGACTGGGGAAGTACTATACAAAGGGTTCACATTTTTTTTATTTAACTGTCATTTCAAATGTGCCCTGAATAACCTGCCTTAGTCTATGTCACTCTTTAGGTAAAGGCCCTATCTACATGGCCACTGTGTTATCAAAATCTGATGTTTGAAAGGATGTATACACTTTTATTTTTAAATTATTTTTCTGAATTTCCTTTTTCTTTTTAAATTTTATTTTTAAATTATGGTCTCCCTTCAATATTATTTTGTATTGATTTCAAGTGTGCAGCAGAGCAGTTAGACAATCATGTACTTTACAAAGTGTTCTCCCAATATTTCCATTAACCACCTGTCACTGTACATAGTTATTACAGTGCTATTGACTATATTCTCTATGATGTACTTTATATTTTTGTGATTGCTTTGTAACTACCAATTTGTATTTCCTAATAACTTCATTTTTTTTCACACAGTCCCTCAAATCCCTCCCCCTCGGGCCACCATCAATCTGTTGTCTGTATCTCTGAGTCTGTTTTAATTTTGTTTGTTCATCTATTTTTTCTTTAGATCCCACATATAAGTAGAATCACATATTTTTATGTCTCTGATTGACTTATTTTTCTTAGTGTAATACAATCTATATCCATTCATACTGTCACAAATGGTAGGCTTTCATTCTTTTTTATATCTGAGTAATACCCACTTGTATATTTATGGACAATTCTGTTGCTTCTATATCTTGGCTATTATAAATACGAATGCAATAAACATAGGGGTGCATATATTCTTTCAAAGTATTTTGGGTTCCTTTTGATATGTAACCAGAAGTAGAATTACTAGGTCATAAGGCAGATACATTTTTAAGTTTTTGAGAGACCACCATATTATTTTCCATAGTGGGTACACCAATCTGCATTCCCACCAACAGTGCACAAGGGTTCCCTTTTCTCCACAGCCTCATCAACACTTGTTTATGGATTTACCAATGATAGCCATTCTGACAGGTATAAGATGGTATATATCTCACTGTGGTTTTAATTTGCATATTTGTGATGATTAATGATGTTGTGCCTCTTTTCATGTATCTATTGGCCATCTGTATATTATCTTTGGAGAAATAAATGTATAGTCAGGCCCTCTGCTCATTTTTTTTTCAATGGATGTTTTTGTGTGTATTGAAATATATGAAGCCCTGGCTGGCATAGCTCAGTGGATTGAGCGCAGGCTGAGAACCAAAGTGTCCCAGGTTCGATTCCCAGCCAGGGTACATTCCTGGGTTGCAGGCCATAACCCCAGCAACCGCACATTGATCTTTCTCTCTCTCTCTCTCTCTCTCTCTCTCTCCCCCCCTCCCTTCCCTCCCTAAAAATAAATAAATAAAATCTTTGAGAAAAAAAATTAAAAAAAAGAAATATATGAGTGTGTAAATTATGGATATTAACCCATTTTTGGACATATCATTAGGGAATATATTTTTCCGTTCAGTAGGTTGTCTTTTTGTTTTGTTGATGGTTTCCTTTGCCATGCAAAAAACTTTTCAGTTTATAGTAGTACCATTTGTTTATTTCTGTTTTGGTTTCTATTGTCTGAGGAGATATATTAAGAAAACTGCTTATGCTCTGGCTGGCGTAGCTCAGTGGATTGAACATGGGCTGCAAACCAAAGCATTGCAGGTTCAATTCCCAGTCAGGGCACATGCCTGGGTTGCAAGCCATGTCCCCAGTGGGGGCCATGTGAGAGGCAACCATATATTGATGTTTCTCTCTCTCTTTCTCCTTCCCTTCCCCTCTCTAAAAATCTAAAAAAAAACTGCTTAGATAAACTTCATAAATTTTAATGCCAGTGTCATCTAATGGGAGATTTATGGTTTCAAGTTTTATATTTAATTTTTTAATTCATTTTGAGCTTATGCTTTTTTAATTTTTATTTTTATTAAATACTTTTTAATTTTATTGTTGTTCAAGTATAGTTTTCTGCCTTTTCCCTCTACCCCTCCCCACCACTGCAACTATTCCCACCTCCCCCTCCATGTTTCCACCCCCCCTTGTTTTTGTCCATGTGTTCCTGTAAACCCTTTACCCTTTTCCCCCATTATTGCTAACCTCTCCGATCTGGTTACTGTCAGTTTGTTCTTAATTTCAATGTCTTTGCTTGCATTTTGCTTGCTTGTTTGTTTTGTTCATTAGGTCCAGTTAAAGGTGAGATCATATGGTATTTGGCTTTCACTGCCTGGTTTATTTCACTTAGCAAGATGCTCTCTAGGATCATCCATGTTGTCAAAAACGGTAGGAGCTCCTTCTTTCTTTTTGCTGCAAAGAATTCCATTGTGTAAATGTATGATAGTTTTTTGATCCATTCATTTACTGATGGGCACTTAGGATGCTTCCAGCACATGGCTGTTGTAAATTGTGCTGCTGTGAGCATGGGGGTGCATTGTGCTGCTGTTTCATTGGTCCACGTGTCTGTTCTTATGCCAGTACCAGGCTGTTCAGATTGGTGTTTCAGGGTTCTTAAGATATAATCCTAGAAATGAAATTTCTGGGTCAAAAGGCAGTTCCAGTTTTAGTTTCCTGGGGAAATTCCATACTCTTTTCCATAGTGGTGGCACCAGTCTACATTCCCAACAATGGTGTCCTAGGGTTCCATTTTTTCCACAACCTCCCAAGCACTTGTTTGTTGCTTTGTTTATGATGGCCACTCTGACTGGTGTGAAGTGGTATCTCATTGTGGTTTTAATTTTCTTCTCTCTGATGGCTAGCAATACTGAGCATTTTTTCATGTCTCTGGATCCTCTGTATGTCCTTCTTGGAGAAATGTCTATTCGAGTTCTGTGCCCATTTTTTAACTGGGTTGCTTGTCCTCTTAGAGTGGAGTTGTGTGAGTTCTTTATATATTTTGGAGATCAAACCCTTGTCTGAGGTATCATTGGCAAATATGTTTTCCCATATGGTTGGATCTCTTTTCATTTTAGTGCTGTTTTGTTTAGCCATGCAGAAGCGTTTTATTTTGATGAGATCCCATTTGTTTATTCTTTCCTTTATGTCCCTTGCTCTAGGGGACATATCAGTGAAAATATTCCTGCATAGAATATCTGAGATTTTCCCATCTATGTTCTCCTGAAGGACTTTTATGGTGTCACAACTTATATTTAAATATTTTATCCACCTTGAATTTTTTTGTGTATGGTGTAAGTTGGTGATTGAGTTTCATTTTTTGCATGTATCTGTCCAACTCTCCCAACACCATTTGTTGAAAAGGCTATTTTTACTTCATTTTATGTTGTTGTCCCCTTTGTCAAATATTAATTGACTTTAGAGTCTTGGGTTTATTTCTGGGCTCTCTATTATGATCCATTGTTCCATGTGCCTGTTTTGATGCCAGTATCAGGCTGTTTTGATTACAGTGGCCTTGTAGTACAGTTTGGTATCAGGTATTGTGATCACTCCTGCTTTGCTCTTCTTTCTCAAAATTGCTGCAGCTACTCGGGATCATTTATGGTTCCATATATGTTTTTAAAGTGTTTGTTCTATATCTGTGAAATATGTTATTGGTACTTTAATAAGGATTGCACTGAATCCATAAATTACTTTTTGGACACTTTGATTATGTTAATTCTTCCAGTCCATGAACATGGTATATGTCACCATTTGTTTGTGTCTTTCTTAATTTCTTTTTTCAGTGTTATGTAGTTTTCTGAGAGCAGGTCTTTTACCTCTTTCATTAAGTTTATTCCTAGGTGTTTTACTTTATTTTTCTTGTTGCTATATCAGATGGGACTCTTTCCAATTTTTTTCTGATATTTCATTGCTGGTATACAAAAATTGATTTGATTCCTGAATATTGACTTTGTATCCCACTGTTTTGCCAAGTTCATTTATTGGGTCGAGCAGTTTTTTGGTGGAGTCTATAGGATTTTCTATGTACACTTTCATGTCATCTGAAAATGATGACAGTTTTGTTTCCTCTTTTCCAATTTGGATGTCTTCTTCTTTTTTTTTTTTTCTTGTCTGATTGCTGTGGCTAGGACTTCCAATACTATGTTGAATAGAGTGGTGAAAGTGGACAACCTTGTGTTTTTCCTGATCTTAGTGAGAAAGATTTTAGTGTTGCCAATTTAGTATGATGTTGGCTGTAGGTCTCTCATATATGGCCTTTATTATGTTGAGGAATGTTCCCTCTATTGCCACTTTGCTGGGTGTTTTTATCATAAATGGGTGTTATACCTTATCAAATGCTCTTTCTGCATGTATTGATATTATCATGTGGTTTTTGTCTTTGCTTTTGTTAATGTGATGTATTACATTTATTGATTCATGAATATTGTACCATCCTTGCATCCCTGGGGTAAATCCCACTTGGTCTTGGTGTATGTTCCTTTTAGTGTAGTGCTGGATGCAGTTTGCCAATATTTTATTGAGGATTTTAGTGTCTATGTTCATTTGTGATGTTGGCCTGAAGTTTTCTTTCTTTGTGTGTCTTTATCTGTTTTGGGGATTAGGATAATGTTGCTTCATAAAAAAAGATTGGGAGTTTTCTGTCTTGTTGATTTTTTTTGAACAGTCTGTGAAGGATAGGGTTTAACTCTTCCTTCAGTGCTCTGTAGAATTCTCCTGTGAAACCATCTCATCCAGGGCTTTTTGTATTGGGAGTTTTTTGATTACTGCTTCAATTTCTTTTGCTGTTATTGGTTTGTTCAGGCTTTCTGCTTCTTTTTCATTGAGTTTGGTAAGATTATATTTTTCTAGAAATTTGTCCATTTCTCCTAGGTTTTCAAATTTTCTGGCATATAATTCTTCATAGTAATGTCTTACAATCCTTTGTATTTCTGTGGTATCAGTTGTAATCTCTCCTCTTTCATTTCTGATTGTGTTTATTTGGATCCTCTCTCTTTTTCTGCTTAAAGGCTTATTGACTTTGTTTATCTTTTCAAACAACCAGCTCCTCGATTTATTTATCCTTAGAATTGTGCTTTTAGTCCCTATGTCATTTAACTCTGTTCCGATCTTGGTTATTTCCTTCTACTTGCTGTGGGTTGTCTTTGTTGTTATTCTTTGAGTTCTTATAGGTGCAGGGTTAGGTTGTTTGTTTGAAATTTGTCTATCTTTTTTAGGCAGGCCTGTATAACTATGAACTTCCCTCTCAGGACTGCCTTCACTGTGTCCCATAAGTTTTGGATTGTTGTGAGTTCATTTTCATTTGTTTCCAGAAACTTTTTGATTTCCTCCTTGATCTCATTCTTAACTAATTCATTGTTTAATAGCATGCTATTTAATCTCCATGGGTTTGGGTGTTTTGAATTTTTCCCTTGAGGTTGGGTTCCAGTTTCAAGTACTTGTGGTTAGAGAAAATGCTTTCTATGATTTCAATTTTCTTGAATTTTTTGAGGCTTGCTTTCTGTCCTATCATGTGGTCCATCTTTGAAAATGTTCCATGTGCATTTGAAAAGAATGTGTATTTTCCTTTTTGGGTATGGGTATTTTCCTTTTCCTCTATATATCAGCTAAGTCCATTTGATCTAGGATGTTGTTCAATTTCATAATTTCTTTGTTGATATTTTGTTTAGAAGATCTATCTATTTTGACAGTGTGGTGTTAAGATCCCATACTATAATTTTGTTGCTGTCAATATTTTTCTTGAAGTCCTCCAAGATTTTCTTTATGTATTTGGGTGCTCCTATATTGGATGCATATATATGTACAGTGTTTATCTCTCCCTGATGGATTCTTCACTTGAGTATTATGAAGTGTCCCTCTGGTTTTCTTTTTATGGCCCTTTTTTTTGAAGTCTATTTTGTTTGATACGGGTATTGCTACCCTGGCTTTTTTTTCCCTGTCCATTTGCTTGGAATATTTGTTTCCAGCACTTCACTTTCAGTCTTTGTAGATCTTTGGTTCTGAGATAGGACTTTTGTAGGCAGCATATGTGTGGGTCATGTTTTCTTATCCATTCAGCTATTCTATGTCTCTTGATTGGAGTGTTTAATCCATTTATGCTTAAGGTTATTATTGATAGGTACTTATTTATTGCCATTTTTCACACCGGTGTTCTTCTATCTCTCTCACTCTTTTTCTTCCTTTTCTTAAAGCAGGCCCTTTTGCATCTCTTGCAGAGCTCCTTTGGAGAAGGTATATTCTTTCAGACTTCTTTTGTCTGAGAAACTCCTGTTTTGGCATTTCATTTTAATTGAGAGCCTTGCTGGATAGAGTAGTCTTGTTTGCAGGTCTTATGTTTTCATTACTTGGAATATTTCTTGCCATTCCCTCTGGTTTAGAGTACTTCCATTGAGAAGTCAGCTGCTAATCTCATCGGGCCTCCCTTGTATGTTACTTCCTGTTTCTCCCTTTCTGGCTTTAAGATTGTCTCTTTGTCTTGGAATTTTGCCATTTTAATTATGATGTGTCTCAAATGGGCCTCATTGGGTTCCTCTTGATTAGGACTCTCTGTTTTTCTTGGAATTGTGTGACATTTTCTCTCATCAAATTAGGAAAGTTTTCCATCATTACTTTTTCAAATAGGTTTTCTATCCCTTGCTCTTCTTCTGTTATCCCTATTATACAGATATTATTACATTTCATATTGGCTGCATTTCTCTTAATCTCTCTTCACTGTTTCTGAGCCTCTTTCCCTTTTCCTGTTCTTTCTGGGTGTTTTTTCTACCTTGTCCTCCAGCTCACTGATTTGACCCTCTGCTTCATCTAGTCTGCTTGTAGTTCCTTCTAGTTTAATTTTTATTTCTGAGATTTTATTGTACATTTTTTCCTGTTTTTATGTATAGTTTCTATTTCCTTTTTCATACTGTTTTAATTCTCACTCAGCTCCTTGTATTTTTCTGAGAGTTCCTTGAGCATCTCTGTAACCATTATTTTCAATTCTATGTCATTAATTTTCTTACCTCCAGTTCATTTATTTCTTTTAGTGGGGAGTCTTCCATTCCTTTTGATTGCATGTTCTTTTTTTATTTCCCCATTTTAAGTAACTCTTTTTGTTTGTTTCTGTGCTTCATAATGTTTTGCTTTGCTAGCTGTCTTTGTAGGGTAAACTTCTCTGGTAGGAATTCTATGGGTTCAGTGTATGTGGTGCCTTTGATCTCCTTGTCTGGATACTCTAGGTTTTATATTTCTTCTGTTTTTGTGGTCTCTTTTCTTGTATTTGGGTTTTTGCCTTTTAATGATTCTTTTTGTTTTTTGGCGGTTTCCCTCTTCTAGCTTGTATACTGTTGTTCAGAGCTCCCACCTATTCTTGTATGTGGTCAGTGGAATGGGGTAGGCAAAATGGATTAAGATAGCTGGAGAGTATTTTATGGTATTTAAAAGTACCAGCAAGTAGAGAGGAGATATGAGATTCTTTGGATAAGTATAGTATTAATTGTGATATTTCACCCAACTAGCCCCTTTTTATAAAAGGTGAAATATATATAAGACTCTTGTTAGAGGGGAGGAGGATAGTGAGCTGAATCCAGAAAACAGAGCATTTGTGCAAGGTTAGATGATGAGATATAGTGAGAGTAAAGGATAGAAAATAGGCATAGTGTGTGAGAGAGAATAGAGTTAGCCACAAATATAATAATCCCTAGGAATAAAGTGAAGTGAGCTAAGATCAGAGAGGGCTGCTGTGTGTATGTACAATTTTATGGAACCACAATTATTTACAATAGTACTGGATCAACAATAATATGACAAGAAATATATGACTTGGATAACCAGAACAGAAAGTACCAGATCCAGAGTAGTGTGTTATTGGAACATGAGTGAAGTGAAAGGAGGAACATTAAAATACAATAGGAAATAAGGAAAATCAGTCAAACAATACAATTAAACACAGAAATAAAATGAGGAAAACTAAATATAAGGGAGAGAAATAAAAAGAATACTAATAGAATAAACATGGTAAAATAATGGAAAAATAATAATAATACACATAAAGAATAAAATGATATCCTATCATTTTATCATTATCCTGGAAGGCCAGCTCTATAGGATAGCAAAGTGACATTTGTCTTAGTTTCTTAATTTTTGGTGTTAGCCTTGTGACACCCCCCAACCTTTGGATCTGTGTCTGGACCCTTCATAACTCCACATCTTATTGTCTCACTTGGGGGAAGGAAAAAAGGAACAAAAAGACAGAAGAATGAAAAAAAAAAAAAAAGCTTCCTGCTGACTTTAAATCTTTTCAGTAAGTTCTGCTGGTCTTCCTGGATGCCACAAAAAGAGGGGGGCTGGGCTTCAATTTTTTTCCCTTCCTATGGTTTTGAGATGATGGGGACCAGGTCTGGGCCACAGTATTCACAGTTGCCCAGCCTCTCTCCCAGGTCCCCTGTGAGCTGCCAGGCTCAAGTCAGCCACTCAGTCTTATTTTCATGGCTCCAATCAGCTACTCAGTCTCTGGGCAAGCAGCGTGAGTCAATCTCAGACTTGTGGTTTCTATTTGTCACTCAATCTCTTGAGTTTATACTTGAATGTTGGGTGAAGTAAAAGTAGGTTTACACTTGTGAATATAGAAAACAATTTATTATTGCATTATTTATTAATTATTGTATATGTCTATAAAAACAACTATATGGAAAATAATACAGTTGGTTCCATACAAACCTACATTTGCTACACCCTTCATAGTGTAAGAAGGTGGTTAGCTTCACTTGTTTTAACATATCTGTCCAATTTTCCAAACACCACTTAATAAATAGACCGTTTTTGCCCTATTATATTTTTGCTTCCTTTGTTAAATATTAACTGACCATATAGATATAGGTTTATTCTTGGTTCTTAATTCTGTTTCACTGATCTCTATGTCTGTTTTTATGCCAATATCATGCTGTTTTGATTCTATAGCCTTGCACTATACTTAAATATCAGTTAACATGATTCCTCCAATTTTGTTCTTTCTCAAGTTTGATGTGGCTATTTAGGATTTTGTGGTTTCATATAAAAATTTTTGAATTATTTATTCGAGTTCACTGAAAAATAACAGTGGCAGTTTGATAGGAATTGTGTTGAATTTTTAGGTTGCTTTGGGAAGTATGGACATTTTAATGATGTTAATTCTTCCTATGCATGGCATGGTATATGCTTCCATTTATTTGTATCTTCTTCAGTTTCTTTCTTCAGAATTTTATTATTTTCCCAAGTACAGGTATTTTATGTCCTTGGTTAAAATTATTCCTAGATGTTTTGGGGGCAATTGTAAATGGGATTGTTTTCTTCAAGTCTATTGTTACTTCAGCATTTTTTTTGTTTCCATTTGTAAGAAACTTTTTTTGCGATTCCTTTACTTTCAACCTGTGTATAGCATATATGCAAGTCTTTTGTGTGTATGTTTATTTTTATTCATTCATCTAACATATACCTTTTGTTTGGAGTCTTTCTCATTTACTTTTAAAGTGGTTAGTGATAGATTTGCATTTATTAACACTTTATTTTTTATAGTTATATTCCCCTGTATATTTTTCTTCTTCTTAGTGAAGGATCCTTAACATTTCTTATAATGCTGGTTTGGTGGTTATGAACTCCTTTAGATTTTTCTTGCCTGGGCAGCTCTTTATTTATCCTTCAGTTTTAAGTAATAGCCTTACTGGGTCGAGTAGCCTTGGTTGTAAGCCCTTGTTTTACACCACTTACAATATTTTTGTGCCAATCCTTTCTGGCTTGAAATGTTTCTGTTTAGGAATCAGCTGACAGTCTTATGGTGTCTCCCTTGTAGGTAATCAACTGTCTTTCTCTTGCAGCATTTAAGATTCTCTCCTTGTCTTAAACATCTACTATTTTTAAAGGTTTTGCTTTTTATTTATTTTTAGAGGGAGGGGAAGAGAGGGAGAGAGAGAGAGAGAGAGAGAGAGAGAAGTATCAATGTGTGGTTACCTCTTGAGCACACCCCACCAGGGACCTGGACTGCAACCTGAGCATGTACCCTGTCTGGGAATCAAACCAGTGATGATTTAGTTCACAGGCCAGCACTCCATCCACTGAGTCACACCAGCCAAGGCATTTGCCATTTTAATTATGATGTGTATGGGCCTCTTTGGGTTCATTTTGCTTGTGACTCTCTGTGCTTTCTAGACTTGCATGTCTATTTCTTTTACCAAGTTATTGATATTTTCAGTCATAATTTCTTCAAATATTGTCTCAATCCCTTTTTCTCACCCTCTGCTCTTTCTGGACCCTTATGATGCAAATGTTGCTATACTCTATGTTGTCCCAGAAGTTCCTTAAACTGTTTTCATTTTTAATTTTATATTATTTTCCTGTTCTAGTTAGGTGTTTTCTGATACTTTGTCTTCCAAATTGCTGATTCAGTCATCTGCTTCATCTAATTATCTGTTGATTCCTTATAATGTACTCTTCATTTCAGATATTGTATCATTCATTTTTGACTGGTTCTGTTTTATGGTTTTTATGTCTTTTTTAATTGTTACTCTCTCTTTGTTGAGTTTCTCACTGTGTTCATCCATTCTTTCCCTAAATCCCCAAAGCATCCTTATAAACATTGTTTTGAACTCAGTATCTGATAAATTGCTTGCCTCCATTTTATTTAGTTATTTTTCTAAGATTACTCATGTTCTTTTATTTGATACATGTTTCTTTGTCTCCCCATTTTGGCTGCCTCTCCATATTGTCTTCTGTAGTTAGTTAGGTCTACTATGTTTTGGCACATCAGCCTACAGAGTCTACCCTTCATGGCCTTATGTTGTAGGTGTTCTGTGGAGTTCAGTGTCACAGTCTCTATGATCAATTGAGCTTGGTGCTCCCAAAATTTTCCTTGTTTGAGTTATGTGAGCCCCCATATTGTAGTTGAGTCTTGATTGCTCTTGGGTCATCCATGGGTTGACCCTCAAGCTGCCTGACTATGAGGATTGACCCCTACCACAGCATATGAGCTCCTGCGAGGGGCTGACTGTACAAAGTGGAATTCACCCCAGCGGGGGTCTGGTGCCTGCTGAGATCTTCCTGTTGCATGTGCCAGTATTGGAGCTAATTGGGTCATGCTCTGATATAGTTTGACATTACCATTGAGTAATGGTAATGGTTGTTTCTGGGGCCTCCTGAGAGGGACTCTGGAGAGGGTTAATGTTAAACACTGCCCTTGACTGGCCCCGGGCTACCTCTTGGAGGTTTGTGGCTGCTTCAGCTGGATCTGAGTAAGTGGGGGAGATACAAAACTGTGCACACAGGCTGGTTTCTACCAGCATTGAATCCAGAGTCAGGTCAGCATAAGACCCAAGATGCCTCCAGACCAGGTTTCACTTGCTAGCTGCCTGTTATGTTCAGTCACTGAAAGAGCCCCTGGTGGTATGCAAGTTGTGTGAGGTAGGTTCTCTGTGAGTCACTAGGTAGGGTTGAACAGCTTTCAACAGTTTGATACAGATCTGAACAGCATCACTGCTGTGTCTGAGGCCACTCAGCAAGTCTTAGTATACACCAAAGCTGGCTATCACCAGCCTATGGCTTGTGGACCACCTTTATGGTACAGTGTGGTCTCAGGGGGGTTTTGGAGTGAGGTCGGCAGAGTTTATCATGCTAAAAGTGACTAATGTTTGCCTATGTGGGGGGAGGGTTTTGCATCAGGAACAGTAGTGCTACTAGAGCATACAAGGCAAAAATGACCCTTACCTTAGAGACATACAACTCAGTCTCTCTCTGTGTAGCTCTAACACCCTCTGAGTCTGACCGGACCTCCTCAAGAGCTTTCTAAGAATGTCTGCACCATGAGCCCAGGCTAACCTCAACAGATTCTTTCATAGGGTGTGAACTTGACAAGAGAGGACCACAGAAATTCAGGAGGGTGGAGCTATGAAAGCTATCCCCAGAGGCTGATGCTTTATGGGAGGAAGTGCTTGACCTAGGAAATATGGAATCTGTGGGAAGTGTGGGAGAGGGATTCAGCATAGTGACCTTGGTGGCTGTCCCTTCAGCCCTCTCCCTGAAGCCACACAGCCAGTCTCTCAGTATGATTCCAGTCCACTTTGAGCTACCTTCCTTGTGCTGTAGCCCAAAGTGAGTGGCCACAAATGATATTTTGCATACTGACCCTTTTAGAGGGTACCTGAGTTTCTAGTAGAGGCCCATCTCTCCCTAGAACACAGAATCCCTGCTGATTTTCACAGCCGGATGTTATGTGGACCCCTCTTCCATGCCCTAGTATTCTTGGCTGTGGAGTCCAGCCCTGGGTTGAGACCTCTGGCTCCCCAGGGATGACTGCCACATGTGGATGTAAGTCCAGCTCTTTTTACATCTCTGCCCTTCTTTCTAGTCCTGATGTGGCTTATAAGACTTTTGTAAATCCTTACTTATAAGACTTCTGTTCAGTTAGTTTTCAGTTAGTTATTCAAGCTGACTATTCTATAATTTAGTTGTAATTCTGGTTTGGTCCTGGGAAGAGGTGAATGTAATTTTTATCTAGGTTGACACCATCTTGGATCTCTGCCATATACAGTTTTAATAATGATGTATAAGTGTCTTCATGGTAGGAAAAAATAAAATTAAAATGTAAAGATCTTTTATTAGTGGATACATACAATACCAGAGAAATGCATAAATGTTGTATGATTAATCCTGATAAATCTGGGGAGTGGATATGACCATCTCCTTTAGAAAACATGAAGAAATGGGGATTAAGAGATATTATGTGACAAATCCAAAGCCTTAAGAGTTTGGACATCTCCAAATAGAGAGTTCTAACTTCTGACTATAGATCAGGTTGCTAAAACTGCTGCCTCTTTTAAGGTTGTTTGGTTATTAACAAGGTGGCTATCTTAGAAATTTTATGCCTACTATATATAGTTTTATAAAGAAACAAACTTCTTACTATAGTTTTATAGTTTTTTGTTTCTTACTATAGTTTTACAGTTATTTGTTTCTTACTATAGTTTTATAGTTTCTTACTATAGTTTTATAGTAAGAAAGAAATTTTACCAAAGTTTGAAACTAGGATGGATGTATAACTGAGTGGAGGCAATATGAGATAAGTATCATTTTTTATATTATACCTACCTGGGTTCAAGTATTGGTTTTGCCACTTATTAGCAACATGAAACTGGTAAAAAATCTTAACGGAAATATGCTGTAATTTTCTTGCCAGTAAAATGGAGATATGAATATCTCCATTTTGAACTATGAAGCTAGTTTATATCAATACTAACTTTATAGGCTTGTTGAGAAGATTAGGTGGGTTGATTTATATAAATCCATGGTACAATGCTGGGCATAAAATAAATATCAACAAAGTGTGTTAGATTGGTTGTTATTATTGCTCTGTATACAGTTTTATGTTATTTGTTTGCAATTAATTAAAATGCATGAGACCCTCCAACCTCACATTAATAATAGAAATTTTCATTGGAGAAGTCTTTCAAGTGAATTATGCATTTAAATCAAGATTAGTCTTCATAAGAAGAAATAAATAGACCAATATACAAACTAGATACCTTCCTAATCCTTGAGAATTATCACTATAGTTTTTTATAATATTAGAAAATTTTAAATGGAGGCCTCTGGTATTGAAATAACTAATTGATTGCAGGGTTCTTAACCATTTAAATATGGTGTCTTTAAGGAAACATTTTCAAGGGAATATCCATTGTTTATCTTAGCTGACATAGATTATGACCTATGAATCCACTGGTATAAAAAGATGTTACTCTTTCATGCTGCCTAGAATTTCATTTTTCTCATCTTGCTCAACTGGAAATTTAGCCTCAACTTTTCTATTTTCTATGTGTCCACAGTTCTCATAAATCAGCTGGTTGGTGACCAACTGGGATTTTGTGTTACTCTCACAAAAACATTTCCATGTCTGGCCTGGGATGTGTGGAATGCTGAAATTATCAATTTTATAAAATTGCTTTTGATGTTGGATAAGATGTTATTTTTATTGAAAATGGCAACCTCTGTCTCAATTTCAGAAGGACAGTCTCTTCTTCTTGATGATCCTATTTAGTTTCAGATTTGTGTTTGGGGAAAGTAGTTACTATACTGCTTTCAAGTCTCTTGAGCTGAAATTTTCTAAGTTTACTAGTCTAACTGTTTTGGCTGTTTCCTGAGAGGTATTAACAAACTTGTGTGATTGCCCTGTGCACATTTCAATTCAGTGGATTACCACAAGTTCTTTAGGGCATTTTCCATGGACTTGCTTAAGCCAGAAACCTAACATGATACATGAATACATTCCCAGTTTATATTGTACTGTTTACTTTGGAGTTCATTCTGCCTGAGCATCAACTCACAGATAACTCTGGTTTCTGTACACTCTTTTTTCATTTCAGAGAATAACTTTTTTATATATAATGAATGTGTATGTAGTCTTATAGCTCCAAAGAGCAAAAAAAGAAAAGAAAATTGGACCAACAATTAGAGTTTAATGGTAGGAAACAATGACACAGTATCTAAGAGGGATGACAGAATGTAATGACATATAAAACTAGGAAGGCAAAAACAAAATGCAAATTGGTTCCAATCTATGTGAAAAATGGAAAAAAATGACATAATCTTGTGATGTTGCCGAGCATATATGCCCTTAGTCACTTCTTTCAAGCCTCCTTGGAGGAGTAGAACATGGTTTTACTTGTGACCACTCTTAAGTACTCTTCTACCATTTTTGGCACATTAGCCTCCAGAGTCTGCCATTCATGGATAATCTGAACCAGCAAAGCCATTCAAAGCAAGGTATGTCACAGGACAAAACTGCACTAGGTGGTGACAGTGAATGGTACCTTGGAGACTGGCTTTAAAGTTCAAGGAGACAGTTTTTGACTAAGGGATTTTTGCTTTATTCAAACAAAACTCCTATGTTTTCTGTTTTTGTTTGCCATTGGTCTCATGTGTTGGGCATTGGCTCTCCAAAAGCCCCAAGCACACATCTTCAGCACTAGCTGCTGGTAACCCCTATGCTATTTTGGAAGAGTTTTACATGTGTAAAGTTGGAAACAAGAGAACCATGGACAGCTGGCGGCAGTGTGTTTATGATGATACTCTGGGCAAAGAGAGGGAGAAATAGCAGGTTCTCATCCCTAGTGAATTCAGAATTATGTAAACAAGTTAATTTACCTGGTTTTGTGTTAAATTTTTTCATTAGTCTTGGCTTTTTAAGTTAAAAGTGATGGAACCTAACTTAAGTTTGCTTAAGCAAAGTCAATAAATAGGTAAATACATACAGACATAAACTCAAGTACTGAAGCATCATGAGTATCTAACTTCAGGGAAGCAGGGTCCAGAGGCTCAAAAGATGTCAATAGATTATCTCTCCACTTTTCAGTTAGACTCTTGTGTGGGTGTTGCCCTAGTTCTTTTGGATTGCAAGTGGCTTCATTCATACAGTATAAATAAAATGGACCAAAGAAACTACTGGTACATCATCCTTATGGCACCAGATGCAAAAGAAGACTTTCTCAGCAAGTGTTCTTATAAGAAAAAAAAACCTCACCTTACATTCTGGTTTTTTTGGGGGGGTCACATGCCATTCCCTGAAGCAACCCTTTTGATTCCATGATAGAATCCTCAGACTGATCAAGCTGACTTTGGTACCCATCCCTGTGACTGGCAAGTGAGGCCAGCCTCACTGAACCTCATAAAATGCATCACTTTCTGAGAAGAGAACTATAATAATCAAGTAATGAAAGGGCTCTGGAGAGAAAAATACACCAGGTCTCCTCCATATGTTTTCACTTTACCTTGTTTATACCTTATTTTGTTTTCAAAAGCATATAATAATAATGAATACCTAGTGAGCTCTTACAATGCTTTGTCACATTTAATCCCCCAGACAATCCTATTAAACAAGATATGTTATCATTATTCCCATTTTTGCAATAGGGGATTAAAACTTGAAGAAACTAAGTAAATTACTTAAGGTGACACAACTGGAATTGGAATCAAGTGAAGCTAACTTCTAAGCCTCCCAACCTTGTTTTAATTGTTCATTTGTTTAGTTTAACTTAACAAAGTGAATTTTTTCGCTCTGAGATATGTAACTGAAAAACTGCCTGATGGTCTTAGTCTAAGCAACTCTGACATTTTCTGTTTTTAATAGCTAAATATGTTTTCCCTTACTAGATTTAACTCCTTGAAGACAGGGAATTTTATCTGTATGTTTCTCACAGTTGGTTCCCAAAAATGGTTCCATATCCAAAAGAATTTTAAACAGGTGCTCAGACGAAAACTTGAACAGAACATTCATAGCACAATTCACAACAGTCAAAAAGTAGAAACAACCCAAATACTCATCAACTGATAAGTGTATAATGAAAGTGAATACATCCACATAATGAGATATTATTCAGCCAAAAAAAAGAAATAAGGGCTGATACATGCTACAAGGGAACACACTAGAAAAAAAACATTATGCTAAGTAAGAGAAGCTAAACACAAAGGCTGCATATGGTATTACATTTATAGAAAGTACTCAGAATAAGCAAATCCATATATACACAGAAAGTACACTACTCGTTGCTAGGGACTGCCGGGAGAGAAAAACAGATTGGCTACATAAAGGGTACAGGGTTCGTTTTGTGAATTGAGAAATTGTTCTTGAAAAGATCATAGTGTTGGTTGCACAATATTGTAAATGTGCTGAATGCAACTGATTAAACACTAAAGGGGCTAAACTGGTGAATTTTACCACAATAAAAAATGTTCAGCCTTTTACCTTTTACCCCTATCCCAGCAGAAAACTGTACTTGAACAACAATTAAAATAAAAATAAAAATAAGTGTTCAAGCATATAATAAGTACTTAGAAATCATGTGTTGAATAAATAAATGAATGGATACTTGGAGGATAACAGACTTCATTTTTTTTAGTTATGGGTGAGTTGGTCACTAGGACTCTATTTACCTCTGTTGCAAAAAAAAAATGTTCTTTGTGATAACCTGAAGCAAAAATTACTTGTCTTATAAGAGGTAATTAGGAAGTTTGTAAAAGAAAGGCTATTTATGTGTTTTTCTCTCTTGATTCTTCAAGGTAGGTGTGGAAAACATTCATACCATTAAGTAGGTTTTGCTGCACTGCTGACATAATAAATTTCACTTATTTTTTTGTTTCATTTGTCATATTTGTGAGACAGCTTTGGAACATGTTACAGAAACTCCTTAAACAGAAAAAAATAATGATTATTTGGAAATCTCAATCTTTTGAATGGCTCTATGCTGTACAAATTACTTAAACATTTTATAAATTAGAATAGACTCTCAGCAGTTCTCAAACTTTAACCTACATACAAATCACCTGGTGATCTTATTAGAATCTAATTAGAATCAGAACCTCTTAGTAGTTCTGGGGTGGGGTTTAAGATTCTGTATTTTTTCTCATTTTTAATTAATATGTAGTTGACATACAATAGCATATTAGTTTCATCTGTACAACACAGTGTAACCTTTGTAAATGAGATTCTGCATTTTAATAACTTCTCAAGTGATACTGTTACCAAACAAAAAGTGAGGTTTGGCTGCCTGGCACCATCCACAGGTAAATTCTGAAGACAAAGGTTGGTGGGGAAGGGAAGAGGTCTTTATTAAAACTTTGCACAATTGAAGAGGATAGAGAATGCCCGGATTCCAAGGCAAACTCTTCCACCCAACACAGGTGAAACCCAGTCATTGGCAGAATCAGAAACAGTGCCCAGAATTCCTGCTTCATCCTCAACTTTCCTTTTGAGCCCAAAACTGCTAAGCAAATGGCTCTCCAGCTTCAGGCTCCTTCCCAGAGTCCATGTGTGGGGCCACATTGCCATTGCCACATAACTTCCAGGACGTAGCTGATCCTGCAAAGGCTCTAGCCTGCACATCTGCATCAGTGGGTCTCATAGGAAACAGAGGATGTGTTTCTCCCTTCCCTTTATTTTAATCTTCTAGCCCAAACTTTTGTGCACTCTGGTAGGGTTCAGTACCTCCAGCCAATCCTGTACTTTTCCCTGGCTAGTCTGGCAGGTCAGCACCTTCCCCTGCTGCCATGTCGACCTTTATAGTACATGTGTGGCTGTACCCATTAGGACCAGAAGGGAGTAGGAGGATTTTTCCCTCTGTCAGTCACTCTCACGAGCCTCAAGCATACTCAGTGCAATGACTTCCTCCTGCACTGTGTAATCTGTAATCATGTGCTGCACTAGCTTGGTTATCCAGACAATGCAATGCTGCCCCTGCTTAGGGCAGTTTCCTTCCTCAGCACTGTTTCTCTGCTCCCACCAGCCAAGCCACTAATATCAACACCAATACTGCTAGATCATATACCACACTTTTGTGTTTTGCTATAGAAAGAAATTAGCTCTAAAATCCCAGTATTTGACCCTCACATGTCTTCTTATTTATGTCCTATGTCTTACACATGTTATATGCTGAATGCAAGTTCAATGAGATACTCAGCTCTACAAGGAAGATACCCTACCTAAGGGACCTCTATCAATGGAAGACTATGATATCATAGCTGAACCACCTGAGGTATAGGAAATGAGAGGTTGGAAAACTGAATTCCAGCAATTAAGTGCTTTGATTTAAAGATATCCTGGATCATTTTAAATCAAGTTTCATCAGCCATAACTGGTCCATTGAGTATACCTAACTTTAATGGGGTGAACATAATATTGAATGTAAACTGTGAGTGAAACAATAAAATTTTAAAAGGGGAGTGAACATACCAGTTATTCACAAATTTTATGAGAAGTGCATTTGCCTTAAGGCTTTAATTGCATGCTTTCTATTAACAAAAGAGTTCAGAGTGATATTTCTTTCTTCTTACATGATAAGCTAATAATTCTTATAAATTGATAGGAGTTTTGGAGCTGAAAAAAAAACTGTGAAAGTTATTTACAATCCTCTTATTTATAATGGCATAAGAAGAAAATAATCACTTTTCTTTCCTGTTATTTTGGCTTCCACTCTGAGTTTTTTCATGGCACCATTTCCCATTTCTAACTCTAAAATATGGCAAACTATAAATTGATCATCTAAACAGACCAACTTCTCCATACCTTTGTTTAGTACATGTAATCTTATATAGAATTTTGTGTACAATTTAGTTTTGAAACAGTTGCATTAAGATGGAATTTAGATGTTGAATAAGTGAAATTTCCAGGCCATTTCAATAGTTTATGGACACAATGGGACCATTTTTTTTTCATTAGAGGATATCCTTCAAAATTTAAGACATATGGTTTCATACATAAACACATAATGTTGTTAGAAGACACATAATAATATTCCAATTTTGAAAAAATCCATTAATACTAAAAATTACATGATAATAATGAATGGTACTAATAGCCAGAACAAACACCAAGTTGTCTTTGAGTTATTTGCTCAAATAAAAATGCCCTTACAAAGGAAGAAAGTCAGGCAATACATTGCTGGCATCATGAAAGGTTTAGTTATGGAAAATATTTCTTAGTTGCTTTGTCACATTTTAACTGGTATAAATTCTTTGCAATTCCTGAATCACAGCCTACTGTTTCAACATTTGTTCTTTATTTCTCTTTTTCCTTAATATACTGAGTTGCAAAAGCAATGGATCATTAATGAAGGGGAGCACTGGAGCCAGGCAGGCCTGGGCTCACAGCCCAGCATCACCATTTGTTTGGTGTGTGACCTTAAGTAAACCACTTAATCTCTCTGATCACTGGCTTTCTAATCTTAAAGAACATAATACCTATTTTTCAGGGTGGGTGTTAGGATTAGAAAAAATATGTATGAAACATCTAACAAAAGGCCTAGCTTATTGAATGAATATTTTAAATGTTCACCATGGTTATCATAATCCTATGTGGTCTGGGCTTTCAGCCTGAAGGTCTTAGCTTTGACGCCTTGCTCTACCAGGGTAACACCTTTGATCTCTCATTTTCATTCTTTCAAGATTCTCCTATCTGATCTTCTTGCCACAATACTCACTTCCAGTGTATTTTTTGTCTTGCAGAAACCTGGCTCAGGAATAGTCATATCTCCTTATTTTTTAAGAAAATTCAGAAATCTGTTTATATGAAATTCCATACCTTCTGGCAATCACCAAGTAAAACAAATCTCTGAGCCAAAGAGAACACATCTTTGGCCCACAGATCACTAGTTTCTGACTTACCATTAAGCTTATTTTAATATTCTTCAAAGTACGGTCCTCAAAATTATCTGCTTGACAATTACCTGGTATAGTCATCACTGTAGACCACTGAATTCCAGACCACTGAGTCAGGAGATCTGACTGCTGGGAAGAATATGCATTTTAAGTAAGCTTTTTGGGTGATTGTATGCCCTCTGATGTTTGACAACATAGACTAGTTGAAGCACTAACTTTTGAAGTTAATCACAAAATTTCATCTGGGAGACATAGGGGTAGGGGCCTTGTGGCTTCCAAGGATAATTGCCACAGTGTGAAGTAAAGTCTCCATCCACCTAAACTTTACATTTTTTACTATTTACCTATTTTTTCTCTTCCACCTGTAAAAGAGCATTAGGGAATGTCTAAGGTGAGTCCCAACAATTTCATTAATTCACTGAAGACCACACAGTTGAGTTTTTCTAATCATATAGATTTCTGTCAAATTAACGTGAGTTCAAGTACAAAGTTTAAGGTTCTTTGGCTTGGAGTTCATTTAATGATGTGGGTATTTGTTTTTGCTGTACAAGCTTGTGTTGAAAACTCTCCTCCCTAGTAAGCTCTGGGCTATTTGCTGTGAATCCTTAGTGCTTATTACTAACAACACCAAGATAAGGCCATGCCTTAATTTTTACATTTGTAATAGAACTCACCCATAAAATTTTACACAGTATTTTTAATATGGTCACTGCTTCGTGGTGTTCAAAATAAGTTTCTGTTCCAAACCTCTGTTTAATTCCGGAGCAATTCTAAGGTCAGTATTGAATATGTTGCCATGCCAGTGACTTTATTAGAAATTTCTGATTGTAATCCAAAAGTATTTTTTCATTTTTCCATATTTCAGTTAGTATTAGTGCTTTTGTCCATTGTAAATGTTGAATAGATGCTATTTAATTAAAATAATGCTTACAGCTCTCCCTTTTTTATCTTTATTATGTGCAAGATTCTAGATCAAACTTTTGGTAAGTGGTCATTTTATGGTGATTCTCTGTTCATCCTCACCAGAAACTTGTGAAATACATATTATTGTCCTCTTTTTATAGATGACAAGTGGAGGCTAGACGTTGTAAATAATTAAGCCAGAATTCAAAACTTTGCTTCCTCATTCCAAAATCTGTACAAGGCTGATTTATATAAACTGTCATAAAGAGAGGTTCAAATATTTTCTCCTACTGCTTAATGTCTGATAATTATATTAATCAGCTACCACTAGCATACTGCTGCATAACAAGTTATATTAAAATTCATGGAGTCAAAATGGAGTTATTGTTCAGTGGTGGGTGGGTGAGTTGCCTAGAGTTTGACTGATCTCAGCTAGGCTTGTCTGAGTTTAGATCCAGACCACAGGCTGGATTCAAGTCTGTGCATGTTTCTCTTTCTAGGGCTCAGGCTAAAGGATTAAGGCATCCTAGGGCATAGTTTTCTCATAGACAGGGTCTGGAACAGAGGAGAAATACATAATGGCTCTTGAGCATTTGGACTAAGAAAAGACATACTATAGGTTCTACCCATAGTCCATATGGTCAAGTGTGGTGGGAAGTATGGAGAACAGTATGAATCCTGGGAGAGCAGCAGGTGTGGAAAGAATCACAACATTGATTAAATACACCAAAATGATCTTTCTTTTTTTTCCTCACTGTCAGAAACATGGAGTTGGATTCTAATGATCATAGCATTAAAAAAAATCTGTATTTGTCTACAAAGTATAACAGGATTTTTTCATTCTAAGTAAAGTTATTATTTTATAGCATTTTTACTACAGAACATATAGTCATAAAGATAGAAGTATATTATTAGAAATAGAGGCTCATTATATGCCATTATTACTGCTTAGAGATTATTATAACAATGTTAATAATGGTCAACCAAATTTGAGAGAAAAAAGTACCTTTAAGGTTTATTCATTCTTTGAAGATATTATATATACTATAAGAAGAAAGTATGAATTTTATGTATGAAATAGGTATTTTATTGAAAGCTTTCTGGTGCTTTAATTTGGTAGAGCTGTGACTTATACTCTTCTTGTTCTAATCAGAATCCAACTTGTGCAATATGTAGAGTTCTGCTTAAAAACTGTCAGTCGCGCTATGGAGGTTTGGCGGGCCCGAGCACACTGAATGTTGTTCAGTATGCAGCCAGCGTGTCTTCTCTGAGCTAACACGTCTACTTCCCCTTTGCTCTGTGTTTCCTTGAGTGTTAGAGAGTAGCCTGGCGATTTTGGTTTCTCTTTCATAAATGACATCCGGCAAGCGCCTGGAGGCAGTAGAGGAGGCCTGTCCACTCCCCCAGTGAGGGTCTCTCGCTCTCCGTGGACCCCACCTTCGGGCAGGCTGGGAGAAGCATTGGGAGAGCAGGGAGTTCTGGCCCTATCATGCACCTGTGGAGAGACTTTGGCCAAACCTCTTACTTTGCCCAGGCAGTTTCCTGGAACACAGAGGTGGCAAGAACCTCCCCACCACTGGTGGGAATTCTGTGGAATTGTCGTTAAGAGAAATTGTCAAGCTAATCCTAATGTTCATATGGAAATTCAACGAACCCATAATAACCAAGCAACCATGGGAAAAAAAATAAAACTAAAAAATTCAAAGACTCACTCAACCTGATTTGAAAACTTAACAAAGCCTGGAATCATCACAAGAATTCACCTTACAAAAAAGAGTAATCTAAAATGAAATGCAGGGACTTCCAGCCAAGATGGATGCATAGGTAGTCGCACTGTGCCTCCTCACACAACTAAAACTAAGGACAACAAGAATTTAGAAATGAAAAAAAAAAAAAAAAAACCCAGAACTGAGAGAAATGAACCGAACGGAAGTCTGACTACCATTCATCCAGACTGGTAAGGAGGGGCGGAGTCGGAGGCCTACAGAGAGGGGTCGAGGGGTCCCAACAGGAAAAAGCAGTGGCTGGCAGAAGTGGGCACACAGGGCGCAGACAGCAATTGGCAGACCCCAGAAACTCGGGGGCAGTTGACCGACTGGTGGCAGACACTGGGAGGCAATGACCAGACCCAGTGAGGTGCGCGAGGCAGCTGGCTGTTTGCAGCCACACATTCCCATGCAGACAAACCAAGGGGAAATGGGCAGCAACACAGACCACACAACCCAGGGAAACAGACCCCGCAACCCAGGGATCCAGCACCAAGAAACAAAGCCTGAAGGCACCGATTGAAAACACCTGTGGGAGTTGAGGCTGGGAGATTCTCACAGCCTCACAGGAGGCTCCTTGGGGAAACCCACCGAGTCCGAGAAAGTACACAAGCCCACCCGCCCGGGAGCCAGCACCAGAAGGGCCCAATTTGCTTGTGGGAAGCGGCAAAGGGGAATGAAGTCGTAGAGAAAGCTGACAGGTGTCATTGTTCCCTCTCAGACCCCGCCCCCACATACAACATCACAACCCAACAACTGAGGTGCCCCACGCTGGTGAATGCCTAAGGCTCCGCCCCTCATACATAACAGGCACAACCAGAACAAAGAAAAAAATGAAAATTAAATTAAAAAGATGGCTCAAACAGAATTAAAAGCCCCAGAGCCTTTTTTTTTAAGTGACTGAGAGATAGCCAACCTATCAGATGCACAGTTCAAAGCACTGGTGATCAGGATGCTCACAGAATTGGTTGAGTTTGGTCACAAATTAGATGAACAAATGCAGGCTACCATAAGAGAAATGAAGGAAAACGCACAGGGAACCAATAGTGATGGAAAGAAAACTGGGTTTCAAATCAATGGAAGGGACAAGAAGGAAGAAAGGAACAACCAAACAGAAAAGAATGGAGAAATAAGAATTCAAAAGAAATGAGGAGAGGCTTAGGAACCTCCAGGACATTTTTAAATGTTCCCACATCCGAATTATAGGGGTGCCAGAAGGAGAAAAGGAAGAGCAACAAGTGGAAAACTTATTTGAACAAATAATAAAGGAGAACTTCTCCATTCTGGCAAAGGAAATAGACTTCCAGGAAGTCCAGGAAGCTCAGAGGGTCCCAGAGAAGTTGGGCCCAAGAAGGAACACACCAAGGCACATCATAATTACATTAGCCAAGGTAAAATAAGGAGAGAATCCTAGAAGCAGCAAGAGATAAGGAGACACTAATGTACAAAGGAGTTCCCATCAGACTGTCAGCTGATTTCTCAAAAGAAACCTTGCAGACAAGAAGGGGCTGGAAAGAAGTATTCCAAGTCATGAAAGGCAAGGACTTACATCCAAGATTGCTCTATCCATCAAAGCTTTCATTTAGAATGGAAAGGCAGATAAAGTGCCTCTCAGATAAGGCCAAGTTAAAGGAGTTCATCATCACCAAGCCCTTATTATATGAAATGTTAAAGGGACTTATCTAAGAAAAAGAAGATAAAAATCATGAACAGTAAAAAAAGACATCAAACTCACAGTTAGTAGCAACCGTACCTAAAACAAAAGCAAACTAAGCAAACAACTAGAACAGGAACAAAATCACAGAAATGGAGATCACATGGAGGGTTAGCAACAGGGAAGTGGGAGGAGGAGAGAGGGGAAAAAGATATGGAGAATAAGTAGCATAGACAATAGGTAGAAAATAGACAGGGGGAGGGCAAGAATAGTATGGGAAATGTAGAAGCTAAAGAACTTATGACACATGGACATGAACTAAAGGTGGGGAATGTGTGTGGGAGGGGGTAGGCAGGGTGGAGGGGAGTGAAGGAGGAAAATGGGACAACTGTAATAGCATAATCAATAAAATATATTTTAAAATAACTTTTAGTGCTTTTGAACATGTAGTCACCAATATTGTTCCATATGAAGATTTTTGAGGAAACAAAACATCAATAATAATGATATGTCTACTTCTTTTCCTTGCAAACTATGATTGTTCTCATCTTTATTCAGTGGTGTATTGCAAAACTACCTCTCAAAAATAAAGCTTTGACTTGTAGTGTTTGCCAGTTTCTATGGTGTAAATATTCCCACCATGGCTCTATCAGTTTACCAATGGCTTTACAACCTGTTCACCAAATTCTGCTATAAGCCAGCTCCCAGAAATCTCTCCTAATATGTACAGTACTATTTTTCTATTGAGGAGTTTCTTATTTCTTTTATTCTAATTTCTCTGTCATATATCTTGAGTTCATTTTCACATACCAACAAAACAAGGCATCAGGCTTAAGTGATTTTTAAAAAACAGTATGAAAATATGTGTTTAAAGCCTTGAAAACAAGCCACTGTTTTTGGTGTACATTCAAATTACATATTCTACATTAGTAGGTAATATGGAATTATAAGATATTACTGCATATCACCTGTTACATGTTTCTTGTGGTATGGGAAAGAAACTAGTGTACTCTTTGAACTTAAATATCCAAGATTTCAGGAACCAAAAGAGGACATCTTCTTTCTACCTGCCATTTCCATTTGAGAGGGGCTACATGAAACCAGTAAACTGACTCTGCTGATTACCTTAGAGAATGTGATCAATGTGATATATATCAATGGCTTCTTGCTTTTTATGTGAATGGACTGGAATTGTGCAGAGAAAAATAGTCCCTTCTTTGCCACGTGTTAAGGGAAACTAATTAAACAAGGTAAAGTTTTCCTTAGAATAGTCTCCCTACACTGTTCCTCTTCCATAGCCACTGCTCCTGACCCCAGAATTGAGTAATGACCTCATAAACTATGTGCTCTATATCTATTCCTTTTCCATAAATTTCCCCTTGCACAGAAATAGGAGAGCTCATTTACATCTTAGACAAATTAGAGTCTTTGAACAATTTCTAAGGTTAACTGAATATCATCCGTTTTCAGTTATCCATTTACTACTCATTAATAGCATGCCATAGGCCCTGGGCCATGTGTTGTGAAGGATGCAAACTGAAATAAATCTTTTGAAAAGTTATAACCTAAAGGAGAAAACACAAATGTGACCTATATCCACACTTCCATAATATTAGTAGGAAAGTAATGGGTACATTGAGATTAGTGCTGTGGGTACAAATTAAAGAAAACAGAGATTTCTTCAGTGGTGGTGCTTGGAGTCAGGAAAGCCTTCCAGGAAGAAGGAGCAAATAATGAATAATATATTAACATACGGAAGTTTCAAAAGAAGGGCATAGTCTTTCAGAGTAGAAGGGGTCACAGAGGTTAAGGTCCAGAAATTGAAGACCAGAATGTAACATCGAGAAATTTTGATTATTTGCTTTGGCTGGAACTTAACAGGGGCTAGAAGAAGACATGAAATGAAAGTGTATCCTTGATAAAAGGGCCTTAAGTCCCAAGACAGTTTGGGAATGAACAGCATTGGGAGTTGAAAGTTGAGTGAGGGCACATTTCGGAGGGACTTTTGCTAAAGAAAATGCGTTATTAAATGGTTACCACCTCCTAAGGCTGGTCAAACTTGGAGAGTAGCTCAGCTATGGAAGGATGGAAGGTCTCTACCCTTTTTACCAATTCTTTTGAAAATTGGAGGGGAGGAGCAAAGAAATGACAACTGACCCTGGCCAAAATAAGATAAATTGAATAAACCCACAAAACAATACTTCCTCTGGCTTCCAAGTCTTTGGTAATAATATGTCAGCAGAATTTGAGATCTGAGCCATTTTGGAAGTGAACATAAGAAAATACACTGTTTGTGGGAATGCAGACTAGTGCAACCACTATAGAAAATAGTATGGAATTAAAAATGTAATTGTCTTTTGACCCAACAATTCCATTGCTGGGAATATACCCTAAGAATCCAGAAATACCAATTCAAAAGAACATGGGCACCCCTAAGTTCATAGCAGCACAATTTACAATAGCCAAGTGTTGGAAATAGCCTAAGTGCCCATCAGTAGATGAATGGATTAAAAACTAGTACATTTATGCAAAGGAATACAACACAACAGAAAGAAAGAAGAAGGAATTCCTACTTTTTCTCAACAGAATGGATGGAACTGGAGACTCATATGCTAAGTGAAATAAGCTAGTCAGTGAAAGACAAATACCATATGATCTCACTTATAAAAGAAATCTAATGAACAAAATGAACTAATGTGCAAACTAGAACCAGAGACATGGAAACATAGAACAGATTGACAGCTGACAGAGAGGAGTGGGGAGGGGGAATGGTGAAAAGCAGAGAAACAGATTAGCCAAGTAACATGTATGAATGAATGACCCATGAACATGGGTGAGGATGGACTATGGGAGTGGGGTGTGGCCTGAATGGAGGAGGGAAAAGGGGGAAAAATTGGGACAACTGTAGTAGAATAAACAAGAATTTTAAAAAAGAAGAAGATGCTAGAAATTCTAAGGTTTACCACCTCTGTGCAGAACAATACAGTGGTTACCCTGTTGGTTTTTGTTTGTTTCTCTTTTCTGATCCTGCTGGGAACTGCTGAGAGCTTGGTACAGGCTCTTTAATTAGCTCCAAAGGCTGTGAACTTGCTTACTCCTGTTTTGCTGAAGCAAGATGGGGCTAGTTAAACTCAGCTAAAACATTAAGTACCATTCAAATATTTTTCTTTTTCTAACTATAGAAATCCTGTACAAAATAGGATTTTCATGTTTTAATTGTAATACTGGAAGTGTCTTTCATCCTCAGCATGCTCGAGATAGCAAATTAATTTTTGAGCTGAATGTGATTGTCTCATACAGTTACAATTCAAATATTTAATCTAAAGAGAAAATTCCCCAGCCAGGGTACATGCCTGGGTTGCAGGCCATAACCCCCAGCAACTGCACATTGAGGTCTCTCTCTCTCTCTCTCTCTCTTCCCTTCCCTTCCCTCTCTAAAAAGAAATAAATAAAATATTTTAAAAAATAAAAAATAAAGAGAAAATTCCCAGAGTGCTTCTCTCATCATTTCTCAGTTATTTGGGGAATAAAATCCTCACTTTACATGATCTGATATTATTTCCATTATTGGCATTATTCTGCAAGCAAATATCCTTCAAGGGGCAAAGTATACTTCCCTTGTGCTTAGTATGATCAGCATCACAAAAGTGTAATCTGGCCTGTACAGTGTGAATTCACCACTATCTTGCAATCTGTGGAGAATTTAAAAACAATAATTCCACTTTATGGAGTGCAATCTTTAAGATTTAATAGTAGATTCTTCACACACTTCAAATACCTTTTTTTCCTTTTAAGGGCTTTCTTTATTCATGGATCAAATTTCCTATAGGTTAGTTGTTTTAACAAAGTGCTGTTGGCCAACATAGAGTTGGGTGAGAATCTATGCACTGATCACCTAGGAAAAGCATGGAATAAATTTACTTAGCAAGACTCTGGAGTCATTTTGAGCTTTTTCATTACTCATTAAGAAAAAATCTCAGTTTTGTTTCCTCCTTTCTGATTTGGATGCCTTTTATTTCCTTTTCTTGTCTGATCACTGTGGCTAAAACTTCCAATACTATATTGAATAGAAGTGGTGAAAGTGGACACCCTTGTCTTGTTCTTCTTCTTAGTGGAAAAGATTTTAGTTTTTGCCCATTGAGTATGATGTTGGCTGTAGGTCTTTCATATATGGCCTTTATTATGTTGAGGAATGCTCCCTCTATTCCTACTTTGCTGAGTGTTTTTATCATAAGTGGGTGCTACACCTTATCAAATGCATTTTCCACATCGATTGATATGATCATGTGATTTTTGTCTTTGCTTTTTTAATCTAATATATTACATTTATCGATTTGTGAATAATGTACCATCCTTGAATCCCTGGAAGGAAACCCACTTGAATATGGTGTATGATCTTTTTAATGTATTGTTGGATACAGTTTCCCAATATTTTGTTGAAGATTTTCACGTCTATGTTCATCAGCAATATTGGCCTGAATTTTTCTTTCTTTGTCTTGTCTTTATCTGGTTTTGGGATTAGGATGATACACTGTTGGTGGGATTGCAGACTGGTACAAACACTATGGAAAACGGTATGGAACTTCCTCAGAAAACTAAAAATGGATCTGCCTTTTGACCCTGCAATTCTACTGTTGGGATTATATCCTAAGAACCCTGAAACACTAATCCAAAAGAACCTATACACCCCAATGTTCATAGCAGCACAATTTATAATAGCTAAGTGCTGGAAGCAACCAAGATGCCCATCAGTAAATGAATGGATCAAAAACCTATGGTACATTTACACAATGGAATTCTATGCAGCAGAAAGAAAGAAGGAACTCCTACTCTTTGCAACAGCATGGATAGAGCTGGAAAGCATCAGGCTAAGCAAAATAAGCCAGGCAGTGAAAGACAAATACCATATAATCTCACCTTTAACAGGAACCTAAACAACAAAACAAACAAACAAGTAAAATATAGTCAAAGACAAGGAAATAGAGAACAAGCAGACAGTGATCAGAGGGGAGGAAATTTCAGGGGAATTTCAGGGGAGAATGGGAAGGGTTTACAGGAACAAATATAAAGGATACATGGACAAAAACTAGAGGGGTGGAAATGGGAGGGAGGTGGGGAGGGATGGGTGGGTGGGCTGGGATGGGAGTAAAGGACAGAAAACTATACTTGAACAATGATTAAAATAAAATTTAAAAAAATAAGAAGAAAATGTCATAACTTAACTCTCTTCTCTAAATTGCTGGCATTTTTAAATTGCATGCATCCCTAACAAATAAATCTTACATTTGAAGCAGTTTTTCTGCAAGTGTAGTCTTCAGACCACCAAGTATAAATCCCCTGGTGAGACTCCTGGGGTAATCCCCAGGGTAACAAAACAGAGTTTGTGAGGCTAGGGAACCAGTAATTCACATTTAAAAAGAACTCATGTATTCTTATGCTCACACGTTAAAGATTGAGTCCCACTGATTTCTGTGCTTGGCAATTTCACTATTTAATTTTATCCTCATAAATGCTATATATAGCAGTCTCCACACATTTGTAGGTAAAAATAATGAGGCTAAGAGTGCTTAAATCCTTGTTCTCAAACCGTGTAATGAGGTACCCCTGGACACTACAGTAATTTTACAGGGAAGCAGACTTTGCCCTTACAGGATATTTTAAATTTCTAGGAAGATACAATGATAGTCAACATCTCTTGAACACTAAGCCAACTGCTAGCTCAAGGTAGTTCAATTTCAAACTACATACTTTTTTGTAAATTTTGCTACATATTTTTGAGGATGTATTATCTTTATTTAGCTAGGTTTTTAGCATTTGCTGAGATTAAAAGCATGTACCATGAGAAAAACAATGTGGAACAAGAAATAAGAGTGGTTGTGGCTAATCTGATAGCAATGTCTAAAAATTGTGTAGCAATATTATTTTGAAATATTGTATAATATCTACATATTTGTATTAATACACATTTACATAGTCATATGTTTAAAGATACATAAATATTTAAAATACTATCTTATTATATATAAAACATGACATTTTATACTATATTTCAAATGGTTGGTAAGCTAATAGAACATAATTATCTAATAAGTTATTTGTACTAACTACTTAGTAAATGGAAAGGTTAAGTACTCTTTGGGCCTAGCACACACTGTGAAGAAAATACTAAGACACTAAGGATGCCTCATGACCTGACAAAATTTAGGAACCTCTGGCTTAAGCCATGAATTTGTGGTAGTAAAATATAAACCCAAGTCTACTTGTCTCTATATGCTATGTCTATTCAACAAAGCTTCTTGGATCATAATCTTTCCAAGGAATTCCTGAGTACAAGTGTATGTGTGAGCCACCTTGAATGTGACATACTTTTCAGATTTGATCCATTAGCATAAGAATTGTCCATTTTACCACAAATGGTCAGATTCAAGCATATCAAATAACCTTTATTTTAGCCCTGACTTTGCCATGAACTAGCTGTGTGACTTGAGCTAGGTCCCTTTGTCTGTCTGTGTTTCTAAGTTTTAGTCAAGTCTGCTCTAGCTAATATCATAGACATGGAAGAAGGCAAAAACAATTATCTATACAGCCTTTAGCTAGCAGGCATTCTGCTATGTGTTTTGTGTCATTATTTCTATTTATCCTTCAAAAATTGCTGATTTAGGTTCTTTTCTTATAACTATTTCATAGATTTATAAACTGAGATATAGGGAGGTGAGGGTAACACAGGCAATTCAAGAGCAAGACTTAGGCTCTGAATCACTGACTAAAATAGTAATAAATAAACTCAGTTGTTTTCAGTTCTTAAAAAAAAGTGAAATCCAGTGTTCATACATATTTAGAGCTCAGAGGACTGGTGTCAGATGGAGTGTAATAAAATGTTAACTTTCACTAAAAGTCTACATCCAAGGTCTGGAAGAGCCAACCTTTTGGATCAGGCAAATTGAGACTCCTTGAGATACTGTATCTCCTACTAAATCCCCACAGACCTGTCTTCAAGGCAGCAGGCCATAGCAAATCGACAGAAATTGGGCAATCAGGACCAGGTAGAAGAAATCTGAATCCAGGGCCTGCATAACTCTCATCACTGCTCCCTCCATTATAGATCAGTAAGAGTATATACAGAGAGCTACTATTTTACAGAGAAGATTCCTCTGAATTGAGGAAAATAGAAGAGGAATGAAGAACAGTCAACGTGTAAAAAGTCAGAGAAAAATGTGAGAAATCAGCGATACATTGACATGAACAGTAGAGTGATTTAAGCTTGACAAAGAGATCATGTTCAATCATCTTGTTAAGGCATAGAGATGTCATCTCTCAACTTTTTGTTCTTGCCTGGGAAGTACTCTTATAGCTAGAAAAACAAAAACAAAAACAAACAAAAAAACACCTCAGCAACAAAGTGTTGTGTTTACCTGACAGTAATACAATTTTTTTAATGAAGATTCAGGAAAACTAACAGTATCTGTTGGAAATTTGTAGCAATTCATAGGAAGGCAGGAAAGGATGAGTCAGAAGACATGGTGAGGATACTTGATAATGAAAGGTACATTTTCTTTCTTGGAGACAACATGAGAAAAATTGGCAAGGGAGAATCTTGTTAAGTTACATAATTGACTCTACCAGCCAACTAAAATTCTGTTTCGAATTTTTCTTTTTTTAAGTAACAAAATTTCTTTTTAAAAAATTTTTATTTATTTTTTAATTATATTTTAATCATTGTTCAAATACAGTTTTCTCCTTTTTACTCCCAATCTAGTCCCCCTTCCCACCCTCCCCACTTCCCTCCCATAACCACCCTCCCCTTAGTTTATGAACATTTGTCCTTTCAGTTTGTTCCTGTGAACCCTTCCCACTGTCCCCTTAAATTCCCTCTTCTCTCCCCTCCGGTCACCGTGAGCCTGTCCTCTATTTCAGTGTCTTTGGTTATATTTTGCTTGTTTCTTTGTTTTGTTATTTAGGTTCCTGTTAAAGGTGAGATCACATGGTATTTGTCTTTCACTGCCTGGCTTGTTTCGCTAAGCATAATGTTTTCCAGCACCATCCACACTGTTGCAAAGGGTAGGAGCTCCTTCTTTCTTTCTGCTGCATAGAATTCCATTGTGTAAATGTACCATAGGTTTTTGATCCATTCATTTACTGATGGGCATCTTGGTTGCTTCCAGCATCTAGCTATTGTAAATTGTGCTGCTATGAACATTGGGATGCATAGGTTCTTTTGAATTGGTGTTTCAGTATTCTTAGGATAGAGTCCCAGCAGTGGAATTGCAGGGTCAAAAGGAAGATCCATTTTTAGTTTTCTGAGGAAGTTCCATACTGCTTTCCATAGTGGTTGTACCAGTCTGCAGTCACACCAGCAGTGCACTAGGGTCCCCTTTTCTCCACAACCTCTCCAACACTTGTTTGTTGCTTTGTTTATGATGGCCATTCTGTCTGGTGTGAAGTGGTATCTCATTGTGGTTTTAATTTGCATTTCTCTGATAGCTAGCGATATTGAACATCGTCTCATGTGTCTTTGGATTTTCTGTATGTCCTCCTTGGAGAAGTGTCTGTTCAAGTCCTTTGCCCACTTTTTAATTGGATTACTTGTCTTCTTAGAGTGCAGTCATGTAAGTTCTATATATATTTTGGAGATTAAATCCTTGTCTGAGGTATCATTGGCAAATATGTTTTCCCATACGATTGGTTCTCTTATAATTTTGATACTGTTTAGCTGTGCAGAAGCTTTTAATTTTGATGAGGTCCCACTTCTTTATTCTTTCTTTTATGTCCCTTGCTCTAGGGGACACGTCAGTAAAAAAAGTTTCTTCGTGAAATATCTGAGATTTTCCTACCTATGTTCTTCTCTAGGACTTTAATAGTGTCACGTTTGATATTTAAGTCTTTTATCCACCTTGAATTTATTTTTGTATATGGTGTAAGTTGGTGCTCAAGTTTCATTTTTTTGCACGTGGCTGTCCAGTTCTCCCAACACCATTTGTTGAAGAGGCTATTTTTATTCCATTTTATGTTGGTGCCTCCTTTGTCAAATATTAATTGACCATAAAGACTTGGGGTTATTTCTGGGCTCTCTGTTCTGTTCCATTGGTCTAGGTGCCTGTTTTAATGCCAGTACCAGGCTGTATTGATTACAGTGGCCTTGTAGTATAGTTTAGTGTCGGGTATTGTGATCCCTGCTACTTTACTCTTCTTTCTCAAAATTGCAGCAGCTATTCGGGGTCATTTATAATTCCATATAAATTTCTGAAGTGTTTGTTCTATGTCTGTGAAATAAGCCATTGGTACTTGAATAGGTATTGCATTGAATGTGTAAATTGCTTTGGGTAGTATGGACATTTTGATGATATTAATTCTTCCAATCCATGAACACGGTATATGTTTCCATTTGTTTGTGTCTTCCTTGATTTCTTTCTTCAGTGTTGAGTAGTTTTCTGAATACAGACAGGTCTTTTACCTCTTTGGTTAGGTTTATTCCCAGATATTTTATTTTTCTTTTTGCTATTTCGAATGGGATTTTTTCCTTGATCTCTGTTTCTTCTGTTTCATTGTTGGTGTACAGAAATGCCTTTGATTTCTGGATATTGAATTTGTATCCCTCTGTTTTGCCAAATTCATTTATTAGGTCAAGCAGTTTTTCAGTAGAGTCTATAGGATTTTCTATGTATACTATCATGTCATCTGCAAACAGTGACAGTTTTGTTTCCTCCTTTCCGATTTGGATGCCTTTTATTTCTTTTTCTTGTCTAATTGCTGTGGCTAAAACTTCCAGTACTATATTGAATAGAAGTGGTGAAAGTGGACATCCTTGTCTTGTTCCTGATCTTAGTGGAAAAGATTTTAATTTTTGGCCATTGAGTATGATGTTGGCTGAAGGTCTCTCATATATGGCCTTTATTTTGTTGAGGAATGCTCCCTCTATTCCTACTTTGCTGAGTGTTTTTATCATGAATGGGTGCTGTACCTTATCAAATGCTTTTTCTGCATCAATTGATATGATCATGTGGTTTTTGTCTTTGCTTTTGTTTATGTGATGTATTACATTTACTCCCTTGCGAAAATTGAACCATCCTTGCATCCCTGGAATGAACCCCACTTGGTCATGGTGTATGATCTTTTTAATGTATTGTTGGATGTGGTTTGCCAGTATTTTGTTGAGGATTTTAGCCTCAATGTTCATCAGTGATATTGGCCTAAAGTTTTCTTTCTTTGTTGTGTCTTTATTTGGTTTTGGAATTAGGATGATGTTGGCCTCATAAAAAGAGTTTGGAAGACTCCAATCTTTTTGGATTTTTTGGAATAGTCTGTGAAGGATAGGGGTTAGCTCTTCCTTAAATGCTTTGTAGAATTCTCCTGTGAAACCATCTGGTCCCAGGCTTTTGTGTGTTGGGAGTTTTTTGATTAGTGCTTCAATTTCTTTTGTTGTTATTGATCTGTTCAGGCTTTCTGCTTCTTTTTCATTGAGTTTTGGAAGATTATATTTTTCTAGAAAGTTGTCCATTTCACCTAGGTTTTCAAATTTCCTGGCATACAGTTCTTTGTAGTAATTCCTTACAATCCTTTGTATTTCTGTGGTATCTGTTGTAATCTCTCCTCTTTCATTTCTGATTATGTTTATTTGGGTTTTCTCTCTTTTTTTCTTGATGAGTCTGCTTAAAGGCTTGTCGATTTTGTTTACGTTTTCAAAGAACCAGCTCTTGGCTTCACTGATCCTTAGAATTGTGCTTTTAGTCTCTATGTCATTTAATTCTGCTCTGATCTTGTTTATTTCCTTCCTTCTGCTTGCTCTGGGCTGCCTTTGTTGTTGTTCCTCAAGTTCTTGTAAACATAGGGTTAGGTTGTTTGTTTGGAATGTTTCTAACCTCTTTAGATGGGCCTGTATCACTATGAACTTCCCTCTTAGGACTGCCTTGGCTGTGTCCCATAAGTTTTGGGTTGTTGTGAGTTCATTTTCATTTGTTTCCAGAAACCTTTTGATTTCTTCCCTAATATCATTCTTGACCCATTCATTGTTTAACAGCATGCTATTTAATCTCCATGATTTTGAGTGTTTTTTTTTTTCCTTCGGGTTTGTTTCTAGATTCAGTCTGTTGTGGTCTGAGAAAATGCTTGGTATGATTTCAATTTTCTTGAAATTCTTGAGGCTTGTTTTGTGTCCTGTAATGCGGTCTATCTTTGAGAATGTTCCATGTACATTTGAAAAGAATGTATATTTAGCTTCTTTTGGGTGAAGGGCTCAGTATATATCAGTAAAGTCCATTTCCTCAAGGGTATTGTTCAATGCCACAATATCTTTGTTGATATTTTGTTTAGAAGATCTGTCCATTTTTGATAGTGGAGTGTTAAAATCTTCCACTATAATTGTGTTGCTGTCCATATCTTCCTTGAAGTCCTCTAAGATTTTCTTTATGTATTTCGGTGCTCCTATGTTGGGTGCATATATATTTACAATATTTATGTCTTCTTGGTGGATTCTTCCCTTGAGTATTATGAAGTGACCTTCTTGGTCTCTCTTTATGTACCTTTTTTGGAAGTCTATTTTGTCTGATATGAGTATTGCTACCCCGTGTTTTTTTTCCTGTCCGTTTGCTTGGGAGATTTGTTTCTAGCCCTTCACTTTCAGCCTGTGTAGGTCTTTTATCCTGAGGTGGGTCTCTTGTAGACAGCAGATATGTGGGTCATTTTTTCTTATCCAATCAGCTATTCTATGTCTTTTAATTGAAGCATTTAATCCATTTACATTTAAGGTTATTATTGATAGGTACTTATCCATTGTCTTTTATGTACGTGTGTTCCTCTCTCTCTCTCTCTCTCTCTCTCTCTCTCTCTCTCTCTCTCTCTCCCTTCCCTCCCTTCCTTAAAGCAGTCCTTTTAGAATCTCTTGCAGAGCTGGTTTGGTCGAGGTGTATTCTTTTAGACTTCTTTTGTCTGGGAAGCTTCTTATTTGGCCTTCTATCTTCATCGAGAGCATTGCTGGATATAGTAGCCTTGGTTGCAGCCCTCTGGTTCTCATTACCTGGAGTATTTCTTGCCATTCTCTTCTAGCTTGAAGTGTTTCCATTGAGAAGTTAGCTGTTACCCTTATTGGGGCCCCCTTGTATGTTACTTCATTTTTCTCCCTTGCTGCCTTTAAGAGTCTCTCTTTCTCTTGAAATTTTGTCATTTTAATTATGATGTGCCTTGGGGTGGGCCTCTTTGGGTTCCTCTTGATTGGGACTCTCCGTGTTTCCTGGATTTGTGTGAATTTTTCTTTTATCAAATTAGGGAAGTTCTCCTTCATTACTTGTTCAACTAGGTTTTCGATCCCTTGCTCTTCTTCCTCTCCTTCTGATATCCCTATTATATGGATATTATTATGTTTCATATTGTCTTGCATTTCTCTTAATCCTTCTTCATTCTTTCTGAGCCTCTTTTCCTTTTCTTGCTCTTTCTGGATGTTATTTTCTACTTTGTCCTCCAGCTTGCTAATCCGATCTTCTGCTTCATCAAGCCTGCTTTTCATTCCTTCTACTGTGTTCTTCAGTTCAGAAATTGTATTCTTCATTTCCTCTTGACCTTTGTTGAGAGTTTCTATTTCCTTTTTCATGTTTATATAGTTTGCAGTGAGATTGATGTAGTTTCCCTCTTATTTCTGGAAGCTCATTGTGAGTTCATTGAACTTCCTGGTAATCATTGTTTTGAACTCACCATCTTATAGTTGAGTTGCCTCTATTTCATTTAGCATTTTTCCTGAGGCTTCCTATTTTCCCTTCAATTGGGGGTTGTTTCTGTGTTTTCTCATTGTTCGTGGGTTTCTTCTTTTTTCTTCTTGTTCGTTAATTTGATCTGTTCTAATTTCCTTTAATTATGGTGTGAACTTCTGTGGTAGAATATTTGTGAGATTCAGTGGTGCAATCTCCTTTGTGTATGCTGGTGCTCACAGCTTCCCCCTATTCTTTTTTGGGATCAGTTGGAGGAGTAAGGCAAAATGGTTTAAAACAGCAAGACAGTATACTATGATATTTACTTTAGCAGCCAGTAGAGAAGAGATGGGATATCCTTTGGCTCCTTATAGTGTTAACCGTGATCCTCCACCCCACTACCCACGTTTTAGAAAGGATGGAAATAAGGTAAGACTCTTATTGGGGACGAGAGGATTGTTAGTTGGATCTAGAAAGCTGTGAGGCTGTGGGAGGTCAGATTCTAAGGTAGGGTTGGAATAAAGATTAGTATATAGGAGTAGTAAGTAAAAGAATAGAGACAACCCCCACAATGGTATAGTTCAGAAAATTGCAAAGTGGGCTGTGATCAGGTAGGGGTATTGAGAAGCATTTACAATTGTATAGACTAGGTCTTACTAGCAGTAATAGTAAAGTGACAGTCTTGTGGCAAAATCGATGAGGTCTAGATAACAAGAATAAAGAGTATAAAACCTTGAGAGGTGTATTAATGGAACACGGATGAATGATAGTAACTTCTCAACACCTTGTGACTGAGATACCAGGGGGAACCTATCAAATGACAGTATAACCAGCCAAGCAAAGAAGATTATACAGAAAGAAAAACAATACCAAAATATTATTAAAATAAAAAATGTTGGAAGAGTGAGAAAAAGATAATACAAATTTACAGTAACTTGCAAGATTAAAAAAAAAGAAAGAAAAGCAGAAGATGTAGTGCAGGAGAGATAAATTTGGAGTGGAAAGAATAATATTAGGATGAATGGAAGAGAAACATAAGGGATTGCGAGATAAAAATAATCAGAATTGAAAAATAAAATGTCACGTAAAACACAAGATAAAATCAATCAACCAACAACAGGCAGAGAAACCAAAGTCAAAAAAACAAACAGACAAACAAACAAACAAAAACAAAAGAAACAAACAAACAAAAATCCTCTTGTTGGTTTCTAACTGGCCAGACCAGTTTTTCTGATCTTGCTGGCTTCAGCTGGCTGAGGGACCTTTGAAATGCTTCTTTCTCTCCCAGCCAGACCTCAGCTGGTTTGTCAGGAAGCCTGGGCGCTCCCGCACACACTGGCTCTCTGGATCTCACTTCCACATTCTTCTGGACTCCGGGGTCCTGCAGGTTTCCAGCTCTATGATCTCAGGAAGCACCCACGACGTTTTTGGATTCACTGTGCCCTCCTGGGGGATCATAAAAGGGCACATCCCTACCCCAAACTTTTGAGATTTGAGGCCTAGGATCGCCCTAAGCGCCTCACCGAGACCCTTCTGGCATCAAAGTGCGCAAGAGTCAGTCATCCTGACAGGGCGCACGCCAAGCCATTTCCAGCTCCGTGTTCCCCACCGAACTGCACTCCAACCGGGTGTGGGCGCCTTTCCCTGCTCCCCCAGTCAGGCAGGCTGGAAATCTCTGAGCCACCACTGTAGGAATGCACCAAGTGCCATGTCCCTCCCGGGATTGCAGCGCGGGATTCAGACCTCCCTATTAGGCGTGAGCAGAGCGCAGCCACCGATCTGCACTTCCACCGGGCTACGGTTGCAGGCGCCCTTTCAGGCTGCCCCTGGTCCTGTCGGCTAGTGTCCCTCACTCCTCCCAGGCCTCTGGGCGGGTATTCATAGTCCCTGGGCTATTTTTTCCCAGTCCAACTGTCCAATCTGTTCCTTTTACCAACACGTTCTCCCCTGGAGTTGCTCACCCCCAGTATTCACGGGAGGGAGCAGCGACTTCCCTCTCCCGGGCGCCCTGGGGCAGACCCCGGAGCACCCCAGGAGGGCCTGGGGTCTGCACACCCCTAGACCCCGCGCTGATCCCTGGGCCCCTTTTGTCCTGTAGCAGACTTCTTACCATCTGGTTTTCCAGTGAGTGCAATAATTTTTGATGTCCTGCTTTCAAAAGTGATTTGGTAACCTAGTCCACTTGCTGTGTTTCTCCACAAGTTCCCCTCCTCTTCACAGAAGCCGAGAAAAACACTGCCTAGAGTAAAGCCGCCATCTTAGACCCTCTAAGTCAGAATTTTTCTATAAGGAATGACTGAATGCTTAATGGATGTTCTTTTTACACAGTTTCTCTGGGACCTTATTTGTTGTACACAAATCAGATCTATCTAATTGAGAAGCTAAAATATTTTAAAGTACTAGAAAGTACTTCTAAAAGTTCTAGAGCAATGGGTGGCCCACCAAAATGAAATTAAGCTTTGTATGTCAGTATTCGGCAAGTAATGCTTACCTAGCATTGTCCTCTGAGCCCCAGAATCTCCACCACCACAGTCACAAAGAGACCTCCTAGAATAAATATCTCCAAGTGACATTACTTGGATGGGGTCTTTAAATTATGATTGTTATAAAGACAACACAAAAGTTGATTGAGAATGATTTCTAATTTTGAGCATTGCTGTACATAACACTTAATATGTATTATATAATTAAATGCCAAAGAAGCTTGCAGAGGTTTGAAGCCACAAACTAATTTGTACATGTTCAAATTTTCTGACTACCGTTATTCTGTAGTCTTAAATGAATTATACTAGTTTTCCAACATTTTTTCTGCCATGAGAAACAATAAATGCTATATTTTTATTTTAAGTAATATATTTATATATGTATTGTTCATATTTATTTTATTGTATATATTATACTCATATTTTGACATATAAATAATTTATTATATTTATATGAGTAGTATATTAAAATATATAATATAAAATAATATATATTACATATAATACACAGGGTCTGGCACAAATAATGCCCCTTTTTATTACAAAAATTTTTATTGCAAAATCATACACGTGATTCTGTAACATAAGAGTATCACATTCAAGCACACCATGTGATATTTTAGGTGAAATGTTCAAGTTAAAACTATAAATTATTACACCCATACTACCACCCTACCACCACACTCAAGCAGGCATTACTTCTGTTGGACCCTGTATATTATATTGTGATATAATATAAATATAAAATTATCTATATTATTTAGTTATATATTCATATATTTTATAGCATGCTAGGGTAAAGTTATGCGCTTGGTAAAGACAGCTGGAGGGTTAATGACACTGATGTCACCACATATCTTTGTAATGTAACTTCCTAAGTTCTTAGTTCAGGCTCAGAAAAATAAATAAATAAAATAACTAAAACATTTTACTTTAAGTAGCCATGTATGGAAATTATTAGGCTATAGAGAACATGTAACAAATTCTGGTAAAAATCTCCAGATCTTCCTAAGAGGAAACTGGGGCAATCCCTTACCCAAGGAAGGTCTTCACCTTGGTCCATCCCATTTGGTCATCCTACTGAGCTCTGGGACCTTACTCTCATCTCATACCATCTGTACTGAGGTACCCAATTCTTGAGTCATGGATATTATTTATACAGCATATTCATATGGAATGTTCTTAGTGCTCACACTTTTGCAGAAAGGATGATCCTCACTGTCATATCTTTATAAAAGATTTTGCTCCCTTTAACATATTCTGCAAATACAAATTGCCACTTTACTCTGTCATTGGGGGACCTAAGTGGTGTCACAGCTACAGCATTCATCCTTGTCTCTCATGCTCTCTCACTCTCCATCTACAGAGGCTGGGTACTCTCCAGGCCTCAGAAGTTAGGGTTTTTGATTCTGCTCTTGTTTTTAGTAAACCTCACTGGCCTCCTCAGGCCCATGTTGGAAACAGTCTTGCCCCCATGGTACAGCACCACAATATTCTTGAATGACAGTTGACATTTCTATATGAACAGTCTTGGTAACCTTAATTTATAATGGAACAGGCAGTAAATATGAAATGTGTCTGGAAAAAGTCCAGTCATTGTTAATATAACAAGGACAGTTTGCACAACAATGATGCCAAGGAGAGTCGACTAGATCGCACAGGTGTGAACAATGATGACTTCACTATAATAGTGGGGGCAAGTAGATGCTGTTGAGTGAGCATGTGTACTGTGCAGTTTTTGCATTCAAAATGACTGAGCGAGTTGAGCAATGAATCTGCATCAAATTTTGCATTAAGCTTGAACATGTATACAAAAAACATTGGTATACAAATAGCAAACTATATTTTAAAACTCCAGTGGGCCAAAGTAAGGATGGCAAAACGGCAGTTTGGAAGAATTTATATGTACTCAGCTGGTGATTAAATTGACTTTGTTTGATAGAGCATTACTTTAGAAGCTATGCATATAATCTTTGATGCAGAAGAGCTGAGAATTTAATATTCTGCACAAATTGGGAAAAACAAATGTTTAGTATTGTGTTATTTATATATTAAGAAAACTAGATGCTGTTTTTATTTAAATTAAGTAATAGGGCAGATTTTCACAAAGTCTGGCCCCTAGACTGTTTGCATCAGAATTGCTGGGTGGGTGGGAATCATGCTTATGATTGGACAGGAACTGCAGATCTCTAGGCCCACCAAATTTCCTGAACCAACCTTCTAGGATCTGCATTTGTAAAAGACCACAAGGTATTTCTTTTGTGTTGTAGAATTTACATAACTCTTCCTTTAAAATAAGAACAAGAATGGCACTTTCTGTTTGTTTATTGAATATAATCTAATAAACAAAATAAACTAACAAACAAAATAGAACCATGTAAAATGGAACAGACTGAAAGTGAACAGAGGGGAGGAGGAAGTGGATAATGGTAGAAAGAAGGGGAAGGGAGGAGACAAAGAACATGTATGAATGACCCATGGACATGGACCATGGTGTGGGACTTGACTGTGTGGGAGAGAGGGGTTGGATAGAAGAGGGCAAAGGGGGAAAAGTTTGGACAACTGTAACAATTGATATTTTTGTTAACAATTGATAACAATTGCTCTTATAGAATAACAATAAAATGATTTAATAAAAATTAAATAAAATTATTTTCTTAACAGAAAAGCATCAGCGTGCCTCTTCAGAAAAGAGTCAATTACAAGTTAAGAACATTTCTTCCAGACACAATTAAGCACTGATAAAGAGGTTTTTTATCTACAGTGGAAAGAACTCTGTGCTGGGTCTTCTAATAAGGCTTTGTGACCTTACAGCAGTCACTTAACCTCTCCAACCTCAGTATACTAACCTCTGGGCAGAAATGAGGACATTGCTGCATGACCACAGAAACCCCATGTAGCGGTAACATTGAATTTGAAGTCCTGGAAAAGAATTCCTTGCTGTAGCATATGGTGCCTGTCATATTTTGCTAGTAAGTTGGAAGGACATTATTCTTTCTTAATGGATGGCTCACCTTTATGTCAGTAGAGCAAGAATTCTCACACTTGGCTGCTCATCAACGCCATATAAGAGTTTTTAAATCCTGATGTGTAGGTTGTACTCCAGATCAGCTGAATCCAGATTTCTGGACCAGAGACCCAAGGCATCTGTACTTTTCATCACAGCTCTCCAGGTGTCTGTAAAGTGCAGGAGAAGCTCCTTCATGACAGGGGTCAGCTGGGATGCTGAAAGACTACTCTCTGAATAGTCTAATAGTTTGAGCCTAGTGTGGGTCCTGGGTGAATAAGCCATGAAAGTGATTATTGTGATAAGGTAAATTAAGGGTAACCCTACCCAGAGAATTGCTTAGTATGTCAAATAGATTTCAGTGTGGAAAGAACTCCCAAGAGTATTAAGAGACAGTATTTCTGTTAAAAATGTATAAGGATTATACAATTATACAATTGTATACAATTATAGAATTGTATAATCCTTATACATCTCCAGGGAGAAGCTAGAGATGTTCAGGTCTGAAGGAGTTGGAAGATTTGGGAGAAGTCACTAGCAGCCTCCACTAAACTCTGTTAAGGGTGAACTGGAGGCACTTGCATGGGGGATGGGTAGAAAGGTGCCACCGCTACAGACAATCCCAGGGAAGTCTGCCTCCCAGGGTCTGCTGGCAGGCCTTGTCACTGGAGTCAGCAGGATCAGCAATTGGGAAGAATTCCTGGAGGCAGAACAGGAGAGAGTGAGGACAACCAGGAAACCATATTTGTCTTTGGCCACCTCCAACAATGACAGCCTTGGAATTCCATTCATGCTTCACTTCATCTCACCAGCTCTTACTCATCCACAAAATAAAGGAGAATCTGTTATATGTAGCACCACATTAGCCAAATTGATTCAGTTGCAAAATGGCACATTTGGAAAATCTGGATTCAAGGATCCTGTCCCCCAAGAATCATGCCTTTATACAATTCAGTCCTTGCATTGTGCCAGTGGAGAGAAAAGCACAGGAATTAAGTCATTTACCCCTGGCTCTGGTTTTTCACTTAGCTCCAAGTCTCACCTGCTTTATGCAATGCACTTGAATACTTTGGCCCCTCTTTGGACAAACAGGAAGTCTGCAGCTCTTCATTCTTAAATCTCCTCCATCCCATAAGAGTCACATTGTCAAGATGGACTTACAAGCTGGCATTTTTTTGTTTCATAAGTGAAGACACACACATCTTATTTATCTTTTATAGGTGATCCTTGTCTTATCATTTTATGCTCTGATGCACAGCCATATGATGTGACCAGTGTGGCATGAACACTCAAGTAGTAATTCTTACTTGATGACTTGAAAATTCCTTGATGCCTTAATAGAACAGGTTTTCTGAACTAGGCTTGTGCATACATTGCTTTGTATTCATAGCCACTGTTTGTCATATAATCTGGTTTTTCATGCAACAGTAGCCACAAGGAGGTAGGGAGCAATAGAAGAAAAATGTAAATACTCAGGAAAAGGCAGTAAAGAAAAAAACTAAGCCTGAGGCAGAGTGCAGGGGAGGAAGGGCAGTGGGCAAGAAGAGGAAGCATCTTCATTAATAGCAAAGTGACACAACATTTTGGTCACATATCTTACCATGTCTGATGATCTTCATAAGTGAAATCTATAAAGCTTAGTTTTTTTCAGTTGTGGACTAAAAAATAGACAGTTCTGTTATATTTCTATAGTGAGTCATCAGTGGCCTGAGCAGTACAAAATAGAATTTCTAGACAAAATACAGTAACTAATTCATATGACTTTGAGCAAAGTATTTTTAATCTCTGGGCCTCAGGTTCCTCATCATTAAATGTGGTGTTGGACTGGATTAGGTGTGATATTGACAGTCCATGGCTACATAAATATTAACTGACCCTCAAGTTTTGGCCATTTTTTAAATTTTTTTCAAAAACAAATCTCCAGACTTTAATCGAATTTTATTTGTTTTTTTTTTCAGTAGTATCCTTTGTCTATTCCAAGATCTAATCCAGGATAACACTGTGCACTTAGACCAGGCTAATTTTTTAAAATTAAACTAATTGTCAGTATTTAGCAAGGGAAAATTTTCACATAAAACAACTGAATTTCACATTCCCTCTAAAACCTCAGGACAAGAGTCCCATGTGCACAATTTGTTAATCTCAAGCTGAGGCACCACTGGCCCTCAGACAGGGCTCTCTGCCCTCCAGTTGCCACAGTCTTCCCTATTGTCAATTGTCATCCAGACAAAGGGGCCAAATGACAATAGCCATTAGCTCACTTGGCACCTCTAATTGGAATACAGCCAAGAGGCTATGGAACATTCATTGTACTCATAACTCTATGAAATAAAGTGAGAAATCAAAAACAAGTCAGCTGGAAGTACAGCATGTTTCCAGAAAACAATGGGGGCCCTGGCCAGGTAGCTCAGTTGGTTAGAGCATTGTCTTGACACACTAACATTGCAGGTTTGATCCCTGGTATGGGCACATACAGGAATACAGGAATCAATCAATAAATACATAAATAAGTGGGACAACAAACTGATGTTCCTTTCTCTCTCCCTCCCACCCCCCCCTCTCAAATCAATAAATAATTTTAAAAATAGGCAAGAACAATTTTGAAAAAATAGATACATTTAAATAACCGACCTGGCCTCTGTAGGTATTTTGCTTTGAAAACCTTGGGCAAAGAGCCACTTTTCCAGTTCCTTTCACTGTGCCATTTGAAGAGGTGGTACTTGTGATCAGGGTAGGGTTCTGGGGAATATAATGTTCCTGCAGGCCAGCTCTATAATGTTTTCTTTTTAAACCCTCTCGTACTGAATATGAGTTCTGAGCTCCAAGCCTTCAAACAATGTAGTACAATTCTTATGCTTTTTTTGTTCCTAGAACTTGGATCTTGAGAGGCCATATTGCAGTGTGGTTAAAAATGGGCTTTGTGCCCTGGCTGGTGTCGCTCAGTAGACTGAGTGCTGGCTTGCACACCACTGAAAGGTCACTGATTTGATTCCCAGTCAAGGTACATGCATGAGTTGCAGGCTAGGCCCCTAGCTGGGAGCATGCAAGATGCAACTGATCTTTGTATCTTTCACACATTGTTGTTTCTCTCCCTCTCTTTCTCCCTGCCTTCCTCGCTCTCTAAAAATAAATAAATATAATCTTTAAAATGCATATACTGCAATCAATATTGAAAAAATATGGGTTTTGAATTCAAGCTACACAGCCTTAAATTTAAGCTTCACCACTTCCAAGGGGTATGACTTTGGTCAATGCACTCAACTTTCTTTTGTCTCAGTTCCTTTTTTCTTAAAATTGAGCTAATAAATGGGTATGTAAGATTTCTCTAATAGTGTTTAGTACATGACAATTTCTATTGCCATCAATATGTTATCACCATCCCAGTATGCTGCATGTCCACTCTAGCCTCAGAAGACAAACAAGCAAACAAATAAGCAAAAAACAAAACCCTGAGGATCTGAATGTGGTAAAGAGTATTAAGGAATACTGTTGCATGAAATTGATTGAGCATACTTTATGTGGCACTGGGGGAAAATTAGACCACATAAGTAAAAGTTAGAGGGAAACAGATGTTGATTCAATGTAATGAAGATCTTTCTTATATCCAGGGACAGAAAATAATTTGAATGGGCTGCCTGTCAGGTAATGAGATACCTGTTACTTACATTGTTGAAGCAAAGACTGAATGATTGTCTACTAGATATATTGTATATCAGCTGTCCATAGTGGTAGCCATAAGATACTTGTCAGTATTTAAATCTATTATTTAAAATTAAATAAAATGTAAAATTCAGCTTCTCAGCCACACTAGCTGCACTTCAATTGCTAATAGCAATAACCGTGAGTGGCTAGTGGCTACTCTATTGAACATCACGGATGTAGAGTGTTTCCATCATCACAGAAATCCCCAATGTGGAGTAGCACATTGGAAAGGGATGTTCTGCACCATGTTTTTGAATCTGGTTACTTGGGAAAGGTCAGTTTAGGAAGCGTGGAACAAGGATACTGAAGGAGCTGAGATTCTGAGTGATATAGAGTTTATTTACCATGGACTCCTGGATTTCAGACTTATCCACAGCCCAAGGCAAAGCACTGTTTCTTAGTCTCAGTTCCCCAAGATACATAATTAAATCTTGCCCCAGAGGGTGGCTAAGAGTGTAAATGAATAAAATTCAGGCTCAGTGTCTGGAACAAAGCAGCATGTACGCATGTCCAGGTCTATTATTTATTTGAAAGACACATGTAGAACCAGTGATTTCAAGTGCAGTGAAGCAGCCACTTTGTGTTACCCTTTGAAAGAGCAGGATCTTCCCAAAAATCCAGAGTTACCACTTAACTGTGTGCTGGGTTATGAGCTAAATTCCCTGCATTTATTATCTCATTTAATTCCTGCCACCATCCTGCAAGGAAGCTACCCATACTCTCCTCATACTTAGAAAAGTAAAGCTTAGAGAGATTACATCATCTACCCATGGTGGTAAAGGGCCGCAAACAGAATTCAAATGTTGATTCTTTTGACTCAGGTGAGTTGCAACTCATAACTCTTTATATATGGGTTATTACATATGATAGATACTGTAATTCTTTAACAATTCATACGTAAAAACTAGCATGACTGGTATTTGGACCCAAGTCTCTCTAGTATCAAGTGTTTGATGACTGTGCTCCCAGTCTGCTTTCCTTGTTTATAAGAGCAGTAGCAAAATAGTTAAGGGTGACATCACAATGATACTGTAAACTCTTAGTAGACAAGAATTATAGCTATAACATTTGTTTCTTCATTGTCTCCCAAAACTGTGCAGGACATAGAAGGATTACATATCTATTTGTTTAATTAAATGAAGGTAAATCTTCAAAAAGTACAATATGACCAAGAAAATTTTTTTAGCAACTGACTTTGGTGGACTTTGTTCATCTTCACAAAGCAAAGGAAGTGCTCATTATGTACATGTTGTTTATCATTTTGATTATTGCCAAGGAGGAAAAGGTCTATTTGTTCTTAGGAAGATAATGAGGAATATATGTGTATGGAATGTGGATAACACTTGACTGATACAGAACTGAAAGTATTTTAATTTTTAATTTTACTGTTCTTATTTGATTCCTTTGGAAGCTATGATAAGGTTTGTTTACTTTTAGGCCATCTCCATCCTTTCCATTGTGAAGATAGAGCTCCCCACACTAGTCAATGTGAGTGTCACTGCTAAACAAACCATGTAGAAAACGGCAATCAGTTAAATGACTGGCTAGAGATGCATTACTGAGACTGAACATCAGGTTAGAAAGTAGCTGTTGGCAGCTGCATTCTGTCCAAGCATCCTGATTCTTGTTTGGTGGCAAAAGGCAGCCTGAGGGAGAATTGACCAGTTATTCTTATGTCCCTGCTGAAAATGTAAGCGTTCGTTCCTCCTGCTTGTGAATTCTCAAATGTATTTGTTCAGGTTTTCCAAGAGTTATAAGATTCTCCATTTTATTTTAGATTTTACATCTTTGAAATTGAGGAGAGGAATTTTCTTTGGAAGATGATAGAATATATCTGATAACAAAAAGATTCAAATATTACACAAAGTTGCCTAGACATATATTACATGTTGGTTTCTGCATTTCATTGTTTTAAAGAAACATTATGGCATTTGTTAAATAGATTGTCTTATCTGAAGGGAGTTTTGGTGATATTTTCAGGGAGCCATTTTTCAACAAAGTTGTTTTTGTTACCATGGTCATAAATCTGAAAGTCAGTCATATCTGTCTTTGATCCTTCTGCCAGAATTATAATCAAGAGGTATGTGTATTTTCAGATATTTTCTCTAATTATATAAATTCTGTGTACAGAATTTTGAACTGTTCATACAAAAAATGAAACTTTTCTAGTTCTATCTTAATTTTTCTTATTTTTAAATCTTGAATACCTTTCTGTATCTTTTTGATTGAGTTAATAATAACATTCAAAGTGATAATGCCAAAAACAGCCATCAATTATTGAGGACACACCATATCTCAGATTTTATGCTAAGATACTTACATCAGTTATCTCATTAAAATTTCAATAAATTGGAGGCCTTATCCCAGTTTTATCATTATCTCCATTTTACAGGCAAGGAAACTGAGTTTAGAGAGGTCAAGTAACTTGCTCAAGGATGCACAGCTGGTAACTGATGGACTCTTTCAAACACTACAGAATATGGCTTCATATGGCTCATATTCATTTAAAAAATGGGGAACATTTTCCCCCCACAACTTGGACTGATCCGATTTCTGTTTTGATTGCCCTCATTCCCCATCCCCCAACTCTGTCAATTCTCTGTTTCCTTTCTTACAGCCATCACAGTCCTCAGCTGTAGTCATTGCTGATGGAGGAATGCTGTCTTGCTTTTAAAGTAAACTATATACATTCAGAATTACAGCTTTGGTGGCATGTTAATGGTATTGTATGGTTCTTAGATATAGATGTAGAAACTTCACAATAGCATTATGGGTAAGACAATAATCCTTCCATAATTGTTAATTTAAAGTGTTGGCACCTTTTGAGCAGTCTGCATTGATTTACTGCTTCTACACCTCCATTCAACTTTAGTCCTGTCTGAAGCAGAAGTCCCTTTAACATATGGAATTAATCAGGGATCCTGTCAAGGTATGGCTGATCCACCACTAATATAAAACTGGCTCTCACCACTTTAACAAAAAGCTTTTTTTCTTGCATGGATCTGATTGACAGCTTAAACTTCATGGCTAATGTACCACTGCCTATTCTTGGGTCAGATACATATCAATTGCTGGACCCTTGTACATGATACATCTATCTCCTTTTTTATTTTCCACACAAGTTGCAAGGCTGTGAAATACTTCTTGTATGTTTTGTGGCAAAAGGCAAAGATTCCTAAAATCATGTTCATCAGAAATTGCAGAATATTTTCCATTAACTCTTGTGTTAGCCACTGTCATAATGGGACCAATGGCTCTTCAGTGATGTCCACATCCTAAGCCCCAGAACCTGTAAATATATCATTACCTTACATGGCAAAGGGAAACTAAGTTTACAGATAAAATTAAGGGTACAGAGAGAGAAAGAAAGAGCTCCTACCCTTTGCAACAGCATAGATGGAACTGGAGAGCATTATGCTAAGTGAAATAACCCAAGTGGTAAGGGAAAAATACCATATAATTTCACCTTTAAATGGGTGCAGGCCTGTGAACCAAAGGTTGCTGGTTCGATTCCCAGTCAGGTCACATGTCTGGGTTGTGGATCAGGTCCCCAGTAGGGGGCATGCAAGAGGCAACTACATGGTGATGTTTCTCTCCTTCTTTTTGTTTCTTCCTTCCCCCCTCTCCAAAAATAAATAAATAAAATCTTTCAGTTTAATTTTTTAAATTATAGTTGGCAATATTATATATTACTTTCATATATACAGCATAGTGGTTTGACATTTACATAATTTACAAAGTGGTTTCCCTGATAAGTCTAGTGACCACCCGGCACCATAAATAGTTATTAAAAATATTGACTCTAGTCCTTATGTTTTATTTTACATCCCCATGACTGTTTTGTAACTGATTGATTGACTTTAAAATAGGGAGAGTATCCTGGATTACCTGGATGGGCCCAATGTAATCACAAGGGTACATAAAAATTGAACAGGGAGGCAGAAGAGAAGATTGTAGTGATATGTTGTGAATAAAACTTGACATGCCCTGGCTGGTTTTGAAGATAGAGGAAGGGGCTAGAAGCTGGAGGGGCAAGGAAACCTATTCTCCCCAGAGACTGCAAGAAGGAAAATAACCTGCCCTCATCTTGCTATCAACCCAGGGAGACCCATGTTGGACGTCTGAAATACAGAATCATGAAACAACACATTTGGTTTGTTTTAAACTTCCAGTTTTACAATAATTTGTTATAACAGTAATAGGAATATAATACAACCACCAAATATTTCTTCATAGATTACCAAATCATGGCTGGAACTAAACTCATTTCAGTATCAAAGCAGAGGACTTTTTTCATCAGAGGATCGCCTTTCTACTTTCATAATGAGCCATTTTGTAGACTCAACTAGTGGGGACCTTCATACGAGACACACTAACAACACACGGATAAATTAAATAAGAACATTCCATTATTTGCTTCCCTTTAATTTCTTACATTAAAAGGACTCATAAGGGTTTACAGGAACAAATATAAAGGACACATAGACAAAACTAGGGGGGATGGAAATGGGAGGGTGGTGGGGAAGAATGGGTGGGTGAGCTGAGATGGGAGTAAAGGACAGAAAACTGTACTTGAACAACTATTAAAATAAAATTTTAAAAAATTTAATAAAGAAAAAAGGACTCATGAGTTCAACATTCTTGTTGGTAGTTGTGTATGTTTTTAGACCCCCAAGTCATATTCATTCTGTGTCATTCTGTTTGTCACAGCTATAATTGCAGCATTAGGACAGATTTTATCCCTTGAACAATAAGAGTAAATAACTAAGTTCAATGGCCCTTCAGTTCCATGCTTCCTAATGCTAAATGTCATGGTGATTTCACAGAGAATATTTATTCAACAGATCCTGATAGAAGCCTACAACTTCCAGAGGAGAATCCTTTCACTGTGCCAGTAATATTAGCCTTTTTTAACAACCACTTTAACAATGGAACACTTTTATAACTAACAAGTTAAAAACTTGGTAAACTGTAGGTATTTATCCTCTGTAAGAATGTTTGCCTCATTACAATCATATGGGACATGATCTATATTATGGTATCTCAGCACTGTTGTTGGCATAATGAAGTCAAGTTTTCCCTCCCTGAATGGGCCACGTGTCACCCAACACTCATTCACAGACAAAGGGGCTGTTGATAGAATGAAAGGGACAAAATTCACCTTATTAGTTACTCAGTGGGTATGTCATTTAATATAGATTTTTAAAATCACAAGTGCTCACTTAGCAGGTTAAAAATTTCAAATCGGTACCAGTAATGTTGTCATAGTTAGTCATTTGAAATACTATTTATGCATTTAAGTATGAAATATGCTACTATTTACATTCACAACTTGGCTTCACATGAAGACACAATCATGCTAAAATCACTGACTCATATGGAAATGTTTTCATTTTATGCTACAACAGAAATCATTGTAAAATATACATTAGCATGTTGGCAACATAATGCAACCATGAACAAAGTTTTATAGTACTCTAATGAAAACTAAAATGTGTTAATATCATTATCATTCACCGAACATTAGAAAAATCTAATGAAAGGCTTAAGTTTAATATTATAAGTTTAATGTTATAAGAAATAAATGTTGTGTCCAATCTTTTCTATTCTGATGATGGATAAAAGTATAGTACAATTTTATTCTAAGGATGTAATAAGGCAAGTTACAGTTTTGTTGAAAACTCAAATTAATTACTAAGATCTGAAGAATGATCTCACAAGTCTTTTAAGTATTTAAATAATTGTAGGTGGGTGGTCAGTAACCTTTGGCTGCCCACAATAAGTGTTGAGCAAGAACAAACAAGGTTCAGCTGTAACACAACAGACTTGGGTGACACCTAAGAAAGAGAGAAAAAGAATCAATATTTTGTGAGTGTACACTTTTCATAAATTGTTGTGTTGGGTGACTTTGTACATTATTTCTTTTATTTGTCATGCAAAAAGAATCTGTGGAGTTTGTCTTATTATTCCCATTTTATATGTGAAACTTGGACTCCAAGAGGATAACAAATTTGATTTCATAGAGCTAGTGAGTTATGGTTGTCTAAATCCAAAATAAACTCAGAAAAGTCTTAAGAGGTAGATAATATTGTTTCCACTTGATGGATGAAAAAACAAATCTCAGAGAATCTGAGTGATTTCTCACATAATGGTTCCATATCGAGGTCATTCGCATATCAAGGTCATGGAAATAAGGTGTACTCCTGACTTCTAGGCTATATTGTTCCTATCCAGAACAAGTCTAAGATACCCTTACCTCTTCAGATTATTTCCTGAGAAAAGGCATATTGAAGGAAACATCAACAAGAAAAATATTTATAATTTATAAAGTGCCTTTGCCTGATTTTCTTTAGAAGACCTATCCAGGTTTTTATCCTGGTTATTTTTAAAGCAGTGGCTCCTTGTCTGGCCTGTAAAAACAAAACAAAACAAAAAACTTAAATACTTCAAAAAAGGAAGGAAAGTGATGGCTTTTTCCTTATGGCTACACAAACTAAAATATAGGTGTCCTCACCTCACTTCTCAAAGCTACAGTGATGTCAACATAAGATTTTAACTATTTTCCTCTTCCCTGTAGTCTTGAGAGTTGCATTGTCTCTGCCTTGTTCGACATGCCATGAAAACTATTTCCAGCTGATGGATTTGAGGTGCTTGAGACATGAGCTACTAGATGTTAGGGATCTCAGAAATGAAGATATAACAATGTGTTTGAGAGTACTCTATTTTGCCATGTATAATGTGCTCCTGTGTATAGTGTTCACCCATGTTTTTCACCCAAAATTTCAGGAAAAAATATTATATTTTAAATTTTAAGTCAATTTTTATGTATTTCTATTTAGAAACAAAACCAATTATTGTATTCTAGAGTTTTATTTTTCATATGGATATTGTTATTGCTTTCTAGAGTTACATTTTTTAACTTGTAAGCATAAATAAAAGAATTAAAAACAATTTAGTACTACCCATGTATAATGTGCATCCTTACTTTTTCCTAAAAATTTTGGGTAAAAAAGTACACATTATACATGGAAAAATATAATTGCTCACAGGAAAAAGCTAAGAAATTGACCCCTTGGTGCTGGGAGGAGTGAACACAGAAGGGGAAATGAACATGAAGTATAACTGAAGAGTTTGTTGCAATTTCTGCCCTCACCTCCAAGTCAGAGTTTCCAAAGGTGGGAGCCAGCAGGAAGAATGTCCTAGAAACTTTGTTTAAAATCCAGATTCCTGTGCTCCAACCCAACTTACTGAGTTCAGATATCCTAGGAAGATGTTAGGTGATCTGAGTACTTCCAAGCACTTTCAGTGGTTCCCAGCAGAGGTCTTTAATAGTGTTCCACAGCGATTAACATGCATTTCAAAGTCTACAGTCAGATACACATAACCTTTACCTGGATTACAATCAGCTTTTCTTTTCTTTCCTTCTTGTTTTATTTTTTTTTTATTACAATTGTCCCCATTTCACCCCCATTTTTTCCCTCTGCCCTACACACCCTCACCACCTACATTCAATCCTTAATCTACCACCTGCCATTGTCTATGTCCATGGGACCTTTATATACGTTCCTGGATGACCATTCACCATCTTTTCCCTGTTACCCACCTTGACCCACCCATTAGCTCACTTTCAGTTATTTATTACCAAGTCTCTGGTTCTGTGTTCCTCACTTGTTTGTTTTCTTGATTAGGATGAAATTATAGGTGAGATCATATGGTATTTGTCTTTCACCACCTGGCATAATTCACTTAGCATAATGCTCTCCAGTTCCATCCATGTTGTCATGAAGGGCAGCAGCTCCTTCTTCCTTTCTGCTATGTAGTATTCCGCCGTGTAAATGTACCACAGTTTTTTGATCAAATCACTTACTGATGGGCACTTAGGCTATTTCGATCACTTGGCTATTGAAAATAATGCCACTATGAACACTGAGGTGCATAGGTTCTTTTGAATTGAAGTTTCAGGATCCTTAGTGTATAAAACCAGCAGTGGAATCACTAGATCAAAAAGCACTTCCATATTTAGTTTTTTTTGGGGGGGGATTTTCACTGTTTTCCATAGTGGATACACCAGTCTACATTCCCACTAACAGTATAATGGATTCCCTTTTCTCCACAACCACATCAGCACTTGTTTATTGATTTGGTTATGATGGTGATTCTGACCAGCGTGAAAAGCTATCTCATTGTTTTAATTTGCATCTTTCTGATGGCTAGTGATGTTGAGCATCCTTTTATATGTCTCTGGGCACTCTGTATGTCCTCCTTGGAGAAGTGTCTGTCCAGGTCCTTTGACCATTTTTTCAATGGATTGTTTGCCTTCCTGGTATGGAGTCATGCTGATTTTTTACATTATTTTGCAGAACAAACCCTTGTCTGAGGTTTATTTGACAAATATGTTTTCCCATATAGTTGCTGCCCTTTTCATTTTGCTAATGTTTTCTTTAGCATGAAGAAGCTTTTTATTTTGATGATATCCCATTTGTTTATTCTTTCCTTTATGTCCCTTGCTCTAAAAGACATATTGGTGAAAATATCGCTGCATGAGATATCTGAGATTTTCCTGCCAATGTTTTCCACTAGGACTTTTATGGTATCATGACTTATATTTATGTTTGTATCCAACTTGAGTTTATTTTTGTGTATGGTGTAAGATGGTGTTCTAGTTTTATTTTTTTGCATGTGGTTGTTTAGGTCTCCTAACACCATTTATTGAAGAAGCTATTTATGCTTAATTTTATGCTTATGCCTCTTTTGTGAAATATTAATTGACCATAGAGAATTGGGTTTATTTCTGGGATCTCTGTTTTGTTCCATTGATCCATGTGTTTGTTCTTATGCCAGTACCAGACTGTTTTGATTACAGTGGCTTGTAATATAATTGGATAGCAGGTATTATGATTACTCCTACTTTGTTCTTCTTTCTCAAAACTGTCAAGGCTATTTGGTGTTGTTTATGGTTCCATATAAATTTTCAAAATGTTTGTTCTGTCTCTGTGAAATATGTCATTGGTATTTTATTAAAGATTGCATTGAATCCATAAATTGCTTTGGTTAGTATGGATATTTTTATGATGTTAATTTTTCCAATCCATAAATAGGGTATATGCTTCCACTTATTTTTGTCCTCCTTAATTTTTTTCTTCAGTTTTGTGTTGTGCCTGAGCACAGGTCTTTTGTCTCCTTTGTTAGTTTTATTCCTAGGTACTTTATTTTTCTTGTTGCTCCTGATTTCTGTTTCTGATTTTTATTGTTGATATACAAAAATGCCTTTAATTTCTGAATACTGACTTTGTATCCTTCTGTTTTACCAAATTCACCGATTAGGTTGAGTAGTTTCATGGTTCAGTCTATAGGATTTTCTATGTACACTATCAAATCATCTGCAAACAATGGCAGTTTACTTCCTTCTTTCAAATTTGGATGCCTTTTATTTATTTTTTGTCTGATCACTGTGGCCAGAACTTCCAATACTGCGTTGACTAGAAGTGGTGAAAATGGACACCCTTGTCTTATTCCTGATTTTAATAGGTCAGCATGATAAAGGACATAGAAACTATCAACAACAGCCTAGTGGAAATGAAGAATACAATTTCTGATTCAAGAACACAGTAGAAGGAATCAAATAGGCTAGCTGAAACATAGGATTGAACCAGTGAGCTGGAGGACAAGGTAGAAAAAAACTCCCCAAAAGAGCAAGAAAAGAAAAAACAGACTCAAAATGAATGAAGAGGGGTTAAGGGAACAGCAGGACAATATGAAACATAATAATATCCATGTAATAGGGATACCAGATGGAGAAGTACAGGAGGAAGGGATAGAACACCTATTTGAAAAAATAATGGTGGAAAACTTCCCCTTCCCTAATTTGTTGAGGTAAAAAGTCACACAAGTCCAGGAAGCACACAGGGTCCCAATCAAGAGGAACCCAAAGAGACCCACTCCAAGACACATCAAAATTAAAATGGCAAAATTCAAAGACCAAGAGAGAATTTTAAAGGCAGCAAGAGAGAAACAGGAAGTAACATACAAGAGAACCCCAACAAATCTAGGCACTCAACAGAAACCCTACAAGCCAGAAGGGAATGGCAAGAAATATTCCCAGTAATGAAAAGCAAAGGCCTGTAACCAAGGCTACTCTATCCAGCAAGGCTCTCAATTAAAATACAATGTGAAATGACATCCTAGACAAAAGAAGGCTGAAAAAATACACCTCCGCCAAACTAGCATTGCAAGATATGCTAAAGGGGCTACTTTAAAAAGATGAAGAAAAGTAGTGAGATGAAGAAGAGAGAGTGAAACACAGATACAAAGGGGATAAAATAGCAATGAATAAATACCCATCAATAATATCCTTAAATGTAAATGGATTAAATGCTCCAATCAAAAGACATAGGGTAGCTGAATGGATAAGAAAACATGACCTGCACATATGCTGCCTATAAGAGACCCAACTCAGAACAAAAGACCTACACAGACTGAAAGCGAAGGTCTAGAAACAAATATGCCAAACAAATGGACAGGAAAAAAATCTGGGATAACAATACTTATATTAGAAAAAATACACTTCAAAACATAGGCTATAAAAAGAGACAAGAAGGACACTTCATAATACTCAAAGGAAGAATCCATCAAGAAGACACAAATATTGTAAATATATATGCACCCAACATAGGAGCATCCAAATATATAAGGAAGATCTTGAAGAACTTCCAGAAAGATGTAACAGCAACACAATAATAGTAGGGGATTTTAACAATCCACTGTCAACAATGGATAGATCTTCCAAATAAAATATCAACAAGGATATTGTGGGACTGAATGTCTCATTAGATCAAATGACCTAATGGATTTAATTGTTAAATATAGAACATTTCATCCCAAAGTAACAAAATACACATTCTTTTCAAATGCAATGGAACATTTTTGAAGAGCACATGATAGGACACAAAACAAGCTTCAACAAATTCAAGATAATTGAAATTATATCAAGCATCTTCTTGGACCACAAGGGACTGAAACCAGAAACCAACCTCAAGGAAAAAACTCAAAAACACTCAAATTCATGGAGACTGAATAGCATGCTATTAAACAATGAATGGGTAATAATGATATCAAGGAAGACATAAAAAAGTTTCTGGAAACAAAAAAATGAATACACAACAGTCCAAAACCTAAGGGACATTGCAAAGGCAGTCCTGAGAAGGGAGTTCATAGCAATATAGGCCTACCTAAAAAAGGTAGAAAACATTTCAAATAAAAAACCTTGAATCTACAAGAACTGGAGGAACAACAGGAAACAAAGCCTAGATCAAGTAGAAGAAACAAAATAATCAAGATTTAAACAGAATTAAATGACAATTGGCTTTTCTATAAAACCACCTTGTCATGAAACTGAAGGACTCCTTTATTGAGGGGTACAGGTGGGACAGTAATAGTAATTGAATAATTGCAGTTGTTTTTGTTGAAGTTTTCACATACTAAGCAAGCAATATGCTTATAACTTCATAACCAAGTGAAGTATGGGTAGGTCCAGTTTGCAGATGGAGAAACTGAGATTCTTTCCTAAGATTCTGTTTAACTTTCCTAATATCACACAGATAGTAATGACAGATCCTGATTTTAAATGCAGGTCTGTCATACTACAAAGCACAATTTCTGGACATTCTATTTCTGCTTATTATGGAATCTATATTAGCACACAGAAGATTTGAGACCCAAGAATTACATGAGATCTCTAGTGTGAAGACCATGGCTACTGAGGACATGTCCATATTTGAAGGTATTTGTAGAACTTCCAAATTACAGAAAAAAGCAAAGCAATTGGTTTGGATGCTCAAACAATGGAATGTAGGAAAAATTTTGGCCATGGGAGTGGCATTGGAAAGAATAGGGGGCACTGACACAGAATATCAAGGGTATGAATGACCAGGCAGGACACTGCAAACAAACATGGATAGTGTCATTTCCAGTCACTGTCTTGCAATGGACACTGAGTCTGACAAAGAAAGGTTGCAAGGCTAAGTGGAAAATAAAATGGCTTGAATCCTCATTTCCTGAAAGGGCAGTCAGCACTATGATACTGCTGCAAACATGGACAGCCACAGTCTTGCTTATCATCATTATATCCAGTCCTTGTTTCAAACCATTACACAACATTGTGTTGATTCTTCTCAAGCAGAAACGTTTAAAATGGAGAGAGGGGCTCACTGGATATAAGTTTGAGGACACAGGGAGCAGGGAGGATAATGGACACACATGTAGTTAATCCCTCCCCCAGAGCAAGGCAGTATGTGCAAGAATTTCAAAATACAACTTTCAAAGTCCAAACCCAACTTTGGACTTTGAACAAGTTACTTAACTTCTCTGGACCTAAATATTCTCTTTTGTAAATTGAGAAGAATAAATAGTGCTTGTTGAAGATTTGTGGAGATTCCATGAAATAATGAATATGAAGTGCTTATACAATGTTTGATGCATTGTATAGGCTCAATAAAGTGGACCCATTGTTATTATTAGAAATAAGATTTAGAATGAAAAACTAAGAATTATATCTTCCTCTCTAAATCTATCTATCTATCTATATATATATTTTTTAAGGTGTTTATATTCTGAACTTTTTGTCTATTATAACATCCTGGACACTGACCATGACTCAGACAAAACTAGAATTTACTCTCCACATTCTTCCATTTCTAAGTTAACTTTAGTTTCTTCACCTCTTAATGATGAGGATAATCCATCTCACCAGGTTGTAAACATGGAGTGAATTACAACATAGAATATACTTTGGACAATGCCAGCACATGAATGGTCATGTGATATATACAGTATTTAAGTTCCACCTGAAGCTTTAAATGGAATGTTTCTCATACAGAAGTCTCTCAGTTAATTGTCTTTTAGTTCTCCCTTTGGAAATGGGAATTCTTGTAAATGACCAGTGCCCATCTTCAGTAATCACAGTCCATTTAGCAGCCTCTTGCTTAATTTGGTACAGTTGCCTTAGAAAGTCTGCAAAATCTCTTTAGGCTTTACTAATGTTGTAATGGTGGGATTAAAATGGAACAAAAGGAAACAGAAATTAGATTGAATGGACTTGTAACCCACTGGTCTAGTAAAGGCTTGCAATGTCCTTCAAAGTTTATATGCTATGATTTTTCTCCATCAGGAGTCAAAAGATAAGCATGTCAAAGGCACCACAAGTCACCTTGCAAGCAAAGAGACAAGCATAGAATTTCTGTTTTCATCATTGTGACACTCCTAAAATCTGATAAAACTCAAGTTTCAGTTCCTTGCTTCGCATATTATAATCACCTGAGAAGCTTTTTAAAAATATATTGTAGCCCAACCAAATGTCAGATAAAATATAATGTTCTCTGTGGTGGGGCTAATGGATGAGTTTGTTTCAAAGCTCTCCAGATAGTTTGGATGTTAAACCAAAGTTAAATAATGCAATATTAAAGTTCTAATAAGGCAGATTCCAAGATAGAGACAGAAAAACAAAGGCAACTACTTGAATGGAATGAGTGGTTCTGTTTGCAAAAGTAATGATCAATGTGAATGGATCACTTAGCTGCTGCCTATATCTAGTGGTGAAGTAAATTACTTCAGCTGCAAATAGTTTATTTACATATACACACCTAATTTTGAATTCTTGATGATATTCTAAACAGTAATTACAATGAAAACTAAGCTATCCTATGTGTAAATACACATAAAAATCTGCTATTTAAATTCATGTAATTTTCAATTCGTCCACATTCCCACCTGAAAAAGCTTAATACATTCCCCCAACACAGCAGACAACCAGGGTAGTTTCTGAAAAAATCTTCAACCTCACCATTGTCTCTTATAATCTCTGAGTCAAATGAAATCTGTAAAATGAAACAAACCTAATAGATTAGCATTAGATTAATGTAGATCCTCCTTGGTAACCCATCATTCTGGGTGCACTAACCATTACAGAATTTGGTCCAATAAAGAGAACGGATGTTTCTCAGTTCCCAGTGAGAGGCAATATGTGGAGTCAATAAGTATCAATCAATGGCTTATTATCAGGCCTTGGAATAATTCCTTTCTTTTTTCCTTATGAAAACACTTTTATTATTTTACTATTAACATATTTTATCTGAACATGTAACAAATAAGCATATATCAGCTTAAACAATTTCTTTCCATTTCTGTTTTTGTTTGTTTGTTTGTTTGTTTGTTTACTTAAAATAGTGACAAATTTTACCAAATTGCTTTGGTAACTCTCATGATTGTATGTTATTTTTTCTTTTTAAAAATATATTTCATTGATTATGCTACTACAGTTGTCCCATTTTTTCTCCCCCTTTTTCCCCTGTGACCTGTAACTCCCCTCCCATCATCATTCCCCCACTTTAATCCATGTCCATCGTTCATACACATAAATTCGTTGGCTTCTCCATTTCCCATGCTATTCTTAACCTGCCCCTGTTTAATTTGTACCTACTACTTATGCTTCTGATTCCCTGTACCAATTCCCCCATTTCCCCTTCCCCTCTCTGCTGTTAACCCCCCACGGGATCTCTATTTTTGTAAATCTGTTCCTGATCTAGTTTGCTTAGTTCATTTTTTGTTGGTTTCTTTTTTTTTTAGGTTTGGTTGTTGATAGTTGTGAGTTTGTTTTGTCACTTTACTGTTCATATTTTTATCTTCTTTTTCTTAGATAATTCCCTTTAACATTTCATATAATAAAGGCTTGGTAATGATGAACTCCATTAACTTGACCTTATCTGGAAAGTACTTTATCTGCTCTTCCATTCTAAATGATAGCTTTGCTGGATAGAGTAATCTTGGATGTAGGTCTTTGCCTTTAATGACTTGGAATACTTCTTTCCAGCCCTTTCTTGCCGGAGAGGTTTCTTTTTAGAAATCATGATAGTCTTATGGGAATTCCTTTGTAGGTAACTGTCTCCTTTTCTCTTGCTTTTCTGAAGACTATATCCTTATCTTTCATCTTGGGTGAGGTAATTATGATGTGCCATGATGTGTGCTTCCTTGGGTCCAACTTATTTGGGATGCTTTGAGCTTCCTGGACTTCCTGAATGTCTATTTCCTTTGCCAGATTAGAGAAGTTTCCCTTCATTATGTTTTCAAATAAATTTTCAATTTCTTGCTCTTCTTCTCCTTCTGGCACCCCTATTATTTGGATGTTGGAACATTTAAAGTTGTCCCAGAGGTTCCTAAGCCTCTTCTCATTATTTTGAATTCTTGTTTCTTCATTCTGTTCTGGTCAACAGTTTATTTCTTCCTTCTGCCCTTCCTTCTGCCTTGTTGATTTGAATGCTGTCTTCCATCCCTTCATTGTTGGTTCCCTATACATTTTCCTTTATTTCACTTTTCATAGCCTTCACTTTTTCTTCTATTTTGTGACCATACTGAACCTTTTCTGAGAGCATCTTTATTACCAGTGTTTTGAACTGTGCATCTGATAGGTTGGCTATCTCTTCATTGCTTAGTTGTATCTTTTCTGGAGCTTTGATCTGTTTTTTCATTTGGGCCATATTTTTTTGTCTCTTCCCTACATGGTAAGATGAGGAGCATTAGGTATTCACCTGGGAGTAGGGGGACAATTTATGTCACTGTTGTGGCACTATACATGGGGGAGGGGTCTGAGAGGGAACAATATTACTTGCCCAGCTCTCTGCCAGCATTCAGTTACTTCCTTTGTTACCCACAACCAAATTGGGCCCTTCTGGTGCTGATTCCCGGGTGGGTGGGCTTGTGTAAGTTCTAGGTCCCAGTGAATCTCTCCAATGAACTCTCCTGTGAGGTTGGAAGTGTCTCTTGCCACCTCAATCCCCACTGGTTTTACCAATCAGAGGTTTGAGGCTTGATTTCCCCTTGCTGGAACCCTGGGTTGCTCGGTCTGACTTGCTCCCTAGTTGTTACTCCTGGTTTATCCACATTCAAATGTGGGACTGCCCACTCTGCCAGCTACCACCTCACTGGGTCTGCCAGACACCACCTTGCTGGCCCTGGTCCTCAGGCTGCCACCTTGCTTTGAGGCCTCTCCACCCTGGCTGCCTATCTCCATTCCTCCTACTGGTCTGGATGAATGTTTCTTCTTTAAATTCTTGGTTGTCACACTCCCATACAGTTTGATTTTCTGACAGTTCTGGTTATTTTCATTTTTTTAAATTTGTTGTCCTTCTTTTGGTTGTGTGAAGAGGCAAAGTGTATCAATCCAAGCCTCCATCTTGGCTGGAAGTAAACCTTGAAATAATTTCTGATGGGCCTTAAAGCTCTTCCATTTGTATGTCTCATAAAAATGGCATCATAGTCAAAATAAAATAAAGAAAACCTCATTATATGGAATATCAGCAAAAATGTCTCATAAAGACAGATATAATGTCAAGCTGACAAGAAACCTGAGACAATCTTGAGATTTTTAGTGTTCTTTGTAATGGAAAATGAATATTCTAGACTGTTTTCTCTACTGCTTTTTCAATTCCTCAGCATCATTTTTATATTTACGTATTTGCACAGGTAAAAATGGGAAGGGAAACACAGAATAAAAATCTATTTTTTCTATACCACCACCATCTTCTCCAACAAACCCTTCACCTAGACCCAAGGAAAATTGGGGATAATGAGTTAGTAGAGTTAGCTACTATTTAGAAACAAGACATCATCACACATGAATATATTCTGAATTCATGGTTTATACCTATTTTATATTATTCTTTTCTTCTCTATTTCTGTTGTGAGCAACTTTATATTACACTCAGGACAAGCATGTGATAGAAAGTTATAAAATAACTTAAAGAAAGCACTGGGTGAAAATATAATTTATTATATATGATATATCAAAAATATATATAAATATTTATTGTATTGTTTGATCTGATCTCCTGGCAGTATCAGAATATATAGTGTGTAGTTTTTTTATGGAAAAATCTTTACTTTCCTAAAATGGGTTTTGTTAACTTCAATGCCACATGCCTAGTCAAAGAAAAGACATTTGGAGACACCAGGCTACCTTGTGTGTGTTCACACAGCACATACACACAAACACACTAAATAAAAATAGAGTTAAAGAGTGTAGTATATAAGTTGTTTTGCATATAAATTGTTTTGTTACAGAAGGCTGTTAGACCAGAAATCATTGTAGCAGTTGAGATGAACTTTGGACAAATCTGTGGATCAGAATATCTCTTACCATAAGTATGAGGAAGAATATGATGTATTGACTTGCATTATATAGCACTACATTAATGCTGAAGTTCAATGAATTTTACAAAAAAAGTGAATTTTTTATTTTTTGTGGAAAATATCTTGCCTGCAATAAAGGTATATGTATTTAAGCAAATGATTAAAATTTACAGAATACTTTACACCCAAATTTTAAAATTGAAAACATTACCCACCTCATCCAATTGGTTATTACCCAACAGTAGTTGCAGTTCAAAGACAATAGCCCTATCTGCTTTCTGCATAATCTTACTCCTTTTACCAAGTTTATTTTTATAACTCTTGTTCCACTTAAATCCTCAATTTCTCAGGGATTTTCCATCATTCATTCTCACATTGTTTTCAATCTTAATATAAATCGGCTCTGCATCTTACATTGTTTCCCCAATCTATTTTTGTTAAACAAGAGCTCCTATTTCTAGATTTCTTATTAAGAACTAACCCAGGTTCCTTCTCAAAAATATTTGCAGGTAGCATACCTTCAAAAGACAAGGTAAATTTTCCCTTAAGACAATATAAAATAAGACAACCCATGTGTTTTTAAAACACTCAAGAGATTTAATGGCTAAATAAATATTTGTTTTAAATTACAGAGAATCAATTAAAACAGGAACATCTATAAAGGACACATGGACAAAATCGAAGGGGCTTGGGGTGAGGGGTGGGAGGTGGGGATGGCTGGGGTGGGAGGAATGGTGGGGGAAAAATGGAGACAACTGTACTTGAACAACAGTAAAAACAGTTGAAATTTAATAGAAAAAGAAGCACAATTTTACATGCATTAAATGTCTTAGAAATACATAAATATATAAGAAATTTTGTACTATACCTTGAAAAAAAATAAAAAGTTTTTCAGTCTGAATTTAACCAAAGTTATAGAAATAGCTGAACATCTCTTGCCAAAATCTAAGGGAATTGTTAACTACTTAAGGAAATACATGTTACAAATGGGATGGCAGGATTTTAAGTGTGAGAGAAGGAAAGTGATATCAAAGCCTCACAAGAATTGTATGTTGTCTTCATGAAACCACATGCACAAGTTACAAAAACAAAATTGTTAGAAAACTGGTGAATGACTGTTCTATTTGTTAAACCTCCTTCCTTTCTTGTGTTTTGGTTTTTTGTTTTAATTGTCTACACTCCATAATCAATAAGTAAATTGTGCAGTGCCAGGGAGATGGTTGGGAGCACTTAGAATTGATGCTTACACCGTTCTTCTTACATAGGTGCTAAGACATGTGCCAGTCAGTTAAAATTTCCAGCCAATGAAACAGCAAACCATCTAGCCTGGTCCTGCAGAGCAAGAAAAATATCTATTAACTTAATTGACCATCATGGTGTGGTTGAATCTTCTGGGTTAATTAAAGAAGATATTGAGGGATATAATTTCCAGAACACCACTTTTCCTTTCCCTCCTTTAGCTTTTGGTCATTTTTTCCTCTAACTAGGACACTAAAGCAATGTAATAACCTAGAAATCAGTTAAGAAAAGACATTATCAGGCTAAGTGATCTAGAAAAACTTTATTTTTCTTATTCATTACTCTGTTAAGGGAAGATTAAGAACAAGTTCCTTCTTATTATAAAGAAAACCTCCTTGAACCTTTGTTTTTTCAATGATAAACTTCAAATAATACTTAATTACTTAATTTTTCAGGGCTTTTATGAAGCTAAATTGCTTAAAATCACCTAATCTAGATGCTGCAAACTCAAATGAATACAGGGTACAAAAATGAATAAACAACCAAAGTGACCCAGTATTTATTTAAGATGGTGTTACTAGTCAACCTCACTACCAGTTAATTATCTCCTTGGAGCAAGGGGACCCAATGATGCCTATAGTTCTGACGTTATTCACAGAAACTAGAAATTCATATTCTAATGTGAAATTTGGTTGTGGCTGATTCAAAATTTTTAAAATCCTGAGGCAGGCCAATATCTGATGGACTAATTCTTTGTAGACAGTTTGAGATCTGTAATCTAACATGTAGAAGGTATTTGATAAAAGTGCCACCTTATTTCTCTCACTTTTATCTAAAGTTTAGGGTAAATATTTAGGCTAAGATGACCCATAGGTTGAAGATAAGCCATCAAAGAAACACAAAAGTTAGGTGTCATGTGTTAGCTTTTGAAATACAACAAGGACAATGTTGATACTTTTTGGTCAGAAAAAAAACAGAAGAACATAACTTTGCACTATATATCTGGTAGCCATGTGACTGTCAGGGACACCTGAAAATATATATGTGCAAGTAGAGAGCAAGACTGTCATGGATGCTGAACCCACTTTAATGGGAAATACTCAATCCCAGAAGTTGTTAGTATGGAAGCCCGGACACTGAGTTAATGAGCACTTTGATGAAGAAAGCCAGGTTGGTTTGGAGATAGACTACTAATCTTCAGCATTTCCTTGGGCATGAGCTCAGTATGACATTTTTACTAATTGTTAATCACATGGCAATTGTCCTAGTGTAGAACCAGCAAGTAATACAAAATTACAGGGTAAAGAAATTTTAGGGCATAATATGACATAAACTTGTTGTCAAAGATAGGCAAATAAAAACTGAACTGAAGAAACACACCTTGGGGAATAAACTGTGAAGATCTGCATACAGCAAAGGTTGAATTAAAAACATGAAATAGCACAACAAATCAGATGAAAAAAATAAAGTCAGCACTGAAGAAACTGGTGATTAAAAAAAAAAAAAAGAAAGGCACAAAGGGATAGCCCAAACAAGATGCTAAACCCAGGAATCTGTTTAAAAAATACATAAAGCTTATTTGAAAAACTGTCCAGATTTATAAAGAAAGCCAGTCTGCAAGGCCCCTAATCTATCCTGGCACAAATCACCCACTAGATATGGAAATGCTTTTCTTTGGCTGCAATCTCAATGGGAAAATAATTCTTCCCTCAGCATCTAAGTTCATTGTTAATATATCTTTCCAGTTTTAAATCCCAACTTCCATTATCATTTATTGAGTACCGTGGTGCTGCCTATAAAGAAGATATAAATCAAAGCCTTACAAATTGTGGCCAAGATAAATATGCTTAAACCCTCATATAGATGATTGAAGAATGAACATGAGAACAAAAAAAAGTATATACACATTGCATTTAAAATGATGGCAAACAGCTGCCACTGAGTGCTCAGACTGGACCTTGTAGGGAATGCCTATCTTACAAGGTCTCTGAGACCGAGAAGTTTTATCCTACATTATGCTTCTTTAATGTTTCTAATGCCCATTGGATTTTAAGCACCACGAAGACATGATGTCACTTTTGTTCACTCATGCAATTCTAGCCCTTAAGACAGAAAACAGTATCTGTGGAATGAATGAATAAGTAAATGCATTTAAAAATGAATTAAACCCAGCAGCTTGACCTGCATAATAACAAACAGTAGCAACTGTGTTCTCAGTAGTTATCCAGCTCTTATAATATTACTTACAATAATTTTATTGTATAAAGGAAGAAAATAGTATGATTTTCATTTTACAGATGAGGAAACTGAGGTTCAGAAAGTGTGAGGAATGGAATTAAATTCACATAACTAGTAATATTTGTGAATAGTACTAGAGTAACATTAATATTAATATGTGAATATTAAATTCACATAGCAGTAATATTTGAACCAGTAACCAGTTCACTCTAAAAGCATACATCTTGTTTTGTTTTAAAACACCATTCTATTTAGTTTCATGCAAACAAGCTTAGAGTAGCTCAAGCTATTAAAAAACAGAAACCTTAAATCCAGGTAATTTATTCTAATTTGTCTGCTCTTATACTACAACCATCATAGCTGTTTTGTTTTTCTCCTTGAAACTCTGGCAAACAATACCTTTAGAGAAAATTTTACACTGCATCTACCAGCACACTCTGGCTGTGTAATAAATGTTGATGTCAGAACTACCATAACAGACATAATTCATTTCATGTAACATCGACTCAAATTGCCATCTGGGAGACTGTATATGCCAACCTGAATTTGATATCAGATTTTTAAATCTAACTATAATGTCAAGAAAATGCTTATCAGAATTCAAACTAAAATGGAGGTAGAGTGGGTCACTCTACCTAGCAAATATTCATTTTGTTAGGCCTCTCTTTCATGAGTAAAAGTAAGTAGATTCTGCAAAAAGTTAAAGTTCACTTCTGCATTATTTCTTGTTCTTTTTTAAAATTATTTTATTGTTCTTCAATTACAGTTGTCTGCATTTTCCCCTAACCACTACCCCCACCCCAGGCAAACCCACTTCCCTCCCTTGTTTTCACCCTCCCCCTAGGTTTTGTCCATGTGTCCTTTATAGTAATTCCTGAAAACTGTTCCTCCATTATACCCTCCAACCTCCCATCTGGTTACTGTGAGTAGTTCTTAATTTCAATGTCTCTGGTTATACTTTGCTTGGCTTTTTCATTTGTTGATTAAGTTAAACTTAAAGATGAGATTATATGGTATTTATCCCTCACTGCCTAGCTTATTTCACTTAGCATAATGCTAAATTACATGCATGCTGTCACAAATGGTAGGAGCTCCTTCTTTCTCTCTGCTGCATAGTATTTCATTGTGTAAATGTACCACAGTACTTTGATACACTCATTTACTGATGGGCACTTAGGTTGCTTTCAGCACTTGGCTATTGTAAATCGTGCTGCTATAAACATTGGGATGCATAGGTTCTTTTGGATAGGTGATTCAGGGTTCTTAGAATATAGTCCCAGCAGTGGAATTTCTGGGTCAAAAGGTAGTTCCATATTTAGTTTTCTGAGGGAATTCCACACTGTTGTCCACAGTGGCTGCACCAGTCTGCATTCCCACCAGCAGTGCACTAGGGTTCCCTTTTCTCCACATCCTCTCCAACACTCATTTGTTAATTCGTTTATGATGGCCATTTTCACCAATGTGAACTGGGATCTCATTGTCGTTTTAATTTGCATCTCTCTGATGGTTAGTGATGCTGAGCATCTTTTCATATGTTTTTGGGACCTCTGTATGTCCTCCTTGGAAAGGTATCTGTTCAAGTTCTTTGTCCATTTTTTAATTTTTTTTGTCTTTCTGGAGTGGAGGCATGGGAGTTTTTTATATATTTTGGAGAACAAACCTTTGTCCAAGATATGATTGGCAAATATGTTCTACCATATAATTAGTTCACTTTTCATTTCAATGTTGTTTTCTTTAGTTATGCAGAACCTTTTTAATTTGATGAGGTCCCATTTCTTTATTCTTTCCTTTATGTCCCATGCTCTAGGGGACATATCAGTGAAGATGTTGCTGCATGCTCTGTCTGAGGTTTTCCTGCCTATGTTCTCCTCTAGGACTTTTATTGTGTCAAAACTTCTATTTAAGTCTTTTATCCACTTGGAATTTATTTTTGTGTATGTTATATGTTGGTGATTGAGTTTTCTTTCTTTGCACATAGCTGTCCATATCTCCCAACACCATTTATTGAAGGGGCTATTTTTACTGCATTTTGTGCTTCTTCCCCCTTTGTCAAATATTAATTGACCACAGAGAATTGGGTTCATTTCTGGGCTCTCTGTGCTATTCCATTGGTCCATGTGTCTGTTCTTATGCCAGTGCCAGGCTTTTTTATTACAATGGCCTTATAATATAGTTTGATATCAGGTATTGTGATACCTCCTACTTTGTTCTTCTTTCTCAAAATCGCTGTAGTTATTCGAGGTCATTTATGATTCCATATAAATTTCTAAAATGTTTGCTTTATATCTGTGAAATATGTCATTGGTATTTTAATAGGTACTGCACTGAATCTATAAATCACTTTGGGTAGTATGGACATTTTGATTATGTTAATTCTTCCAATAAATGAGCATGGTACATACTTCCATTTGTTTGTGTCTTCCTTAATTTTTTATTCAGTGTTGTGTGCTTTACTGAATACAGGTCTTTTACCTCCTTGGTTAGATTTATTCCTAGGTACATTATTTTTCTTGTTGATATAGCAAATGGGATTTTTTTCCTGACTTCTGTTTCTGATATTTCATTGTAGGTGTACAAAAATGCCTTTGATTTCTGAATATTCACTTTGCATCCCACTGTTTTTGCCAAATTCACTGATTAGGTTGAATAGTTTTTTGGTGGAGTCTATAGGATTTTTTATGTACACTATCATGTCATCTGCAAACAATGACAGTTTTGCTTCCTCTTTTCCAGTTTGGATGCCTTTTATTTCTTTGTTTTGTCTGATTGAAGTGGCTAGGATATCCAATACTATATTGAATAGGAGTGGTGAAAGTGGGCATCCTTGTCTTGTTCCTGATCCAGGTGGAAAAGATTTTAGTTTTTGCCCATTGAGCATGATGTTGTATGTAGTTTTCTTGTATATGGCCATTATTATATTGAGAAATCCTCCCTGTGTTCCCCCTTTGCTAAGTGTTTTTTATTTTTAATCACAGATGGGTGCTGCACGTTATCAAATGCTTTTTCCACATCTATTGGCACGATCATGTGATTTTTGTTTTTCATTTTGTTTATGTGGTGTGTTACATTTATTGATTTGTGAATATTGTACCATCCTTGCATCCCTGGGACGAATTTCACTTGGTCACGGTATATGATCTTTTTAACCTATTACTGAATGCAGTTAGCCAATATTTTGTTGAGTATTTTAGGGTACATGTTCATTTGTGATATTGGCCTGAAGCTTTCTTTTTTGTTATGTCTGTATCTGGTTTGGGGATTAGGATGATCCCTAGCTTCATAAAAAGAGATTGGTAGTTTTCCATCTTGAATTTTTTGGAATAATCTGTGAAGGATGGAGGTCAGCCCTTCCTTAAATACATTGTAAAATTCTCCTGTGAATCCATCTGGTCCAGGGCTTTGTGTGTTGGGATCTTTTTGATTACTGTTTCAATTTCATCTTCTGTTATTGGTCTGTACAGGCTTTCTGCTTCTTCTTCATTGAGTTTTGGAAGATTATATTTTTCTAGAAATTTGTCCATTTCACCTAGGTTTTCAAATTTCTTGGCATATATTCCTTCATAGTAATTTCTTACAATCCTTTGTATTTCTGTGGTATCAGTTGTAATCTCTCCTCTTTCGTTTCTGATTGTGTTTACTTGGGTCTTTTCTCTTTTTTTCTTGATGAGCCTGCTTAAAGACTTGTCAATTTTGCTTATCTTTTCAAACAAACAGCTCCTGGATTTATTGGTGGAGTCGATAAGATTTTGATCCACTCACTCACTGATGGGCAATTGTGCTTTTAATCTCTATGTTGTTTAATTCTGCTCTAATCATTGTTATTCCCTTCCTTCCACTTGCTGTGGGTAGTCTTTGTTGTTTTCCTCACATTCTTGTTGCATAGGTTTAGGTTGTTTATTTTAAATGTTTCTATCTTTTTTAGATAGGCCTATATCACTATAAACTTCCCTCTCAGGACTGCCTTTGCTGTGTCCCATAAGTTTTGGATTGTTGTGAGTTCATTTTCATTTGTTTCAAGAAACATTTTAATTTCTTCCTTAATCTCATTCTTGACCCATTCATTTTTTAATAGCATGCTATTCAATCTCCATGAGTTTAAGTGTTTTGGGGTTTTTTTCCTTGAGGTTGGTTTCCAGGTTCAGTCTGTTATGGTCAGAGAAAATGCTTAATGTGATTTCAATGTTCTTGAATTTGTTGAAGCTTGCTTTGTGTCCTATCATGCGGTCTATCTTTGAAAATGCTCCATGTGCATTTAAAAAAACTGTGTGTCATGCTTCTTTGGGATGAAAGGCTCTCTTTATATATCAGAAGTCCCTTTGATCTATGACATTGCCACAATACCTTTGTTGATATTTTACTTGGAAGATCTGTCCATTTTTGACAGTTAGATATTAAAATCACCTATGATAACTGCGTTGCTGTCATTATCTTTCTTGAAGTCCTCTAAGATATGCTTTATGTATTTGGGTGCTCCTATGTTGGGCGCATATATATTTACTATGTTTGTGTCTTCTTGATGGATTCTTCCCTTGAGTATTATGAAGTGACCTTCTGGGTCTTTGGTGTGTGTGTGTGTGTGTGTGTGTGTGTGGCTCTTTTTTGAAGTCTATTTTGTCTGGTATGAGTATTGCTACCCCAGCCTTTTTTTTTACTTATCCATTTGCTTGGAATATTTGTTTCTAGCCCTTCATGTTTGGTCTGCGCAGGTCTTTTGTTCTGAGGTGGGTCTCTTGTAGGCAGCACATGTGTGGGCCATGTTTTCTTATCCATCAGCTATTCTATTCTTTTTGATTAGGGCATTTAAGCCATTTATATTTAAGATTATTATTGATAGGTACTGATTCATTGCCATTTTTTCATACCTGTGTTCCTCTCTCTCTCACTATCTTTCTTCCTGTTCTTAAAGCAGACCCTTTAGCATCTCTTGCAGAGCTGGTTTGGAGGAGTTATATTCTTTGAGGCTTCTTTTGTCTGTGGAGTTCCTAATTTGGCCTTCCATTTTAATTGAGAGCTTTACTCAGAGTTGTCTCTGTTGTAGGCTCTTGGTTTTCATTACTTGGAATACTTCTTGCCATTCCCTTCTGGCCTGGAGCATTTGCATTGAGAACTCAGCTGCTAGACTAGTTGGAGCTCCCTTGTATGTTACTTCCTGTTTCTCCCTTTCTGCCTTTAAGATTCTCTCTTCATCTCGGAATTTTGCCATTTTAATTATGAAGTGTCTTAAAGTGCCTCTCTGGGCTCCTCTTCATTGAGATTATCTGGGTTTCCTGGATTTGTGTGACATTTTCTCTCATTAAATTAGGGAAGCTTTTCATCATTACTTTTTCAAACAGGTATTCTATCCCTTGCTCTTCTTCTTCTCCTTCTGGTATCCCTATTATATGGATATTATTATGTTTCATGTTGCCCTGTTGATGTTGTCCTTAAACCCTCTTCAATTTTTCTGAGCCCCTTTTCCTTTTCTTGTTCTTTCTGGGTGTTTTTTTTCTACTTTCCCCTCCAGCTCACTGATATGATCCTTTGCTTCATCTAGCCTGCTTTTGATTCCTTCTGCTGTGTTCTTCAATTCAGAAATTGCATTCTTCATTTCTTCTTGGCCTTTGTTGATAGTTTCCATTTCCTTTTCCATGTTGGTATAATTTGCAGTTAGTTCATCATAGTTTCCCTGTAGTTTTTGGTAATTCTTTTTCAGCTCATTGAACTTACTAATAACAATTGCATTGAACTCAATATCTGATAGTTGACTTGCCTCTATTTCATTTACCATTCTTTCTGAGGTTTCTCCTTCCTTTCATTTGCGGATTGTTTCTTTGTCTTCCCATTGTTTGTGAGACTCTTCTTGTTAGCCTCTGCTTCTTAAATTAATGTGTTCTGACTCCCTGTGTTTCTGGTGTGAACTTCTATGGTAGATACACCTGTGAGATTCAGTGGCCTCTCCTTGACCTCCTGAGCTCTCAGGTCTTGGGCTGTCATTTATGTTGGCTCTCTGGATATCTTTGGGTTTTGATTGTTTTTGCATCTTTCTTAGGGGGGTCAGTTTCTCCAGCTGGTTAACCAAGAGCCACTCAGTCAACTATGTTTTGCATTCTGTTGTGCAGGAATGAACAGGTTGAGTTGAAGCTGGTTCTTCTGTCTGTATAAGGTGTTGAGGCTTCTCTCTCACTACTGTTCAGTTGTTTATTCTGGGTAATTTCTCCACCATTTATTTTTTCCCTAGATATCTGTGTGTGAGGAGATAGAGTTAAACACAACAGTAATAAAGTTCAGGAAACAGTGAAGTGAACTAAAATCCAAGAGGGGTTCTGTGTGGTATTTATAATTGTATGGAACAACAACTATTTATAATAGTAATGGAGCAACAATCATATGACAGAATCTATGTGATCTGAATAAAATAATAGGAAGTACAGGACCTAGGGTAGTGTGCTATTGGAACACAAGTAAAGTGAAAGATGGGAAATAAAAAATACACTATGAAAGAGAGAACAAGGAAAAAAAGAAAAAAAGAAATTTAACAAACCAAGCAAAGAAGACTAAACAGAACAAAGATAAATAAAACAAACTACTAAAATAAAAGATGTAAAAATAATGAAAAAATAATAATGATACAAGTATACAATAATATGCATGTTTTCTAGAGTTTGTCTCACTGTCTCAATTGTTGAGATGACTCCTCTTTGGGTCTAACTCTGGTCCTTTCACAGCTCCAGGATTTATTGTCTCACTTGTAGGAATAAAAAAATTAAAAGGAAGGAAGGAAAAAAAGGAATAAAAAAGAAAGAAAGGAAGAAGGATCTTAAGAAAGAAAGAAGGAAATAAAGGAAGAAGGAATTTTAAAAAGATGATGAAGAAGAAAACTCCTGCTGACTTTAAACAAGCAAAGCCAGTTCTGCTGGTGTTCCTGGCTGTAGCAGTCTGAAGGGGGATTGGTTTCACTTTTCTCCCTTCCTGTGGTTTTGCAGGGGTGGAGGCCAGGTCTGAGTCACACCCTTCACAGTTGCCCAGCCTCCAGCCCAGTTTCTCAGTTCACTACTGGGCCCCCAGTGCCCTTCTGTGACAGGCCAGCACCTTCAATCCACCAGTTGTGCTGTCCTTGAGATGCACCAATTAGGGGAAACTCACACACCACCTTCTGGCTCTTTGCTGTCCTAGGTGCTAGGAACCCTCAGAGTCCCTTCAGGGTAGTTCAGCCCCCTCACTGAGTTAACTCTTTCTGTGGATTACTGATTCCCTAAGCCCTGGTGCTCCTCTCTGAGTGGGCATGTCTACCTTCCTCTTAGAGAGCCAGTCAGCCCTGAAGGGCAGAGGCACTGCAGTGGCTCCCAAGGAAGAAGTGAGCATGTGCCTCCACTGGTGTTGTGCCTGGAGCAGTGGGGTTGGGTGTGAGATGCCTCTGGGAAGTGGGGTCAGGCACCTCTGTCCCCAGGGCTTCTGGTGTGAGTGCTTGGTCTCTGCTGCTGAGGTGGGATGAGCAGCCGCTGTACCTCAGGTCAGTTATGCACTGTCCCTGGATCTGCTGGCATGAGCACTTGGTCTCCACTACTGTGTTGCAATTGGCAGCTGCTGGCCTGAGGGTTTGGGTGTTATTTCATACTCTTGTTGGATGGGAATTGAAACTGTCTTGAGCTGGAATAAAACACAAGAAGGAAATTCATTATGAAAATATAGTCTCTCCTTGATAAGAGAACAGAAATGTATCTAAGACTCAGTAATAGACTTAAGACAAAGTTACTTTTCTCCATCTCTCTACTCTGAAAACTAGCTTTCTCTGCATCAAAGCCCACACAGTGAAAAAGTCATCCACAATTTCTGTGAACAAATCCAGTTATTCAGGAGACCAACCAGACAGATGAAGATGGATCATTTGGCCTAGTTTGGGTCAGTTGTGCAGTTCCAGACAATCAACTGAAACTAGAGAGACAGAGCTCATATTCTGAGAAAATGGTTGCTTGCAATGTAAACATGTGAACAGAGCATACCAGTAATGAACTTGGTACTATAAAGAGGAGGACAGGTGAAGGAGAGTGAGCTCTTAGCAGATTACCTACTCTCAGTTGTCCTATATTTGTATAAAAAGAAAAAATGTCCCCAAAAAAAAAAGAAGAGGGAAGACTCCCAAACTCTTTTCATGAGAACAGCATCATCCTAATACCAAAATCAGACACAACACACACAATGAAAAAAGAAAATTACAGACCAATATTGATGATGAACATAGACACTAAAATTCTCAACAAAATATTGGCAAACAGCATCCAGCAATACATTAAAAAGATCATATACCATGATCAAGTGGGATTCCTCCCAGGGATGCAAGGATGATATAATATTCACAAATCAATAAACATTATACATCACAGAAACAAAAGAAAAGATAAAAATCTCATGATAATATCAATAGATGCAGAAAAAGCATTAGATAAGGTACAGTACCCATTTATGATAGAAACATGCAGCAAAGTGGGAGTAGAGGGAGCATTCCTCAATATAATAAAGACCATATATGAGAAGCCTACAGCCAACATAATCAATGAGGAAAAACTAAAATCTTCCCACTAAGATCAGGAACAAGACAAGGACATCTGCTTTTACCACTTCTATCAACATAGCATTGGAAGTCCTAGCAACAGCAATCAGAAAAAAAAAAAGAAGTAAAAGGTATCCAAATAGGAAAGGAGGAAGCCAAACTGTCATTGTTTGCAGATGACATGGTAGTATACATAGAAAACCCTATAAACTCTGCCAAAAAACTATTCAACCTAATAAGTGAATTCAGCAAAACAGCAGGATGCAAAGTCAATATTCAGAAGTCAAAAGCATTTTTGTATACCAACAATGATATATCAGAATCATAAATCAGGAAAAAAATCCCATTTGCAATAGCAACAAGAAAAATAAAGTACCTAAGAATAAACCTCACCAAGAAAGTAAAGGACCTGTACTCAGAAAACAACACAACACTGAATAAAGGAATTAAGGAAGACACAAATAAATTAAAATATATACCTTGTTTATGGATTGGAAGAATTAACATTATCAAAATATCCATTATACTCAAAGCAATTTATCAATTTAACACAATCTCTATTAAAATACCAATGATATATTTCACAGATATAAAACAAACATTTAAAAAATTTATAGGGAACCATAAACAAACCTGAATAGCCTCAGCAATTTTGAGGAAGAAGAACAAAGTAGGACAGATCACAATACCTGATATCAAACTGTATCAGAAGGCCACTATAATCAAAAGAGTGTGGTACTGGCATAAGAACCAGCACATGGATCAATAGAACAGAATAGAGAATGGAGAAATAAACTCAAGATTCTGTGGTCAAATAATATTTGAAAAAGGGGGCAGAAGTATAAAATGGAGTAAAAATAGCCTCTTCAAGAAATGGTGCTGGGAGAGCTGGACAGCTATGTGCAAAAAAATGAAATTCTATCACCAACTTACACCATACACAAAAGTAAACTAGAGATGAATAAAAGACTTAAATATAAGTCATGACACCATAGAAGTCCTAGAAAAAACATAGGCAGGAAAATCTCAGGTATTCCATTCAGCAACATTTTCACCAGGAAGTGCCCTAAAGCAAGGAACATGAAAGAATAAGCAAATTGGATTTCATCAAATTAAAAAGCTCTGCATGGATAAAGAAAACATCCACAAAGTGAAAAGGGAACCAAATGTATGGGAAAATATATTTCCCAATGATACCTGGGACAAGAGTTTGATCTCCAAAATATATAAAGAACATACCCAACTCCACTCAAGGAAGACAAAAAATCTTATTAAAAAAAAAGGACAAAGGACCTGAACACACTTCCAAGGAGGACATACAGAGGGCCCAGAGACATATGAAAGGATACTCAGCAACATTAGCCATCAGGGAAATGCAAGTTAACAACACAATAGGATGCTACTTCACACCGGTGAGAATGCCCATCATAAGCAAATCAACAAACAGTGTTTTGTTTGATAAATATTGCAAGGTTGTGGAGAAAAGGGAACCCCAGTACATTTTTGGTGGGGATGCAGACTGGTGCAGCCACTGTGGGAAACTGTATGGAATTACTATAAATCATTTAAAATGGAACTGCCTTTCACTCCAGCAACTCCATTGCCGAGATTATATCCTAAGAATCATGAAACACCAGTTCAGAAAAAGCTATGCACCACAATGTTCATAACCCCACAATTTACAATAGCAAAGTGCTGGAAACCACCTACGTGCCCATCAGTAAATGAGTGGATCAAAGTACTGTGGTACATTTACACAATGGAATACTACACAGTATGAAGAAAGAAGGAGCTCCTACCTTTGACAAGAATGTGGATGGAACTGGAGAGCATTATGATAAGTGAAATAAGCTAGCAGGTGAAAGACAAATACCATACTATCTTACCTATAAGTGGAACCTAATCAACAAAACAAACACGCAAGCAAGATATAACCAGAGACACTGAAATAAAGAGAAAACTGACAGTAACCAGAGGGAAGTGGGGAGGGGGATAATGTGGGAAAGAAGGGGAAGGGTGATCAAGGAACATGTGTATAGAACCCATGGACAAACCAAATTGGGGTAGGATTGAGGGTGGAAGTTGGGGATGGTTGGGGCATGGGAAGTGGTGGCAGGAAAATGGAGACAACTATACTTGAACAAAAATAAAAGAAAATAAAAAGAAAAATATCCCTATTGTTTACAATCAAATACAAAGAAGAATTTAGAGTGCAAGTCTTCTTATTGTAAAGGTTTTAACAGACTAGTATTTATTACAATTAATTAACTCTGACAACTGAACAAGTCAGTACACCTTTATGCATAAAATGACTTAAAATCTCCTATAACCATTCCATATTGTATAGCTGCATCCCATCTGTTTCTAAAAATCATGACATGCCAGAATCACATTCAACATCCATGTTATAATGATTTAGTATCAATGAAAATCACTTCCAGGTCTCCTGGTCATTAAATTACTTATTGTGCTTTCTTGTGTTGTAAATGTCCCATTTCTTTATTTTTTTATGATTTTATTTCTTTACTTTTAGGAAGAGGGAAAAGGAAACATCAATGTGTGGTTGCCTCTCATGTACCCCACACTGGGGACCTGGTCTGCAACCCAGGCATGTGCCCTGACTGAGAATCGAACCTGCGACCCTTTGGTTTACAGGCCAGTGCTCAATCCACTGAGCCACACCAGCCAAAGCATAAATGTCCCCATTTCTGCTAGGAACTCCAGCTTAACCTTTTCATATTATCTCAGTGATTTCAAGGGCTGTTTATGGATCCCAATTACTTTCAACACTCCTTATCTCCTTGCCTGCAAAATTATCCCCTAGTGAAAAAATAACAGCATTATCTCCAGCCACATTTCTCTCTTGATGATGGCATTGTTCACTTTCCATAGGAAAATAACATTTCAGAATAATTGTATTTTGGAATAAATATGTCCATTGTTGATCTTATCAAATCAAATCTTTGCAGAAGAAGATGCTCTTTTGACATGACTACTAGATATTTTTTCATTGCTCCCAAATGAACTCTAATCCTCCTACATATAAATAGCCTCTTGCCACCTGCTTTTTACTTTGTTGGCTGATCAACCATTACCATAAAATTCAAGAGCTGCCTTTTTTTCCAAACAGGCCTGGTTTCTGTTTTGTATTATACACCAGACAGTGATGTTATCATATGACAGTGTGTCAGGAGGTTCTATTTCCATGCAAATAATTGTTAAAGTACTTTGATTGAAATATAGTGCATTAAAATCATAGGTTCTAGCTTACCTATGTAAAACATATTTGGAATCAATTCAGTGAGTATATATTGTATACTTACTCCATACAAGTCACTGAGCAAAAAGAGATGAATCAAGAGTTGTCCCTGATCTTAAGGCAGTTACAGCTTATACATGGCAGAGAAAAGTCAACATCAGATTAATTTATAGGCAATTTCCAAGAACTGCTAAGAATCATGTTTCTTTGTTTAACTCAATTCATTACAACAGATATGAAATCTACTTGATCACTTTTAATGTCCTTAGCTAACAATAACAGCTGATATTCTTTTTGAGTGTTCTCTACAAAACAAGTGATTTGAATGTGTGGCCAGGTTTAAGACCTTTCCTGTAGCTGATTTTTTATATATCCATATACAAAGATCTCCCAGGTGGCCCAATGTACAGCTGAGGGTGAAACCTCTTCTTTTAGCACCACTCCAGTCAAAAATGAATGAGAATCTTTGAACAATCAGCCCAGGCATCAATACACTTTTAAAGTTTTCTAGAGATATTGCCCAGGGGGTGTTTTATAACTACCTTCTAAATTAGAAGAAGTGTTTCGATTGACCTTTCATTCCATGCCTTTTGTTTGTCTTCTGATCTTAAGCAGGATGTGAACCATTGAGCCTCAGGTTTTCAATTTATATCAGTTATATGACATTCCAGAGCTGGAAAGGGACACCTCAATACAGAGTTTCAGTGTCTTCACATTTAACCTTGAAATGTAATATCTTAGGGTTGTTTCCTACTGCTCTATAATTTATTAACTCTGTGGTTTTCAGTAAGTTATCTGAACTTCAAGTTCCTGATCTGTGAAATGGAAATAATAATACCTTATGGGGATTTCCCCCCTGAGAATTAAATGAGCTAATGTATATATGTATGCTGTTTTGAAGAACAGAGAAAGAACTACCCATTATTTACCATTGAAGAAAAGTCTTTTACTTGTCATCTTGGAAACTTTTCCAATGACTGTAAAAACTAGGGTGTTTCTCTAGGACAAATCTGGACAAAGAATTCTTTGTCAGTCAAGTGATTATGTGTTTTTTTAATTTATTGATTTTTAGAGAGAGAAAAGATGGGAGGGAGAGACACACATTGATTTGTTGTTCCATTTATGGATGCATTCATTTGTCGGTCAAACCCATAACCTGGGCACATGGGAACAATGTTCTAACCAACTGAGCAACTTGCCAAGACAAATTATTATTTTGTGTTTGTGACTGACTCATCAATTATGCAATACATTGTTTCATAAGTAGGTATATTCCATAATAAATTATTCTTAAAGTTTTAGGGAGCCTAAATAACTTAGATCAGCCCTATTCATCTTTATTAATATCACCATGAATTGATTTTTCTTCAAATAATTTCACAACATTGAGAGAATCTACATGATGACATTAGTAGAATACATTCCCAATAAAACTATATACTGATGGTAGAAATCAAAGATGAAACTAATTGAAAATCTTTTATATATGCTATCTGCCTAATCTTGATCATGATTTTAGATGATATTATCTTTTTAAAATTGAAGTACATTCATGATTTATTTGAACTATAATTACAAACTGCTATTTACCTGGCATTTAGCTGCATTCTAATAGAGAAGTTGAAATATAATAGTCAGTGTCATAGCCAGTGGGTAGGAGGACAGACTCCAAAGCCTGAAGACCTGGATTCAAATCCTGACTTTTTGACTTTTTAGTTGTGTAACAGTGAGTGGGTTGCCTAATGTTTCTAGGTCCATTTCATCTTGTCAAAATGGAGATAGTTACAGTTTCTACGACAACTGAATACATTAATCCATATGAAGCACTTAGCATAGTATATGTCATATTATAAGCAAATTCAAATATTGGTTCATTCAAATATTATTATTAAGCATGTCTATAAACCATTATATATTATGCCTCTGAGTCAAACCCAGTTCACCTCCTGGTTTTGTAAATCAAGTTCCATTGGAGTACAGGCACACTTATTACTTTGCATATTTTCTCCAGCTGTTTTTATGATACAAGCATAGCCTGAGTAGTGGTGAGGGGAACACATGGCTGCTGAAGTTTAGCTAAAATACTTACTGTGTGGCTGGCCAAGTACAGAAAAAGTTTTCTGACCTCTGCTATAAGCAATGCCTGTGCTAAATTTAATCCCCACAACATGAAAATATTTTTGTCAATAATACTAGTTAGTTACTATTGTTACCCCTATTTTACAAAAGAAGAAGCAAAGACTCAGAGTTATTATGTAAAATTTCAAAGTCACACAAAATAATAAAGTTGAACCCAAACCACTTTTATTTGACTCCAAACACACATTTATAATCATATTTCTCATCTTAGGTTAGGTAAGTCTTTGATGATGTGTAATAGCTGTGGTGATTACCAGTAACTACTGGATTTTGTCTCTAATATGTAGATATCACAAAGAGTACATATTTGAAAGGTACATATTCAGGTCAGTCAATTCCATTTTCCCTACATTGAGAACTCATACAGGATGCTATGCACTTGACTTAGCCTGGCAAGCCTGGATTTGGCTGTCCTGGCTACAGGTGTTTTCACAGCCTCATATTTATTGGCAACCCTCCTTCCCTTCCCTGACAGGAACTGTTTACCTTCATCAGTGGTATTGCCTGAACAAGGCCAGCTATGTAGCTGATGGACTAATGTGGCAGCCTGTGGCTTTCTTTCTTATATATTGGCCTCTTTGATACCTTCTTTGTAGCTTGAAGCTGTAGAGCCAGTTGGAAAGCCAAGTGTATGAAACTCAGCTGCAGAAGTTTATTTGGCATAAAAAGTTACCATATCTCTTTGATGTACTTTTGAAATATCTTATATGCATAAGAACTATGTTGTAGGAAAAACTTCCCATGAGATCAATTTGCAAGATCCTTTACTTTAGAAAGAGAGATCATTCTCCAGAGTGTATTTTGGTTTGATATAAAAATACATACACTTGTCCTACATCTAGATTGCTAATGTGCTCAGAATTTTCTTTGCAAAATCAGAAATTAAATCCATACTCTGTGCTTCAATGTTTCTTTTTTTGGTGTCTGCCTATAGACTGCATACATTTTCTTAAGGATAAGGCCATTAAGCACAAGATGAACATGATGGAATGAATCTTAAATCTACAACTTCCAAAATCTTTCTTGTTGTTGGCTGAAAGCATGACTAAAAATTCTGGTGGCTATAAATCTAGACATTGCACTTTCAGTGATAATTTGTCTTCTTATAGATCTGATATCCTCTGTGCTACATAAATAGATAGACATTGTTAGATTGTCAAGTGGGTTTGGGGTTTTCTAGTCACATAAAAGCATTTCTTCATGGTTATTTTTTAAATAAAATGTTATAAGGCTTTATCTGTATTTATATATATTTATATATGATTTCTTATATTAAATAGTGCAGTCCAGGCAACTTCTGTGCACAATGTGTGCCAGTGTATCTTAGAAATTTTATATCTCAATGGAGAGTCATGGTATGATTTTACCCTGTCTTTAACCATCAGCAAATGTTTACTTCGAAATGACTCTGCTTGGCATTTTGATGGGTACTGGGGTGACAAAAGCATGAAGGTACATTAGGTTGATCTATTTTTCCAGATTTTCTGGTTTTTGTTTTTAGAGAGTCTTCTTCCTCCTCTCACTCAGAACATAATTTGCAAGTTCTCTGCCACAGTTAAAGATTCCCATAAGGGATCATGGTAGTACATGCAGTATCTGACAGTGAGATAAAAAACTTACTTATTTTTATTTTTTCTTCTTTTCCCTCCTTCTCTTTCTTCTTTTTCTTCTTCATTTTATTTTCTGGAGAAGCTCATGGTTGCTTTCTGACCACAGCAGCCTTGGAGGTTTATTTAAAATATAGACTCCATTCAGGTCTAAGACAATTACCATTGTATTCATTAAAGTGCCTAAACCCTTTGTGACTATATCGTTATAACTAATTCTTGAGAGTCAAACTAACAACTCATTCTACTAAAGAAACTTGTGTTATATTATGAATGCATATCAATCTTTAAACATATAATGAGCAAATTCTATATAGTTTAAAAAGGCATATTTAGCATGTCAATATAAATTATTGTTAGAAAGCAAATAAAACTCTTGATGTCCTAACTCATATTACAAAAAGTTAAATTGAAAGAAATCTTGACTGTAAGAGATATGCAGAGAAATAATGGTGTTTATCAGAGATTTGGAAGGGGATATCCACTAATTGAATTCATATTATAATCACTAGATTTAAACCTCCTGTTTATAAAAAATAGTATGCATATAAAGAAAAAATGGTTGGAATCACTAAACTTTGTACCAAACTTTTATTAACCAAGCCCAACAGCACATTAACAATTTTCATAAATATATCACAGAGTGGCCTCATTCTGAATTCAGACTCAATTTAAGTCTCTTGTTTTTTTTTAATTGTTGCTGCAGCTAAGCCTCTTTTCTATCTGTACCCACATACTTTTTCTAACATGCTATATCTAACATTTACCTCTATTACTAACTTCTTGCTGGATTCAGCTCATTATCTTAACTACAAACTTCTTTGTAGATTGTATCCACAAGCATCCAATGTATTTGCTCTCCTTAATAAATCTCTATCATCTTCAGAATTAGATAGAATGCCAACTGGATTTTCATTGTACCAATTCCTTCTAATTCCTTTGCACCTATATTTCAAAATACAAGAAACAAGCAAACAACTCTACTAAGCCAAATCACTCTTAGTAAAGATGTGCTTCTTTTTAAAGAGTTTATGGCCATCTGATTTTTTGTGTGTGGAGGAAATATAAACTTAAAGTGCAAAGGTGGCTCTCAAATAGTCTTCCTAAAACTTAGGAGCCAACAATTCTAACAAAACAGTGTACATCTTCATGTGATTAGCCATCACTGCTTTAGCTTCACTTTGAACACCCGTTTTGCAGAAAATGAGGTTATCATTTTTTTGCATTGTTAAGTGATACTTATCTGGAAATCCAGCCCAAGAATGTCATTGCACACTGGTGGTTTGGAAAAGGATTTCATTATTGTGAATTTAATAACCCATGATACAGGTCACTTAATTTGTAACTTTTGAGAGAACTTATTTCTACAATGAAAATAAAAAAAAAACTAGCCCTGGCTAGTGTAGCTCAGTGGATTGAGCACGGGCTGTGCACCAAAGTGTCGCAGGTTCGATTCCCAGTCAGAGCACCTGCCTGGGTTGCAGGCCATGGCCCCCAGCAACCACACATTGATGTTTCTCTCTCTCTCTCTTTCTGTCTCCCTTCCCTCTCTAAAAATAAGTAAATAAAATCTTTAAAAAAAAAGAAAATAAAAAACTATTTTTGACCATTGGTCAAAGGATACATGTAAGTTTTTAATTAAAAATAAAATTGTTGGTCTGCCAATTTTATTGGTACGTGTTATTAAGAAAAATTCTGTATTTTCAAGATTTATACTTGTAGGTAGCTATCCTGAAAACCCTGCCTGGGTAAGCACTTTCTTTCTTTTTTTAATAAATATTTTACGTATGTATATATGTATGTATGTATGTATGTATGTATTTTTAGAGGGACAATGGAGAGAGAAAGAGGGAGAGAGACATCAATGTGTGATTGCCTCTCACTTGCCCCCTACTGGAGACCTGGCATGAAAACCAATCACGTGCCCTGACTGGGAATCCAACCTGTGACCCTTTGGTTCATAGGCCAGGGCCCAATCCATGGAGCCACACCAGCCAGGGTTGGATAAGCTCTTTCTTGAATCAAAGAGAACTCACATATAATTATGTCTGTAATGTGATTTGCCTTGATTTTTCAGTTACTCCAGCTGTCTAAACTTAGTATGTATTTGACAGGGTTTTTAAAGCACTCACACACACACACACACACACACACATACACACTCATACATATGTATATATTTTTTGCCAGAGGACACATGTAAAACACTTTCTTCAGGATGGCTTCTTTGTAACTAATATATTTTATTCATTTTTATATCATCTTTAATAATGATCCCTATCTTTTTCTATTATAAATAAGGCTGCTTTGACACAGATCTTTGTACACAGAGCTTTGTAAACTTCTACAAGGATATTTATAGAAGAGACTTTTAGAGTTCATAGTTCTGGGTCAAAGGGTATGTCCTTTTAAATATTGGTAAATACTACTAAATTATACTCTTTTCAAAAATGTCTGTTAACATTTCCCCAATTTTCACAGAATCCTAAGGAATTCTATTAAAACATTGCTTCCATCATCTCATTTTATTCAATGTCCTTAGAATAAACTGAGGATATTTTAACATAAATTCTAATGATTTTATACCAGGTTATCTTTTCACTCCTTCCTTTATTATCATCCCTAATATCACCTACTTCCACACTGAGCTCAGCCTCTAATCTCCAACCATACCAGTTGCTTGCCATTTGCTCAGGCAAAACCTCTTTGAATACTACCCCTGGAAAGTCCTCAACTCTCCTTACTCTCTCTGAGAAAAATCTTGCTCATCTTTCAGGTGTTAAAACATCTGGAAGCCTTCTCCTAGCCACTAAATTGGAGTTAGTTTCCCTTTCATGTGCTTCTCAAATCATAGAATTTACATCTCTGTATTGAAATTTTTTATTTGCCTGTCCTTTCTTCTAAACTGAGGATATTTACATTGTCATATCATCCTGCTTAATTCAGTGATTGCAAACAGTAGGTCATCAAACTATATTTGATATGAAAGAATGTTTAAAACACAGACAAAAGCCACATATATGTCTCAGTACCTAGAACTGCTGGCTAAAACAAAGACCTATAATATCTCAATTCTTCTGTTTGAGATTCTAGAAACTTACACACAGCGTGTCTTTCTATATGTTCACTTCCATCTTATTCTTCATTCCAACGTGTCTATCAAACAAAAGTGAGGTTCAGCTGCCCACCACTACTTATAGGCAACTTTCAGAGGCAGAGGTTTGGTGAAAAAAGGAACGAGGCCTTGTAGTCAAAAGTTTCACAATGTGGGAGGACAGCAAGCTCCTGACTCAAAGCCCATCCCCTCCAGAACACCCAGAGAAAATCTTGCTAGTCTCTGCCAGATAAGTTCAAGGCTGCACCCAGAGTTTCTTATCCCATTTCAAAAAATGCATCCCTCTTCAATCGCAGGTGGCTGCTGCATGATTACCCAGGTGGCTTAGCTTATTCCTGGTTGCAGTCAGGCTTTGGGGTCCACATGTGGGGCTAGAACTGCCTTCAGCCATGTGGCTTCCATGGTCAAAGGGATTCCATAAAATGCCAGCCCGTACAACCACACTGTGGATCCAAGAGCAAGAGAATGCTGTTTTTTCCTATTCTCAGTTTAAAGCCCAAACGTCCATGTGATCCAGGAAGGCTCAACCACTGCTCTACCCAATCCTGTTGTTTTCCCAGGATACACAGACAGGACAGCACCTCCCCCTGCTTCCATGTTGACCTCTATGATAATATGTGGATTCATCCTCTGGTCTCACCTTCATCCAGGGACCCAAAAGGTGTAGGAGGCCTTTTTCCTTACCCTGCCTCCTTGAACAAGGTCAGTGCAAGTCTTCCTCCTGCCATATCTTTGCCTGGGGGTGGGGAATCTGTCATCATGTCAACACAATGTTGCCCCTGCCTCAGGGAAGTTTCTTCACTTGCCCCTCCTCAGCTCCCACTTGCACTCCCAGCACTAGCCATGTCTGACCAGGTCCATTTGTATCAACATGGCTTACTAACTATGCTCTGTAACTCTCAAACCTATTCCCACTAAAACCAAAAACATCCAATGTGCAAAATAAGTGCTAAAAATTTTATCCCAAAGGGGACAATAATTTTGTTCCACTTCACTACCATGAATAGTTGGTTGTAGTTGGAAGACCTGGATTAGGTCTCAGTTCCAGGTCTTACTAACTGCCCTTGAATAAGTCTTACTGAGTTTTAGTATTCCCATTTACAAGAGGATGATAACAGTAACTAAGTATTAGGGTTGCTGTGAGATTAAAAGCACTAGAGTCTGAAAAGGTAAGCCATCTGATGCACCAGTGTTCATGGTCACTATTGCTCCCATAGCTTCAGGCACACTATCTGAGAGAGGAATGGTGGGGCAGATCAGACATTTTTTTGCTTAGCAGCAAAAATGCTTATTTCCTTCTGTCCATAACCCTATTTATCCAATGCTTAAGGACAAAGAATTTGAATTCAGAACAGAAATTGCTAAACTTTTTCTGTGAAGGGCAAGAAAGCAAGAGTTTAGACTTTGTGGGCCAAAAGGAAAAATTAAGGATATTATGTACATACTTTAAATAACACATTGAAGAGAAGGCAAAGTTCAACACAAATTTTATTGCTGAAATTTAAAATATAATAATAGAGTAAAAAATGAACATTATCTCTAATGTTCTGACATAAAGAGCAAAAATGCCTCATTGCTTGTATAGACCTTAATTCAAACACATGTGATTAAAAAAGTGAGAGATAAAGCCAATAGCAAATGAGGAACAATTTACATGGTGCTAACCCTTCCATTCTTCTCAGAAAAAGCCTGCAGTGGTGGTCAATCCTAAGTCCATTCTGCCTCACTTAGTCTTCATTCTTGCTGCCTCTTATACCATCAGCATCTCTTCGGTCTAGTGACAGAATTAATGATCTTCTAGGGTAATTCTGATTGCCTTTCTATTTTGTCTGCTCCTTTACATGCTTTTAAAAATCAACTCCCTTAACAGATAAGGTAACTGAAGGTTAGAATAATTTATCAAAGATTCCACAGTTAAATTAACTCCTGAACTCAGTGTGAAACTGGGAGGTGAAAAGAGGTCAAGTAGGAAGGTAAACATCCTAGACTGAGACAAAATGAAACTATGGAGTAAAGCAAAGAGAAAGGCATTCCTTCTACAGGACCTGTTGGTGAAGACCTTGTGTTTTCACAATACTGTTTGAAAATTGCACCCCTCCAAATGTCCTTCCTGCATTACTGACTGAAGTAGAAACATGATGTGAGCAGATTAGGCATCGTCAATAGCTTCAATTCCCATGCTGATCGTATTAACCTGAATGTAATTGGATGTGAAGAAGAAATTTAGACTTACGATCATATTTGTGTACTTTTTGGCTAGCGTTTCCATGTTATTTCATCATTAACTTACGTGACTATTTCTTCAGGGAACTCAAAATTCCAGTAACCATACTCTGCTCATCAGATTATCACTCATAAAATGCTGACAAACTAACACCTAACCAAAGAAAAATGGTCTTCTTTTAAATATGTTTTATTGATTATGCTATTATAGCTGTCCCATTCCCCCACCCCGCACTTATTCCCCTCTTCCCTGCACACCCCCTCCCACCTACATTTCCCCCTTTGGTTCATGTCCATGGGTCATATATGTAAGTTCTTTGCCTTCTACATTTCCTACACTATTCTTAACCTCCCTCTCTCTATCTTCTACCTACCATTTATGCTACTTATTCTCTGTACTTATTCTCTTCTTGCCTGCAAGATTTCTTTTGAGAAATCAGCTGACAGACTCATGGGCACTCCTTTGTAGGAAACGGTCTCATTTTCTCTTGCTGCTTTTAAGATTCTCTCCTTATATTTAATCTTGGCTAGTATAATTATGATGTGCCTTGGTGTGTGCTTTCTTGGCTCCAACTTCTTTGGGACTCTCTGAGCTTCCTGGACTTCCTGGAAGTCTATTTCCTTTGCCAGATTGGGGGAGCTCTCCTTCAATATTTGTTCAAATAAGTTTTCAATTTGTTGCTCTTCCCCTTCTCCTTCTGATATCCTTATGATTCAGATGTTGGAATGTTCAAAGATGTCCTGGAGGTTCCTAAGTCTCTCCTCATTTTTTTGAATTCTTCTTTCTTCATTCTGTTCTGGTTGACTGTTTCTTTCTTCCTTCTGGTCCACACCGTTGATCTGAGTCCCAATTTCCTTCCCATCACTGTTGGTTCCCTGTACATTTTCCTTTATTTCACTTAGCATAGCCTTCATTTTTTCATCTAATTGGTGACGATATTCAACCAATTCTGTAAGCATCCTGATTACCAGTGTTTTGATTACCAATGATGACTAGTTACAGTAATAATGGTAACAAAAATGACTAACAGGCTATCTGATATGTTGGCTATCTCTTCGTGCTTAGTGGTATTTTTTCTGAAGCTTTCATCTGTTCATTAATTTTGGCCATTTTTTTTTGTCTTGGCAGGCCTGTTACATAGTAAGGAGCACAGTCTTAGGTGTTCACCAGGGTGGGGCAACCCACATGGCTCCATTGTGATGCTGTATGTGGGGGAGGGGGTCGAGAAGGAACAATGCTGTTTGGTCCACTCTCTGTGGGTTTTCAGTCACTTTCCCCACTACCCACAACCAAATTGGGGCCTTCTGGTGTTGATTCCCTGGTGAGTGGGTTTGCATGCATTCTAGGACCCTGTTGGTCTCTCCAATGAACTGTCCTGTGAGGCTGGGAGTTTCTCCTGCTGCTACTTCATCCCCCACTGGTGTTTTCAATCAGAGGTTTCAGGCTTTATTTCCCTGCACTTGAACTCTGGGTTGGGTGATCTGTCTAGCTCCCCAGTTTTTCCTCACAGTTTATCTGCCTTCAAATGTGGGACTGCCCAGTCCACAATCCGCTGCCTCACTGGGTCTGCCAGCCACCACCTCACTGTGAGTCCTCTCTGCCCAGCTGCCTGTCTCCACCCCTCCTACTGGTCTGGATGAATATTTCTTCTTTAACTCCTTGGTTGTCAGACTTCCATGCAGTTCAATTTTCTGGCAGTTCTGGTTGTTTTTTGTTTTTAAATTTGTTGTTGTGCTTCTTTCAGTTGTGCAAGGAGGCACAGCGTGTCTACCTACACCTCCATCTTGGGTTTTTTTCTTACAGGTTTCTCAAGTGCTGCATTATCCATTATGTATGACTTGTCTCAAGGAATAAGTTTAATACGTATTGTAAAGACTGAATTCTGTTACCTTAAGTGGGAATATTTCTCTCTCAGTCTAAACAACTTCAATTCTAAATTAATTTATTTCTACATGTTTCTTCCATATTGTTCAAAAGATACAGTTAATCAGTATTCTTTGGCCATAAAAATGTTAAGGTCTAATTAGCATCACTTTAGAGTTAGAAGAGTTTATTCATGTCAGTCAACCTAATCAAAATATCGAAAGTAATGATAATTACGAAGTCTTACAGTGTGAGTCAGGCTCTATTGAGCTGTTTGTATTTAGCCCCCTTTTATTCTTTATGTTTTTTTTTATGAAGAAGGTGTTCTCTGTTTTACAAAGCCCAGCAAGTTTAAGAAATGTACACATTTTACAGGACTTACAAGCATTGAAATTGGGATTTGAACCCATGTTTGTCAGATAACTGAGCCAAGGAGAGTACAGTATTTTGTCAGTCATTCAGTGGCTCTGCTGTTTGGGATTTCTTAACAATAGAAGCACAAACACCCAGTTGACTATGAATCAATTCAACTGATTGTTTAACTATCAATTGCTAGAAATCAATATGATGAGTTATTTGGACTTCGCCTGTAGTAGATGTCTCAGAAAATCAGGATCTAACTGATTCTCTTTCCCAATTACTGTCAGTAAACTTAGATACATTCAACAATTCTTGAAGACCCACATGAATAGTCATGTAATAAAATCCCTTTTACTTCATAATGAAGGATATGAGTAATGATGACTAGTTATAGTAATAATGGTAACAAAAATGACTGACAAGTTTGAGTGCTTATTATATTCTATGTATTGTGTTAAATGATCTCTGTGATGTTTTATTCAAACCTCAAAAAGATGATGAAGTACATTAGTCCCACTTTATCCCAAGTTTTGCGCTCCAAGATTTCAGTTACTACCAGTCAACTGTGGTCCAAAAATATTAAATGGGAAATTGCAGCAATAAAAAAAAGTTTTCAATTGTACACCATTCTGAATAACATGATGAAATATTGTCCTGTCTTCTTCCATCCTTGGTGGGATGTGAATCATCCCTTTGTCCAATGTATCCACACTATATACACAGTACATATAGTAAGATATTTTGAGAGACCATATTCATAGAAATTTTATTATAGTAAGTTGTTATAGTTATTTTATTTATTAGTTACTGTCAATAATCTTTCACTGTGCCTCATTTATAAATTAAACTTTATCATAGGTATGTATATGTAGGAAAAATATAGTATATATAAGGTTTAATACTATCCATAGTTTTAGGCATCTACAGGGGTTCTGGCAACATATCCTTCAGAGATAAGGTGGGCCTACTAGTCAATATTAGAACCCTAAATTTTAATGCTTGTGGTATTATAGAAAAATATTTGGTCTTTGTCGCTAGTTCCTGGTGCAAAGCTGTTAAACCTTTGGAGTCTCTGAAATAAGTATTTTTTCTAGGCTAATGAAGTGAATTGTGGCCAGAGGCCCTTAGATAGCTTTAGGACAGGAGGTGGTCACCAGAATGACCAAGGTATAATCAGAGGTCTGGAACCATCAAACTCATTCCACCCACTCCGGAGAAGGGTGGGGTTGGAGGTTGACTTAATCACTAATGATTTAATTAGCCATGCTTAATGAAACCTCCATAAAATGACGGAATTTGGAGAGCTTCTAGGTTGGTGAATGCACTGAGGTGCTCAGAGGGAGGTAGCACCTGCAGGGGCTATGGAAGCTGCACTTAACTGGCACCCCCACCACTATGCCCTACCCTTCCCATTCAGCTACTCCTAAGTTGTATACTTTATAATAAACAGTAAGCATAAGTAAACTTTCTTCCTGAGTTCTATGAGCCATTCTAGCAAGTTACAGAACCTAAGGAAAGGTCTTGAGAACCCTAGAATTTATCACTATACCAGACAGATGTGTGGGTGGTTTGGACACTCCATTTGCAACTAGTGTCTAAAGTGAGGTCAGTGTTGTGGACTGAGCCTAAAACCTGTGTGTCTGCACTTACTCCAGTTTGTTAGTATCAGAATTGTGTTGAGTTGTTGGATATCAGTTGGTGTCAGAGAGCTGGAGAATGGCATGAGAAAAGAGTCACAGAATTCTAAATGACTAAAGTAAATATAGTAAAAGCACTAGAATGTATTGACACCCTTATGTAAGAAGTTCAAATGTACAGCTAGCAGTGTTAGATCTGTGTCAAAAATGTCAAAAGGTCTTGGTCCATCTCAATCACTACTCTTCACTATTTTCTGTGTCAGCTCAATCTCACTCATCATTTCTCCAAAGGTCAGCTCCCATCCTCAAGTCCAGCAGGAAAGAAAGCTTTTTTTTCTAGTAGTTTCACATAGTCTCCAAGTGGAGACTGATTGAACCAACTTAGGTCACAGGCTCATCCTCAAGCCAATCTTTGTGGTTGGTAAATGCATATGCTGTTTGACCAGGTCTAGGTCACAATCCCACCACTAAAGCCTTTATTTACCTGCACTAAATGGACTGACAATATGCATGGGGTGGTACTTACAGGAAACCTGGCATGCTATTATTATAAGAAGAGATGAGACATACACAAGCAAAAACAGCAAATTTCAACTGTTCATGAATGGAGATAGTCACCATTGTCCCCATTTTACAGACAAGTAAATTAAGGGTCAGGAAGTTTAACTGATGTGTCAAAATGTGCCAGTTAGTAAGACATACAGCCAACATTCCAGCCAAGGGCTCTCAGGGTAATCACAAAACTATTGTACATATCTAGAAATGAAGTCTATACAAGAAGATTTTCAAGACAACATTGTCTCTTCTGCTTCTTTTTCCAACACTGATAAGGTATTTACAACATTTGAACCCCAGTAATGTGACATTTCATTATCTTATCCTCACAACTCTAAAAAGAACAAAAAATTATATTTAGATTTAGTAAGGTAAAATTATTAAATTATTTTCTTCCTTAAACAATCAGATTTTTAAAGAGTAAAATCTATATTTTCATATTTATAAAAATCTTATAAACATTATTGATTCTTGGAAGATGTCCTTGGAATCAAATATGAAATGCAGTGGAGATTTTTACCTGATATTACCTAATTAATCTCTAAATATTTGAGGGAAAATGTTCTAGTTGGGTATGAGATGGAAGACACATAGACCCTTATCAGAGGATTCACTGAGAAATGTCCACTTCCAAGTTTCTTTAGATTGTTGGCAGCCTTCATGCCTTGTGGCCCTCTTGGCCAGGGGCCACTTTCAGCTCTTAGAGTCTACCCACAATTCCTAGCCATGTGGGCTTCTCCATAGATCTCAGTTTATTCCTTTAAAGCCAGCAGTTGAGAGACATTTTATCTAATGCATACTAACAAGATTTTATATAAATAGAGAAAGATATAATTATGGTAGTGACATCACAGCATCCTTGTCATATAATGGACTGTAATCACAGAAGTAACATTCTATCACCTTTTCTGTCTTCTGTTCCAAAGACCCATTCTCACCAAAGGGTGAGGGGATTAAAGCATGAAATAGGGGGCCACTCTAATGTCTGTCTGTCATAGTCCTCATCCTTGGGCATTAACTCAATGTGTTTCCTCTATTTAAAATGCCCTTGCCTCATCACCATGAAAAACAAATCAACCTTGAAGGACCAAGAATATGGATAAAATTCTTCTAATCCAGGAAGTCTTAATAAATCCATTAGGATGGATGTAGTATCTTCTAGTTTCTCAGAACCTCCAATAATGAAGATAATCTTCACTCTAAATACATGTATTACTTTCTACTTTGAAGTATTGTTTTTTTTCTGTCTTAGCTCTCTGACTATATCTTTGAAGCCAAGGATCCTTTCTTCTTTTTATTTATTCATACATTTTTAAGTATTATCAAAATTATGTATCAGTGTGTCAGGACTGAAAGTAATAGAAATTCCAAATGAGTGATGAGTTAAACAATTTGTCAGGCAGTTTATTTTTTTCTCATTAAACACAAAGTTTGGTGACTTTGGCTCAATGGCCCAACATTTTCTAGGTAAAAGTTGCTATGACTCTCTTGGGCTTTTCCTTTGACCTTCTTTCCTCTCACTGGCACAAGATGGCTGCCGTAGTTCCAGCCATCAAGCCTGCATGACAGGCATCAAGCAGCAGGAAATGGTAAATAGGAAAGGGCAGTAATTTTGTAAGGAAAACAAAGTTCTCCTAAATAGCCTCAGCAGACTGTCATTTATGTCCCATTGGCAAGTGTCATGTTTCCATATGCAGCTGTAAGGGGACAGAAATATATTTTGAATGTGTGAACATATAGCCCTCTGATCAAAATTATTCTAGATCTATGAAAAAAGAAAAAATGAATATTGAGTTGGCAAAAGTAATTTCCCAAGTTGGGAAGTGTGCTGGGCAGTGAGGATAACATGGTCAATAAAAACAGATATGGTCCTGGCTTCCTAGAGCTTTTTACTTATTAGAAATAAACAATAATAAAAAGTATTTGACAAACACATGTAAAATTACAGTTGTTAATGTGATGAAATGGAAAAAGTCACAGTGTTGGGAGAGTCTAGAATGGGAGGGATGAAATGTGAATGACCTAATCAGTGAAGTTAATTTAAGAAAGGCTTCCCGTAAAGGGTGGCATGTAAATAAGCATATCTGTTTTAAATTTGGCACCCACCATATGGTACTGCACATAAAAAAGTTTTATAGAAAAGATCATTGCAGATAACCTTCTTGACACCCTTAGTATAACTGCATTTCATGATTATTTTTATTGCAAGAGGCAGAAAATCTAAATCAAACTCAATTAAAAAAAACAAACATATACTGGCTAAACTTCATCTCCACCTTCAGGCACAGCTGCATCAAGTAGCACGAAAGTGCCTCATATCAGAAAGTGCCTCCTTTTTTCACTTGGCTTCCTTGTTTTCTGACTCTATTCATCTGCAAGATTTTCTGTTGTGGTACTATGATAGTGGCAAGCTTCATATTTACATGTTTTCATTAGAAACACATCTAGAATTATATTTTCTCAATAATAAATGTTTTACAATGAGATTTCACTGTGTATCACTCGGGCCAGATACCAGCCCCTATAGCAATCATGTGGTAACTGGAGAATGCATGATCCACTTAGCTAGTCTTCAGCCCTATGTCAACAAAACTCCATGAGCTGAGAGTGAGGAAGGAGGCCATTAGTTCCCCACAGAAAACCACAAAACCGTCACCAATGGAAGTAGGAATGTTGGCTAGGTGAACAGAAAGAACAAGGGCCTACTATACAGTAGAAATGATTGATGGCATTAATGACTGCCACAGTCGACAACAATAATAGTAACAATAATAAGAGCTAACACTTACAAGTGTTTCTTATTATACTTAAAGACTCTCATTCTCCATTACAGGTGTGTTGAGAACTTATGCAGCCTGCTTTATCCAATACAGAAGGTAGAATAGCACTTTGGTTTAAAATTAGTGAGTATAGATTTCCAGAGAGCAGGATGTCTAGAAGGACTAGTACCATTTCCTCAGCCACCAAGTCCTGACAAAATGCCCCAGTGTTCATGCATTCATGGAAACATAACTCCACTCACACTGCCTTGCACAGATACTGTCCTTTAAGTGAAGCTCATTTTAAACAGATGGTCCTGAGGACCTCAATGTCTCTGTGGTGGCCAGACTGAATGATTTTGGATGTCTTTAGACTTCTGATCACACCCATGCAGCTAGGGAGAAAACTAAACCTTGTTTATCATTTTGATAAAGAGTACCTTTCAGTGCCTCTGGATGCTTTATGTAACTTGGTAGAGTCAAATACTATTAAATTGTCATCACTTTCACAAAGAGAAGTAATACATTTTTCTACCTGAGTCATAGTTAATGATTTCCACAGTGTGTAACACAAGTCAGTTTCTGTTTGTGTTCTTTTCCCTTAAGTGTGTGTTTTCTGATCTTCCTAGGTATGGGTATAAGGCAAAATCTCATTATATAAATACATACATACTTTTATTATTACCTCTATGCTAAACCAATAAAATGCCAAGATGACAAGAGCCTCAGTGAGGTATATGCACAAAGGAGAAAGTTAAGCAGCTTTATTTCATCCTAGTTCTTCATGGAAGGCATAGACTTGAAGGACTGTATTTTATAGCCTCAACTGTTAAATATAGTTATAGAAGTTCTTTAAGTATACTTAAGAAGGTAATGTACCACTTTTGTTATTATCATCTTAAAGAATAATATATTAGTCAGGTTAGGCTGTATTAGGCTGGAATAAAAAATTACCCCCAAATCTAATAGGCTTAAAACGACAAAGGTTTTTGAATGTGCAACATGCCCATTTTGGTTCAACATTGGGTTTGTGTTATTGGAGTTATTAATACTAGAGCTTCTACCCTTAATAGGGAGGGGATACTCTTAAAATAAGGGAAGCACATTAGGGCCTGTTGGCCAAATTTGCTCACCATTTCCTTTGTATGGCTCATGAGCTAAGAATGGCCTTTACCTTTTTCAATGGCTGGAAAAGAACAAAAACAGAATATTGTGTGATACATAATTACTACATGAAATTCAAGTTTCAGTTTCCATAAATAAATTTTATTGCATACAGACACACTTATTTGTTTACATATTTTTTAAATATTTTATTGTTGTCCAATTACAATTCTCTGCATTTTAAGCCCCAACACTCCTCTCCGCCCCAGCCAAACCCACCTCCTTCCCTTGCTTCCACCCTCTCCCTTGGTTTTGTCCATGTGTACTTTATAGTAATTCCTGGAAACCTTTCTCCTCACTGTCTCCCCCCACCCAGCTATTGTTAGATTGTTCTTAATTTCAATGTCTGTGGTTGTATTTTGCTTATTTTTTTATTGTGTTGATTATGTTCCAGTTAAAGCTGAGATCATATGGTATTTGTCTATCACCACCTGGCTTATTTCACTTAGCATAATGCTCTCCAGTTCCATCCATACTGTCACTAAGGATAGGAGCTCCTTCTTTCTCTTTGCTGGGTAGTACTCCATTGTGTAAATGTACCATGGTTTTTTGATCCACTCATTTACTGATGGGCACTGAGGTTGCTTCCAGCACTTGGCTATTGTAAATTGTGCTGCTATGAACATTGGGGTGCATAGGTTCTTTTGGATTGGTGTTTCGGGGCTTTTAGGATATAGTCCCAACAGTGGAATGGCTGGGACAAAAGGCAATTCCATTTTTAGTTTTCAGAGTAAATTCCGTAGTTTTCCACAGTGGTTGTACCAGTCTGCATTCCCACCAACAGTGCATTAGGGTTCTCTTTTCTCCATATCCTCTCCAACACTTGTTTGTTGATTTGTTTATGATGGCCATTCAATGGTGTGAACTGGAATCTCTCTCTAATGGCTAGTGATGTGGAGTATCTTTTGATATGTCTCGGGGCCCTCTCTATGTCCTTTTTGGGGAAGTGTCTGTTCAAATATTTTTTTTTATTTTTTTTTGTCTTCCTGAAGTGGAGTTATGTGATTTTTTATATATTTTGGAGATCAAACCCTTGTCTGAAGTATCATTGGCAAATATGTTTTCTCATGTAGTTGGTTCTCTTTTCATTTTAATGCTGTTTTCTTTAGCCATGCATCTTTTTAATTTGATGAGGTTCCATTTGTTTATTCTTTCTTTTATGTCCCTTGCTTTAGGGCACATATCACTGAAAATATTGCTGCATAGAATGTATGAGGTTTTCCTAGCGAAGTTTTCCTCTAGGAATTTTATGTTGTCACAACTTATATTTAAGTCTTTTTTCCACCTTGAATTTATTTTTGTGTATTAGCACAGCCACTGGCCTGTGGTGACTGTGGAACTTTGCAGATGGCTCGTCGAAAACACGAGAAAAACATACACAGGGACAACCAGGTCCTGTGGAGAAATAGGGAGGAAACAGCCACTTTCTCTAATGGAGAGTGCCATGGCCACCCTCTGTAGTGGAGAGCAACCTGAGTCGCTGCCCGAGTAGGCTTTTATTAAGAATACAGATACAGTTTGTGGATTACAGTCTGTTGGGGAAGATCAAAAGGAATAGAGAGCTTTCAAAGGTCCTGGTAGATCTCCTGCTGGGATTCTGGGCTGACGGTTTGTGTTTTATCACTTAAAAAGACTACAGGACCTAAAAGGCTAGTCTCATTTCCTGCCTGTGCCTTTATATTCTAATTCAATAGCATCCTCTAGCAAGCAGATCTCACAGGATCTTGCATATTCTCTGTCCCAGGCCTCATTACCCTGGGGGTCCACTGATTCTGGTCTGAGCTGCGCCTTTCCTGTTATTTCCGCAGGCTTGAGTCAGGCAGAGAAAACAAAGGCAGCCAGGAGACTTGGATTTCTCACAACTAAGAACAAGGACTCAGGCTTTCACAAACCTGAGGGGGCAGGGGTTCATGTCCATCACCCTTTCATTTCCACAGCCCCAAATCTCTTCCCTGAGGCCTCCATGTGAACATGCCTGTCTTAGGCGATTCCCTCTGTGGGAAATCTTACCTGTCATTGGCTAACTGATCAAGCATTGGAGGCCAGGCACAGAACAGGCAGCGTTTGTGCCAGGGAAATAAGTTTTGTCTCCTTAGTGTCTCCTGGTTCGGAGGTCTCTCACTCAGCCTAAGTCGAGAGGGGTTACAGCTTCCTGAAACCAGGCAAGGTGGACTCCAACAGTGTATGGTATAAGTTGGTGATCAAGTTTCATTTTTTTGCAATGTAGCTGTCCAGATCTCCCAACACCATTTGTTGAAGAGGCTATTTTTACTCCATTTTATGCTTCTCCCTGCTTTGTCAAATATTAATTGACCATAGATAATTGTTTTTTTTCTGGGTTCTCTGTGCTGGTCCACTGGCCTATGTGTCTGTTTTTCTACCAGTACCAGGCTGTTTTGATTACAGTGGCCTTGTAATATAGTTTGATATCAGGTATTGTGATGCCTCCTGCTTTGTTCTTCTTTCTCAAAATTGCTGCAGCTATTTGGGGTCCTTTGTGGTTCCATACAAATTTTTGAAATGTTTCTTCTATATCTGTGAAGTATGTCATTGGTATTTTAATAGGGATTGCATTGAATCTATAAATTACTTTGTGTGGTATGGATGTTTTGATGATGTTAATCCTTCCAATCCATGACCATGGACCATGCTTCCATTTTCTTGTATCTTCCTTATTTTCTTTCTTCAGTATTGTATACTTTACTGAATAAAGGTATTTTACCTCCTTGGTTAGATAATTCCCTAGGTATTTTATTTTTCTTGTTGCTATATCAAATGGGATACTTTTCCTGATATCTGCTTCTGATATGTCATCGTTGGTGTACAAAAATGCATTTTATTTCTGAATATTGAATTTGTATTCCACTTTTTTGCCAAATTCATTTATTAGGTTGAATAGTTTTTTGGTGGATTCTATAGAATTTTCTCTGTATACTATTATGTCATCTGCAAGCATAGACAGTTTTGCTTCCTCCTTTCCAATTTGGATGCCTTTTATTTCTTGTTCTTTTCTGGAAGTTGTGGCTAGGACTTCCAATACCATGTTGAATAGGAGTGGTGAGAGCAGGCATCCTTGTTTTGTTCCTGATCTGAGTGAGAAAGCTCTAACATCATTGAGTATGATGTTGGCTCTATGTATCTCATATATGGCCTTTATTATGTTGAGGAATGCTCCCCCTACTCCCACTTTGCTAAGTGTTTTTATCATAAAAGGGTGCTGTACCTTACCAATGCTTTTTCTGCATTGCATCGGTTGATATGATCCTGTAATTTCTGTCTTTTGTTTTCTTTATGTGATATATTATGCTTATTGATTTATGAATATTGTACCATCCTTTCATACCTAGGATGAATCCCAGTTGATCATTTTAATGTATTGCTGGATGCAGTGTGCCAATATTTTGTCAAGGATTTTGGCATCTGTATTTATCAGTTATATTGGCCTGAAATTTTCTTTCTTTGTTGTGTCTTTATCTGGTTTTGTGATTAGGGTGTTGCTGACTTCATAAAAAGAGTTTGGAATTTTTCCATCTTCTTGAATTTTTTTGCAATAATCTGTGAAGGATGGAGGTTAGCTCTTTCTTAAATGTTTTGTAAAATTCTCCTGTGAATCCATCTGGTCCAGGGCATTTGTGTGTCGGGACCTTTTTGATTACCGCTCCAATTTCATCAGCTGTTATTGGTATGTACAGGCTTTCTGCTTTTTTAATTCAGTTTTGGAAGATTATGTTTTTCTAGAAATTTGTCAATTTCACCTAGGTTTTCAAATTTCTTGGCATATATTTCTTCATAGTAATTTCTTACAATCCTTTGTATTTCTGTGGTATAAGTTGTAATCTCTCCTCTTTCATTTCTGATTGTGTTTATTTGGGTCTTCTCTCTTTTTTTCTTGATGAGCCTGTTTAAAGGCTTGTCAATTTTGTTTATCTTTTCAAACAACCAGCTCCTAGATTTGTTGATCCTTAGGATTGTGCTTTTAGTCTCTATGTCATTTAATTATGCTCTGATCTTGTTTATTTCTTTCTTTCTCTTTGCTGTGGGCTGTCTTTATTGTTGTTTCTCAAGTTCTTGTAAGCATAGGGTTAGGTTGTCTATTCAAAATGTTTCTATCATTTTTAGGCAGGTCTGTACTGCTATGAAATTCTCTCTCAGGAATGCTTTTGCTGTGTCCCATAAGTTTTAGATTGTTGTGAGTTCATTTTCATTTATTTCCAGACAATTTTTTATTTCTTCCTGGGTATCCTTCTTAACCCCTCATTGTTTAATAGGATGCTATTCAATCTCCATGAATTTGAGTGTTTTTGAGTTTTTTTCCTTGAGGATGGTTTCCAGTTTCAGTCTCTTGTGGTTAAAGAAAATGCTTGATATGATTTAAATTTTCTTGATGTGTTGAGGCTTGTTTTGTGTCCTATTTTTGAAAATGTTCCATGTGCATTTGAAAAGAATGTGTGTTTTGCTTCTTTGGAGTGAAAGTCTCTATATATATCAGTTAAGTCCCTTTGATCTAGGACAATGTTCAGTGCCACAATATCTTTGCTGATATTATGTTTGAAAGATCTTCCCATTTTTGACAGTGGCGTGTTAAAATCCCCTATGATAACTGTGTTGCTGTAAATATCTTTCTTAAAGTCCTCCAAGATATTGTTTATGCATTTGGGTGCTCCTATGTTAGGTGCATATATATTTACATTATTTATGTCTTCTTAATGGATTCTTCCTTTGAGTATTATGAAGTGATCTTCTGGGTCTCTTTTTATGGACATTGTTTTGAAGTCTATTTTGTCTGGTATGAGTATTGCTACTCCATATTTTTTTCCATGTCCATTTGTTTGGAAAATCTGTTTCCAGCCCTTCACTTTCAGTCTGTATAGGTCTTTTGTCCTGGGGTGGGTGTCTTGTAGGCAGCATATGTGTGGGTCATGCTTTCTTATCCATTCAGCTATTTTATGTCTTTTGATTGGAAGATTTAAACCATTTATGTTAAAGTTATTATTGACAGGTACTGATTCATTGCCATTTTTGGTACCTGTGTTCCTCTCTCTCTCTCACTGTTTTTCCTCCTGTTCTTAAAGCAGACCCTTTAGCATCTCTCGCAGAGCTGGTTTGGAGGAGGTATATTCTTTGAGGCTTCTTTTGTCTGGGAAACTCCTTATTTGGCTTTCCATTTTAATTTAGAGCCTTGCTGGACAGAGTAGTCTCTGTTGTAAGCCTCTGGTTTTCATTACTTGAAAAATTTCTTGCCATTCCCTCTGGTTTAGAGTATTTCCATTGAAAAGTCAGCTGCTAACCTTATTGGGGCTCCCTTGTATGTTACTTCCTGTTTCTCCCTTGCTGCCTTTGATATTCTTGCTTTGTGTTGGAATGTTGCCATTTTAATTATGATGTTACTTGAAGTGTGCCTTTTTGGGTTCCTCTTGATTGGGACTCTCTGTGTTTCCTGGATTTGTGTGACTCTTTCTGTCATCAAATTACGGAAATTTTTCATCATTACTTTTTCAAATAGGTTTTCAATCCCTTGCTCTTCTTCTTCTCCTTCTGGTATCCCTATTATATGGACATTCTTATGTTTTATGTTTTCTTGCATTTCTCTTAATCCCTCTTCATTCTTTCTGGGACTCTTCCTTTTCTTGTTCTTTATGGAGTTTTTTTCTACATTGTCCTCCAGCTCACTGATGTGATCCTCTGCTTCATCGAGCCTGCTTTTGATTCTTTCTACTGTGTTGTTCAGTTCACAAATTGTATTCTTCATTTCTTGGCCCTTCTTGATAATTATATTTCATTTTTCATGTTGACAGAGTTTTCAGTGCATTCATAATAGTTTCACTGTAGTTTTTGGTAATTCTTTTTCAGCTCATTGAACTTACTAATAACAATTGCTTTGAACTCAATATCTGATAGTTGACTTGCCTCTATTTCATTTACCATTCTTTCTGAGGTTTCTCCTTCCTTTCATTTGCGGATTGTTTCTTTGTCTTCCCATTGTTTGCGAGACTCTTCTTGTTAGCCTCTGCTTCTTAAATTAATCTGTTCTGACTCCCTGTGTTTCTGGTGTGAACTTCTATGGTAGATACACCTGTGAGATTCAGTGGCCTCTCCTTGACCTCCTGAGCTCTCAGGTCTTGGGCTGTCATTTATGTTGGCTCTCTGGATATCTTTGGGTTTTGATTGTTTTTGCATCTTTCTCTAGTGGGTCAGTTCCTTCAGCTGGTTAACCAAGGGCCATTCAGTCAACTATGTCTTGCATTCTGTTGTGCAGGTGTGAACAGGTTGAGTTGAAACTGGTTCTTCTGTCTATATAAGGTTTTGAAGCTTCTGCCTCACTACTGTCCAGTTGTTTTCTGGGTTGTTTCTCCACCATTTAGTTGTTCTTCCAGATCAGTCCTCAGTGGAGGTTAGTGTGGCCTCCACTCCCTCCTTTGTCTTCTTCTGTTGTTATCTCTTGGTGGTTTCTTTGTTGGGGGGTTTCTTCTTCCATCAGGCATACTGGTTTTCCCAGCCTCACCTACTCTTTTTTGTGATTATTTGGAAGGGGAAGGCAAAATGGTTTAAGATAGCAGGAGTGTGTTTTATGGTATTTAGAGTACCAACCTGTAGAGAAGAGGTAGGAGATTCTTTGGGTATATATAGTGTTAACTGTGATACTTTACACAATGAGTCACTTTTTAGAGAAGTTGGAAAAAAGATAAGGTTCTTGTTGGGGGAGGAAGGATTGTGATTTCAATCTAGAAAGCAGTGAGCTAGTGGAAGGTCACATTATGAGATATAGTGAGAGTGAAGGATTGTAAATAGGTGTAGTGTTTCAGAGATTTGAGTTTACCACCACAGTAATAAAGTTCATGAAACAGTAAAGTGAGCTAAGATCCAGGAGGGGTTCTATGTAGTATTTACAATTGTATAGGACAGCAGCTATTTAGAATAATAATGGAGCAATAATCACATGACAGAATCTATGTAATCTGAACTACAAGAATAGAAAGTACAGGACCTAAGGTAGTGTGCTATTGGAACACATGTGAAAGACAGAAAATTAAAAATGTACTATGAAAGAGAGAACAAGGGAAACCAGTCAAACAAAGCAATCTAACGAACCAAGCAAAGAAGACTAAACAGAAAAAGAGAAATACAAACATACTAATAAAATAAAAGATGTAAGAATTATGAAAAATAATAATACAAATATACAATAATTTCCAAGTTCTCTAGGGTTGTAAAGTGAAATTTGTCTCATTGTCTCAGCTGTTGGGATGACCCCTCCTTGGGCCCTACTCCAGTCCTTTCACAGGTCCAGGTTTTATCATCTCTCTTGTGGGAGTTTAAAAAATGAAAGAGAAGAGAAAAAAGGAAAGAAGGGAAAAGGAATAAAAAAAGAAAGAAGGATGCAAAGGAAGAAGAACTTGAAAGAAAAAAAAAAGAGAGAACCTTTTAGTGGCTTCAAATAGGCCAAGCCAGTTCTGCTGGCCTTCCTGGCTGCAGCAAGCTGAGGGGAGATTGGTTTCTTTTCTCTCCCTTCCTGAGCCACACTCTTCACAGTTGTGCAGCCTCCAGCCCAGTTCCTCAATTTGCTGCCGAGCCCTCAGTGCCCTTCTGTGCCCTGCCTATGCCTTCAGTCCACCTGTTGTGCTGTCCTTGAGGTATGCCAATTAGGGGAAACTCACACACCACCTTCTTGCTTTTTGCTGTCCTAGACTCTAGGGACACTCAGAATCCCTTCAGGATAGCTCAGCCCCCCACTGAATTAAGTCTTTCTGGGAATTGATGATGCCCTGAGCCCTGCAGCTCTCCTCTGTGGGGGTTTCTCTGCCTTCCTCTTAGAGAGCCAGCTGGCCTGCAGGTTTGAGTGTGCACTGTCCCTGACACTTAGGGTGTGAGTGTAGGGCTTCTGCCACCAGAGCTGGAGTGCAGATGTTGCTTCTGGGCTTGGGTAGGGGTGCAGAAGGCAGGGGCTGCTGCTGCAGGAGAATTCCCCAAACAGCCATTGAGTGCCTCTTTTTTCTCTTTTTCTTTTTGAAAAATTCCTCCTATTCAAGTCTGCTGCTCTAAATGAGCACCTGGCCTCTCACACAGCCCAACTCTCCAACCAGACCAGGGACTGACCAGGTCAGGTTCCATCACTGCCCAACTCTTCCCAGCCAGTGTCCACAGTCTCAGTGTGTACACACCTCCCTGTGTATTTGCCACTTCATCCTTATTCCCTGCCCTGTGACTTCAAGCATCCAGGTCCCTCCTGCTGCTGCTCAAAATTTGTTTGGCAGTGGAAGGAGCCTTTGACTTGGCTCTCTCCCAAGAATCCTGTAGCAGACGGGGCGGGCACCAGGCCTGGAGCTACAGCTGTCCTGGTCCCCTCCCTGATCCCAGGGACCTTATTGTCCTGAAGCACTCTCCTTAATGTCTGATTTTTCAATGTCCTCTATAATTTTTGGTCTCCAACATTCATGTATGCTGGGATACCATTGGCTTTTCACTCTCATCTTCAAAAGATCTGCTAGGTGTTTCACACATGCACAAGGAGAAGTAGACATTGCTCCCACCTATTTCACTGCCATCTTCATCCTCCTATTTACATATTTTTATATTGTCTTTTGCGTTACAACTACAGACACCAGATAACCAAAAAAAAATTATTTTCTGTCTGAACATTTACAGAAAAAGTTTGCTGATCCCTGATCTAAAATATTTCTGGTTGCCACAGCAGCAGGAAGAAAGACCTATAGGATTTTGTACAAGGAATTAAAGATGCAGTATGGATGTGATATGTCACTTCTATTCATAATAATCATATTGCCCAACACCCCATAAGAGAACTAGGAACTACCACAAGTCCAGGAGGAGGAGATCCAGAGATAGTCATTTAGAAGCCCTAATTGCTGCTGTAGCTAAAATTAACAATAGCAGGGATACAAATAGCAAACACATGTTCTTATACCTCAGGAACAATTCTAAGGGCTTTGTCAGTGCTCATTAATTGATCTTCACAACAACCTCATAGTGAAAGTTCTATTATTTCCCCCATTTTACAGATGAGGAAGGTAATAATATTAGATTTAAATGATCTTCCTGAAGTCAATATAGCTAATAAAGGGTTAAGACACTACTTACACCCAGTCAAAACGGCTCCAATTTCAATCCAATCTCAACAATTCTACCACATGCAGACTCACTGGAACATAAGAAAGTCCAAGTATTGACACTGCAGAGACCACTTCCTCACAACACCCTTAATTGTAGAATTCAGTAGATACAAGCAACATGCAAATTTTAATTTTGCATAACAGATTTCCATAATACTTAATAATTTACTTAGGAGTTTACAAGTAATTACTAGCCCATAAATAGAAGTAAACTCTAACATCTGAGGGTTTTCATGTGGTTTTCCTATAGAAACCAAAGAAAGAACTTACAGTTTAAGGTCTTTAAGGACTCAGAAAGAGGACCCACTAATGGTAATTAAACACTAAAGTGAGAGCTTCTTCCAGGGGATAGTGTTTTATAGTCACTCCTCCATTGATGATATCAAATTATATCTTGATGTTCTTGACTTTAATTCTAAGCCAATTCAGAAATATTCCTTGGGAATGTATTGTTTTTGTTTTTGTTTTTTTAGCTGGAGGAAAAATGTCATGAAACACTTATGATTCAGAGATGATAGGTTTGGAATCATACATTGCCTGCTTTATTTCTTGGCAGTGTTTCATGTTTTCATAGTGCAGTTTATGTATTATCACTGGCCATGTTCCTTTTAACACCCATTACACTTGCCTGTGAGGGATAATAGAAGAATCTCATTTTAAATAATTTTTAAAAGTTCATAATTATTGTTGCACTTCCTTCTTTGCATTTATTTCTCTCTTTCTTAAAAATACATTTTATTAATTATGCTATTACAAGTGTCCCATTCCCCCCCCCTTGATAATCCTCCACCCTGTACACCCTCTCCCACACACATTCCCCCTCTTTAGTTCATGTCCACGGGTCATACATATAAGTTCTTTGCCTTCTACATTTCCTACATTATTCTCAACCTCCCCCTCTCTATCTTCTACCTACCATTTATACTACTTATTCTCTGTACATTTCCCCACTCTCTCCCTGTCTCATTCCCTTCTGATAACCCTTCGGGTGATTTCCATTTCTATGATTCTGTTCCTGTTCTAGTTGCTTGCTTAGTTTGTTTTTGTTTTTGCATTTGTTTTGGGTTTGGTTGTTAATAGCTGTGAGTTTATTGTCATTTTACTGTTCATAGTTTTTATCTTCTTTTTCTTAAATAAGTCCCTTTAGCATTTCAAATAATAAGGGCTGGGTAATGATGAACTCCTTTAACTTGACCTTATCTGCCTTTCCATTCTAAATGAAAGCTTTGCTGGATAGAGTAATCTTGGATGTAGGTTCCTGCCTTTCATGACTTGGAACACATCTTTCCAGTCCCTTCTTGCCTGCAAGATTTCTTTTGAGAAATCAGCTGACAGACTCATGGGCACTCCTTTGTAGGAAACGGTCTCATTTTCTCTTGCTGCTTTTAAGATTCTCTCCTTATATTTAATCTTGGCTAGTATAATTATGATGTGCCTTGGTGTGTGCTTTCTTGGCTCCAACTTCTTTGGGACTCTCTGAGCTTCCTGGACTTCCTGGAAGTCTATTTCCTTTGCCAGATTGGGGGAGCTCTCCTTCAATATTTGTTCAAATAAGTTTTCAATTTGTTGCTCTTCCCCTTCTCCTTCTGATATCCTTATGATTCAGATGTTGGAATGTTCAAAGATGTCCTGGAGGTTCCTAAGTCTCTCCTCATTTTTTTGAATTCTTCTTTCTTCATTCTGTTCTGGTTGACTGTTTCTTTCTTCCTTCTGGTCCACACCGTTGATCTGAGTCCCAATTTCCTTCCCATCACTGTTGGTTCCCTGTACATTTTCCTTTATTTCACTTAGCATAGCCTTCATTTTTTCATCTAATTGGTGACGATATTCAACCAATTCTGTAAGCATCCTGATTACCAGTGTTTTGATTACCAATGATGACTAGTTACAGTAATAATGGTAACAAAAATGACTAACAGGCTATCTGATATGTTGGCTATCTCTTCGTGCTTAGTGGTATTTTTTCTGAAGCTTTCATCTGTTCATTAATTTTGACCATTTTTTTTTTGTCTTGGCAGGCCTGTTACATAGTAAGGAGCACAGTCTTAGGTGTTCACCAGGGTGGGACAACCCACATGGCTGCATTGTGATGCTGTATGTGGGGGAGGGGGTCGAGAGGGAACAGTGCTGCTTGGTCCACTCTCTGTGGGTTTTCAGTCACTTTCCCCACTACCCACAATCAAATTGGGGCCTTCTGGTGCTGATTCCCTGGTGAGTGGGTTTGCATGCATTCTAGGACCCTGTTGGTCTCTCTAATGAACTGCCCTGTGAGGCTGGGAGTTTCTCCTGCTGCCATCTCAACCCCCACAGATGTTTGTGATGCTTTAATTTCCCACACTGAAACTCTGGGTTGTGCTGTCTGTCTGACTCCCCAGTTATTCCTGCCAGTTTATGTGCTCATGAATGTGGGGTCACCTAGTCCACAATATGCCGTGTTTCCAAGTATGCCAGCTTTGTCTTGCCCAGCAGCTTCTGCCTTGCCTACCCTGGTTCTCCAGCCACAGCCTTGCTGGGAGTCCTCTTTGCCTGGCTGCCCATCTCTGTCCCTTCTACCTGTCTGGATGAATGTTTCTTCTTTAAATCTTAGGTTGTCGTACTTCCATACAGTTCAATTTATTGGCAGTTCTGGGTTTTTTTGTATGTTTGTTTGTTTTTAAATTTGTCGTAGTCCTTCTCTTTAAATTTTTTTTAGTTTTTTTTACTTGCTTTTTTGTTGTTCAGTTACACTTGTCTACATTTTCTCCCCAGCACTCAGCCCCCCACCCAGCCAAACACACCTCCCTCCCTTGCTTCCAACTTCCCCCTATGTTTTGTCTATGTGTTCTTTATAATAGTTCCTGAAAACCCTTCTCCCTTCTGTCGCCTCCCACCTCCCCTCTGGCTATTGTTAGATTGTTCTTAATTTCTCTAGTTATATTTTGTTTTTATTTTTCTTTTATTGATTATGTTCTAGTTAAAGGTGAGATCATATGGTATTTGTCCCTCACTGACTGTCTTATTTCAATTAGCATAATGCTCTCCAGTTCCAACCATGTTGTCCTTCTTTTGGTTGTGCAAGGAGGCACAGTGTGTCTACTTATGCCTCTATCTTGGCCAGAAGTCTCCTATTTCTTTTTTTGGTGATCTCATTTTATATTTTTATTTTTTAACATGTTTAAAGTTATCATTTTTATTACTTGTTTTTAACTTTTTTGATTTGATCTTTACTGTATTTTTCCATTATGATTTAGTCCTCTTGTCCCCTGTGGCACAATCACCACACTGTTGTCCATGTCCATGAGTCATTTTTCCTTTTTGCTCAATTCTTCCAACCCCTAACCTCTGCATGTATTTCTGCTTATGTGGCATTAACTAAATGTCATCAAGAAACACAGAACAAAAATAAATAAAGAGGTAAGAGCAATAGGCAAGGATGGAATGTAGAAAGCATATTAGACCACCCACCATTGCATGAACAACTCTGACATTTGACAAAATGGTCCTGGGGCCTTACAGGTAAATTCCTTCATTTTCCAGCCTTTCAGAATTCTATCTTCCACCAAACTCATCAGATTGTAACCACCTCTAGTGTTGTCTTTGAAATTGGGACTCATTTTTATGTTAATAGAGGAATACCAGCACTTATGTATAGTGTGCCTACTGTGTGCTGTTTGGTGTATTAATTACTTTTAATGCATAACCTCTAATGGTCATAATATCCCTTAAGTTAGACATTTTACTTGCAAGAGATCAGGGCTCAGAAATTGCAACTTTTCCTAAGTCACCCAACTAATAACTCAAATGATCTTAATTATTTGAAATATTGTTTAAATATTAATATATTCAACCTTCATGCCAGTGTTTCAGATAATTTTAGAGAAATTAATATAGCTCAAGGAGCGGTTTATATAAAATAGGATTGCCTGTCTCTTTTCTAGAAAGTGTTTCTAAATTGTTCCTAGCCTTGAAGGCTAGTACAACTTGGTAAGCTCGTACCCAGATGGACCAGTGATGGTAGTGAAGCACAGAGTTGGGAGAGATCTAAGCTGGATTTAGATTGAGAATGTTGGCCCTTAGAGGGAAACAGAAGACACAGATATTTTTCTAAGTCTTATTTTATCACAACTCTTTCCCAATCACAATAATAGAATATTTGTTTGTTTGTTTGTTTGTTTGTTTGTTTTAGATCATGGCCCAAGGAAGCTGAAGGGAATTGATGCTGTCATTTAGTTTCCAGAAACTCAAATCCAGTGTAAATGTCCTACTTTGAGGTAGAAGCTTCCCTTTGTATTGTTTTGGAAGTCATCTAGCCTTTGAGTGACTTCCTTTCCTGGACAATAAGTCATTTCTGTGGTTGCATTAATTTGTAGATTTGTAGTGTATTGACAGCAAGTCCAGATCAGGCAAGCAAATTTGGATACAGAGACTAGACAGATGGAGATGTTATGCCCTTATTTTATTTTAGCAAAAGTATTAGGAAGAGCTGAGAATAACACAAAAGCAGTCTGATATCCAAACCATTGTTCAAGTTCCTCTCCTTAATACTATCCTTACTGGAAAAGAGTAAAAGTTTTAAAGTATTTAAATACCAGAAAAGAATCAAGGATATTGTTGTGACCTCATTAGTGCACATTTGAGTAAAATGTATTCCCATGTTGTTAGTGCAGTTATTAAAAATGATTTCTGCAGTAAGTTTCAATATATCCAATGTTTAAGTCATTTTCTTCTTTAAAAAATATAAAGAGAAATCCAGGAGATAGGTGTTGATTTTATTGTGGTATACATGACTTTAAGCAATCTTATTTTAGGGGAATAATAAGGTCTAAATATAGTGCCCAAATCATTGGCCTGGTGTGAGAGTAGGCATTTGAGTATGAGGAAAAGTCTATGTTGGTGAAAAGAAGAAAAGAAAATCAGTCTGTTTTTTTCCACTAATAATCATGATCTGATCAAAGATGATGTTTCCAGTAGTATTATTAACAGCAGAATATCTTCTAGTGCTTACTCTAAAAAAGATATTATTTAACCACTTTCCTTATACTTACTTAATTTTCACCCCCATTTAGTCCTCAAAACAACCCTATGAAATCAATTCTATCATCACCCATATTTGACCAAAAAAAAACTCCTGAGGCATAGAATGGAAAACAATAGGACTTATATCATGATGGTCAGGTCATAGAATCTGTGATCAGATTCATTATGTTATTCAGCCTCAAACATGACTGTCTGGCTTAGATTTTTTTTCCATTTTTTTACATTTGTCTGTCTTTTATGTACCGCAGAGCCCTAGGAGGGAAAAGATGGTAATTTGTTTAAACAAGTGTATAAACAAGTCGTGCAGCCATTTTTCCCTCCTCAACCAAATCATGCTTAAAGATTGATTAGTGTCTCTTGTCAGTGATTTACAAAGACACTTGGAGCTGCCTTCCAGTCCATTGGGTCAATAAAGCATTGTAACACAATCTTAAATATTCATTTCTGACATCCACAACAATAGATTCCAAGAGAGCTATTTATAAGGCCTTGATCAAGAAGTCTTGTAAAAGTGAATCTCAAAAAATCTGTGCTTTGTCTCACACATAATAGCTTTTAAAGAAAAGAACCATTTGCAATAAAGTAAAAATGCAAGGGCCGGAATAAGCACTGTCAGTCTTACATCTGTAGTCACAATGTATTCATTTTCTCCAGAAGTTGGTAGAGAAGCAGATATATCCTGGCTTAACTATTAATTAGGTCTGAAGTTACCTTATGGTTTCTCTTAATTGTTATTTCATTTTCCAGTCATTTTATTTAGAATAAAAAACTTTTACTTGTGCTTTTTGGCTCTACTCCAAACCAGTGTTTAAGATGCTTTTTCTTGAAGATATAGAAGATCATTTCTTTGCAAAGGCTACATGTATCATTCAAGTTTGTTTCTGAGATGACTATATATGGATACTCAGGGAAAGTTCCACTAAAAGAATCAATCGGTATTCAATCTTTCTTCTTTTCTTTTTCCTTCTCTTATTTTCCTTTTTCTTTTTTCCTTCTTCTCTCTCTGCTTCCCTTCCTTTTTTCTTCCTTTGCTTCTTCCCTTTCTTTCTTTCTTCATATCGATCAGTCATTTAATCATTTGGTCATTTACAAATGTGTGCCTGCCTACTATTATGCCAGGCATGGGGGATAAAGAAATAAACAGGATGTGGCCCCCCGCCACGGTTGAGAATCCAGCCCAAAAGGACAGGCAGGCAGTGAACCAGTTTTTCCAGGAGACATACTACAAAAGCACACAATGAGAATCAAGAGATAGTCTCCAAGAAATGGGCTAATTCAACAAATATTTACAGACCAGACCTGAGCCCAGTACAGAGGACAAAGTGGTGAAACAGAAAAAATTGCAACACTTATGCTCAGTAATAAAGTAAAACATTATTTTAAAGGTCAAAATAATGCAATGAGGATATTATTGTGGGATAATTATGAGAGGTTGTAGGATTATATAACAGGGTCTCTAACAGGAAAGAACTAAACAGTGAATACAGGGGTGAAAAAATGTACAGGTTAAGACTTACTTCTTTAAAAAAAAGATTATTTTATTCTATTCCAACTTTACAATTTCCCATAGCATCTTCTTTCCCAGAAAAGCTGGCGCTGTGATAATTTCTAATTGCTTCACCATGCTTAGTCTTGGACATGAAACCATCAACAACAAAATATACTACTGAATGTCAAATTCCCTGGCAGATGAAAAGGATTAAACATTAGCAAATTCTTACAAGTGCCCATTCTTAAATGGCTAACCCAGATTGTAGCTCAGAGTAGTCCAGTTGATGGGTATAAGCTATTTCTATTAGATGTGTATTCTGAGGGCAAACTATTTTATGAAGACAACCTTCAAGTTTTTAGCCATCTGCCTGGCAGTCATACCTAATCTCATCTTTCCTTTCCATTATCACATATAATTGTAATCACTGAGGACTCTTTTTAAAAGAAATGGTATCCTATCAGTTCATCTTCTTTGTGTTTCCTCATTTGAATAGAGCCAGGCAATGATCCACTGAGCTGGGAAGGAGGGATCAGTGCTAAGAGCATATTGGGCTTGGCATTTTTTTAACTTCTCCAGCTCCAAGAGAGTTGAAGCTGCCAGAAATAATCTTGAAAGGTTGTAGGATTTTTTTTCTTTTTGGATATTAGAAACTTTTTCTTCCTGTTAAAAATAGGTTTTGACAATGTACTCAGAGCTCTGACAAACCAAAGAGAAAGAACAGAAGGGGAGATAGAGAGCTGCCCAGAGAAGCTTCCCTGCAAGGGGCCTTCCCATCAACACATGTGGGGAATGGGCAACGTGGGTGAGAAGCAAGACAGTCATTCTCAAAACGTGTGGTGGTGGGAGAACTTGTTAACGGATGTCCATCTAACACATTTTTTTTCAGATAGCCTGCATTAGCCAGTTAATTACTGCATTTCCCTTATGATCTGAAAGAACAATAGAATCTCTTAGAAGGCTAGAGTTGGGGGTTAAAGCTAATTTCTTATATTTTACTGAGGTGTTTCCCACAGACAAAGAAAAGTGAGGACAGAGACAATAATCTGAAAAATCTGAGTAGTACAGACAACCTTCATACTGGCTTGTTCCTTGTGCCACATTCTCTGCCATTAACTAGTAGGTTACCTCACTTGTCTTGTTTGCTAGCTCTGCAGATGCTGGGTGAAATCCAGAAAAGAAGCCATTTTTCAGATAATCCATAAAAAAATGGAAAGCTCAATTTCCCAAGCACTTAAATAACCACTTTGAGAGATCATAGATCATCTTGAAACTATTTTGACTTGGAATGAGATAAAATTTAGGAATGGATTTTCATTGGCATCAAAGAAAAGTCTAAAAGGCATTTCATGGCATATATTATTTTGATTTTTCAGTAATCTTGACAGTTTTCAGAGAATAGTTCACTAGGTAGTCTTTAAAATGCAGATAAAATTAAAGGGGTAATTGTCCAGTTCCCAGAAAGAGTTATGAGAAACCTAAGTTTACTTTGCTTTTATTGAGGAAAAAGCTGGAAAATGTTGTGGTTTCCAGTAACCTTTTGAAACAGCCAGAAAATGAGGACAATAGATAAGTAAGACTTAAAAGTCTTTTCCATAGGGTTTTGAAAAATTCCATCCCTGTGATTATAATACAGGTCCAAAATTTTATTTCTTCTCATAGAATTTGAACAGCTTCTCATTGTGTCTTGGATAGAAATAGTCATCATGGGCTCCTGATATACTCAAGAAGTAAAAAGACATATAGAATTTGGAGGAGGGATGTATCTTACAAAGTTACTGTATACTACAATACCAAATTCATCCAACCTTCTCAAGAAACAGTTCCACACTGTTTGATTGTACAAAAATCCATGATAGATTTTTTGTTTATTTTTCATCTTGCTCAATCATCCATGCATTCATCTATCCATCATCCATTCAACAAATACTTTTCAGTATTTTAGGGAGCTGATCATCAGCTGAATAAAGTTGTTTTCACGTTTTCCTTAGCAGATAAATCCACAAAGAATAGATTATTATACTGAATGTTAACAATTAAATAACTAGAGTAGTTTTGTACTTTCCTCCAGTGGACATAACTGAGCCCTATCAAATAAGCTATAGAGCCTCACAAAGCATAACTTGAAAATTTCCAGTCAAAGGACTACAGATGTGAGTCTTGTTTTGTCAAAGATTCAGTATTTTTGTCCTGTCAATACAATTCAGTAGACCCAGATTTCATGATCAGGATAGATTGAAAGATTAAATTTCTATGATTAACTATGGCTAGGTCATTTACAAATGTAAACCTTGGGAATCAGGAGATCTGGGTATGATGGCACCAAACACACTTTATAAATGTTTGTGTTACAAACATTTATAAAGTTTATAAAGTTTATAAAAGAGGCTGTGGGCCTCTAAGACCTGGTCTAGTCTCCACATTGGCGTACCTGAGAAGTAGGTATTATTGAAACCATAGTTCAACTTGGCATGACCATATGAGCTTGTTATTTAAAGCAATATGTCTCTGGTTTCAAGTGGGCAAATCCATCATCTATGGGCCTGAGGAAAATGTGGTCTGGCATCATTGATTTTATATACAAGTTTTTATGAAAACGGAGCACTTGTCAACTCCCAATCACTGAGTCCTCCTCCCTTTTCAGAGAAATGGCAGCATGAGTGCAAGAGTAACACTGGGAAAAAGCACTCAATATGAGGTCAGTGGATGTGGGTTCTGGTCCAGGTGATGCAAGCTGCTTACTAAATAAAATGTGGACAAGTGTTTAAGCCCCTCTGGATCTCAGTTGCTTCCTCTATAAAATGAGGGTAATCATAACCTCATTGAGCAAAAAATACATTGAAGATTTGTAATGTGTCTACCATGGTATCGGACACATAGTAAATATTCAATACATGGTTAGCTCCTGTAATATTATTTTCACCATTAGTTATGTGGCTGTGTCATTTGGAAGTTTCAAGTCTGCATCCTCACTAGAAAATAGGAATAACAAGAATCTTTGTTCTATTTTTTAACTATTTTGCAGATTAAATGAAATGTGTATTAGAGTCACTTGTTAAGCCCTAATAATAATATTCCAGACAATGTTAAGTAAAGAAAACAATAATAAGCCCTATCTTTGAGGAGATTATATTCCAGGGGTAAAACACACAGACAATAAGTATAATTAATAAACAAATTATATACCAATGTGGACCCTGGCCTTCAGTGTCTGTGGTGTAGTGGATGAGATGAACAAATTCACACAGACTACCCAAGTCCTGTGGAGAAAAAGGGATGGTATGGCCACTCTCTCAAGGGGAGAGTGCCTTGACACTTGCCTTGAAAGGTTTTTACTGGCTTTCTTTTTTTATTATTATTATTCTTAAATTTTAACCATTGTTCAAGTACAGTTTTCTCCCTTTTACTCCCAATCCAGCCCAACCATTCAACCCTCCCCACTTCCATCCCATTACAACCCTCCCCCTAGTTTTTGTCCATGTGTCCTTTAAATTTGTTCCTATAAACCCTTCCCATTCTCCCCTAAAACTCCCTCTTTTCTCCCCACTGGTCACGGTCAGCCTGTACTCCATTTCAGTGTCTTTGATTATACTTTGCTTCTTTCTTTGTTTTGTTGTTTAGGTTCCTGTTAAAGGTGAGATCATATGGTATTTGTCTTTCACTGCCTGGTTTATTTTGCTTAGCATAATGCTTTCCAGCTACATCCAAGCTGTTGCAAAGGGTAGGAGCTCCTTCTTTCTTTCTGCTGCATGGAATTCAATTGTGTAAATGTACCATAGTTTTTTGATCCATTCATTTACTGATGGGCATCTAGGTTGCTTCCAGCACCTAGCTATTGTAAATTGTGCTGCTATGAACATCGGGGTGCAAAGGTTCTTTTGGATTGATGGTGTAGTGTTCTTAGAATATAGTCCCAGCAGTGGAATTGCAGGGTCAAAAGGAAGATCCATTTTTAGTTTTCTGAGGAAGTTCATACTGCTTTCCATAGTGGTTGTACCAGTCTGCAGTCCCACCAACAGTGCACTAGGGTCCCCTTTTCTCCACAACCTCTCCAACACTTGTTGTTTGTTGCTTTCTTTATGATGGCCATTCTGACCCATGTGAAGTGGTATCTCATTGTGGTTTTAATTTGCATCTCTCTCATAGCTAGCAATATTGAACATCGTCTCATGTGTCTTTGGATCTTCTGTATGCCCTCCTTGGGGAAGTGTCTGTTCAAGTCCTTTGCCCATTTTTTAATTGGGTTCCTTGTCTTCTTAGAGTGGGGTCATGTATGTTCTTTATATATTTTGGAGGTTGAACCCTTGTCTGAGGTATCATTGGCAAATATGTTTTCCCATACAGTTGGTTCTCTTTTTATTTTGATACTGTTTTCTTCAGCTGTGTAGAAGCTTTTTATTTTGATGAGGTCCCATTTGTTTATTCTTCCCTTTATGTCCCTTGCTCTAGGGGACATGTCAGTAGAAAAGTTTCTGCGTGATATATCTGAGATTTTCCTACCTGTGTTCTCCTCTAGGACTTTAATGGTGTCACAGTTTATATTTAAGTCTTTTAACCACCTTGAACTTATTTTTGTATAAGGTGTAGGTTGGTGCTCGGGTTTCATTTTTTTGCATGTAGCTGTCCAGTTCTCCCAACACCATTTGTTGAAGAGGCTATTTTTACTCCATTTTATGTTGCTGCCTTCTTTGTCAAATATTAATTGACCATAAAGACTTGGGTTTATTTCTGGGCTTTCTGTTCTATTCCATTGGTCCATGTACCTGTTTTTATGAAGGTTTTTACTGGCTTTCTAATAGCATACATCAAAAAAGGTTCTCATTTATTAAGCTCAGGTTTGCTTTAGGTAATTACTTTTACAGATAATAAAGGAAAGGATGCTACTGATTACTTTCTACAGATTAACAGGGTAAAAATATTGCAAATGCAAGGGAACAATAAGAGAAATTGGTCTGGTTACACTTCAATCCTTAAAAGAATTAGCACAGACTTCAGGAAGTTGCTTTAAAGATAATACAGTAACCATTTGCAGCTTCAACTCAGGGTGAGGGAGTTTTAGCAAGAGCAAGTCTCAGAGCAGCCTAGATATAATGCAGGCCTGTCCTCCCATGGAAGAACTGATCCATAGGTTTGGCATCCTGTGTGCTGCCACATGCCTATGGGCTTTCCAATAGGACTGGGCTACATTTGCCATTGCCGGGCAGGTCAGTTCCCTATAATATACCATATTTGAAAGTTACAGGTACCCTGGAGGCAGGGGCATAGAGGAAAGTGCTACTAAGGAAATTACGATTTAATATGGTGGTCAATTGTGTCTTTGATAAAATGACATATGGATAAATACGTGGAAGAGGTGAGAAAACAAGCCAGAGATCTGTTAGAAGAGTGCCAAGGGAGGTGCATAGTTCAACTCATCAAATCCAAAAATTCCTGTTATTTGTAGCAACACCTCCCTGGGTTTAGGGCAACATTCTGGAGAGATCATGCCTGCCATGCTCAGGTCAAAGCCTATAAGGAAACCATGTCCCTGGAGCAGAGAGAAGGGTGGTAGCAAGTGAAGTCTAATTTGATTAGAGGTTGGCCAGGGCAGGTAAGGTAATTATCCTTGATAACTACTCTAAGCAGTGTCATACTTCCTTTTGGAAGTTCCTCAACAACAAGGAATGATTGCTTGTGACATGAGCAAAGAAGTATGAGTTTTAGAGTCAAACATGCATGAAATAGTACTTGTGTGATACTAGGAAGGTTATTCAATGTCTCTGGTCATCAAGTTTTTATCTGTAATGCAAAGACAATAACTGTACAATTGCTGTGAAGTTTATAATTAATGTAGGTCAAGTGCCAAGTGCAGTGCCCAGCACCCATTTCAGAACTTGCTAAATAAAAGGGAGTGCTGAGATTACACAGAACTGCCTCTTTGGCTCATCTACAATTAGGCTATGAGGGACTGCCTTTGGGCCTCCAGTTGGCCACTTTGTCTATTATTTAACTCAGTGCAGTAACTTGAATAATCTGGCATGTCTATCACTGGTTCTGCTGGAATGACTATAAATCAAATAAGATTCAAGATATGTCTTGAAGCCTTAATATGCTCTGTGCTGTTTTCAGTCATAGACACTGCTCAAGTCTTGTATTAAAGTCAAATAGTTACTTTTAAATCAGTGGTATTTCATGAAGTGTCAAACCAGTTATTACTGATTTGACTGAGGGAATTTGCAGCTGATAATATAAGCTAAAGTGACCTAATAGTAGGTATCTGTGTTAAAGAGTATAATGTGTTATTAGCACTGTTGTTACATTAACTCTAATCTCAATGAGGGGCATGTGATGAAACTGAGATTTTCTTTCAATGATCCAAGTTCAAATCTCTTTACTTCCTGCTCAGAATCTAGCAATGTCCTTTTGTTACCTTTGTTGCTACTTTGCCTTCTGTAACCACTCCTGAAAACAGCAGCCTAGTTGGTCACTCTATATCAATATTGAGATCACATCAGTACTTGACTTTAAAATACCCATCTGTGCTACATTGCAACATAGAATTACAGCAATGTCTCTCCCTGGAGATGGAAGCCTTCTCTAATTAAATGCTATTTCATGTCTTCAATTCCATCTACTCTAATGTATTTTTAAAATATGCTGACTGAGACTTGTGGTCAAGATGGTATAGTAGGTAAACACTGTGTTCACTTCCTCCCATAACCACATCAAAATTATAACTAAATTATAGAATAACCACTTGAACACAAGCCAAACACAAGTCCTCCAGCTATGGACATAAAGAAGAAGACACAAGGAGACTGATAGGAAGGGCAGAGATATGAAATAGGCTGGTACCACATTTGCATGAAGCAATTAAGAATTGGGAGGGATATCTCAGCTATGGAAATCCCCACTGACAAGTAAGGGGTCTATCCACACACCAGGCTCCCAAGCCTAGAATACCAGTGCCAGGAGGAGAAGTTTCTGCAACAGCTGGCTGTGAAAACCAGGGATTCCTTCCAGGCAAGGCACAAAGCTGCTATATGAGGCACAGAGCTACTATAGACCCAAGAGTCCTCTTAAAGGGACCACACACAGACTCACTAGCTCACAAACACTTGTCCCAAGCTACAGTGAAGGGAGAGCCTCTCAAAAAGCACATATATGTGTGTGTGTGCGGACATGTGTGTGCATATATATATATATATATATATATATATATATATATGAACTAAACTGTCTTGTTTCAAGGGGAGAAGTGGAAGGGCAGCTCTCTCCAAGACTAAAGTGCTGGCAGGCACCATTGTTTCTCTGCTGATCCCTTGCCCCACATAACCTGCAGGTGCAGGTTGTCACCAAATCTGAGTCTGCATTAACCTGACTAACACTGCTCTTGCTCAATCCTGGTGATTCTCTGAGAACCCATCCCATTCAATTCACCCAAATATCTTCCACATGTAATTCACAAAACCATCAGTCTGGGCCCACATTATAGGCTTTCCTAAATTTCTCAAAGATCCACAAACACCAAACAAGCAACAGCTGGCCTTGGCATGCTCTATACCTATGCTAGATGGCCCCAAGCCCTGTACTAGTGGGAGCTGGTCTCAGTTCACAGTGTACTCATTCCCAGACACCTCCAAGCCCAGCACAGATAACTAACAAGTACAGGTAAGTTTGTAGCCCCTATAAGGTAGCCCTGGACTGGGCACTGGTAAAGGCTGAACCTGGCCTTTACCAGAGCCTTTCCCCCAAAACCCCAGAACCAATACACCTGGTGGCTGGCTTCAAACAACACAAGAAGACTGCCCAGTTAGTGCCACAAACATCACACTCAACAGGTAGACTCAATAGGCACCAGAGCTCACTAAAATGAATCCTGCTCTATAGGGTCAGCTATCACATAAAAGCTTGCTGCTGTAGTCATGGTCAGTCCTGACAGCCAGTCAGGCTGAGGGTCAATCCCACCCATCGACATGCCAACAACAATCAAGAATCAACAACAATAAAAGAGAACACACAAAGTGCACCCCTGGAGCACTGGGCTCAGGTGACTAGGGAGATTGCATCACTGTGTCCCATAGGAAACTTACTATATAAGACCACTCCTCTAATAATGGGAGACATAATGGCTCTAGCTAATACATAGAAACTTAGGGAGGCAGCCAAAATGAGAAGATAAAAAAAAGTGCCCCAAATGAAAGAACATGGCAAAACTTCAGAAAAGGAACTAAACAAAATGGAGACAAGAAACCTACCAGATGAAAAGTCCCAAGCACAGTTGATAGGAAGGCTCAATGAACTTCAAAGAATAGATGATCTCAGTGGGAACTTCAACAAAGAAATATCAAACATAAAAAAAAGAGATAGAAAGCATAAAAATGAACTAGTCCAAAATGAAAATACAATAACTGAAATTAATAATATAATAAATGGAAGCAATAGCAGCTTAGGTAAAGCAGAGGCTCAAATCCATGAAGGTAGTAGAAAACACCCAAGTGGAATGAAAAAAAAAGAATTAAAAAAAAATGAGCATAGTTTAGGAAAATCTACGACAACTTGAAGTGTAACAACATCATTGGGGTCCCCAAAGGAAAAGGGAGAGAGTAAGAGATTGAAAACCTATTAGAAGAAACGATAACAAAAAAAAAACTTTCCTAAGAAGATGCATACCAGTAAATACAAGTCTAGAAAGCACAGAGTCCCACACCAAGATGCATCATAATTAAAATGCCAAGGGTTAAAGACAAAGATAAAATCTTAAAGGTAGCAAGAGAAAAGAAATTACCTACAAGGAAGCTCCCATAACACTTCCAGCTGATTTCTCACAGAATCTTTGCAGTGCAAAAGGTATTGGCATGAAATATGAAAAGTGATGAAAAGCAAGGAACTACAACCTAGATTACTCTATCCAGCAAGGCTGTCACTTAAAATTGAAGCTTCCCAGACAAGGAACAGGCTAAAAGAATTAATCACTACTAAATCATTTTTACAGGAAATGTTATAGGGACATTTTTCAGAAAGAAAAAATAAAAGATATGAATAAGAAAATATCACAAAGAAAAAAATTCTCACCAACAAATCCAGTAGATCTACCAATACTAGATAAGATCTTCCAGTACTACCTTTGTACTAAAACTAGTACAAAGGTTAAAAAAGGAAATGTGGGAAGATCACACATAATTTCAACAGTAAATTAAAGGATCCACACAAATACACACATAAAGGAGGTAAAAATTAATGACAAAAACATAAATATGGAGGGGGTGAGTAAAAATGATACTAATTTTCAAGTCACCATCAACTTAAAATAGACTAATACAGATGTAGCTTGGTATATAAAAAGCACGTGGAAAACACAAACCAAGGTGTACAAAAGATATATAAGAAATAAAGAAAAAAGCATCCAAAAACAACACTACAGAAAATCATCAACAAATAAGAGCAGAGATTAAGATTATAGAAACGAAACAGAGAACAACTACAAAACAATCAGAAAACAATGAATAAAATGGCAATAACTGTATATCTATAATTATTTTCAATGTAAGTGGATTAATTGCTCTAATTGAAAAGAACTGAATAAAGAGGATATGGTACAACTTCCATCCAAGATGGAGGCATAGGTAGATACACTTTGCCTCCTCCAACAATCAAAAGAAGAACAACAAATTTAAAAACAAAAAAATAACCAGAACTGCCAGAAAATCAAAATACATGGAAGTCTGACAACAAAGGAGTTAATGAAAAAAGAGCCTTCTAGACCTATAGGAGGCGGGGAGATGGACAGCTGGGATGGAAAGCACACATGGCAAGGTTTACCTAAGCTGGTGGACCAGGGAGAGCAAGGCAGCAGCTGGCTAACTGGGCAGTCCTATATTTGCATGCAGATAAACCAGTGGGAACAACTGGGGAGCAAGACATACCATGCAACCCAGGGTTCCAGTGCTGAGAAATATAGCTTCAACACCTTTGACTGTAAAAACCTGTGGGGGTTGCAGGAGTGGGAGAAACTCCCAGCCTCACTGGGGAGTTTGTTGGAGAAACCCACAGGGTCCTAGAATGGGCACAAACCCACCCACTTGGGAATCAGCACAAGAAGGGCTCAATTTGCTTATGGGTAGTGGAGGAAGTGACTGAAAGCTGGTTGAGAGCTGAGCAAGTGGAATTGTTCCCTCTCAGACCCTTTCCCCACATACAGCACCACAACACAGTGATATGGATCTGCCCTGGTGAATACCTAAGGTTCCATTTCTTACTACATAACAGGTGCACTGAGACAAAAAAAAATATTGCCTAAATGAAAGAACAGATCAAAGGTCCAGAAAAAATACAACTAAGCAATGAAGAGATAGCTAATCTATCAGATGTAGAGTTCAAAACACTAGTAATCAGGATGCTCACAGAACTGGTTGAGTATCATCAGAAAATAGAGGAAAAAGTAAAGGCTATGAAAAGTGAAATAAAGGAAACTGTACAGGGAACCAACAATAAAGAGAAGGAAACCAGGACTCAAATCAATGGTTTGGAGCAGAAGGAATAAATAAACAATCAGAATAGAATGAAAAAACAAAAATTCAAAAAAAAATGAGGAGAAGCTTAGGAACCTCAGGGACAACTTTAAATGTTCCAACATGTGAATCTTAGGAGTGCCAGAAGGAGAAGAACAAGAGCAAGAAATTGAAAACTTATTTGAAAATATAATAAAGAAGAACTTCCCCAATCTGGCAAAGGAAATTGACTTCCAGGAAGTCCAGGAAGCTCAGAGAGTCCCAAAGAATTTGGACTCAAGGAAGCACACACCAAGGCACATCATAATTACATTACCCAAGATTAGAAATAAAGAGAGGATCTTAAAAGCAGTAAGAGAAAAGAAAAAAGTTACATACAAAGTTGTTCCCTTAAGACTATCAGCTGTTATCTCAAAAGAAACCTTGCAAGCAAGAAGGGACTGGAAAGAAGTATTCAAAGTCATGAAAGGCAAGGACCTGCATCCAAGATTATTCTATCCAGCAAAGCTTTCATTTAGAATGGAAGAACTGATAAAGTGCTTCCTAGATGAGGTCAAGTTAAAGGAGTCCATCAGCACCAAGCCCTTATTATATGAAATGTTAAAAGGACTCACCTAAGAAAAAGATAAAAAATATGAACAGTAAAGTGACAATTAAATCAACAAACCTAAAAGAACAAACAAACAAAAAAAAACTAAGCAAACAACTAGAATAGGAACAGAATCACAAAAATAGAGATCACATGGAGGGATATCAGCAGGGAGCAGGAGGGAAGAATGGGGAAAAAGGTGCAGTGAATAAGAAGCATAAATGGTAGATACAAAATAGACAGGGATAGTTTAAGAATAGTATATGAAATGGAGAAGCCAAGGAACTTATATGTATGGCCTATGGACATGACCTAAAGTTGGGGAATGATAGTGGGAGGGGGGTGTGCATGGAGAGGAATAAAGGGTAGAAAAAATGGGACAACTGTAATAGCACAATCAATAAAATATATTTTAAAAAGGAAAAATCCCTTTTAAAAAGGTGTGTTAAATATGTACAATGGAATTGCACTCAGTCAGAAATATGAAATTTTATCATTGTGACAACATAAACGGACTTAGAAGATATTATGCTGAGTGAAATAGGTCAGATAGAGAAAGATAAATATCATATTGTTTCTCTAAATGTGGAATTTTAAAAAACAAAATAAAATGAAAAAAATAAAACAGAAACAAACTCATAGATACAGAGAACAGATGGTTTCCAGACGAAAAGAAACTTGAGGAGGTGGGTAAAAGGTGAAGGGATTAAGAAGTACAAATTGGCAGTTACAAAAGAGTCGTGAGGATGTAAATTACAGCATAAGTAATACAGTCAATTATATTGTAATATCTATGTATGGTGTCAGTGGGTGGAAAACCTATTGGGGGGGTCATTTTGTAAATTATACAAATGTGTAATAACTGTGCTACACACCTGAAACTAATAAAACATTGAATATCAACTTTAATTTAAAAAATTAATATTTGATAAAATTAAGTAAGTAAACAAACCCTGACAGGCTCTGAAGAGAAATGACTGATTCTAGGATTAGGTTAGGACATAAACAAGGTAAACTTGGAGTGTCTTGTAAGGCAAGAAAGTAAGGAAGTGCTCAAAACAAGGAGGGAAGGGCTATACACAGAAACTACCTGAAGAAGCCCACACTGGCCAAAGTTAGGATATTTTGAGCAACATAATAAATGTAATAGTAATGGGTTCTCACCCAAAGTATCAATATAAAATAAATACCCATGAGTCCACATCAATATAAACTGAAAAGGGAAATAAAATGAGAGAGAAGGGATACATATGCTATGCAGAATTCCTAATAATTTTAGTAGATACACCACCCTCAAGGAAGTAGAGCATAAGTGCCCACTTCTTGAGTAAGGGCTGTACACGGTGATTTCCTGCCAAAAAGGACTATGTGGCAAAGGACAGGATTAGGGATAAAAAAGTACCTTTGCAGTGAAGAAATTTAACAAATGATCAAGGTCAATATCAACAGTGATAAGTCATGTTGACAGCATGTACCCTTGAAGTGATGGCACTTTACCTCTGTGATCTTCCTCCAAAAACACATAACCTCAGTCTAAACATGAGAAAAGCATCAAATGAGTCCCATTTGATAGACATTGTATAAAATACCTGTCCAATACTTCCCAGAACTGTCAAAGTCATAAAAAGGAAGGAAAGTCTGAGAAACTAGCACAGCCAAAAGTGATGTAAGGAGATAAGAACTAAATGTAATGTGGTATTATATATGGCATCTTGGAATAGGAAAGGACATTAGGTAAAAGCAAAGTAAATCCCAATTAAAGCATAAACTTTACTTATAATAGTGTATTTGCATTGGTTCAAATTTAGCACACTAATATTGTATTAGATGTTAATATTAGAGGAATAAAAATAGGAAATAATAGCATGCAGCATATATGGAAACTCAGAACTATCTTCATCAGCTTTCTATAAATCTAAAACTGTTCTATAATTAAAATTCTGATTTAATAAATATGTCCCAGCCTTTCATGTTAGTTAAATGCTTCTCCTCATCTTCCCCTGTTGAAGCCCTATCCTATCTTTCAACTCAATATTTAAGAAGCCTTCCTAACTCTTCAAAAATGAATGGGTCTTCTCTTCCACCTATGCCACCAGAACCTGGTGCTTATACTATGTTGTTCATTTTTATTCTTTGTTATTATTTCATTCATTCAAACAATAGTTAGAGTACCTATACCAGTTTTTAACAATAGGCCTGTGGGGAGAAAAGCAACAACCTTGACCCTGACCAAGCTTATGATTTGCCTGGGGTCACAGGTGATGTGGTATTGGCCTGCAATGTCCAAGGTGTTATGGATGAGATGAGATCAATTCACACAGAATACCACGTCCTGTGGAGGAAAAGGGACGGCATGGCTACTCTCGAGAGAGAAGAGTGCCTCGACCCTTGCCTTGAAAAGCTTTTATTGGATTTCTAATAGCATATATCAAAGAAGGTTTTCATTTGTTATACTTAGGTTTACTTTAGGTAATTTTTACAGATAACAACAGAAGGGATGTTACTGATTACTTCTTATAGATTAACAAGGAAAAAATGTTGCAAATGCAAGGGAACCATAAGAGTAACAGGTCTGGTTACAATTCAATCCTTAGGAGAATTAACACAGACTTTGGGAAATTACTTTAAAGATATGTAGTAAGCATTTGCTGCCTGAACTCAGGATGAGAGAGTTTTAGCAAGAGCAAGTCGCAAAGCAGCCTAGTTATAATGCAGGCCTGATTTCCCACGGGAGAACTTTTCTGCAGGCATGGTCCTTCGTGCCAACTCACTCCCCACTGGTTTCCACATGGGTGCTGAGCTACATTTTCATGCTTTGTGAAGTGTCTCACTCCCTCTACACACAGGCCTTACAATTGTGCAAGGAAATTTCAGAGAATGAGAAGTGGTGCCAGTGAAGGTATGTTTTCTAAGGAACTGACCTTTGTGTTTCGTTCAAAGGAAAGTTAACTGGGTTAATGTGTTTGAGCCTAGGGTGGAGTGTGGAGGGATAAGAGGGAGGAGAGAGTATTTGAGGAAAAATTGTATTTGCAGTTTCTGCTGCAGAAAGTAGGGTGGCATCCCCAAAGAAATACATCAATGTGACTGGGTATTATTACTATAGGTAGCATATATGGCCACTTTATGCCAGTCTCAGTGCTAATCCCTATTCATGCGATATCTTGGTTTACACCCACACTATCCTATTAAGCAGGTTTATTATTGTTCGTATTTACAGATGAGGAAACTGAGGTACCCAGAATATAACTGACAGAGCTGAGATTCAGACTAAACCAAGCTGGTTCAAAAGCCTAAATTCTTCCCCCACCCCTTCCACCATTGATGGAGGCAGGATTAGTCCACTTTAAGTTAAAAATTCTTGTGTTTCTATTATATTAAACCAGGGTTTCTCAGACTCAGTGCTATTGACATTTGGGACAGATAATTATTTGTTGTAGGAGGCTGTCTTGTGCATTGTGAGAAGTTTAACAGCATCCTTGGCCTCTGCTCATTCGATGCTAGTAGCACCCACCTTTTACCAGTAATGAGGATTAAAGATGTCTCCAGATTTTGCCAAATATTAGTGGGAAGGATGAATAGCCAGAACATCCCAGGCCTCACACTGCTCTGAGAAACACCACATTACATTGAAGTTCTCAGGACAGGATGGAGCTGCCTTCAGTCTCCCTCCTGCCTTCTTCCCTCCTTCCTCTCCTTTTTATCAATGTTTCCAAGTGCTCCCATGTAGGGGCTGGATATACATTCTTTAGAGTTTATAACAGTAACTTGTATGTAGTGAGTTGGTTACTTAGAAAATGCTTGCTGCATTTCTTCCAACTGAATCCTAAATGCCAAGAATCATAAATGTTATGGGCTGATTCTTGTCAAATAAAAAACAGTTTCCCTGAATGAAAAAATTTATGTTGGGAAAGTTCATTTCTGGTTGCTGGTCCCTTGGGGTCTCTTTTGTGTCCCTGGAGAACTGCCTCAGCAGATGTCCTGCAGTCTGGAAAGACACACCTGACTTCTCACCAAACCTCTAGACAAATGCAGCAGTGCACCTATGAAGAACTCAGTGGAGAGTGGCATACATCATTAGGTTGCCAATAAATGATGATAAATGCATGGCTGACCCATAACAATTAAGTGAAGCCATAGGCCTTGGTCTCTAGTTTGAGGTGCCATTTAAAGCACATGCTTACTTGCTTCAGTGATTATTTCTATCATTTCTGGAAGGGATCAGAATTTGGAAAATGACTCCCAGTTAGATTTTCTATTTAGCCCCATTTGAAAATGGGCAGACAGCGGGAGGGAGAGCTAAATCCTGGGCAGTTTTCCTGCTTCTGCAGGACTACATTACTGGAGGGTCAGGTGCTTGTCATTAATGGGAGATCAGAGAATTGTAAATCAAAGTTAACATCAGAGTGAGCTCCCAAAATATAATGTACTTAAATCAAGTATTGTCTTTATTTTATGGCAGCTCCAGGCATGCATGGGGCCACTGCATCAGCCCTAAATCATCCCTCTTGAGGGCTCCTCACAGGTACCTTCATTGCATGAGGAGTGTAGTGTTATAATACCCATTGTCTTTGCCAAGATCACACAGACCTGGTGTAAAATACATGTTATACATACACATTATAAACAGAGGGTGTGAGAAAATCCCATAGGAATTAGACCTCATGGACACTATTTCTGTCATTTCTTTCACTTTCCCCAACCCTTCCACACATATCTCCACAGGCCTAAATGGCTGCTGAATTATCTCTAAACAGATTCCCTATTCTTTCTTTCTTGCCAGAAGGAGGGACATGTGAAGTGATAGCAGCGCACAGATGTTGTAATAAGAACCGCATTGAGGAGCGGTCACAAACAGTCAAGTGCTCCTGTTTACCTGGGAAAGTGGCCGGAACAACCAGAAACCGGCCTTCTTGTGTCGATGGTAAGTAGGTGATTTTAAATCTCTCTTTAAGTGTTCATCATCCATAATATATATTTTTGTTTCATGTAAATACAGTTCAGGATAATGAACGAGGCATATCCAAAGTGCTGAAAAGTTACACAAAGGCCAACCCTCAGAATAGATTTTGAATTCTTATCTCTCTGGCTTTTGGATTTTTAAATAGCTCTATTTTAATGTTTTTTAGAGAAGAAATATGAGGGTCTAGCTCATGTGGGAAATGATTTTGGATTGAGCTTATATATAATGATGATGTTGAATGGTAGTTAAAGAAAAAAACACCTGACATTCATTTAACACATTTAATTTAATGAGCATTTACTATATTCCAGCCACTGCTGAGATACTTCACATATACTCATAATAGAAGTACTCCAAGCACTGTCCTAAATACTTCTCACGCATTAGCTTACATAACAAATGGCTATGTAACAAATTATGACCCCCTCTCAACTTAGCAGCTTTAAACAGCAAACATTATCTCAATTTCTGTGGGTCAATAATCCAACTTCTCTGGGTGTTTCTGGCTCAGGTCTCTCATGTGGTTGCAGTCAAGATCTGCCTGGTGCTGGAATATGGTTTTAACATGGTTCACTCACATGACTGTTGGCAGGTGGCTTCAGTTCCTTGCTACAGGGACTTCTCCATAGAAGCTTGGTATTCTAACAACATGGCATCTAGCTTCCCCCAAAGTGAGTGATGCCAAAGAACACAATGACTTTTTCCTTCATGATTTAAGTTTAAAATTTACACTTCACTGTTTTCATGATACCCCATTGGTTATACAAGTCAGTCCTAACTGTTCAGTATGGGAATGGACTATTGGGCTTGAAAACCAGGAAACAGAGATCATTGGGCCAGAAACACTTGTCCTTAATTTTAAACATCAAGAAACTGAAGCTTAGAAGGGTTAAGTAACATTTCATTGGTGCCATGGCTGGTAAGGCATAGCTCAACTAACTCTTGATTCCAGAGTCACTGGTTCTAGGAATAGTGTCTTGAACACCAACTTTAAAATAATTATATATCCTATATCAAACAGTGAGGCTAAGGTTCAAATGGACCATAAATTTCTCCTCCCATTTTTATATTTTATAATTTTAGAGCCAGGTGTGAATTGATCTTCAAACTCTTCAGTAAGAAAATCAGGACTCAGAGAAATGAGTCATGCTCAGGTCACACAGCATCCCAGTCAACACGATGAGGCATCTCCAGTGTAGGCAAGGCAGACAGCTAGGCCAGAAAAACCATTTCACCATCCTATAGAAGAGAACTCTTGGCCTGGAAACCAACAAACATTATAAAACCATGACATTTTCTCATGTTCTTTGCCAAAGAAAGCACTGAGTCTGTTAACTATAAATCTCCATTTTGTTTCCAGTTCATTTTTATCTTTAATGATCTAGAAATAGAATTATCATAAAGATTTGGAAGCAAGACAAAAAGAGCAATGAAATTTCCTTGCTGACAGAGGAGAAATGGCAACTGGCCCTAAGGTCTGTGAAAGGCTAAGCCACATAATGGTAATATTTTATCTCTCAGAACAGTTTTGTTTGACTTTAGAAACTCTGAACCCTTTAGTGTGTAGGTTCAGGCAAGAGAGCTATTAGTCTCTATCTTCCAAGTGAAAGTCAATAAAGTGTAGCGTGTTCTATAATCTCAAACTGATTGTATATAGTTTCCTTGAATTCACTGGCATGCATATTGTTATGATCAATTGATTTAATGGCTGCAATCTCTACATGCAAATTAAATATAAAGTATATATAAATTAATATTTCTAGCATAGTTACTAATATCATGAACTATAAAATTAGACTGCCATGACCTTGGGCAAGTTACATTTGTTTTTAACCTGTTTCCTTGTCTAAACATTGGGATAATAATTGTTTCTACTTCATGAGATTGTGATAAGGATTAAAGATACCATGTGTACAATGTGTTTTGCATAATGTCTGGTTCCCATTAAGTGCTTGCTAAATGATTATATATATTTCCTATTTTACTAATACATGTTGGTAATGCTTAGAAAAAGACATTGTTTTATGAAGTTCTGCTTTATATTAATTCAACACACTAGCATTTTAGTCAACGTCTTTTCTTGGAAATGCTTCTATCTTAGATATAGCTAATGACATATTCAGGAATACATGTTCATTATATGAATCTTGAGAACTGAAGAAGTACATCTAGACATAAAAATCAGCCATGACATTGTTTTTCAAACAATGAATTGCTTTGTAAGCTAACATGCACACATCTGTCCAGGCTTAACCTCTCTTTAAAGAGAAGCTCACATACTTAGTATTTTATTGAACTAAAATATTACAGTACTGTCCTATCAACAGCCTGTTTCACTTATTAAATGATGAGCATTTACCAACTTAATACATAATCTTTTAACATTATTGCTAATAACCACATAGGATTTCAGAGTTGGGTACCCCACCATTTATCTAACTATCCCCTTCACTTTGGCACATACACATTTTGTGCATTTCCCTTTCTCAGCCCAGAATGGATAGAAACCAGCTTCTGTCCTTGACAGCAGTTGACAACCCATGAACCACATTTGTCCTAAACATATTCTGTCATGAATATTGCATTTCTCATAGTAAGTGTCCCAATGGCTCTTATTTGTTTTCCTCTAAAATTACCAATCAGTGACAATTTCCACAGTGTTTTTAAAAGCAGAGGAACAGCAATGATTTTAAAATAATCATATATTGGATTGTTTTATGGTTCATAAAGAGAACATATTACTTAAAATGGGACATAAATTCTTCAGTACAGTCTTAGCAACTTATTTAAAAGTATGATATGTGATATTTGGAGAAATTTTTAACTACTGGATTTTAGTTTTAAAATGATGTTGCTTAATAACTGAAAATATCAAAATGAATACTTAATGTAAATTTGAAGAAATTCATTATAAATGTTTAAAAAAGCATTATACTCTTAGAGTTGTGTCTAGCACTATTAAGAAGGAATATGTCATTATGCTTTAATTCACACCTCATTGTGTTTTATTAATTATTCTATAACCCAAACTGGGGGTGGGGAAACACCTTACTCAATATCTTTGGTTGAGATCAATGAAAAATATAATCCACAGCCTTTAAGTAATATCCAATTACAGTTGACCCCTGAACAATGCTAGGGTTAGAGCACCCCCCCTCAACCCTATGTAGTTGAAAGCCCACATATAATTTTTAACTCTACATTCTGCCCTTCACTTCTGTGGATTTGACAAGAACACTGTTTTTGATACTCAGTTGGAAGCCATGGTTGAGAATGCAAAACATTCTTTTTGATCTGTGGCTGATTGAACCCTCAGATGCAAAACCCATAGATATGAAGGGCTGACAATAAATCCATATAAGTGAATTGATGCAGTTCAAACCAGTGCTGTTCACAGGTCAATTGTACTTTCCAGGGACTAATTTTAAAATAAAATAAAGGCTCATAAATAAAAGATGTTGATTGAAAACATAATTATTTACTTAATGGAAGAATTTTTCCAAGCTGATATGTAAAACAAACAAAAATGAATTACTAGGAGGCTTGTTAAAAATTGTTTTATTATTCTAATTGATCTGTAATGACATAAAAAGAGTATCAATATCAACATTTAAAAATAATGGAATACAATTAACAACAACAATGATAACAATAACAAAAATAATGGCTAACTTTTTAAAAAGATTTTATTTATTTATTTTTAGGGAGAAGGGAAGAAAAGGAGAAAGGGAGGGAGAGAAGGATCGATGTGTGAGAGAATTGAACCAGTGAGCTTTCAGACTGCAAGCTGACACTCAGTCCAGTGAGCCACACCAGTCAGGACAGCTAACATTTTCTTGAAACTTCCCATGTACCACTTTTCGAACTCCTACAAGTCTGTGCATTTATTTAATTCTAACTCCAACAGCATAAGGTATATTCTCCCATTATTCCATTTTACCCTTCAGGAAACTAAGGTACAAAGATTTGGAAACTTGATCAAAATCACTCAGCCAGTAGTGGCAGAGACTGATGGGCTAACCAACTCCAGGGCCTCCCGTTATTAATCAAAGGCAAACCAGGATCTAACATAATCAGATGTTATATTCCAAAGGCTTTAGGAAAAGGAAGAAAGTTTATCCATGTGGATACCTAAGAAAATATCCATACTTTGAGCAAAACCTGCCCCTTCTCTTTTTGTGGCTTAAACATGGTTTATTGGCTGTGACTTGTGTGGTTCAGTTGGTTGGACAATGTCCAGCCAGGAGAAAAGTCGCTAGTTCGATTCCCTGTCAGGGAATATGTCTAGGTTGCAGGTTTGGTTCCCAGTCAGGGTGCATGCAAGAGGTAATCAATTGATGTTTCTCTCTCATGTCAGTGCTTCTCTCCTCATTTTCCCTCCCTTCTCCTCTCTCTGAAAATAAATAAATAAAATCTTTTAAAAAAGATGCTTTATTGATTGTCTTTCCTAAGGTCATTGTCATTGAGTAATTAGAATTATTTTGTAAATAATGGCTTCAGTTTTATAGAATAATTGAAGCTTCATTATGTAAGGCATGGGGGATAAATGACGTTCCTGGAGAATTTTTCATTCAATTTTTCTCTAGGGTTTATTCTCATGTAATTCATATCTATTCCTAACTTACAGAAATCTGTAAGAAAAAAATATTACAACTACTGGTCATTAAAAGGGGGTTTGTTTTTGTGTGTGCATGGTAGATTTTAGTATCAATCTGATTAAGAGAAATCTCACCAGATAAGTTCATAGACCTTTCTTTACCATTCAGTATAAATTATGACCATTTTAATGACTCTGATTGTTAGCAAACTTTACTTGGTGTTCTTGTTTTTAATACTGGGTTACCAACTAGAGGAAACAGCCAAAAGATACCAGCTTATGGTACAGAACTTTCTAATTTTCACAGGTATAGAAACCTCAGATTTTTGTTTTTAACTATTAGGGTACAGATAACATAATTGGCTATTTCTGTGAAGGAAAAAAAACACAACATATCAAAATACTTTTCTCCATGCTCATCACACTTAGCCTTTAAGATTAGAGCAAAAAAAGACAGAGAAAAAGATATACAAGACTCAACCCAGGAAGACAAACAGACTTATAGGGAAGGAGGCAGACAGACACTGCCATAGAGAGATATGGGAAGGAGAGCTCAGAAAGAAAAGCAACAATAGAGAGATAAAAGAATACACACTTAGAAGGAATACTAAGACGTCTATCCACAGAACTGCTTCATTCATTTTACCAAACAGCTATTTGTATTCAGTCTCACAGTTTACAACTGAATTTAACTAAATATGTTTATTTAGTAGATTGAGACTCTAACTTTTTCGTGTTGCATTATATAGATTCCAGAACCAGAATCTGCAAAACTTGTTTCCGGAGATTGCTCTTTTGGAAAATACATGATAAAATTTTCTTGACCATATACTATCAAATTCCTCAGAGAGGTATAGTATAGTGGAGAAAAAGTTCTGAGACTTGGAGGAAACTTAAAATTCAGCAACAGTTTTCAGTCACAAAATATATATGACAAATGTGGCATATTATAGTTCTTTCTTAGCCTTCCAAAACATGGTAGTATATTCAAGGTTCTAAGAAGTTCTACAGACAAAAATCTTGTTAAACTTTTACCTAGTATCTCCCAGATATTTTTTGTTTCCATTTCTAAAATTTTATTTTTTAATTATAGTTTGCATTCAATATTATTTTGTGTTCACTTCAGTTGTGCAGCCCAGTGATTAGACAATCAGATATTTTATAAAGTGTTCCCCCTGATATTTCAGGTACACATTTTTGATGATGGAAACTTTTTCTATGCCATACTTAATCACATCCTGCAGACCCAGGGTTCTGTGAATTAGACTTTTGGGCCACACTGGTATAGACTACATGAATTACATTTTTGTTTTTGTCACTCAGAGCTTTTTCTAGTTCTTCCGAGACCCCCACCAATACTCTCATATCTTAATTACCAGAAGGAAAAACCATTACCATATTTCTGTGTATCTTACAGAAAATACCTATATACATGCAGGCTTATAGATGCCTACACATAAACTTGATAAATCAAATTGGTGTCATTTTATATAAAATGGTCTAAACTTGTTTTGTTTTTTGTTTGTTTTTAGTATAAGGCAATATCTTAAATAGTTCCCTCATTCAGTGAATGGCTGGTAAACATGGAGAAAATGCTCAACACCACTCAATGGAAGAAATGTAAATTAAACACTAAAATGCAGTGTTTCATCAATCTAATAGGCGAAGATAAGAAGTTTGGTAATCCCCAGTATTAAGGAGGGGAGAAAAATTACATGTAAGTCATATTTAGTGATAAGTGGCTTACAAACTCAATTATTTAGCCACTTTTCTTTATTTGGTTCACTGAAAGAGAAGATAAATACAATTTTTTTAATGAGACTGGATATTTGGGGAACATAATATAAATCACATGCATTATATATACTTGCAATGACTTTATGTAGCACTAGTTTTTGGACATACAATTCCTTACATTTCCTCAACAGCATCAGGTTAATTAATCTCAATATCATCTAGGAATTCCAAAGATTTTTATGTCATTTCAGTGGGAAAACTATATATTAAAGCATATTTAGCGCACCTACTTGGGCCTAACTAAATACAGTAAGTTCCATCATAAGCCCATCTGTGTAGCCACTTGGGAGGTAGAAAATTCTCTGCACAAATGTTTGTCACTGTGTGTTTTTCATGTGTGTGTATGATCATGCCACAGCACACACAAACCTTGTCACTTATCTAGCTGTAATGTACTTGGTTACAATAATTCAAAACTCATCAACAAAAAACATCCCTAAAGTAGCTCCAAAGTCATTGGTTGCCATTTATTTCCAAGGAGCTCAAGTGTTTTCAAAAACCTGTTCTTGTTTGATCTGAGAGCACTTTTATTCAATTCTTTTTTTATTCAAAAATGGGGTAAATGTTACTCTAAATCTAAGGATTCAGCTCCCCATCCCTCTATCTGGACTCCAGGCTAGATAAGAAAAGATTTCAGGGTCCTGTGTTATTAATGTGCTGTCCCTATGAATAAGGAACAAGGCTTCTGAATTATTTCACGCTTCTAGGAAAATCTATAACCCTGTCCTGCAATAGCACTGGAAGCTGCTGAGGATATCAGTACATTTCTATATGGAAGATTCTGATAATTCATCTCAGGGAATGGTGAAACTATGCCCCCTTTTGAGGCCTATGTAGAAAGTTATGAGGTTGAATATTATTTTGAAAAACTAATGGTGTGTTTCTCCATCCTCTCAAGATCCTTGAATTTTTGAGGGTCTATTTCAAGCCAAAGCAACAAAACATGAATCATCCACTAACAAAAAAACAGAGTCCCAAATATTTGGTGTTTAATTGCTAAAGCCATTTAAAGACTTAGACATAAAATTGAAGAATTTCCTTTTCCTACCTGCAGGCTCATATTAGTCACAGCATCCATTATGATGTTGCAAGCTGAGGGAGGATGAGAAAGAAAGGGCCCCATGAGTAGGAGAAGTGTGGTCCACTGGAGCAAAGGTTATCTTCCACTATTATCAGAGAGATGTGTCAACTCTTGTAGGCCCACCGCTCCATCTCCCAGCCAAGAGAGCACTATATATTATAGCTCAACACACCCTCTTCATGTTCTTTTGGGTGCCTTCCAAATAAACCATCCATGAACAGCATCTAGCATATGGCTCACTGATTGTCCAACAGAGATCATAACCACCATTGTCTTGAGGCCTCCTTAGCACTCCATCCTGAATAGATGACCCTAAACACTTGTGAAACTCAGGAAGCAAGAGAAGAGCCCTGGTCTCCTTAATGGGTGGGATGGGCATAGAAAGAAAATTTCATGTACCAATTACACAAGAACAGATGGAATTAAGATCTCGTACTGACCTAGGACATTGGTGGAATATTCTCACTTTCTCTAACCCACCTATTTCACCTATAATCCCAAATGTTATTTGACATTGTCATTATTGCAATATTTTAAAATGTTAGTGATAAGAGTCAATGGACTAAATTTTAATGCCAACTAATATTACTTAGGCTGATCAAATGACTGAGTGATTAAACTACTACTCATTCAAAGGAAGGTCACATTCCTTCAAATTTAGAATTGCTTACACATGCCAACTTAAAAGTTGTCATTAATGATCTCCTTTGTTACTATAAAATAATTTTGTTTTATGATTAATGCTCTTATCAACATTCTTCAGGATGTAAGGAACCTAAATTTTCTCAATAGTGGCTCAAGATAAAAGAGAAGTTATTGTGAGAATATATTAGGGTCACAAAATCCAGCAGCAGTGATTTCTCAGAGCAGGCCTCTAGGCAGCTGAAACTGGGCCAGGCCATGTGTGTTCACCATGGTTCTGTCTCACAGTCAATGCCACTTTTCATCTTGGGTTCCCTCTAGATGTCTGCCTCACTCTCTTTTCTCTACAAACTGAGAGGATTAAGTCTGTCCATGTCAGCTGGCAATTGTCTTCCCAACTGTATGGGACAATGGTTAAAATACTATGTTAAAACTGCTAATTATACTGATTTATAATTATTAAGCTCTTACGACATGCTGACTTTGTATATTGTGTGTATTATTACTTCAGTCCATTTTTTACAACAGCAGTCTTATAAGATAGGTACTATTAATACCCCATTTTTTAGAGGAGGAATCTGATGCCTTTGAGAGTTTATTTCTTCCAGGCCATGGTGATAGTATATCTGGGACACAAAATGAGGAATTTCTAGACCTGATGGGTAGAAGATAGCCTCAGAAGCATGTGTAGGAAAGGTTCAGGGAAGCTGTTCACTTTTTGTATTCCCTTCTTTGAAGGACACCACCATTCAGGTATGCTAGACTCTTACTTAAGCATCCCCTTCAGCACACACCATCATCATCCATGTCCCATATAGCTCAAACCATTCAATCTCTCACTGTCTCCTAATCCTAATACTTCAATAATCTAAACACTTATCTAATTAAAATGTGTTCTCAGCACCCCATCTGACTCTGACTTTATTTCCCAACTTGTATCACTAATTCCATAGGTCCTCCCTCAACCTACCATGACTAAAGCTAATATATGCCCTCCTCTGCATCTCAGCAACACCCTGAACAGCATTTATCATAACTTGCCAAAATTACTGTAATATGTTGTTGACTTATAATCTTTTTTCCAAGGCGACTCACCCATTCATTCATTTATTGAACAATTATTTTCAGGGAACTGATTGTGTGCCAGAAATTATGCCAAAAACTTGATCACATGATAAGCACAGATAGCCTCTTGCACCCATGGAGCCTACAATTCAGCAGGAGAGACATTAATATAATTAGACATAAAGATATACAAGTAGAAACTACACTTCAAAAGGAAAAGAACTCAATCATTGAAAAGGAAATAATAACAGAATCTGAAGGAGGCTGGGAGCTGCAACTTCTGTGAAGAAGTGACAGGGGTCTGAGTTGTGAGGCATGACTCAAGCTAGATGGTGAAGAACATTCCAGGAAGAACAGTTTGGGGGGGAAGCCTTGGGCTTTGATTGAGAATTTGAGAGAAAGCCACTGTGGCTGAAACCCAAAGAACAGTAAGATCATATTGAAGAGGGGGCTTAAAAGATTCTGGAGCCAAGCAATAGTGTTGTGGGTGAGCTGAGTATCTCTAGTTCCTACTATAGTTTTTAAAACTCATGAGAAATGCTAAAAATACTTTGAAAAGGCAGCAACACAGGGATCTGCTGTGAAAAATTGGATGGTAAGTTAACTTGGAATTTTATGAGTGAGGAGACAGTATTGAGAGTCCTCTACTGAGAAAAAAACTCCCTGTCTGGTGTCTCAAAACAGATTTGAAAGCATTATGCTAATGTTTCATATGATGCCAAAGCAAATCAAATCAAATTGCCTTTTTGATATTATTGCTTCCATACACACCATTAATCACATGGTTGCTGTCTCCTGAACATCTCATGCTCTCAATGAGATGGGCTTCTTTTCTATTCAGAAGTGAAGATATTGGGAACAAATATCATCTTCTAATGCCAGTCCAAGTAAGAGAAATCACTCATTTTTCACTATTGGCACACTCCCAAGCATCTCTGAGACTGAAAGATCCCATATAGATGATGGGTTTTAGAAAGAAACAAGGAGGGTGAATTTTATTGAAGATTAGGTACAGATTGGCTTGCCCCTGGCTTTGGTCTTCTCTCAGCCTTTACGTGAGGGCTGCCCATGAGGGCTGCCATTTCTCTTCTTACCATAGACACTCTCTGGAGGTAATTTTGCTCATTTATTCTCATGGTTTAAGAGACCCAAACAGCTCCTATTGAACTTAATCTGTACCTCCAAACTCCATGTCCTTGATTCAGGTAAGTATTGGGCATCTCATTTTTTGTTTCTCAAAGAACACATAACTCAGTATTTTCTAAATGGAGCACACATTTTTACCAGCCTTGCCATTCAGGCATGGTTCCCACATCAGTGAATGGCACTTGCATGGCAATGAACTAAATCTTTGTTTCCCCAAAATCTATATGATGAGATTCTAACCCCTAGGTGATAGCCTTAGGAGGGTCATTTGGGAAGTTATTAGGTCATGAGGATGGAACTCTCATGAATGGGATTAGTTCCCTTCTGAAAGAGACCCCAGGGAACTCCCTCTGCTGTTTGAGGATACAATGGCAAGTCAGCAGTCTATAGCCAGTAAGAGAGCCTTGACCAGAACCTGGATGGATTCAGTGTCCAACTGTGAGAAATAAAATTTGGCCCCTTATAATACACCCAGTCTATGATGATTTGTTATGGTGATCTGAAAGGGCTAAGACATACATCTACTCCTTATTGCAGCCAGCCTCTTGGGAAACAACTTTGCCTCTTATCACTTCCTGGTGGCCCACATCTGTTCTATCAACAGACTTCTTTGATTCTGCAGCCCAAACATCTTTCTAATCTTTTCTACTTTTTCTATCCCTGCCTCCAACAACCAAGCTCAAGCCATTGTAATCCCTTGTGTTTATTCTAAAAAATCTCCCTTTCTTATTGCCTGAAGTCTTCATCATATGTGGCCTCCAGAAACTAATGTAAGTCCTCTTGATGTATGCTACTACTGTGTTTTGTTCTTCCTTTCTTGCAACATAATTATCACTTTCAATTATGTCATGATAGTATTTTCACTACTGTACAACAGATGGTACATGAAGGTCTTGCCTCAGTACCTAATACAACACAAGGCACAGATGCTCAAATATTTCATACCTTTTGCACCTAAGTGGTGAAGTTAGACAAATTTGTTTTCCAATCTCAGCTTTAGTATGATTCTAACCCTCAGTATCTACTTCTGAAAAACAGAGATTATAAGAAAACAACTTCATAGTGTGATCATGAAGACAATTTGAGGAAATGCATGTGAAATATAACACAGAATTAGTTCTTAATAAATATTAGCTCTAATAGTTGAAGGACTTGTATGAGATTAAAATTTGGTGAACCATCTTGAGGGTGTCTACATGTCACATGGAGAAAAAAAAGACAACACAGTAACATCTCCCAAATTTACACATGAACATGTGTTATTTAAGCTAACAGGATATTCTTGTGGCTTAAGTATACTACAAGTTCAAATAAATATCACACTCTAATTTTCCTGTGGTAAAAGCAGAGGAAAGATGACATCCTTTTACTGGGTGGAACCCATCAAAAAACAGGTGCTTTTTAACTTTATATGAGGAATAATAATCACTATCAATAAACTAAATTGGTGATTAATTCTTTTAAACATCCATACTACATGAAATAAATAAACTTAAGTTTTTATGTTTATCACTTTTGATTTGAAGGTGTTGTGTGCTGTGGTCACTTGTAGTTGGTATGGGCTAAGTTAGGTTCATAGCAATTAAAGTAGTCTGTATCCTCTTCTAGCTCTGACCTTATTACAAAACAAGACTCACTAGAAGATAACATAATATTCTCAGCTGCTACTTACAAGAAATGAAGCATAAAGAATCCAACCATATAAATTCATCAGAATCTGCACTTAAAATGTAAACTATGTTAAGGAGGTTACTATTACTTTCCCTTTCCTTGTGTTCATATGCTAAAATTTTTATTCCATTTTAATGCAAACATGAAAGGAGACCTCACACAGAAGTGTGTCACATCCTGCCTGTTACTTAGGTTTTGGATGGAGACAAAATATATAAGGATGAGTTTATATGGAACTTCTGGTCAAAAGTGGAATGATTCAATATGCTCAATGACTTTTCAGATGGGAAATCCTACAAATGGCCTCATCAGCCTACAGACTGACTAACAGAATCTTGGTATGTCTTTCAGAGTTAACACCCTTTGTCTAAAACTTGTCATTTTTGAGACTTTTATCTTGCAGAATCTGTAACATTCAGAGAGTCATGTGTAATGCTAGTTCCTATCTAAACTGAAAATGGTACATAAAATGGGTCTAAAAAATACCCAAATCAGAAAATTCATTCCACAAATACTGACCCACCCTCTTTAATGCTGAGTATTAGATACACAGTAGCCAGGAGTACATAGTCCCCACTTTAATGATTATGAGGTTCAGGAGAGATGACAGGAAAATGAGTGATTCCAGAAATGTGGTGGAATTTGTGCTGTGATAGGAACAGTGCAGGGTGCTCTGAGAACAGAGGTGAGGGTGGCCATGGTATGGAGAACTATGGTGGCTTTCCCAGCAGAGTTAGCATCCACACTGAAAGTCTATATAACCAGCAACAAAAATAATAGAATGTTTGAGACAGAAGGGAACAGTGTATGCAAACATCCAGGGTTAAGGAAGAACTGACAGCCATTCAGTGTGCTTGTATGGAGAAGAGCTGGAGTAGTTTTAGAAAAAGATAAGAATGAAGTGGTCATGTGGGTGAGCTCACACAGCACCCCGGTAACCATTAGGAGGTGCTGGGACTCTGCCTGGGAGCAATAGAATAGGGCATTGCAGGGTTTGGTACCAATAAATAACATAGTTTAATTTACCCTAGAGTATATCACTGCCTCGCTAAGATTTTTAAAACCCACTTCTATTATAACTGCTGTTCACTGAACTTTGAACCATAATCCTAATGAAAAGAGAGAGTAAGTCCAAGAAGTGCCAGAAAAGATTTAGGTCAATTCTGATATTTAGGTAAGTGCCCAGACAGCAAAAGTATATTACAGTTTTGTTGGCAATAACTCAGAGTGAAGATTATGCAAGAGAAAAATACCTAAATACCTCCCATAAGAAATCCTAACATCTAATTAGCTATATGATTGGAAAGCAAGCCCTTCATTGTGTATATTCAGAAGGTATAGGAAGCCTTTTCAAGGTTCTATAAGAAAACTGTTGGTAATGTATCAGGATCACTATGGCAAGGGGAGAGTAGACTCCTGTAAAAGAGAAAAAATGAGAATGGCTGGAATTGAGATATTTTCACCATGAAAAGAAGAGTCACTTCATGCCAGGCAGATTAAAGAATACAATGAATCTTCGCCCAGCTGCACAGCAGCATCACCCAGGGATATTCTTAAAAATATCAAGATGTTGAACATGCCCCTAGGTATTTTTATTTAATTGGTCAAGGATGGGCCTGGCATTTTCATTTTTTAGAACTCCACAAGAAACAGTAAAGTGTAACCAGATTTTAGAACCAAAGATGTGATGCCCAAAAGCAAAGCCCTGTAAGTTGGAACTACAGCTCTTTCTGGAAATGGAATTATATTTTTGTCTTTTAATTTCCCATTTGTAAACATTCCATAAATGTTGGCCTATCTGGATACATCCAACACAACAAAATAAAGATAAAATATAATAGACATATGAAAAGATGTTCACTGTCACTAATCACCAGAGAAACACCAATTTAATCCACAATGGAATGTCATTTTAAGCCTGTCAGAGTGTCTATCATCAATAAATCAACAAACAACAAATACTGATGAGAAAGGGGAACATTTTTGCACTATTGGTGGGAATGCAGACTGGTGCAACCATTGTGGAAAGCAGTATGGTGATACCTCAAAAAATTAAAGATGGATCTGCCTTTTCACCCAGTGACCCCACTTCTGGGAATATATCCAAAGGAACCCAAAGCAATAATTTGAAATAACATAAGAACCCCTATAATCATTGCAGCATTATCTACAATTGCCAAGATATGGAAGCAGCCAAATGTCTTTCATCAGATGAGTTGATAAAAAAAACTATGGGACATTCACACAATGGAATATTACTCAACCATAAAAAAGAAGTAAATTTTATGCTTTGCCACAGTATGGATGGATCTGGAGGACATTATGCTAACTGAAATAAGCCAGTTGTAGAAAGACAAATACTATATGATTTAACTCATATGTGGACTCTAAGGAAAAAACTGAACTAACAATCAAAATAGAGACACACTCGTAGATAGAGAGTAGGATGACACCTAGAAGGGGTGAGGGGTAGGGAGTGGGAGGATCAAGCAAAAAGGAAAAATGACTCATGCACATGGACAACAGTGTGGCAATTGCAGGGAGGAGGGGAGTGTAAGGGCATTAAACGGTAATGGAAAAATGCAGTAAAAAGTTAAAATATTTAAAAAATATAATATAAACATAAAAGGAATTTAGCTCTTATCTGCCCTAAGTTTCCTCATCTGTAAATGAGAAAAAAATATTCTACCTGATAGGTTCAGTGAAAGTGGAGGAATTTGCAAATACCTGGCAGATAACTACTCCTTAAATGTAAGCTATTGTTCTTAACCCAGGTATAGTTAATAGGAGATACAAGCATAGAGAGATGAAAATCACAATGAAAATTTCAAGGGCACCATTAGTTTGCCTGGTGCCTCAGAGAATAATAGGAAAAAAACATTTAGTAAGGCAAAATTGGGCCAAATTGCTTTCTTGCATTCTAGATTAATGTTTAAATTTGAGCCAAGTGTTCATTAACTGATCGTCTAATAACGTAGGTCCCAAATGTGAAGAAAACAGGTGTACATTGTACAAAATAGAATAAATTACAAGATTGCTGAGAGTTGATTCTAAAACTTTGGCTCTGATTTAAATTTAACACAAATGTAGAACAAACACATGTCTCTTTGAAAAGTTAAAATTAAATAATCATAGAGCTTCAACAATAAACAACAAATCACCAGGTGTTAATAATCTCTGGTTCTCAGGGAGACAGGTGCTCATCTTTGTGGCACCAAAGCTATTTCGCACACAGAACTAAGACAACTTTTGTTGTCCAGATTTAGCACACTTCATTGGGAAACTAAATAGTGCTGAGAATTATTTGTGTTCTCTTCATTTTTCATTTATAAATATTCCATAAAATATTAAAGATAACTTATGTGGATGTAACCCATACTGCAGGGAAAGATAATATATTATATAGACATAAAATAAGTGGGTAAAGGGGAAATGAGAAGGAGAGACAAAGAAGAGGCCCATAGGGATGTAAACCACACAGAGAGGTCATTAAAGCTTTCCAGTAACTGCTACACCATGGTAGGGAGTACCCATCTTTAGTGAAGATCTAACCACTGAATGCTATTTCCCTAAGAATATTTGCAAGAACATGAATATTTTACTATGTGTGTGTAATATAAAATGTTATTGCTTCAGCTCTTTTTTTAATTAAGATAAATCTCAATTAAAGATTCATCTTAATAAATCAGATTCCACCTTTATCATTTGTAGCCCTTATAATCTCAAACACTATCTCTTCTTGATATCACAATTTATTATTTATTGACAGAGCATCAATTTTACAAATTGTTATATGGAATGGTATATTGTGGCTCAGTAGATTGAGTATCAGCCTGTGAACCACAAGGTCACCAGTTGGATTCCCAGTCAGGGCACATACCTGGTTGCTGGTCAGGTTTTCAGTAGGGGGCAGGCCAGAAGCAATCACACATTGATGCTTCTCTCCTTCTCTTTACCCCTCCCTTCTACTCTCTCTAAAAATAAATGAATAATTTTTAAAATAATGTATTTATTTAACCAATAACTGTCCAGTAATTTAAAACAAGAGTGAAAGATTATCTAGATAATTGTAACCACTATTTGTGTCCAGTTTTTTATAGTAATCTGATGATAATTAGACAAGACTTGGGCATGCTGATATTTATATCTGTAAGGCATTTTATACTTTATGAACTTTGCATTTGAGTGTTTTATTTCCTTTACTGAAAAAGTAGATGATTTATTATGATATCTGCTCAAGTAATTATGTATAATACATCATCTATTTCTGCCATTTTTAATTTTGCATTTTGTGAAAGTAATATCAACCACTGTGATCTATTTGGAAGAAAATCTGACTGTGTACCAAACAGTGCATAATTTGATCTAAATTTATGTGCACCTTTGTATAATTTAGCACTGAAAGATTATCTGTTTTACAAGATCACTGTTTTAATTAGTTAACAAATGAACAAATGATCTATACAATGAAGTATGTGCAAACTAATTTTCTCTAAGGAATTACCCATAGATAATTTATATTGAACAAATATATAAATGCTGGTGCAGCTGCAGACATTAAAATCAGCATTCAGCATGAACATTTTTTGGAATGAGTTCTAGCTGTAAACTGGGTTGGAGGGAGTTCTATTTGTATTAGAAATATGGCCCTTTAGGCTAAATAGTGGTTCTCATGTCTCTGTATCCCCTCGAGGGCTTCTTAGAACACAGATTACTGGACCTCCTTGTTAAGGGTTCTGATTCTGCACATCTAGGGTTAGAAATGTGCATTTCTAAAAAAGTCTCCAAGTGATGTTGCTGTGGCTGCTCTTGAGATTCCACTCCAAGAACCACTAGCCTAAAGCAGAGGTTGGCAAACTACATCTTACAGCCCCAATCTGACCCACCCTCTGTTTTTGTAAATAAAGTTTTACTGGAACACTGACACTCTCATTTGTTCATTCATTGTCTGTGGCTGATTTCACACCATAGTAGCAGTGATGAATCATCCCAACAGAGGTCATATAGCCTACAAAGACAAAAATATTTAATGTGTGTTCCTTTACAGAAAAATGTTTGCTGGCCCTTATTTAAAGAATAGGCAAGTGAGTGTGAAATAGGACAAAAGAAACATAGCCCCTCCCCTTCCACCTGTTCCTCTTATAAGTTCCCTTTATTGCCTTGAGTTAAAGGTTAGCTATGAGCTCACTAGCCACACAGTCACTTATAAGGAAAAATATGCTATATATGCCCACCATTAAACAATTAAAAGGAAAGGAAATTAAATTACACATTTCAGTGCTCATTTTATACTATATGGATATCCATCTAGTATAAATGGATCTACCATTTATACCAGATATCCATCTGGTATAAATGGATAGATGGATTTAGACTTAGATTTTAAAATAACCACAAGGTCAGTTTTCATTTCAAACCTTTTGCTCCTGGAAAAGACACAATGGTTAGCTTTCCCTTCTGCAATGACAAAGGGGCTCCATCAGTGTGATGACTTCTTCATTGCCATGTCCAGTTAATTAGATATACCACTCATTTGCTGTGGAAGCTTGAAAAGGGGAATAATGTGTCCATTGGACAGAACCAAATGTCTGAATACAATCACTGCTTCAGGAGATCCACTTCAGTGGAGTGAAGTAGGCAGGAGGGAGAGGTCTGTACCATTCTGGTGACTTCTTGGCTTTGATCACTGCACTTAACTTAGGGGCATCAAATATCAGTCTATTGCACTTCTAAGTTTTTCCAAAAGTAAAGGTGAGTAATCAGATTAGATTCTCTTTGGTAGTGTTGGGTCATTTGCTGTCAACATTTGGATGAGGAATTTTAAAAGAATTTATGTGGTATTAGAATCATGTTCCACAGTTTAAAAGTGAGGTAAAGAAACCAGTGAGGTAGAGAAAAGGAAACCAGCATTTGTTGAATATTCCTAAATGTGCCAATACACTGTTCTTATATTTATGCTTATTATCTCTAGCACACATCATGGCAGCCTTGTGACAGTAACAATGGCATTATTTTATTCTATAGAAAGGAAAACTTTGAGCTCTTGAGAGCTAAAAGTATTTGTTCAAATTCACCCAGTCATGAAAGCCAAAGTCAGGATTGAACCACAGACCAGCAACCAAACTGGTGGCTACTTCACTCTGTCCATTGCAAATCCCCTCCTCTAAATTTTCTAGGTGTGATGATAAGATTCATTCATAATACATATGTCCTGGTTCCACTTGTTCCCTAGTGAGCCTCTTGTTTACTCTACAGAAAATATCCTTGTCCCAAATCCCTGTGACCAGTGCTCCTAAACTCTATGTTCTGAGCATTAACAGGACAAAAGTTCATCTCAAAGGTGATGGTAGTTGAGAATAAAAACTTGTATGTTTGGTTTTATTGAGTTTTAGTTGAAACCTGTATGGTTTGGGGAACCAATATCACCCCCAATAAATTCAATTTTTTAAGAATGTGTACATTTGCATAGAGTAGAGTAACTCAAAACATGGAGAAGCATGGTCAGGCCCATATACAGAATAATTCAAAGACTGACAATAATTCCCTCCTCCCAATAACCTCTGATCAATTGCTAGTAGCTGTTATAGTGCTGTACTGAGAAGGATTCTAAAACTTTTTTCTGCCATGGAAGGAAAGAATGTTACAAATAGTAATCAGAAGAATCAACACATGCAACATGACTTGCCAGGTACAGAACTAAGTTTGGTTAATACTGCAACAATCCAAAAAGGATTCCACAAATGAGGGAATTAAAGCAATAGGGTTAAATGATTTGACCAATCAATACATTCAGTATTGTTAGGTAGGTGAACTAGGATGTGAGCCCAGGTAGTCTGCTGCATAGTATGTGGAGAGCATGATCATTTCTGCTGGAGAGAGCAGGACCCCTGCACCCCTCTGCACCCCTAGGGACACCTCCCAGTGAAGGGGTAACACAACAAGGAAGTCTTAGTGTGTCAGAGCCTATTTTGTTCAGTGGAGCCTGACCAGTCTTGTAACACCGACATACCCTTTCTCAGGGCAATGTTATACATGCATAAAACAAAAGACATGGGCTAACTGGAAAGTAAGATATATTTAAATGCAGCGCTAAAGTATTTTACTAGTAAATTAGTAAGAGAGTAACATGCATGGTCCATTATTAATGAAGTAAATAACAAGATTCATTAATGAATCTAATAACAGCCATAATGAATATTTTAAAATATATGTATTTTATTTTTAAATATATTTTTATATATATTTTAACATAATCTAAGTACAGAGAGGTAAGCTTTGAAAAAAAGAGCAAAACTCAATCTCTGAAAAGGGAAACATTGAAGTGTGGGTGTACATGTGTATGAAGACACTAAATGGAAAAATGAGAAAGACCATTCTGGTGATTTACACTTTTTCAATGAGACAGAGGTCAGAGTTATCTATCAATAGAGTTCCTGGAGCTAAAAGGAGAGATGTGGAGGTATGAAATAGTCAGTAGCCACTCCAAAATAAGATAGGTGATAACAAAAGAAAGGTTAGTTTTGGTGGCTTAAATGAGGTAGAACAGAAAATTTATGGTGAAAACATAGGTTTAATTCATTTCTGCACTTAATGTTGTTTTCTGGTTGTGTGTAATGGCAAAGAGAACTGTGACAGAATCCCAGATGGATTAGTTCCCAGCCCGCGCTCAATCCACTGAGCTACACCAGCCAGGGCCTGAAAAAGTATTTCAGATGGCCACCCAAGAACCAATGAGAAGCTAGGGGAGGAATGAAGGGCTGGGAAAAATGAAGGGACAGAGTGCCTGCATGATTTGATGATGGTGAAGAGTAAGGATGTGAAAGGAAATGTCTGTAAAAGCCTGAAAGACAAGAGGCTGTGGTCAGAGATTAGGAATTTAACTTCCAGAAGCCAAGTTCCTTTCTCCCTCCCCAATTTGTAGTGGACTGTGTCTATTACTACCCTCATTCAGCATAGAAGGAATACTCAACACTGAACTTGTATTCTGTTCCAAAGCATATATCTTAAATTCTAGGTAATGTCCCACATTGTGTGTTGAGGAGCCATGTGAGTTTAAATGCTGGACCAAACGGAAAACTTCAGATTGGTGTGCTTCAGAGAAAACACTTTTTTGTCTTCCATCAAGGAGACATTCTTCCCATGTGTGAAATTGATTGTAAATCACTTGTGTTGTTTTGTAGATATTGAACATGTTTATTTAACATATTCAGTGTGGTTCTGACATTTACAAAGTGTCTAGCAAGCTTTGGACAACCATTATTTAAAGTGTTTTAGTAAAAGCAGCCCTGAGAAGTTCCTACACACTGCACTCTTTTTCAATCGATTCTGAATAGCCCTGAATAAAGAATAGTAAATGTCAAATACTGTAGTTGTCAATCATGGAATCATCTACTTGCCTTTTTGAATGATAATATAAATTCATCTTAAACACTACATGTAGCTAGATACTCATTTTTCCCCTTTCACTGCTATGGCAATGCTTTTGTTTTTTGTCTGAGATTGAAAAATTGCATTAATCTCTAGAGACATAAGCACTTGCTAACCTTGAGAGTTACAATACTCAAGATATTCAGATTCTTTTTAAGAAAATTGGGTTTGAGTGGGTCAGAGGTGATGACCCAAACCCTCTGTCTTGATGAGAAAGACATTGAACACTCCTCTCACCATCACATAATTTGGGTTGGGAAGTGACAGGTCCTATATTATGATGTGAAAATGTCTCCAATCAGAAAATAGAGCATGTTACAAAAATGACAGAAATGATGCACATTATACATGCAACTCTTCTTCAAGCCACTTTTCATTCCTGTTCTGATTAAAATGCAAGCTATAGTTCTATACTTAGTAACTTGTGCATTCTGGATTCTCCAGACAAGAGGATGGGGTATGTGTAGGCTGGCTTGAATAAACAGGTGAATGGAAGTGTGGAGTGGCAATAGGCACTGTAGGCATAAAAGAAACTAACAAATCTCTATCCTCAATTATATTTAATATATTCTCTGCACAAACTGTCAGTGCTAACTAATGAGGTAATGTAGTCAGGCCATTTAGCAATGGGCAACAGATTTTAAGTAAGCATCTGGCATAGTAATAATTTGACAAACAAGAACATGCCAAATTTATGTTAGATAAATAATTTTTAAGGAACTACTTGTCAAGCTGAATATTCATTATTCCTGGGATGTTATTCATCAACCCCATGATTTAAATGACAATTAGCTACAAGCTTTACATTGCATTCAAGGTGTCCACATTCCACATAATCCTCTGAGTGCCTATTCTTTATTGATAAAGATGTACTAACTTTATGGCTTCTTACCTTGCCACTCTGCTGGAAGTATGAAGTTCACTTTTGGCAGCCTCTGAGTATATAAAGCTTTAGGAGCAGTACTGAATGAAAAATTAATTATTTGCACATCTCTTGGAAGTACAGGTAGGTTAACAGATGTTTGGTACCAATGTGGCACTGATAGCAATTTGTGTATTTATAGCAGTGATTGCAGTTGTGTGGCTAAGTGAACATTCTGCTGCTTCCAAATGTGAGATCTACTGTATTTGACCCATGAATTGCAAAAGAATAGTTGCAGCTTTTCCAGGCTTCTAGCATTACCTTTGCAAGAATTAGGGTTACCATATGTATTTTGTCTCTTAAAAATTCTTGTCTGTCTTATTTTTTCCATGTTCATTTTGATCTTTTTTGTTTTAATTACTTTATTGTTGTTCAATTACAGTTGTCTGCATTTTCCGCACTCTCCCCCCCTCCCCAGCCAAGTTCACCTCTCTCCCTTGGTTCCACCCTCTCCCTTGGCTTTGTCCATGCATTCTTTATAGTAGTTCCTGAAAACCTTTCTCCCCTACTATCGCCTCCCCTCTTCCCTCTAGCTATTGTTAGATTGTTCTCAATTTCAATGTCTTGGTTATATTTTGTTTGCCTTTTTCTTCTGTTGATTGTGTTCCAATGTTCATAGCATGTACAATTTACAATAGCCAAGTACTGGAAGCAACCTAAGTGCCCATCAGTAAATGAATGGATCAAAAAACTATGGTACATTTACACAATGGAATTTCACGCAGCAGAGAGAAAGAAGGAGCTTCTATCTTTTGCAACAGCATGGATGGAAAGCATAATGCAACTGCAGAGCATTATGCTAAGTGAAATAAGCCATGTGATGAGGGACAAATTCCATATGATCTTGTCTGTCTTTAAACTTTTGTTCTTTTCATCTATTTTGTCACTTCCACTGAACTTGATTTTTCCACTACCATCACCCCTTTGGTCCTTCTTTATTTCCCTAATCTATCAGCTACCAATTGGTCTCTGTGTCCTTCCTCCCCAGTCTTAGAACACAATGTCAGCTGTTTCATTTCTATGGACTTAGCAGCATACCTACATTCTTTCACTGTATATCCTGTTTTATGCAAGTCCAGCACTGAATTAATAGAGAACTTCATGACCTCCAATACCGTTTCTGAATTTCTTAGGAACTGGAAATCTTTGGCTGCTCCCATGCTGTGTAAAACAATTTGATCCCTCCTCATGAGAGCTCTTAGTGGCAATTCTTGTCATTAGTAGTAATCCATAGCTGCTGCTGTTCTAGACATTCTCTTCCCTCCTTGAGCCCCCACATTCAGCCTGCTCTGAACCTCTTCAGTATAGGTTTCATGAGAATTACCAAAAATGGAGGAACAGAGCAAGTGGCCTAGGTTACCAAAATATTTTTGAAAACAGGACATCAAAAATTATAGCGGACATTGAAACACAAGATGTTAAGGAGACTGCTTCAGGACAACAGGGACCCAGGGATAAGCTCAGGGACCAGGGGGATTGCAGCCCCCAGGCCTGGTGCTCCCAGGTACACCTCAGGGCACCCTGGAAAGTGGAGTTGCTGCTCCCTCCCCAGACTACAGGGGTTGAGCAACACCAAGGGAGCCCTTGTGGCTTGAAGGCACAGAGAGGTGAGTTGGAGTAGGAGACAATCACACAGGGGTTGCGAACACCCACCCATAGCCCCTGGAGAAGTGAGTGCCTCCAGCTGGCATGACCAGGGGTGACCAGGACGGGTGCCCGCTCCCTCAGCCCCGTGGGAGTGTGGATTTGTAGAAAACGCAGACCTTGCAGCCCTGAACAAGGAAAGGGTGCAGGCATTCTCCAGTTTCTGGAGCCTGTGGTGGTGAACTGGGGAAGTGCCTGCCCCCTCGGGTGCTGACTCTGGTCAGCTATGAACCATGAAGGGACGCTCCTAGAGCCCAAAACTGAAAAATTGGTGGGAGTGTGTGCCCCTTTACGATCCCCAGAGCTTGCACCGTGAATCCAGAAAAGATGAGGGTACTTCCCGAGAACATAGCACCCGCCGCAGAGAAATTTGAGGAAAGGGTGCGTCTCCTCGAGATCCCCAGAGCTTGCATTGTGAACCCGGAAAAGACTCAGGAGCTCTACAGGGACCCGGAGCCCAGGAGACTGTGGCCGTGTGTGCTCGGGAGCACCCAGGGTCCTATAGGGGAAAGTCAGATTGGCTCTGGGGAGAGCGCCCTGCTGGCCCTGGGGACAGTACCCAAGACACTTACTGAGTTTTGACTGGGAAGAGTGATAAGCATTTCAAAGGTCCCTCAAGCCTGCTGAAGCCAGCAAGACCAGAAAAACTGGTCTGGCCAGTTAGAAGCCAACAAGAGGTTTTTGTTTTGGGTTTTTTTGTTTTTGTTTTTTTTTTTTTTTGGCTGTTGTTCGTTGATTGTTTGATTTTATCATGTTTTTTAAGTAAATTTTAATTTTTCAACTCTTACTATTTTTATATCTCTCAATCCCTTATGTTTCTTTTCCATTCATCCTAGTATTATTCCTTCCACTCCAAATTTATCTCTCCTGCACTCCATCTTCTGCTTTTTTCCCTATTTTTTTGAGCTTGCAAGTTACTGCAAATTTGTATTAACTTTTTCTCACTTTTCCGACATTTTTTATTTTAATAGTATTTGGGTATTCTTTTTCTTTCTATATAATCTTCTTTGCTTGGCTGGATATACTGTCATTTGATAGGTTCCCCTGGTATCTCAGTCACAGTGTGTTGATAATTTACAATCCTTCATTTGTGTTCCATTAGTACACCTCTCAAGGTTCTATACTCCTTACTCTTCTTATCTAGATCTCATAGATCCTGCCACATGATTGTTGCTTTACTATTACTCTAAATAAGACCTAGTTCACACAATTGTAAATACTACTCAACACCCCTCCCTGATCTCAGCCCAATTCACAATTTCCTGAACTATATTATTGTGGGGGTTGTCTCTATTCTTTTACACACTATTCCTATTTACTAATCTTTATGGCCACCCTACCCCAGAATCTGACCTCCCACAGCCTCACAGCTTTCTAGATTCAACTAACAATCCTTTTGTCCCCAATAAAAGTCTTACCTTCTTTCCACCCTTTCTAAAACATGGCTAGTGGAGTGGAAGATCATGGTTAATACAATAAGTAGCCCAAGGATATCCCATCTCTTCTCTACTGGCTGCTACTGTACATATCATACTATACTGTCTTGCTGTCTTAAACCATTTTGCCTTACTCCTCCAACTGATCACAAAAAAGAGTAGAGGGAAGTTGTGAACACCAGGATACGCAAAGGAGACTCCACCACTAAATCTCACAGGTATTCTACCACAAAAGTTCACACCATAATCACAGGGAACAAGGACAGATCAATTTAAAAAACAGAGGCTAACTAGAAGAATCCCACAAAAAATTCCAAAACAAAGAAACAATCCCCAAATGAAGGGAAAGGAAGAAGCCTCAGAAAAAAATGCTAAATGAAATAGAGGCAACTCAACTATCAGATATTGAGTTCAAAACAATGATTATTAGGAAGCTCAATGAACTCACAATGAGCTACCAGAAACTAGAGGGAAACTACATCAATCTCACTGCAAACTACATAAACATGAAAAAGGAAATAGAAAGTATCAAGAAGAACCAAGAGAAAATGAAGAATGCCATTACTGAACTGAAGAACACAGTAGAAGGAATAAAAAGCAGGATTGATGAAGCAGAAGATTGGATTAGAGAATTAGAGGAAAAAGTAGAAAAGAACACCCAGAAAGAGCAAGAAAAGGAAAAGAGGCTCAGAAAGAATGAAGAGGGATTAAGAGAAATGCAAGACAATATGAAACATAATAATATCCATATAATAGGGATACCAGAAGGAGAAGAAGAAGAGCAAGGGATCGAAAACCTATTTGAAGAAGTAACGATGGAAAAATTCCATAATTTGATGAGAGAGAAAGTCACATAAATCCAGGAAACACAGAGAGTCCAAATCAAGAGGAACTCAAAGAGAACCACCTGAAGACCCATCATAATGAAAATTGCAAAATTTCAGGACAGAGAAAATATTAAAGGCAGCAAGGGAGAAACAGAAACTAACATACAAGGGAGCCCTAATAAGGCTAACAGCTGACTTCTCAATGGAAACGCTCCATGCCAGAAGAGAATGGCAAGAAATATTCCAAGTAATGAGAACCAGAGGTCTGCAAGCAAGGCTACTTTACCCAGTGAGGCTCTCAATCAAGAAAGAAGTACAAATACGAAGCTTCTCAGACAAAACAAGTCTAAAAGAATACACCTCCACCTAACCAGCTCTGCAAGAGATTCTAAAGGGATTGCTTTACAGAAAGGAAGGAAAAGAGAGAGAGAGAGAGAGAGAGAGAGAGAGAAACACACATACATAAAAGACAATGCATAAGTACCTATCAAGAATAACCTTAAATGTAAATGGATTAAATGCTCCAATCAAAAGACATAGAATAGATGAATGGATAAGAAAAAATGACCCACACATATGCTGCCTACAAGAGACCCACCTCAGGATAAAAGACCTGCACAGGCTGAAAATGAAGGGCTGGAAACAAATCTTCCAAGCAAATGGACAGGAAAAAAACAACTGGGGTAGCAATACTCATATCTGACAAAATAGACTTCCAAAAAAGGGCCATAAAGAGAGACCCAGAAGGTCACTTCATAATACTCAAGGGAACATAGGAGCACCCAAATACATAAAACAATCTTAGATGATGTCAAAAAAGATATGGACAGCAACACAATTATAGTGAGGGATTTTCACACCCCACTACCAAAAATGGACAGATCTTCCAAACAAAATATCAACAAAGATATTGTGGCATTGAACAATACCCTAGACGAAATGGGCTTTACTGATATATATGAGCCCTCCATCCCAAAAAAGCTAAATACACATTCTTTTCAAATGTACACAGAACATTTTCAAACATACACCACATGATAGGACACAAAACAAGCCTCAATAATTTCAAAAAAATTGAAATCATACCAAGCATTTTCTCGGATCACAAGGCACTGAGCTAGAAACCAACTCCAAGGAAAAAAAACCCAAAACACTCAAAATCATGGAGAGTAAATAGCATGCTATTAAATAATCAATGGGTCAAGAATGAAATTAGAAAAGAAATCAAAACTTTTCTGGAAACATATGAAAAATGAACTCACAACAACCCAAAGCTTATGGGACACAGCAAAGGCAGTCCTGAGAGGGAAGTTCATAGTGATACAGGCCCATCTAAAAAAGTTAGAAACATTTCAAACAAACAACCTAACCCTACATCTACAAGAACTCCAGGGACAACGACAAAGACAGCCCAGAGCAAGCAGAAGGAAGGAAATAACCAAGATCAGAGCAGAATTAAATGACACAGAGAGTAAGCACACAATTCTAAGGATCAATGAATCTAAGAGCTGGTTCTTTGAAAAGGTAAACAAAATCAACAAGCCTTTAAGAAGGCTCATCAAGAAAAAAAGAGAGAGGATCCAAAAAAAAGCACAATCAGAAGTTAAACAGGAGAGATTACAACTGACACCACAGAAATACAAAGGATTGTAAGGAATTGCTAGGAAGAACTGTATGCCAAGAAATTTGAAATCCTAGGTGGAATGGTCAAATTTCTAGAAAAATACAATCTTCTAAAACTGAAAGATGAAAAAGAAGCAGAAAGCCTGAACAAACCAATAACAGCAAAAGAAACTGAAGCAGTAATCAAAAAACTCCCAAAACACAAAAGCCCTGGACCAGATAGTTTCACAGGATAATTCTACAAAGCATTTAAGGAAGAGCTAACCCCTATCCTTCACAGACTATTCCAAAAATCCAACAAGATGGGAGTCTACCAAACTCTTTTTATGAGGCCAACATCATCCTAATTCCTAAATGAGATAAACACACAACAAAGAAAGAAAACTTCAAGCCAATATCGCTGATGAACATTAATTCTATAAACCAACCCCAACAAAATACTGGCAAACCGCATCCAACAATACATTAAAAAGATCATACACCTTGACCAAGTAGGATTCATTCCACGGATACAAGGATGTTACAATATTTGCAGATCAATGAATATAATACATCAGATAAACAAAAGCAAAGGCAAAAACCGCATGATCATATCAATAGATGCAGAAACAGCATTTGATAAGGTAAAGCACCCATTTATGATAAAAACACTCAGCGAAGTGGGAATGGAAGGAGCATTCCTCAACATAATAAAGGCCATATATGAGAGACCTACAGCCAACATCATACTCAATGGCCAAAAATTAAAATCCTTTCCACTAAGATCAGGAACAAGACAAAGCTGTCCACTTTCACCACTTCTATTCAATATGGTACTGGAAGTTTTAGCCACTGTGATCTGACAAGAAAAAGAAATAAATGGCATCCAAGTCGGAAAGGAGGAAACAAAACTGTCACTGTTTGCAGATGACATGATAGTGTACATAGAAAATCTTATAGACTCCACCAAAAAACTGCTTGACCTAATAAATGTATTTGCAAAACAGAGGGATACAAAGTCAATATGCAGAAATCAAAGGCATTTCTGCACACCAACAATGAAACAGCAGAAACAGAGATCAAGAAAAAAATCCCATTGGAAATAGCAAAAAGAAAAATAAAATACCTAGGAATAAACCTAACCAAAGAGGTAAAAGACCTGTATTCAGAAAACTACATAACACTAAGGAAAGAAATCAAGGAAGACACAAACAAATGGAAACATATACTGTGTTCATGGATTGGAAGAATTAACATCAAAATGTCCATATTACCCAAAGCAATTTACACATTCAATGCAATACCTATTAAGGTACCAATGGCTTATTTCACAGACATAGAACAAACACTTCAAAAATTTATATGGAATCATAAATGACCCTGAATAGCTGCTGCAATCTTGAGAAAGAAGAGTAAAGTAGGGGGGATCACAATACCTGACACTAAACTATACTACAAGGCCACTGTAATCAAAACAGTCTGGTACTGACATAAAAACAGGCACATGGACCAATGGAACAGAACAGAGAGCCCAGAAATAATTGACTCTACATTCAATTAATATTTGATAAAGGAGGCAGCAACATAAAATGGAGTAAAAATAGCCTCTTCAACAAATGGTGTTGGGAGAACTGGACAGCTACGTGCAAAAAAAAAAAATGAAAATTGAGCACCATCTTACACCTTATACAAAAATAAATTCAAGGTGGATAAAAGACTTAATTGCTGTGTGAGTTCTAACAAACCAATATTGGAAACATGGCCCATATTCAAAGCTTAGTGCAACATGACTTCAATGTGTTTTCCAGAGCCTCACCTATCTCTGATTACATCTGAGAAGTTTGGTTTTACTTATCGTTTTATTTTATTTTGGGGGGGATAATATTACTTCAGGAGAATTTGACTGGGATATCTTAAAATAAAAGTTTTGAGTGGGAAAATAGGATGCTAGGGAAAGAGCAACAAAGAGATTTTTTTGAATTGATCTTATCACTCATTTCAATGACAGTACTTTCTATCAACTGCAAACATTTTCATTTAGTTCCCATACAACCAATATGAATTCCATTTATTTTGTCCTCAGAATGGAGATTTGGTTAAATGTATTCAAGTCTCAGAACTTGTATTTTGCCAAAATGAACAGGAAAGGCTGAATCATTGCTTACCTCTCCTAAGCATCTTGAAAGATAAATACAAAAAAATCATGTCTTGAAACTGTCTCTGTTAAACATTTTTCATTCTTTCTCTCTAAAGTATAGATTCTGAACCCAAGATCAAAGTATAATATTGCATACATTTTTCAATCACTTCAAGTGCTCTTCATATTCTAAAACTTGTCTATTAGTTTTCAGTATTGTTAGTGATTGTTGTCCTACAGCATGGGGACTTCCTGTAATGGATATTGTGGTATGCTACCCACATCCCCTCATAACCAAGGCACTCTTAGTCCCAGCTCCTGAGGTGGCCAAGGACTCATGGAGAATTCACTGAGAATTGCCCTTAGCTGAAGAGAGCATCCTTGCCCAAAGTCATACCTCCTTCCAGGGGGCACCTGACACTCAATGCCTGGCAAATGTAAATATGGATGTGTCTGTTTCCTTGACTAAGAGACAAAAACCCAGAATAGCCCACCTGTGCGGTGACTGAGCTCTTTTTATAAATGATGTTCAAGTACAGTGGTCTCCATTTCCACCCCACCATGGCCCCCTGTCCCACCCATCCACACCTCCCATCCTCAAACTCACCCGCTTTGGCTTTGTCCATGTTTCCTTTATACATGTTTCTTGATGGGCCTTCCCCTATTTTCCCCCATTATCCCTCTCCCTCTTCCCTCTAGTTACTGTCAGTTTGTTCTTTAGTTCAATGTGTCTAGTTATGTTTTGTTGCTTTGTTGTTTTGTTGATTAGGTTCCACATATAGGTGAAATCATATGGTATTTGTCTTTCACCTCCTGGCTTATTTCACTTAGCATGATGCTCTGCATTTCCACCCATGCTGCCATGAAGGGTTGGAGCTCTTCTTTCATTCTGCTGCATTGTATTCCATTGTGTAAATGCACCATAGTTTTTTGATCTACTCATTTACTGATGGGCACTTAGATTGCTTCTGGCACTTGGCTATTGTAAGTTGTGCTACTATGAACACTGGGGTGCATAGGCTCTTTTGAATTGTTGTTTCAGGGTTCTTCAGGTATAACCCAGCAGTGGAATCGCTGGGTCAAAAGGCAGTTCCATTTTTAGTTTTCTAAGGAAATTCCATAGTTTTCCACAGTGGCTGCAACAATCTGCATTCTCACCAGCAGCACACTAGGGTCCCCTTTTCTGCACAACCTGGCCAGTACTTATTGTTTGTTGATTTGGTTATGATGGCCATTCTGACCAGTGTGAAGCAGTATCTCATTGTGGTTTTAATTTGAAGCTCTTTGATGCCTAGTGATGTTGAACATGTTTTCATATGTCTCTGAGCCCTCTGTATGTCCTCCTTGAAGAAGTGTCTGTTCAGGTCCTTGCCCATTTTTTAATTGGGTTGTTTGTCTTCCTAGAGTGCAGTCATGTGAGTTCTTTATATATTTTGGAGATCAAACCCTTGACTTAGATATCATTTTCAAATATCTTTTCAAATACAGTTGGTTCCCTTTTCACTCGGCTGATGTTTTCATTAGCTTTGCAGAAGCTTTTTATTTTGATGAGGTCCCATTTGTTTACTCTTTCCTTTATGTCCCTTGCTGTAAGGGACATATTGATGAAAATATTTCTGCATGAATATCTGAGATTTTCCTGCCTACATTCTTCTCTAGGACTTTTATGGTGTCATGATTTATATTTAAGTCTTTTATGCACCTTGAATTTTTTTGTGTGTATGGTGTATGTTGGTGGACAGGTTTCATTTTTTGCATGTAGCTGTTTAGGTCTCCCAAGACCATTTGTTGAGGAGGCTATTTATATTCCATTTTATGCTTCTTCCCCTTTTGTCAAATATTAATTGTCCATAGAGACTTGGGTTTAGATCTGGGCTCTCTATTGTGTTCCATTGGTCTATGCGTCTGTTCTTATACCAGTACCAGACTGTTTTGATTACTGTGGCCTTGTAATGTGGTTTTATGTCAGGAGTTGCGATCCCTCCTACTTCGTTGTTCTTTCTCAAAATTGCTGCAGTTATTTAGGATTGTTTATGGTTCTATATCAATTTTGAAATGTTCATTCTGTATCTGTAAAATATGTCATTGGTGCTTTTATAGGGATTGCATTGAATCTATAAATTCCTTTGGGTAGTATGGACATTTTGATTAGGTTTGATTTTAATTCTGTTAGTTCTTCCAATCCATGAATATAGTACATGCATCCAATTGTTTTCATCTTCCTTAATTTTTTTCTTCAGTGTTGTGTAGTTTTCTGAGTACAGGTTTCTTACCTCCTTGGTTAGGTTTATTCCTAGGGATTTTATTTTTCTTGTTGCTCTAACAAATGGGATTTTTTTTTCTGATATATGTTTCTGATACTTCATTTTGGGTGTACAAAAATGCCTTTGATTTCTGAATATTGACTTTGTATCCACTGTTTTGCCAAATTCACTTGTTTAGGATGTGTAGATTTTTGGTGGAGTCTATAGGATTTTCTATGTACACTATCACTGCCATCTGCAAACAGGGACTGTTTTGCTTCCTACTTTCCAATTTGGATGCATTTTTTTTTCTTTTTCTTCTCTGATTGCAGTGGCTCAGACTTTCAATACTATGTTGAATAGAAGTGGTTAAAGCAGACATCCTTGTCTTTTTCCTGATCTTATTGGGAAAAGCTTTTAGTTTTTCCCATTGAGTTGGGCAAAACTAAAAGTTTTAGTTTTTGCCCATGTTGTTGGCTGTAGGTCTCTCATATATGGCCTTTATTATTTTGAGGGATGCTCCCTCTATTCCCACTTTGCTGAGAGTCTTTACCATACATGGATGCTGCAACTTATCAAATGATTTTTCCACAACTATTGATATGATCATATGATTTTTTTCTTTCCTTTTGCTTATATGATGTATTTCATTGATATACGAACATTATACCATCCTTGAATCCCTGGGGAGAATCCCACTTGATCATGGTGCATGATCATTTAATGTATTGCTGGATGCAGTTTGCCAATATTTTGCTGAGGATTTTAACATCTATGTTCATCACTGGTAGTGGCCCATAGTTTTCTTTCTTTGTTTTGTCTTTATCTCATTTTGGGATTAGGATAATTCTGACTTATTAGAGTTTGGGAGCCCTCTGTTTTCTTTAATTTTTTGGAATAGTCTGTGAAGGATAGGGATTAGCTCTTCCTTAAAAGTTTTGTAAATTGTCCTGTTAAATCATCTGGTCCAGGGCTTTTATGTGCAGAATATTTTTTATTACTGCTTTGATTTTGTCAGCTGTTATTGGTCTGTTCAGGCTTTCTTATTCTCATTCACTATTGGAATATTATATACCTCTAGATATTTCTCCAATTCACCCAGGTTTTCAATTTTTTGACATATAGTTCTTCATAGTAATTTCTTACAATCCTTTTATTTCTGTGGTATTAGTTAATCTCTCTTCTTTCATTTTTCATTTCATATTGTGTTTATTTGGATCTGCTTTTTTTTCTTCATGAGTGTCCTTAAAGGATGTCCATTTTGTTTACCTTTTCAAAGAACCAGATCCTAGATTTATTGATCCTTTGAATTGTTTTTTAGTTTCTATGTAATTTGATTCTGCTGTGATCTTGGTTATTTCCTTCCTTCTACTTGATCTGGGCTGCCTTTGTTGTTGTTCCTTCAGTTTTTATAGATGTAGGGTTAGGTTGTTCATTTGAAAGGTTTCTATCTTTTGTAGGTAGGACTGTATCACTATGAACTTCCCCCTATAGACTGCCTTCACTCTGTCCCATAAGTTTTGGATTGTTGTGAGTTCATTTTCATTTGTTTCTAGAAATGTTTTGATTTCCTCTTTGATCTCTTCTTCACCCATTCATTGTTTAATAGCATGCTATTCAATATCCATGAATTTGAGTGTTTTTAAGTTTTTTTCTTGAGGTTGGTTTCCAGTTTCAGTCCCTTGTAGTGAGAGAAAATGCTTTCCATGATTTCAATTTTCTTGAACTTGTCAAGGCTTGTTTTGCTTCCTATTATGTGGTCTGTCTTCAAAAATGTTCCCTGTGCATTTGAAAAGAATGTGTATTTTCCTTCTTTGGGATAAAAGACTCTATATCTATCACTTAAGTCCATTTGCTATAGGACTTTGTTCAATATCACAATATCCTTTTTGATATTTTGCGTGGAAGACCTATCCTTTTCTTGACAGTAGAGTGTAAAAATCCCCTATTATAATTGTGTTTCTAACAATATTTTTTCTTAAAGCCTTCCAAGATTTTCTTTATTTGTTTGGATGCTCCTATGTTGGGTACATGTATATTACAATGTTCACGTCTTCTTGATCGATTCTTCCCTTGAGTATTATGAAGTGTCTTCCTGGGTCTCCTTTTATGGTCTTCATTTTGAAGTCTATTTTCTCCAACATAAGTATTGTTACCCTGGGTTTATTTTTCCTGTTCATTTGCTTGGCATATTTGTTTCCAGACCTTCACTTTCAGTCTGTGTTGGTCTTTTGTTCTGAGGTGGGTCTCTTATAGGCAGCATATGTGCAGGTCATATTTTCTTATCCATTCAGCTACCCTATGTCTTTTGATTGGAGCATTTAATCTATTACATTTAAGAATGTTATTGATAGGTGCTTATTCATTGTCATTTCACTTCTTTCATACCTGTTTTTGCCTCTCTTTCACTGTTTTTCTTCCTTTTCTTAAAGCATTCCCTTTAGCATATCTTGCAGTGCTGGTTTGGGGAGATGTAATCTTTGAGCCTTTTTCGTCTGGGAAACTCCTTATTTCACCTTCCATTTTAATTGAGAGCCTTGCTGGATAGAGTAGTCCTGCTTTCAGGCCTTTGTTTTTCATTACTTGAAATATTTCTTGCCATTCCCTTCTGCCTTGCAATGCTTCTTTTGAAAAGTCAGCTGATACGCTTATTGGTGCTCCTTTGTATGTTAATTCATGCTTTTCCTTCAGTGCCTTTAAGATTCTCTGTTTGTCTTTCAATTTTGTTATTTTAATTATGATGCATCTTGAAGTCAGCTTGTTTGGATTCTTCTCATTTGGGCCCCTCTCCGATTCCTGGATTTGTGTGATATCTTCCCTCATTAGATTAGGGAAGTTTCCCACAATTAATTTTTCTTTTTGTTGTTGTTGTTTCTAAACTTAGCTTACTTTAACATTTTTTTAATCATTGTTCAAATACAGTTTTCTCCTTTTTACTCCCAATCCAGTCCCCCTTCCCACCCTCCCCACTTCCCTCCCATTACCACCCTCCCCTTAGTTTATGTCCATGTGTCCTTTAAGTTTGCTCCTGTGAACCCTTCCCACTGTCCCCTTAAATTCCCTCTACTCTCTTCTGTGGGCACTGTCAGCCTGGCCTCTATTTCATTGCCTTTGGTTATATTTTGCTTGTTTCTTTGTTTTGTTATTTAGGTTCCTGTTAAAGGTGAGATCATATGGTATTTGTCTTTCACTGCCTGGCTTGTTTTGCTAAGCATAATCTTTTCCAGCTCCATCCATGCTGTTGCAAAGGGTAGGAGCTCCTTCTTTCTTTCTGCTGCATAGAATTCCATTGTGTAAATGTACCATAGCTTTTTGATCCATTCATTTACTGATGGGCATCTTGGTTGCTTCCAGCACCTAGCTATTGTAAATTGTGCTGCTATGAACATCGGGATGCATAGGTTCTTTTGAATTGGCGTTTTAGTATTCTTAGGATAGAGTCCCAGCAGTGGAATTGCAGGGTCAAAAGGCAGATCCATTTTTAGTTTTCTGAGGAAGTTCCATACTGCTTTCCACAGTGGTTGTACCAGTCTGCAGTCCCACCAAAAGTGCACTAGGGTCCCCTTTTCTCCACAACCTCTCCAACACTTGTTTGTTGCTTTGTTTATGATGGCCATTCTGACTGGTGTGAAGTGGTATCTCCTTGTGGTTTTAATTTTCATCTCTCTGATAGCTAGCGATATTGAACATTGTTTCATGTGTCTTTGGATTTTCTGTAAGTCCTTCTTGGAAAAGTGTTTGATCAAGTCCTTTGCCCACTTTTTAATTGGATTCCTTCTCTTCTTAGAGCGCAGTCTTGTAAGTTCTTTATATATTTTGGAGATTAAACCCTTGTCTGGGGTATCATTGGCAAAAATGTTTTCCCATACAGTTGGTTCTCTTTTAATTTTGATACTGTTTTCTTTAGCTGTGCAGAAACTTTTAATTTTGACGAGGTCCCATTTGTTTATTCTTTCCTTTATGTCCCTTGCTCTAGGGGACAAGTCAGTAAAAAAGTTTCTTCATGAAATATCTGAGATTTTCCTACCTAAGTTCTCCTCTAGGACTTTAATGGTGTCATGTTTTATATTTAAGTCTTTTATCCACCTTGAATTTATTTTTGTTTATAGTGTAAGTTGGTGCTCAAGTTTCATTTTTTTGCACGTGGCTGTCCAGTTTTCCCAACACCATTTGTTGAAGAGGCTATTTTTACTCCATTTTCTGTTGCTGCCTCCTTTGTGAAATACTAATTGACCATAGAGACTTGGGCTTATTTCTGGACTCTCCGTTCTGTTCCATTGATCTATGTGCCAGTTTTTATGCCAGTTGCAGGCTGTTTTGATTACAGTGGCCTTGTAGTATAGTTTAGTGTCAGGTATTGTGATCCCTCCTACTTTACTCTTCTTTCTCAAAATTGTAGCAGCTATCCAGGGTCGTTTATAATTCCATATAAATTTTTGAGGTGTTTGTTCTATGTCTGTGAAATATGCCATTGGTACTTTAATAAGAATTGCATTGAATGTGTAAATTGCTTTGGGTAGTATGGACATTTTGATGATATTAATTCTTCCAATCCATGAACACGGTATATGTTTCCATTTGTTTGTGTCTTCCTTGATTTCTTTCTTCAATGTTGTATAGTTTTCTGAATACAGGTCTTTTACCTCTTTGGTTAGGTTTATTCCTAGGTATTTTGTTTTTCTTTTTGCTATTTCCCATGTGATTTTTTGCTTGATCTTTGTACAGAAATGCCTTTGATTTCTGGATATTGACTTTGTATCCCCCTGTTTTGCCAAATTCATTTATTAGGTCTAGCAGTTTTTTGGTAGAGTCTACAGGATTTTCTATGTATACTATTATGTCATCTGCAAACAGTGACAGTTTTGTTTCCTCTTTTCCGATTTGGATGCCTTTTATTTCTTTTTCTTGTCTGATTTCTGTGAATAAAACTTCCAGTACTACATTGAATAGAAGTTGTGAAAGTGGATATCCTTGTCTTGTTCCTGATCTTAGTGGAAAAGATTTAAATTTTTGCCCATTGAGTATGATGCTGGCTGTAGGATTCTCATATATAGCCTTTACTATGTTGAGGAATGGTACCTCTATTCCCACTTTGCCGAGTGTTTTTATAATACATGGGTGCTGAACCTTATCAAATGATTTTTCTGCATCAATTGATATGATCATGTGGTTTTTGTCTTTGCTTTCGCTTATGTGATGTATTACACTTACTGATCTGACAATATTATAACATCCTTGCATCACTGGAATGAATCCCACTTGGTCATGGTGTATGATCTTTTTAATGTACTGTTGGATGCGGTTTGCCAGTATTTTGTTGAGGATTTTAGGGTCAATGTTCATCAGCGATATTGGCCTGAAATTTTCTTTCTTTGTTGTGTCTTTAGTTGGTTTTGGAATTAGGATGTTGTTGGCCTCATAAAAAGAGTTTGGTAGACTCCCATCTTGTTGGATTTTTTGGAATAGTCTGTGAAGGATAGGGGTTAGCTCTTCTTTAAATGCTTTGTAGAATTCTCCTGTGAAACCATCTGGTCCTGGGCTTTTGTGCGTTGGGAGTTTTTTTATTACTGCTTCAATTTCTTTTGTTGTTATTGGTCTGTTCAGGCTTTCTGCTTCTTTTTCATTGAGTTTTGGAAGATTATATTTTTCTAGAAATTTGTCCATTTCACCTAGGTTTTCAAATTTCTTGGCATACAGCTCTTTGTAGTAATTTCTTACAATCCTTTGTATTTCTGTGGTATCTGTTGTAATCTCTCCTCTTTCATTTCTGATTGTGTTTATTTGGGTCTTCTCTCTTTTTTTCTCTATGAGTCTGCTTAAAGGCTTGTCGATTTTGTTTATCTTTTCAAAGAACCAGCTCTTGGCTTCACTGACCCTTAGAATTGTGCTTTTAGTCTCTATGTCATTTAATTCTGCTCTGATCTTGGTTATTTCCTTCCTTCTGCTTTCTCTGGGCTTCCTTTGTTGTTGTTCCTCGAGCTCTTGTAGACATAGGGTTAGGTTGTTTGTTTGGAATGTTTCTAACCTTTTTAGGTGGGCATGTATCGCTATGAACTTCCCTCTCAGGACTGCCTTGGCTGTGTCCCATAAGTTTTGGGTTGTTGTGAGCTCATTTTCATTTGCTTCCAGAAACCATTTAATTTCTTCCCTAATATCATTCTTGACTCATTCATTGTTTAATAGCATGCTATTTAATCTCCACGATTTTGAGTGTTTGGGTTTTTTTTCCTTGGGGTTGGTTTCTAGATTCAGTCTGTTGTGGTCTGAGAAAATGCTTGGTATGATTTCAATTTTCTTGAAATTCTTGAGGCTTGTTTTGTATCCTATCATGTGGTCTATTTTTGAGAATGTTCCGTGTACATTTGAAAAGAATGTAGATTTAGCTTCTTTGGTATGGAGGGCTCTGTATATTTCAGGAAAATCCATTTCCTCAAGGGTATTGTTCAATGCCACAATATCTTTGTTGATATTTTGTTTAGAAGATCTGTCCATTTTTCACAGTGGGGTGTTAAAATCTCCCACTATGATTGTGTTACTGTCCATATCTTTCTTGAAGTCCTCTAAAATTGTTTTATGTATTTGGGTGCTCCTATGTTGTGTGCATATATATTTACAATATTTATGTCTTCTTGATGGATTTTTCCCTTGAGTATTTTGAAGTGACCTTCTGGGTCTCTCTTTATGGCCCTTTTTTGGAAGTCTATTTTGTCTGATATGAGTATTGCTACCCCAATTGTTTTTTCCTGTCCATTTACTTGGAAGATTTGTTTCCAGCCCTTCACTTTCAGCCTGTGTAGGTCTTTTATCCTGAGGTTGGTCTCTTGTAGACAGCAGATATGTGGGTCATTTTTTCTTATCCATTCAGCTATTCTATGTCTTTTGATTGGAGCATTTAATCCATTTACGTTTAAGGTTATTATTGATAGGTACTTATTCATTGCCTTTTATGTATGTGTGTTCCCGTCTCTCTCCCTCTCTCTCTCTCTCTCTCTCTCTCTCTCTCTCTTCACTCCGTTCCTTAAAGCAGTCCTTTTAGAATCTCTTGCAGAGCTGGTTTGGTTGAGGTGTATTCTTTTAGACTTCTTTTGTCTGGGAAGCTTCTTATTTGGCCTTCTGTCTTGATCGAGAGCCTTGCTGGATATAGCAGCCTTGGTTGCAGACCTCTGATTCTCATTACCTGGAGTGTTTCTTGCCTTTCTCTTCTGGCTTGAAGTGTTTCCATTGAGAAATCAGCTGTTAGCCTTATTGGGGCTCCCTTGTATGTTACTTCCTTTTTCTCCCTTGCTGCCTTTAAGAGTCTCTCTTTCTCTTGAAATTCTGTCATTTGAATTATCATGTGCCTTGGGGTGGGCCTCTTTGGGTTCCTCTTGATTGGAACCCTCTGTGCTTCCTGGATTTGTGTGACTTTTTCTCTCATCAAATTAGGGAAGTTCTCCTTCATTACTTGTTCAACTAGGTTTTCGATCCCTTGCTCTTCTTCTTCTCCTTCTGGTATCCCTATTATACGGATATTATTACATTTCATATTGTCTTGCATTTCTCTTAATCCTCTTCATTCTTTCTGAGCCTCTTTTCCTTTTCTTGCTCTTTCTGGATGCTGTTTTCTACATTGTCCTCCAGCTCACTAATCTGATCTTCTTCATCAATCCTGCTTTTCATTCTGTCTACTGTGTTCTTCAGTTCAGAAATTATATTCTTCATTTCCTCTTGACCTTTGTTGAGAGTCTCTATTTCCTTTTTCATGTTTATAAAGTTTGCAGTGAGATTGATGTTGTTTCCCTCTAATTTCTGAAAGCTCATTGTGAGTTCATTGAACTTCCTGGTAATCATTGTTTTGAGCTCACTATCTGATAGTTGATTTGCCTCTATTTCTTTTAGCATTTTTCCTGAGGCTTCCTCGTGTGCCTTGTGCCTTCAATTGGGGGTTGTTTCTTTGTTTTCTCATTGTTCGTGGGTTTCTTCTTTTTTCTTCTTGTTTGTTAATTTGATCCATTCTGATTCCCTTTAATTATGGTGTGAACTTCTGTGGTAGAATATTTGTGAGATTCAGTGGTGCAATCTCCTTTGTGTATGCTGGTGCTCACAGCTTCCCCCTATTCTTTTTTGGGATCAGTTGGAGGAGTAAGGCAAAATGGTTTAAAACAGCAAGACAGTATACTATGATATTTACTTTAGCAGCCAGTAGAGAAGAGACGGGATATCCTTTGGCTCCTTATAGTGTCAACCGTGATCCTCCACCCCACTACCCACGTTTTAGAAAGGATGGAAATAAGGTAAGACTCTTATTGGGGATGAGAGGATTGTTAGTTGGATCTAGAAAGCTGTGAGGCTGTGGGAGGTCAGATTCTAAGGTAGGGTTGGAATAAAGATTAGTGTATAGGAGTAGTGAGTAAAAGAATAGAGACAACCCCCACAATGGTATAGTTCAGAAAATTGCAAAGTGGGCTGAGATCAGGTAGGCGTATTGAGAAGCATTTAGAATTGTATAGACTAGGTCTTACTAGCAGTAATAGTAAAGTGACAGTCTTGTGGCAGAATTGATGAGGTCTAGATAACAAGAATAAAGAGTATAGAACCTTGAGAGGTGTATTAATGGAACACAGATGAAGGATAGTAACTTCTCAACACCTTGTGACTGAGATACCAGGGGGAACCTATCAAATGACAGTATAACCAGCCAAGCAAAGATTATACAGAAAGAAAAAGAATACCAAAATATTATTAAAATAAAAAATGTTGGGAAAGTGAGAAAAAGATAATACAAATTTACAGTAACTTGCAAGATAAAAAAAAAGAAAAGGAAAGAAAAGCAGAAGATGTAGTGCAGGAGAGATAAATTTGGAGTGGAAAGAATAATATTAGGATGAATGGAAGAGAAACATAAGGGATTGCGAGATAAAAATAATAAGAATTGAAAAATAAAATGTCACATAAAACACAAGATAAAATCAATCAACCAACAACAGCCACAAACAAACAAACAAACAAACAAACAAAAACCTCTTGTTGGTTTCTAACTGGCCAGACTAGTTTTTCTGATCTTGCTGGCTTCAGCTGGCTGAGGGACCTTTGAAATGCTTCTCTCTCTCTCAGCCAGATCTCAGCAAGTCTGTCAGGTACCCTGGGCGCTCCTGAACACACTGGCTCTCTGGATCTCACTTCCACGTTCTTCGAGACTCTGGGGCCTGCAGGGTTCCAGCTCTATGATCTCAGGAGGCACCGGCAGCGTTTTGGGATTCAGTGAGCCCTCCCTGGGAATGGTAAAAGGGCACCCCCCTCCCCCAAACTTTTGAGATTCGGGGTCTAGGATCGCCCTAAATGCCTCGTCTCGACCCTTTCGGGTTCACGTGTTCAAAGCGTGAGAGTGTCAGTCTTCCAGACGTTCCTCGAGCCAAGCCCTTTCCAGCTCCCTGTTCCCCTCCGAACTGCACTCCGACCGGGTGTTGGCACCTTTCCCGGCTCCCCTGGTTGAGCTGGCTGGAAATTTCTGAGCCACCACTGTAGGAACGCACCAAGCACCACGTCCCTCCTGGGATCACAGTGTGTGATTCAGGCCTCCCTATGAGGCACAAGCAGAGCATGGCCCAGCTCTGTGCTCTCCACCGATCTGCACTTCCACTGGGCTAGGGGTGCGGGCACTCTTGCAGGCTGCCCCTGGTCCTGTTGGCTAGAGGCCCTCACTCCTCCCAGGTCTCTGGGCGGGTGTTCATAGTCCCTGGGTGATTTTTTCCCAGTCCAACTGGCCAATCTGTTCCTTCTAGCAACACATTCTCCCCTGGAGTTGCTCACCCCTGTATTCGGGGAAGGGAGTAGCGACTTCCCTCTCCCAGGAGCCCTAAGGCAGACCCTGGAGCACCAGGCGGGACTGGGGTCTGCACACCCCTAGACCCCGTGCTGATCCCTGGGCCCCTTTTGTCCTGAAGCAGTCTCCTTACCATCTGGTTTTTCAGTGAGTGCAATAATTTTTGATATCCTGCTTTCAAAAGTGATTCAGTAACCTAGTCCACTTGCTGTTTCTCCACCGATCCCCAAGTTTCCCCCCTCTTCACAGAAGCTGAGAAAAATGCTGCCTAGAGTAAAGCCGCCATCTTCCGTCCCCCCCATAATTACTTTTTCAAACAAGTTTTCTATCACTTACTCATCTTCTCTCCTTCTAGAATTGCTATTATGTGGATATTATTACGTTTCATGTTGCCCTGCATTTCCCGTAATCCCTCTTCATTATTTTTTAATCTTTTTTCTTTTCTTGTTCTTTCTGGGAGTTTTTTTTTCTACCTTGTCCTCCAGCTCACTGGTTCTATCCCCTTTTTCATCTAGGCTGCTTTTGATTCCTTCTACTTTGT